>NW_027132502.1:1220048-1830073 GCF_026122565.2 Emydura macquarii macquarii | reverse complement strand
GCGTCAGTATTTAAATAGGGCATGGAGGGTGTTTTTCCTGTGGAGGAGAATGACTTGCTTGGCCACAGAGAGGGGCACACAGTAGTAATCTTTAGTTCTAACCGTCCCTCTGATAAATGACAGGTCATCTAGATAAATGCCTGGGACTTCCAGAGATGACCCCTTTCCAGAGGCATTGAAATCTGGGACCTTCCCTCAACTTGTGTAATGAAGCACTTAGGATAGAATCCTGGACCCACTGGGAGTTTGCCATTGACTTCCGCAGATCCAGGATTTCTCCCCTGGGCTGGGTTTATGGCACCAGTGTGTTACCAGGATCAGCTGATTGCAAGCGGGTGGAAGTCCTGCATGTATCATACTTTAAATTGAGCTTGTGTGGTGTGTGTTTTCTGAGCTAATCCAAAGCCTGTGATGTCAGCAAAACTTTGAACTTTGTTGGGCTTTGGAACAGGCCCTCAGAATCCTTGCTTGGTTATTTTTCCAAGTGGCCAAAAGATTAAGGGCTGTAATCTGCTCACATATATGTAACATAGAAAAGTGAAGACACAGGAAAAGTCAAAGCCCAAGATTGCCCAAACCCCCACGAAGGTCTGTGGGACCATCCTTTACTTTATTTGTACAGCACCTGGGACATCGAGGCCCTGATCCTTGATTCGGTTACTTAGTTAATAAATATGTTCAGTTACTACTAACAGATGCTCAATGGGTCAATGCAAGAGGTTCCCTTCCCCACCCCTAATATCCCTGGCACCATGAAAATTATCCCTGAGATCAATACAAAGGGGGCACATGATGCAATTTTAAAGCAACACATTTAACGCTGATGCAAATCAATTATTTTACATAATACATAAATAAACTGTGGAACACACTGCTTCATGATTTTCACAGTCCAAGTTTAAAAAAAAAAAAAAAGGATTAGACATTTCTATGCATAATGAGAACACTCACAGCTCTGTTGTTTTAGGATAGCAATTTATAAGGTATACAAACCCTCATGCTTCAAGGTGAAACTACCTGGGGATAGGAAGAAACTACCTAGGATAGGGATAGGAAGAAAGCTACCGTCACAGAAGCGTTGATCCATGATTTTGCACCAGGGCGGCTTCGCACATTTCTGTGAAGCAGCTGGCCACTGGCCCCTCTCTGAGACAAGACACCAGACTGCCTGAGACATCTGGTCAGGTTCTGCTAGAGTCTGTAATAGAGCCAGGTCTAAAACCCTTATTTCATTTGGAACCTGACACATGCTCTCACCATCTGCAGCTTCCCAGGTCTGCCCGCCCACGCTACCTCACATTGATCAGGTAGCCTGAATTCAGCTCACCACATTTACTGAGACGAGTTGTCTGCTGTCTCCCTCTCCTGGATCATTGTAGGATGGGTGTGGGTGCATTGCTGATGCTCAAAAGTGAGAGCAAACTGTGGTAAAAGGAGGGAAGGGGTTCTGGATATTGCCGTCTGTCACCCCCATTTCTCTGGTTAAGGAACCCCTCCGAGCGCTTTGTGAGAAGCCTCCTGGCAACTTGGCTTAGCACCAGAGGTGCTCACCTGGCAGGCAAACAATGGACCTGCCAGGTTTGTCGTTTGTACCAGTGGTTACCGAGGGAGCCTGTGTTTGCTACAACAGTGTATGCAATTGACCAAACTCAGCAACACAGCTCCTGGGTCAACACTCGGGCTGTTTGTTTAAAATACTAATATTTTCATTTTAATCCGCAAACCCAAATGCGCACAGGAGAGCATTTCTGTATGAGACAAGGCAGGCAGCACAGAGATCCCAAAGCAGCCAGAATTGCAGTAAACCACCCCCCCAGGAAACCAAAACTCAGTGCTAAAGTTAAACTGATCTGTATTTCCCCCACTATATCTCCTTCAGTGCCTTGACGTTCATGCTGCTTTTACACCATTCTGCTTTGCTCAGTTCTGACCCTTCACATGTCTCTGTCATCTAAGGGACACTGGGAAAGAGCTCTCTCTGGGCTTATCTGAAGGAGCATCATCATTGTTCTCTCTTAGTGGTTTGTATTTTACAGCGGCACCTAGAAATGAGGGCCCCATCGTGCTAGGTGCTGTACAGACAAGTCACAGGTTTGTTACCGGTCCTTGCATCTAAAAAAAAAAAGAAAAGGGGGGGAAAAAGAAAACAAATCTATCCCCCAGTCTCCTGCTCTAACCGCCAGACTCATTTACGTCCTCTCTGCATGTTGAACTTCGCTGGCTTGTTTGCATCGGTGAGCGTAAGAGGCTGAACTGTTCAAATGTGGAATAACTGTGCTGAAACAAAGCCGAGAAGTGACGTTGCTCCATCTTGAGCCTAAATCCTGTGATTATCTGTCGTAGATTTCCCGCCGCCACCACCACCACTTCCTGGAGACGATCTCGGGAACCTCCCAGCGCCTCCTGGTGCCTTTCCCCCACCACCCTCTATGGAAGAGGCTGTTTTCAATGTGCAGGTAAGTCTGGGTGTCTCCTGCTCAGACAGGCCATGGTGAGAAATGGGATGGACTATGAGCTTTGTGTTCATGGTGACCAACAGAGTCCCATGGTTTGAAATCCCTTAAAACTAAGTCGGCTGTAGCTGTTTGTTCCCAAATGGGGAAATGTTTGTCCTACCAACTTGCTGGGTGATTAAAAGGACACAGAGCTGGACCCGACTCTTGCTGAAGTCACTAGGCACCTTCTTCTTGACGAGTGGGAACTGGGTCTGGTTCTTGGAGGATCATGTGTGCAGTGAAACTTGTTGCACCTTTCCTCGTGGATTTCCTTTGCCACCCGAATGGGTGTCCTAATGGCTCCTGGGATGGAAGGATAGACTGCTACATAGAACACTGGACTGGGACTTGAGATTTGCCTTAAATTCCTAGCTCGACCACAGACTTCCCACGTGACTATAGGCACATCTCTTGTTCTGTCCTGTGCCTCAGTTCCCCGCCTGTAAAATGGGGATAGTAGCCGAGGAGTCTTGTGAGGATAAATACGTTAATTATTAGGAGACATTCAGATGCTATAGGGCTGCCTTTCTAAGCGCAGGGATAGGAAATGGCCTTGCAGTGGGATGTACAGACCCTGTCCAGCATCAGGCCGGCAGAGGGTTAACATGTTGGAGCAGGATCATAGCTTCAGTGCCGTTAAATGCCAGGATTATCAGGGAAACTGGCCAAGTGGGGAGAAATGCAGTCCCAGGTTGGGCAATTAGGTAATTCCCTAGCAAATGTTGTTCTGTCTCTGACCTCTCTGAGAAGAGGGGATGTTAGAGTGATGGTCAAGGTAAAGCTAGTGATACAGCACCAGGCCTCTAGCTATCATGTCCTGCCTCCCGCTGTACAAGGTCACCGTTGGCAAACTCTGATTTTTAGGCTAAAGAATTCCTCTTTGCCAGCAATCTAAGTAGGCTGTTATAAATCCATCTGTATCCCAAAGGGAGTAGGTTAACGATGCTCCCCAAGACACCTGAGAAGATGGCGTTGCTGAGGTTAGTGGAACGGTTCCTATCAGATTGATTCTTGTCTTCAGACCTGCATGCCTTGCTCTGGGCCAGGCAGTCAGGCAGGCCTTTTGGAATGGAGCCGAAGCATGCCTGTTCATAGAAACACCAGCCACATTGGTTCTTCCTGGGGTAGCTCATCAATGTCCCACTGGAAAGCCAGAGCGAGATCGGCGCTAGCAACACTGTCTTTGCTTTGTTTTAAGATTCAAGTAGACTTCCTTTACATGGTACTGTAGTCTAATGGGACATATGCCTGGAGCCAAATTCTGATACACCAGCCTTAATCCAGAGTAACTCCACACCCTCACTATGGATTTACACGGAGATCAGAAGCTGGCCCTATGCATCTCTTGCTTTTAATCCACATTTTTTTAAATTGCTGTGAGAGGCTAGAAACTCAGCAGTTGGTGCTAATTCAGGAATCCGCAGGATTTTATGTTGCAAAATCAGCTTTCCAGCTTGCAGAAGTAACAAAAACACATCCGTAGAGAGGGCTAAAGACGAAGATGGAGTGACAAGGGCAAGCAACGATGGAGGGAAAAAAATGCATTTTAGATTAATCCTGGTAGAGGTATCCAGATTAGAATAAAAGACAATTATGGTTCTGTTTCTTTGCTGTTGATTTCATACTTGTATGTTAAGCCCCTTGGTAAATGATACTATTGGGAATGTTCTTATTTGCCATAACACTTCTCTAGATGACTGTGATAAAGGCTTCTAGTGGGTAAAGCACTGGCCTGGGACTCAGGTGACCTGAGCTCAATTCTATATCTGCTATATATATTTCTGGCGTGACCTTAGAATTTAGCTCTGTGCCTCAGTTTCCCCATCTGCAAAATGTGAATGATGATACTACTTCCCTACCCGAAAGAGGAATGGGGAGGATAAAGCCATAAAGGATTGTCAGGTGGTTCAGATGCCGTAGTGACGGGGGGGCGTGACGAACTGGGAATATGTCGGTACAACATGTCAATTCTGGTGATTGTGAAAAACTGCTGAAACATGAGTGTGTCTATGTATGTGGATCCATCTTTTCTGACAGATGTAGCCAGATGTAGTGAGGGAGGCCTAGCCTCCCTCCTAGACAGATAGGGACGGATGCCTTACATAGGAACACACCAGACAGGGACAATGGGGAATACTTTAAATATGGTGAGAGTTCCGTTGGCACCTTAAAGAGTAACACATTGATTTGGGTATAAGCTTTCGTGAGCAGAAATCCATTTTGTCGGATGCATCAGACGGTGGGTTTCTGCCCACGGAAGCTTACGCCCAAATCAATGTGTTAGTCTTTAAGGTGCCACAGAGCTCTCGCTAAAAACAGACTAACACGGCTACCGCTCTGGAACTTTAAATACGGATGATGGTACTCAGGTTATGCTAAAAAGCAGCTCAATCCTTGGAAATCAAGTGGTGCTTACCCGCTGAAGGGAGGGGGGAAGGTCGGAGCGGTGGAAACTTGCCAGAAGAGGAACAAAAGAGACCTGGTGACCAAGTGGGGTTTAAATAAAGAAAGACACAGGAGCAGGGAGCCAGGCAGGAAGAGGACACATGGGGCAGGAGGGACCCAGATCACAGAAGCTGGGTGAAGGGCTTCAGAAGGGAGAGATTGCCCAGCAAATAGCAGCCTCACAAAGTAGAGGGCAACCTACAGGACTCAGACCCCGGCCCAAAGAACGCCCTGGGATAGTGTGGAAACGGAGCCAGGGACGTGTGTGCAAGGCTTGTTGTTCTGTGTGAGCTGCCACTCAGTGTAAAGGGCAGGAAGGCGCTAGGCTGTGCAGCGCGTGTGCGGGTGTGTGCTGGCTCCGTTACAGCTTCTGCATGCCCCTGGGAGAGCTAAACTGTAACCAGAGGCTTAGGTGGAGTTCTGACTGAGAGAGTGGTGTGTCTGCCTCGCTGGGATGTCTCGGGGGTCAGTGCTGGTCCCGGGGGCTGAGGAGCCCCATATCCGAGAAGGGTTAGCAGCCTGAGAGTCGCCACCCCCACTGTGATTAAACAGCTCCTTAGCCTGAGTCCCAGAAATGCAAGTCAGCTGACATGGGCCAGCCGCGTCTGTCTAGTTGCAATGTAGACATGCACTGAGTCTCTTTGCTGGCTGGGAAGAGAGGATTTTGGTGATCTCAGAAGTGACTAAAAATGGAGGTTAGAATGGAGACACTTCTGCAGCCAGTCGCCGTCACTCCCAGAGCGCTGACATACCTGCCCGGTGGGTGCAGGGACATTCAGCGTGGGACGAGGCTTTGCACCGGCCGTTCTGTGATTTCTCTGTGGAGCACGCGTTGTCAGCAGGAGATGGGCTAGCTGCATGGCTGGGGGAAGGCAAAGGGCAGTCTGCTTTTCTGCTTGCATTCCCTCTCCCAGCAAGTGTGTATGTGAGTGTGAGAGAGGCACAAACACAGGCTCCCTCCCGCCAGCGTCAATGGATTAATTTGCGAGCGGCTCATCCCTTTAAAACAGAGGTTGCTAAGCTCTTCGCTGGCTTCCTCCCAGTGGATGTTAGCGGCGTTGCCTCTTCAGTGCTGTGACTCATCTGCTAAGGAAATGTCCAGCTAAAAAGGACAGGGAGGGTTTTTTTTTGTTGTTGTTTTTTTTTTGAGTGCGTGTAGAGACAAACCTTTGAAAAGGCGGGATTTTTGCCAGGAGAGGGTGCTGCTTCCAATAGCTCCACTCTGTTCTTTAGTGAGAATCACAGCTGCCATGTGCCTTTAAAAAACAAACCTCCTTTCAGTGTTCCTGAGAACTAACGCAGGCCTAGGAGGAGGAAAAAAACTTATTCAGCCTTCCTTTAGCACTAGGTTTTGATAATTGCTGGCCTGCCAGCTCAGGTGGGCGATACCAAGGAATGACTGTAAGAATTTGGGGCATTGGAGTTGGAAATGAACGGTGGCTCTAGCTGGTTCTTTCAAGTAGTGCTTCAGGCTGCGCATGTTTGATTCAATCCAAGGGTCTCCTTCTGCAGGTTTCTTCCGCTTCTAGAGCCTGAAGTATAAAGTCGAAGCCAATTTGTCCAAATCGCCATGATAAGAAACTCCCTTCTATGTGAAGCTAAACCATGTACCCCAGTGTAAATGAATTACCTGCTAACTTAACCCTCTTACCCAAACCTCATTTTATCAGAATGCGGTTGATGTCTTTAAAACATTTTGCTGAAACAGGGTTCTGCTGTGTTCTTTGTTAAAATCAAACCAAATAAATGTTATCTCTGTGTTTAAATGCTCACTTATACTTTGTGTGTGTGTGTGTATGTGTGTGTGTAAATACACATAATGCAAGAGTGTTTATAAAGCATATATATGAGAATATATAATATGTGGGTGTGTGAAATAGACTGGAAATATATATATAGCTGGAGAATAGACACACATTTTATCCCAGCTATTTTTTCTTCCATCATGTGAGTAGTATGACCAGTAAGTCCAGCAATATAAGTGGGGGAAAGGGAGAAGGCGAAGTTGTGTTGAGTATTTCTTCCAATCAGACCCTGATGCAATTCGTCTTATAAGCAAGCATATGTTTTGTTTCACAATGCCAAACCGCAGTCTATTTTAAATCTTCAATGAACCTCTGTTCTCATTTCTGTAAGGTTTCAGGCCCTACTCTCTTCCAAATAGACAAAGATGCTGATTATAACCTGCTAATTTTACTGAAACTAGAAATGTTTTAATTGTACGGCATAAGTTAGTCTTGCATCTAATCTCTCTGCCTGGCTATTAATATCTTGCTATGTTGTATTATAGGGCTCTTAATATCAAAGCACCCTGGGCAAGGGGGTAGGAGGGAAGCACGGCTATAAATAGGCTTGGCAGAACTCCATTTTTATTTTTTTAGACTTTTAACCAATAATATCTGTGTTTGTTTTTAAGCATTTTTAATTATTTTTATCAATTTACATTTTCAGTGGCATGAAATTGTGGGAACATCTGACAATTATGTAATAGTCTCGTAGATTCACAAGCAATTTCTGTACATTTCAATGATTATCCATGGAAATATTGTTGCCAGTTTTGGTGCCTCTGGTGAAATGGATGTTTATCAACATACACTGAGATTTAAAAAAATCTAATCCTTCTCAGTTTAGATATAAGCAATGACCCATTTAAAAATTATGATTACTTATTTATTATGTGTATTACCTATATTATAGTTGTGCCTAAAATGTGCTAGGTGCTGCATGGACTGAGTTCTTTGGCATGGCTTTTCCTCTGTGATGGACATCACTGAGCGCGTTGGAAATAAAATTGGGATAGAGATGATAAAGAAAAATAGGAAAACCCATAGGAAGACTAGACAGAAAGCAGCCAACTGTTGGTGCCTAATGTAGACCTGATACTGGCCAAAAGGGAGTAGGAGAGTTGTTATGTCCAAGGTTAGAGTATTTAGGCAGAGGAAAAGGAGGTTTGATGAATGGCCATTCTGCCACTGGTGCACTGGAGTGCTGCCCCATCCAGGAAAGGAAGCAATGAGCTCTCTTCTTCCCAATTTGAAGTACCATTCACAGCTGTTAACTTGACAGACTGGCTCTTCCACAAAGGATCTCTTCAGGAAAAGTTGTGCTAATCTCCCAGGCTGTGAAGTCCACGTTGCAGGAAGGAATGGCAAAGCAGCATCCAATACTTAATTGAACTATTGAGTTCCTGGCCATTGACCACGGTACAGTACTGAAGGGTACTTCTAAAAGATCAGCTGAAGCTAATTACAGCGCCCTGCCTAAGATGTTGACCTGGCTTCCTGTTTGAAGATGAAATTTTAAAGGATGAAACCTTTCAGTAAAGCCAGGGGAGGTGGAGCATTACAGAGAGCAGGAGTTTGGAGAGAGAAGGACCAACATTCGTATTTGATGCTTTAAGCTCGTCTGTATTCTATGATGATGAGTTCGGTTTTAGTTGAACAACATGCTAGGAAGTATAGGGAACTGTGGAATAGTGAGGTACTGATTTTGGAGTCTGGTCTCTTTGATTTTTTCCATCAAGTAGGGCTGTGCAAAGTACACTCACTTTTTTACTTTTTGATAAATTTAGCCCTTCTGTGGTTGAACATTTTGCACTGCTGTAATGGCAGCTGTGCTGCTGCCAAGTAACTGCCGACTGCTGCAAAACTCCAAGAGCTAAAGCAACATTCCTTCCTCGCCTGCTTAGTTCCCATCGGTGAAGAAAAACAAAGCTTTGTCCTCCCCTCTCCACGACAGGCCAAAAATGTTGCCTTTGCAAAGAACATAGAGCACAGTGACTGAGCAATCCTGAGTGCTTGTGAAATGACCACTGGGAAAATGTCATTTTAGTCTGAGGTTGGAAGGGATTCATCCTAGGAGAGAGGGGTGCATGTTACTTTAAAAGTCTGACTGCTAAGTTCCATCTTAGCAGAGCTGTTTTCCATAATAGTATTTTTCTGTTCTGTTTTGCTGATGGAACTGTAGCAAGCCGGTAGTCTCTAATGCACAGGGGAGCAGGTAGGAATGAATCTGATGGGGGAGAGGTTATATAACAGTTTTAAATAAATATATATATATCTGCTAATGTCTCTTGATTCAGACCAACAGCTCCCTTGCTATTCAGTAACCCACTCCCCCTTCCTGGGGAGACGCCAGGCAGGTGTACTAGATAGTGTGTTACATGCTAAAGAAGTGGCCCATTGGAGAGGTGAGTGTGGAATGTTGAAATTTTAGCCATCAGGACAGAGCTAGCTCTGTGTGTGAGAAGCAAGGAGCAGCCTGTCCAGATGTGTCCTCCCATTCAGAAATCCAGTTTACAGGGTCAGACCCAAAACATTCACCTGTCAGTTCTCAGGGAGCCCTCGCCAAGTTTTCAGTGGGTACCGTTGGCTTTGCCTGGCGTTTCGGGTGCAATAAGACTCAAAATCTCAAAGTGAAACTGAGCCTGAACCATTGACTTTTACAGGGTCTATATACATGTGTTTGCCTGAAACTTCAGTCCAGTTTGCCAGACTCTTTGGGAGACTTGGATCCTTGCAAGCTTCTGTTCTGGAAGGTAGTGTGTAAACCAAGAGAGACTGCAACCAATCCTTTCCTTCCTTCCTTAGCAACTGGTGCGGAGCACACAGCTGAACAGTGTTGGAATGCAGTATGAATCGAAGAAATAAAGACTTAAATATTTATTTTATCTGATAATCTCAGTGAGTTTTGCAGACTCAAATAAAAACTAAATAAACCCCTCAACCCTGTACTTTGTTTAAAAAAAAGAAATTCCTTAGCTTGCAAAAGTATCATAGTTGTTATAACTAAAAGAGCTTTAAAGATCTAATTTGCTTTCCCCAAGTGATGCTATCCATTTAACTTCTGCACTTCACTCAGCTTGGACAAGGAAAATAGTCAGGTTCACTTTCTTTTTCTCTTGTCAGTCTCACTCTGGTTTTCATGGAACCTATGCAGGAAGACACACCTGAATTCAGGAAGCCCTTCAGTCTGTGCTTGTCACGTTTGAAGTCAATAGGACTTAAGCACATGCATAAAAGTTGAGTACATGTTGAAGTGCTGTCAGGAATTGAGGCTGTGATGTCTTGCTTCTGTATGTAGGTTTCCAACACATTTGACTTCACAAAAGAGTTTTTACAATGTTCTTGTTCAGATGCGGTTTTGTAAAATTGTTTGTTTTGACAAAACCTCCATCTTTTATCAAAATGGCTTGACTGTGTCCCTTTTAATAATCTCTTTATTAAACTGTCACAACATACTGGCTAGCCTGGGACAGAAAAGAGGAAGTGAGACATAACGGAAGGTCAGAGACAATTAAATGGTCTAAAGAAGAAGGTGTGGAAGAAAACAGAGTATGTGCAACTCCAGCTTTTGAAAATGATGTTACAGAAAAGAGGTGGATTTCAGAGCTAAGGCCTCAATTCAGCTAGGTCCCTAAGCATGAGCATAAATCTCATGGAAGATTAAATATGGGTGAAATTAAGCACATTCTCTTAACTGGATGCTAATTGTCCAAGAGGGTCACCAATATGCTGTCTGTCTGTCTGTCTGTATTTTTTTATTTCATACCATGTTTTTTTTATACTAGCTTATTCCTTGGCTTTGTTCATTTAGGTCTATACATAGTTGTTGTATCAATTTACCGATGTTGATTAGGCTTATAATTTTATTCTGATACAGTGAAAGTGTTCCATCCCCTTGTGCAGACACAGTTACACTGGTATAAAGGTGTTTACACTAATGTGTCTTATTCTCATACATTTAATTTCCAAACTGATACAGATCAGCTAGTACAAAAACTGAGTGTAGACAAGCCTTAACAAATGCCATTGAACCTTCGTTTCTAATGTTCATCGATTCCGAGAGTTTACAGCCAGAAGAGATGATTATATCCCCCACTTCTCTTGGCAGTTTTTTTCCCAGTGGTTTTTTTCCCAATGGTTAATCACCCTCGCTGTTAATTTGTGCCCAATTTTTAATTGGAATTTGTCTGGCTCCGATGTCCAGCCATTCATTCTTGCCTTTCCTCCACTAGATTAAAGATCCCTTTAGTACCTGGTGCTTTCTTTCCCATGAAGGTACTTAAACACCATAATGAAGTCATCTCTCAATCTTCTTTTTGATCAGCTAAATAGATTGAGCTCTTGAAATCTTTCACTGCCAGGCATTTTATCTAGCTGTCAAATCATTTTTGTGGCTCTTTTCTGTCCCCCGTCCAAATTCCCAACATCCTTTTAAAGAGGTGGACACTAGAACTGTACACAGTATTCCAGTAACAGTCACACCGATGCTGTATATGGAAATGAATCATCTCCCACCTGCTGCTAACTAGTACCTTGTTTATACATCTAAGGATAGCATTAGCTCTTTTTGACACAGCCTCATGCTGGGAGCTCAAGTTGAGTTGCTTGTCCACTGTGACCCCAAATCCTTTTCAGAGTCGATGCTTTGCAGGCTATTGTCTATACGTATCTTTGTCTCCAGATGTATAATTTAAGTGATTGATGGGGAGAAAATAACTGCCATAGATTTTCCTGATGTGATTTCTCTGCTGATAGAATTTTGTGGAGGGGCTTTTAAAATAAGTCCTGTTAATCAGTTATACTGTATACAAGTTTCTTGTCTTATCACTTATCAGTTACAGTCCACTCTTGTTTGATAGTGGAATTCACTTAAAGTTTGGAACAAGAGTTTCATAAGCCGTTGCACACAATTTTAATAAGAAACTGGTCCAGTACAAGAAGGTTATTTTACAATAATTTTATCACTTTGTTTGACCATTCAGTTTATTAAAAAGAATCCTTGAAAGCAAGTGAATACAGAAACATGCAGCCCTCTCGTGTGTGTGCATGCATGTGTACTGCCTTTCAAATGGTCATTCTGAAGGTTCCCCCAAACACTTCTCAAACAATGCTGAAATCATTTCACCTGAAATGCAGCCAAATCTTGGGTGGAACAGAAAAACTATTCAGCAGCAAACAGCAACATTCCACAACAGTTTAGGACAGGAGCTGATAAAGACCAACCTAGCCAACTAAAACTGCAGGGGGAATTGAGATCTGGCTAGCACATGGAAGTTAACATCATCAGCTTTTGCAAAGTGCCATGGGATATTTAATAACTGTAAGTGAGCAGGGGTTTTTACCTCTTGTACTATGGGTTCAGTATGTGAAAAGACCCCCTTTGGCTAACGTGAGCCCCTGATGAGCTGTTAGGTTGCTGTATTTATTGCGTTTTGTGACTATATATATTGGGGGTAATTGGTTGCTATTTGGTTGTGGTTCCCATCAGAGATGGATGGTGAAATATCCAATATCTAGTTTGAGTTCCCGGTTATTCTGCAGGCAACATACTGTGCAGGGAACATCAATTCAACTCAATGGCTAATTAAAGAATAGTTTGTGTTGAGACTGGAACATATTTTAAGTTGGTGGGGGGAATAGGCAAGGAAATAGGAAAATGTTACAGTGGCCATACTTCTCAATAATGAGCCCTAATGGAATTTTTATTAATGAAAAGAAAAAGATGATATTCCCTGCTACTATGAAGTTAGCTACAGTTGCCAACGGTCTTGCTGGTTCAGAAGGGTTTCATGGCCGGCTGATGGGCTTTATCTTGCCCATGAATAGAGAGGAGCGTCGTCCTGCAGAAAACGTAAAAAGAAAACATAACACATTCCATTTTCTATTGTATATTCTGCCGATGAACAAAACCGTTTTACTAATTCAGTTTAATTCCCAAGGACGAGTGACTGTAAGTCCACCTGGAGACTATTAAATTGCCTTAATGGAAAAATAAACTAGTTTTATCCCTCCCCACCCCGTTTAGTTTTTAGATATCTTGATGACCCTTCTTAGGTTAATACACTTTTCAGCTGGCTGCAGGTTTTGCATCTGGTAGCACTTAACGTACACAAGCATATTGAAGCTTCTGATCAGGCATGTTAAGTAAACCAGCAAATAGGCATTGGCTTCACACCCCATTGAGGTGCTGGGTCTGCCACTGTGGCCAATGTCAGATCGTTGGAACGGCTTCTCTTCTTTTCTCTAGGCAGCAGCTAATGTATTGCTCTCTCTCACTGGATGTACAGCTAGGCCTCCAGAGGCAGTGATGTGTGTGGCCCTCTAGTCTAAACCTATTTCAAATGCCATCCTATGGTGGATATTAGATCTAGTGGGATTTGAGCACCTAGTTCAGCCTTGAAACATGAGCCCTAATCCAGCCCAGATTTAAGCACAGTCGTTCTCTCAACCCCGTTTTAGTGTGTGTGCCTGTTCACGCTGTCCAGCCAACATAGCAGTGGAAGAGCAAGATGGGCACTGTTCTGTTTCAGGGATCTTCAGCAGAGCTGTTCTGCGAGCCCCAGTTGTAGGGTGACGGTATAGGAGGCAGAAAGAGAGACCGCACTTTGATTTCCTGCTCCCCTCTGGAATTTGCCGGGCTGCTGGCAGTTAGAAGTCTCTTCATGCCACTCGTACATGGAGCAATTTCATCTGGAATCACTGAGCAAGAGCCAATACAGACCTCCGCATTGTCATTTTTCGAGTCACTTTTCGGACTGTAATTTTGCTACAAGCTGTCTCCTGCGTTGTCTAGCGGCTGCTGCAGCCTCCTTCTCAAACGAGTTTTCTCCCCCTCTTCCCCCCAATACTGGTGCTCTGGGGGGGGTCCCAGACATGCCATTCAGAGTTTTAAGGGTTAATTATTAATTGTCTGTAGACATGCTTCTGCACCTATTCCATGGCAAACACCACGGATAATCTGCCTTCAGCACCTGGCCCAGCAGGTCAGTAGGAAACACGGTGGAAAGCACAGAATCCTTTTAGCTGAGCTCTGCCAGTGAAGAGCTTTTCCGGGGCAGAAGCTTGCTTGCTTTCTCCTCCCTTACTGGATATGCAGTTGAGAGCCCCCAGAGCCAAAAGCTTCCACCAAACCACACCTCCGACACTTGCCGTGCAGGGGCCTAGTCCATTAGCGTCAGGCCCCGAAGCTCCTTGGAAAGAAATGCGGTATTGGAGGGCTCTCTGGCACGCTGTTCTGCTTGTCCGTCTGCCATGGCGCCTCAGCTCCCCAGCATGTGAGGTAACCAACTGGCCAGGTTGGACAGGCTCTGGGCACCATGCAGAGGTGCAGAAACGCAGATGCAATGGCTCCTTGCCCAGGCGTCCTCATCGGGGCAAGTCATTTCAGATCAAGGCTACGGATTTAATTACGAGGGTTCGGACTGATTGTCCGAGGGATTAGATCTGGTGATTGTATGGGGCTCGATAGCCTTGACAGCTGCTTCTGTTCTTCTGAGGTGCACCATCAGGACCAGGAAACTTGGATATGAAAATGGAAGCACCATGCGGGAGGCAGGGTGGCCTAGTGGATAGGGTAACAGCCGAGGTCTCAGGAAGATCTGAATTCTGTGCCCACCTGACCTGCTTGGGCAAGTCACTTTCTCTCTCTATGCCTGTTTTCCCTTCCCACTGCTGTCCACACTAGACTGTAAACTCCTCAGGGCAGGGACTGGCTCTTACTCCAATTGCGAGGGGGGCCCGATCTCCAGGGAGACCGACAGGTGCTTCTGTGACACCGGATAATGAGGAATAAAGCCTCCATGCTTTTTTCCCCCCTCTGTCTCAAACAATGCAGGAAAGACTTTATGGCAGCCCTGTTGCCTATTCATCGTTCACTATGGCTAGGGCTCCTGAGGCATGCGCTGTGAATGATGGTCTGTCAGCCAGAGATGCAGACTGCTTGATTGACATTCAGGATGGTATTTCTATGAATTTGCCTGCATGACTTTGTCCGGAAATGTTCAGCTCTCTACCGCTTCTGTGACCTGTGAGGGGCGTCTGATATGGGCCTCCAGCCAGGGCTCGGTGGGGGAAGCTTCTGTGATGAGGGAGAGCTTAGTGCCCATGATACGCTGGGTGTAGCCTGCCAGATGCAATCAGCTGGGTAGCCACATTGTCTTATCAGCTCACAAACCTGTAAGGAAGAAGGTGGCAGCCAGGCAGCATTCTGTGTCCCGACACTTCCTAAATGGACCAGTATTGCTGACTGCCGAGGATGTATATTGCACCACCAAGACAAGAAGCCATCCCCTGGCATTGGGCGTGAATCCAGAATGCTGCAGAACCCAGCTGTCAGAGGAAAGGCACTGAGGAATACATCCCGCATCCAGAGCAAGGTTGTAGACTGACCGTGTAGAGCTGTCTGGGCCACGCTTAGCAAATGATCCTACCACTTGCCTGTCTGTCTGCCCCCAGTGGTAATAGCACCTCGCGCTTCCAACGCTGGGCATCTGCAAAGCACTGCAGAGTAATGGGTCAATCCTCACCACACAGCCGGGATTATTGTTCCCATTTTTTTTTAATGGGGAAATTGAGCCACAACGAGCCAAGCTACTACAGTGGATCTGCGCTGGAGCTGGGATTGGAACTCAGAAGCCCATGGCTCCTCGTCCTGTGCGCCCCTCGTGATGCCTCTGCATCCCGAGAGGTTATATTTCTGTCACATGCCATACAGTGGGGCAGAGATGCAGTAGCTCTGCCATGAGAGGTGTCTAGCATTGTTATTTGGCTGGTGCACCCTGTGATTATTTATTGGCTGTTTATGGGGTGGGCAATACCAAAACCACTCCCCATTCACATACTCCTTTTATCCATCCTTTCCAGGATGTCCTGGTTCACCAGCTAGAAGAATTTATGGCGAGAGACAAAAAAAAACGCTCAGCATTAACCGAACTCTATTCCCGCTCATGTCAATGGGAGTTTTACCCATGACTTCCATGCAAGCAGAGAGGCTGCTGCCAAGTGCTTTTGAACATCTCCCCTCTTAGCCTCTCATTGGTTTCTTTTATTCCAAGTTAATCCAGTACAATAAATCAGGTAGCGTGCTTTCACTTTTCAAAATAAAATGAGAGGGAGAGAATTTAAATCAAACCCTCTAACATCTTTTTTTTTGCTTTTATCCTTCCTGTCATCACAAGACTAAAAAGGATCTTCCAGGCCTGGCTCCGGCCTTACGGAACAGAGGGGAGTTCTGTTCTATTAGATCTCTGATACAATCACGTCATTTGAGATCACTGCAGTCACATCTGCTGAAGTCTCCCGTCATTTCAGATTTGCTTCAAAAGGCTCAATCTCTCCATTTTTAAAGGGCGCTGCGGCTTTTTCCAACCCCTCGCTACTGTCTCAAACGGCGATTTCACATCACATCAAGCATCTTGGACCCCCCACCTCCGAATGCAGGAGTCATCTTTTGTCTTCACATGCCTGTTTGGTGGGGCAGCCTCCCTTGAACTATTTTGAATGTATATTTGGGGATTTGAAACAAAACCTTTGCTCTTGTCTTTAGGTTCAGGGGAGAAGACACTGTGGTAAATCTGCTGGGTGCTTTATTTTCCTTATGTCCTGGCGGATGCCTCGTTCTGTTGATCTGCAGCTGTTGTGTCTCTTTGCACTGCAGATAGCTTTAGTGATCTCGGAAATAAAGGATGAAGAACTTTATAGCCAGTGAGATGGGTAGCGAGGGGGGCACGGGTGGAAAGGACCATACGGCTGGCGGCAGTGCCGTCGGAGGAAAGGTGGGAAAAGAGGTGAACACAAACTTCAGACGGGGGTGTGTAGAGTTGCAATCACTGGTTAAAACCTTTTACACTCTCTCCTTATTTGTACAGTAGGTGCCGTTTAAAAAGTCAGCCAATCGGCATTTCCCCCATAGTTAAATAGGAGGTAATTGTGGTAAATATGGGTCAGACCTGGGGAAGTGTTGTATATGTGCACGGCACGTGGTGCCTTTGGACGCACGTCACTTTGGCTGCACGGGGGCTTTGTGACACACTCTCTCTCACCCCCTCCCCCCCATTTGAAAGCCAAAAATATAGACATTGGGGTTGCAAATTAGGGACACAGGTTTCAACTCCGTTGATATGCATGGGACTGGGAGAGCCATTTTGGAGGGACAGAATGGGGAAACGGATATGTTGTGTGTGTGTGTGTGTGTGTGTGTGTGTGTGTGTGTGTGTGTATGCTATAGGTATTGAAGTAGCGCCTGCACGTGCCAGCCAAGAGCGGGCGTGCAAGGCGCTGCACAGATACACAATGAGAGAGAGCCCTGCACCCAGGAACTCACAGTTGCTCTAAACAGACAAGACAGACAATGGGTGGGAGGGGAGAGAGAGTCACCGAAAGGGAAGTGACTTGACCAAGGTGACACAGCAGATCAGTGGTGGAGCTGGGAGTAGTCTCCAGGTCTTTGGATGCCTAGTCCAGTGCCCTGCCAACTGGACCATGATTATAGATGAAATACCTCTCCTCTGTATAGACAGCGGGCATATAGCCGACCTGCCAGCACGGTCCCTGTCCTCACTTCTTTAGCTGTAGTTCTGTCAAAACCTAGTGCCAACAGGCTCTGGAGTAGGTAGTGACCCCTAACTCACCAGCCCCGCTCCTAGCTTGGAGAGTTCTTTCATTTCCTGCTCTGCCATCCCAGTCCACGCGGGTGAGTTACCAGAGACAGCAGAGCCTTGCAGAGATGTGGGGGCAGGTCGCAAGCTGGTAGGAGCAGGTAGCAAAGGGAGAGGATGGGAGAACTGGAAGTGGAGTAGGTGGAAGAGCTGGATGGGGTTCCACTTATGTTAGATTGCACATCCAGCCCCAAAGTTCCTGGCTAGTTCTACAAGTAGTGCCCAACTGCTCCTGGCTCCCGTACCCCCCACCTCTCTGACCTCCCCTGTCTGCTTCTCTTGCTGTCTCCCCGTCGCTGCCCCTCTGCTCGCTCGCTCTCCCAGTGCGGTGGCATGACAGCTAAGTACCCTTCCTTTCCATGCGCTGCTCTCCGTGGTCCCCTCACTGGCAGGGCCTGGCTACTGCAGATGGATGCGGCGTTGATTTGTCACAGTGCTCCAATCTTGCAGGCTCAAAGTAAAACCGCTGTTGCATGAGCAGAGCGTGTGATGGGCCTGCTCTGGGTCGCATCGTTTGTTTTCCGCTCGTTTGCGATGTCCTTTCCTGCCTCACTTGTGGCCTGGCTCCGCCGCGCCACTTGTGAGTTATAAGGTCATCGATAACCTGTGGAAATAAATGATGAGTCCAGAGCTGTCCTACTGTATACAGTACACGGCGGATCCTATTGGGTCTGGGATACAGAACATTGTTCTGGGTCCCTTGCGTGCGCTTTCGTTCAGGCTCCATTTCCTTATTTTGCTTTGCTGGCGGTCGTCTGCTCAGGGCAATCACTGTGGGGCGCGTTGAGCAGTAATAGCTGTCTGAAGTGTTGTGACAGCTTCTGATCGACCAGGAAAGGAGTTCGAGTGCCTTTTCCCTGCTGAAATGGTGAGGAGGACGCAGGAGATAATGCAGCGGATACACAGTTTGTCATTAGTGCCGGGCAATCCAGTGGCGCTGCGCATTCGGGTGTGGATTTCTTGGGTGCGCTTGAATTGATGGCTGTCATCTCACTGTGAGCAGTGGAGCTGATTCACAGAATGGAGACAAAGCAACCAGTGATCTTCAAAAGTCATTGGCCAGGTCTGCGCTTACCCGGAAATTCGGCGGCAGTCGACGGGCGTTACGCTCTGCGCAGCTTGCCTAACTCCCGTCGACTTCGTAACTCCTCTTCTATGTGGTGTCGTCACTGCACTGCGCTGATGGGAAATGCGTTCCCGGCCACGCAGCGCTGCGCCGCTCCAGGGGGTGGTTTTATTGCGTCGACTTCCGGATCGATTGAGCGGGTCAGGAGCTTGGCAGATCAGAGCCCGACTGTCTTACGCTGTCAGTCTTGATCTGGCCAAGTGGCCATCTGTGCATGGGATTGATGACCGAGGAGCTTGAGAAGACGATCTAGTGCTCAGTGAATGAAACTCTTCAATCAAACCTATCCAAAACACTTGCTGAGCCAAAAGAGGAGGACGGATTTGACTTGGAAAGGGGGAGCAACTTTGTGGGCTGTGAAGGCAGCAAGAGCGGAACTGTCTGTGGGAACGGTTATAACAAGCTCCGCTTAGATATTGCAGCTGAAATTAAGTAAGTGCTAGATTATTATGTGAATTACTGTAGTAATGGGGTCCCATTGGGCAAGGCTCTGTACAGACGCATCAGAAGGGAATGTCCGTGCCTTACGGGTTTACAGCCTGTATCGACAAGGCAGACCAAGGAAGAGTGGTTATCCTCATTTTACACGTGGGGACCTGTGGCACACCGAGGATAAGTGACTTGCCTAGGGTCACACACAGTCTGTGGCAGAGCTGAAAACTGAGCCCAGATCTCATGTCCTAATTTAGTGCTTTAACCACAAAATCCCCCTTCCTCTCTGAGAGTGTTCTCCATCTGGATAGTGTACTGTGGCATTGCTCCTTTGGTGGGTTCAGGTTGTCAGTACAAGGGGGCCCCTGCTCTACCTTTCTAAACTTTAATCTGTTCTGTGATGTGTGTTTGCAAAAAATAAATGTGCACTGGCCAAGCAAGGAGAAAGACCAGACTGCACGGCAGTAATCATGATACTTTGCATCTTGGCACTAAATTGGAGTTTTTGTCCTAAGACACTTTACTGTTAGGAATGGAACTGAATGCCTAAATATCACTGTGACGCAGGGTGTGATCCCCATTTTACAGATGGAAATACTGAGGTTTTGATGTTCCAAATCAGGCAAGCACAGTTACTGGACCCTGCTGGTTGTCACACAGCTCAGTGCATGGAACTTGTGTCCCTGTCTCTGTTACTTTCATCTTCAAACCCTCTCCCCACTTCTGCTCCATCAACATCAGTCAGCAGTTTGGAGCAGGGACTGTCTTAGAATGTACATCGGTACAACGCCCCGCACAATGGGTCACCAATTTCCATTGCAGTCTTTGGGTGCTTCTGTAATATGAATTACCATAAATAGTAGTAATGGCTGAGTAATAATAATAGTAATATAATAGTGCTTAGTGTACACACTTCACCTTCGGATGGGAATTAAATTGCCTCTGTGAGGTCCTACAGGGAGTTGGTGGGAGAGCTAGGGTTGTCCAAAGTCATTGTGCATATGCTCAAACCATCACACTATACCTTCTGCTAAAATATAGCTCTCTACTCAGTTATACAGCACCCTCCAAATTGCACTAAGATAGTTTCATACTCCTTAAATAAAACTTCCAGAAACCACAGGGGAAAATGTGAATTGAAAATGTGAATTAAAAATTAAAAACAGTCTAAAGCCTTTTGCAACTGCTCCCCCTCCCCTATCCCCGGTTTTTATGGTAGCCAGCTATAATATGTCAGCATGTTTATCCATGCATCTCCTGAGGCTCTGGATTTGTTGCCAGGGTGTGAAAATATCTCCATGTGATGAAAATCAGAATGTGACTGAAAGCAGGACGGAGCCATTGGCATGGTTTGAAATCTTGTTCCTTACTCTGCTAGGTAAATCCTGGCGGGAAGACGCTCGAAGAAAGACGATCAAGTTTAGATGCGGAAATCGACTCCTTGACCAGCATACTGGCTGACTTGGAAAGCAGCTCCCCATACAAGCCACGGACTCAACAGGTTAGTCCCTGAGCCCCTTTTTATGCCTGTCGAACTGTGTAAGCTTTGAGTGAGAAATCATCCAAAGACGACTTTTGGAGTCAACTTGCAAACCGCTTTGTATTCATTAGGAGTGCGCAAGCCAGTTTGTATCTTTATAGCATCCGGATGTGCCTGCCGAAGGGAAGATGGGAGAAGTGGCTCTGGAAGGGGGACCTGTTCAAGAGAAACAGTGCAACTGAGTAGGCATGTGTAGATGTCTGTGTGTGAAGCTAGCCAGAAGCACGACCATAAAAATGCCATGTTGTGTGTGCCACTCTTTTCTTTCAGCATTAGTTGAATTAAAAAAGTGCTCAAAAGCACATTTCATCTGTCACTGCTGGCAGACTGACCCAGCTATCGGAATATCAAGCTGTGTTCTCTCTGCTTTGTTGTCTAATCCCCAGCAATGAAGTTGCTTGGATCATAGCACAGCTGTCAGCGAGGTTGATAAAGCAATAACGCAGAATGGAATCCCGCTTACTCTTCCATGTCTGGATCGAGGCTGCAGGGCTGATTTAGTCTCACTGTGATTCTGAAGACACCTGGAAAGCAGATCTGTGACCATTACAGGCGCCATTTTTTAGCATCTGGAAAATGACTCACTGATGGCGTTTCAAGGGGACAGTTGATGTGGTGCCAAAGACATCCCAAACCCAATAGCAGTCCAGTCGGACATCTCTTTTACTTTCTGCTTGCCATTGCTCTCATGTATTATGTAGAGATGTTTCTACACAAGCGTGTGCAACTCAGTGCATACAATATCCGTGTATGTTTAAGTGACGGTGGACTCTGACTAAACCCACAAAAGTAAGAAGAATCAGAGTTAGCCGATGCAAATGGTTGCATTGTGCGAGGTATTTGTCGATGTTCAATTGCAACCGTCTTAGAGTAGCGGCTCTGCCTCCCTACCCATTGCGGTAAATGACCTTGTATAGTTAGAATGGGTCTACACTTATAGCAGCAGGTTGAGTGCAGATTCTGCATGCCCAGCTAGCAGGGGTGTACATAGCAGTGTAGACGGTGAGGCACAGCTTAAGTGAGTAGAGTTGAAGTGCTCTACGTGGCTCTCTACATGCCCAAGCAGTGATTCCCATGTCTACACTACTATTGTTAGCCGTTTAATGTCCTGCTGCCTCCCCCTGCTGGAAACTTTCTGGGCTCTGAAATAGTGTGAATAGACTATGATGTTGCATTATTTTGTTTCCATATTGTAAATATGTCCTGGAGGCAGAAATCCCAAATTCAAATACCACCCTGGACAGGTTTATTTGGGGTTCTGTGGAATTCAAATACACAGGCTTAGTTTAATGGAGCCAAGTAACTTATTCCAGTTTATAAAGTCAGCAACCCTGAGATCCTGTATGTGCATCTAGTGCACAGGTTTCTGCCTGTGCTTAAGGTGAGTAGCTATGTAGATATCTGTCGGGGTGTGTCTTCACTGCACAGTTAACCCGGGCTTGTACTGGGCTTTAGCCCAAACACCTCTGCTGTCCACACAGTAAAACCTCTGACCTGGCTTTGGAGGTGTTTGAAGCCCAGTGTAATCTACTGGGCAGGGAGTGGTGGGTTGGCACCTGAGCAACTTTAACATGGGCTGGAGCCCGCCCACTTTTTGCATACATCCTTGCCACAATAACACAAGAGCGAATGGTCCTCCAGTGACTTCCCACAATTTCTCCAAAGGACAGATAAGCTCTTTTGCAATTGACTCAACTGATTGGGAAAGAATCCTAGCATGTGTCAGGTCTTGCTCCGAGACACAGACAGGTGAGTGCAGAAACAGTGAGGACACACTAACCCAGGTAGGACTTTTCTGTGGGGATGCTTGCCCAGAAGCTAAGCTCACCTGGGTATTCAGACCTGGGTGCCAATCACCCAGGCTCACCGTGCAGTGAAGACAGACTTGGAGTGTAGGAATCTTACGTAGCATGGTAGGCACAAACAGGGTGGGTTAGAAGCAGTGTTTCAGCTTTGGTACTGAATGACCCTTCTTTTGTTCGTTTTACATTGTACCTTTCAGCATTTATTAGTTAACATAATTGTGTCCTGTGAAAAATATAATTACGCCAACTACTAACAACAGCTGCAAGAAAAGAAAATGCTGGAGTTGAATGTGTCATTTGCTGTAATCAAAAGGTACATGAGTAAGTGCTCAAAGGATGCAAACATAATACACGCCTTTGATGTTTGTCTGTATTTGATCTACAGTAAGTGTCAAAAAACTAGTGACTCACTTGTCAGCCTATAGTAGGATCATATAGTTGTGTGTGTGTGTATAGAGAGAGAGAGAAGGCTCAAGTCGTCCCTTCCTTCTCAAAAGCGCCAGTACAATGGAAGTAGTAAGGAAGAGGGAATCAAGTCTTGTCTACGTGGGAGATTTTTCCAGTTATACTGGTATAATTAAACCACTATAGTTATATAATGCTGCTGTGGGGACACTCTTATTCATGTATGAGTGGTTGTTTTTATGTTCGCTTAAACCACTTCCAAAGAAGCATAATCTAAACTGGAAAAAGGCCCTTTTATACTGGAATAAGAGCATCCACAGTGGAGGTTATACTGATATAATCATAATGGTTTAAATTCTTACCGTACCGTATACCATTTTGACTTCCCATGTAGACAAGCCCTCAGTCTTCTATGCAAACTTCTGATTTCAAAGGGATGCTGTGATTAATGGTGGTGGAATCTGTCCCTAACTATGTAATATAGGCTAGATCTCCTGTCGCACTTTCAAAAGGCATCTGTGGGAGACACCCTCACATGCAAATCTGTAAGATGTTTGACTTGGTACTGTGCAACATTTAGATTAAAAAAACCTAGAATGATATAAAATGAACATGCACATGTTAAATGCATTAAAAATTGACTAACAGATATGTCGCAAAATATAATTGTAAAAAGGAAATCACCATCAAGTGGGTGTGTTTCCAGAGGGGTCCTGCAGGAATCTGTTCTTGGCACTACGCTATTTAACATTTTTATCCATGACCTGAAAGAAAATATAAACTTAGCAGGTGACACAAAAATTGGGGGAGTGGTAAATAATGAAAAGGACAGGCCGCTGATTGAGAGTGGTCTGGATTGCTTGGTAAATTGGGTGCAAGCATAGATTCATAGATTCCAAGACCAGAAGGGACCACTCTGATCATCTATTCTGACATTGAGTATAACACCCACCAGAAAACGTACCCAAAATAATTCCTAAAGCATAACTTCTAGAAAAATTCCAATCTTCATTTACAAATTACCCATGATGGAGAATCCACCTCCACCCTTTGTGAATTGTTTCTGGTACACACAATGCAAGGAGGATTCTGATATATTGGCGAGGATTCAGAGAAGAGCCCCAAGAATGACTAAGGATTAGAAAGCATGCTTTGTAATGATAGACACGAAGAGCTCAATCTATTTAGCTTAATAAAGAGAAGGTTAAGGGGTGACTTGATCGCAGTCTATAGTTATCTGTCTGGGAACAAATATTTAATAATGGGCTCTTCAACATAGTAGAGAAAGGTATAATATGATCCAATGGATGGAAGTTGAAGCTAGACAAATTCAGATTGGAAATAAGGTGAAATTTTTTAATGGTGAGGGTAATTAACCACTTGAACAATTTACTGAGGGTCATGGTGGATTCTCCATCACTGACAATTATGAATTCAAGATTGGATGTTTTGTTAAAAAATCTGCTCTTGGAATTATTTTGGGTAAATTCTCTGGCCTGCGTTATACAGGAGACCACACTAGATGATCACAGTGATCTCCTCTGGCCTTGGAACCTATGAATTATGGCATGGACCTTACAGATTCTAAATGAATGGGAATTGTCAGTTTTGGGTGTTCAGGACGTCTGGCTTTGAGCCAAACCTTGGTGCCATTGATGCAGACGGCTCAGCTTCCATTGATGTCGGTGGGAGTAAGATTTGGCACCTGGGGACTCTGAAAGTAACGCTCAGCTGTGGCAAGCATGTCTACAGCTTGTGGGCGTCTATACCGATGTGTCCTCAGAGTTTTGATTCAGTCGGCATGCACCAGTAAAGCACATCAGCTCTTCTCTGGTGGTGAATTTTAAGCTTTGGCTTAAAAAAGAAATCAACTAGACCTTATTCCTAGGGGTGGGGAGATCTTTCTGAAAGTGGCCATATGCAGGGCTATCTTAATGGCTATTCTGGCAAACCGCCTGAAAAAATAGCTTTCAGAAAGGTGTGAACTACCCCCCGTCATCCCAATGAAGTGTTGATTCCAAAACTTAATGATGATGATTTATCTGCTTGTCATTTTTAGCAGCAACATCCGACTTCCCTGGAGTTGTAGATGGAGCATGAGGTTGTGGTGAAGGTTGAGTGCCACCACTCTGCCCTTACAGACCCAGATCTGTCTCTGTCCTAATACTAAAACCCAGGTGGATATTTTTTTCTAACACAGAAGAAAAAGAGAATCTCTTAAACATTCTAGCAGGGATGTTGCCTTGCCTCTAATGACCTGGGTGCTATTTGCAGGAAATTCAGTCAGTCCTGAAATTCCTCTCTCAAAATGCAGTATTGCAAAAAGCACTCGTAAATGCTTGCTTGGCTGGTGCTTTATTTGTCCCAGAGTTAAGGCTCTCCAGGGGCAGTGCTGTTGCCATAATTGTCATTCCAGCGTCTAAGTTTTGCACGCACACCAGCACACGACTGCAGAGAGTTATGAATGTGGCAGGTATGTTCACAGGTACCCGGGGTATATATGTGAATTGTCAGGCTGTACTTTCAGCTCTGTGTATCTTTGGATTGTGCTTATCTCTGGAGGAGAGAAAGTCTTCCTTTGCTTATGAACTCCAGCCAGCGAGCTAACTGATGCTTTCTGATTAGCAGATGCTTGAATCTGCCGCATCTGTTGGTATGTATTAGAAGTTAATCCTTTTGATAAGAGCATGTCAGTTAAGATTTTTTTAAAAGTTTTCTGAGATCCCAGATTATCAGCTTGTCGCAGATGAACCAGCTAAGAGTGACCTTTACATGGTATTATTCATTCCTGTTGTACTATCGCCACTGTAACAATGAAGTACCTCTATCCCTGCTGTTTCTCTTTTTTCAAATGCACAATCAAGTTCACACACGCTTTTTTTTTTTCCTGCTTCTGAAATAACATTTCCATGCCTTCATTTTGCATACGTGTTTGGCTCCGGGTTTAGATGAAGCCCAGTGTAGAATACTTTATAATCTAGGCTGTCATCTCAAATTTTGTGGGTGGATAAGGATAAATACTGACTTTGGGAACTGCAATATAAAGCAAGTAGCACCTCATAAATTGTTGTTGGCTTTTTAACGTCTGTGTTTGATATTATGTTATTGTGCATGGTTTAAGAGCTTGTCCCTTACCTTTTTAAGCAGCTCAGGGTATCCCATATATTGTCAAATTTTGTTTCTTAGCTCTTATTTTCAGTGGCACCAGCATACTCTTCATCAGCCTCTTAGGAAATGAGTCACTCCAGCATAGTTACTCCAGCATAGGTTATCGTGATCTGCCGTTTCATTAGTAACACTGAGCTCTCTCTCACGCTGAAGGTGCTCATACTGCTTCATAAACAATATATGCATAATGCCTGTGAAATGCAGCCACCTCTGGGGTGGAGGGCAGCAGGTAGCCAGTGCACAGCACACTACCTATCTGCTTATAGCGGCTATTGCATCTGAGTGCTTCACGTACATTAACAAATTTACCCTCACAGCATCCCTGTGAGGTAGGGAAGGAATGTTCCCGTTTTGCACATAGAGAAACCGAGGCACAGGGATTATGTAACCTGCCCAAGTTCACACAGTGAATCGGTTGCCTCTGGAACTGAACCCAGCTCTCCAGAGTCCCAGTCTCTCAACCCCAAGCTTATCTTTACTCCCATAGCACATTGCGCGATAGGAGGAGAGATTTTGGCTAAGGACACCTGGACAAATCTGCTCTTGCAAAAAGCATCATCTGTTGTTCAATGCTCAGACGGAACCTAAGATTTACTGAACCAGAGAAAGTAAAATGCTTGTTACTGTATTATCCAAATTTAATCCTGCCAGCATTCAGCCGGCAGGTCCAGAGAGCATAGCTGTCCCAGATTTAGCCATCTCCTGCTGATCTCCTCCAGGCTTCCAAAGCTGCAGTCCATGAGTTATGTTCAACGATCGCCTTTCCCCAGCAGGGGAGGTTGGAGGACGGAGGGTGATTGAACGTAGATCCCTGGCGTTGCTCAGGGATTTCTCCGACCACACGCTGCAGTTGGGGTATTTCACCAAAACCCATCGCTCTGCCCCCTGCAAATCAGGCCTGGTGGCTTATAAGCAAAATCACGGTTTTAAAAGCCTTTCACATATTCCTCCTCCCCCTCGTCCCCCAAAATAGTTGCCTGGGCCTCCGTTCAGACGCCGCGAGGGAGGCCGGTGTGTGAGCCACTGATCCAGCCAGCCGTGCTCCCATTTATGCCTCAGGCAGGGCCCCCGTCTGCTGTTAGCTCTCTCCCCGCATTGTTCACTCTTTGCCTGTCTGCTTCCCCACCCCACCCTGGCATGATCATTCGTGCAGCCTTCGTGCATCTCTGTGTGGTCTGCGGTGCGCTGCCTTGCCCCGAAGATGAGGCAGCAAAAGTGATCTTGCTCCATCATGCTTGTAAAGCCCATCCTTACTGTGGGAAAGGAGAGAGAGCTAATTACTTGCCTAGGGCCTTTAGGGCTCAGCCTTGTGTTTAGGGGGGCGCGAGGGGGCATAGAGAGTTGCTGCGGAGCCTCCTTGCCACAGGCTGGATGGAGCAGTGCAATCCCACCCGCCAGGACCACTGATGTGCATGGAGGTGTCTGTCTTAGCCCTGCCTCCTCTTTGCCCTCTATTCCCCTTTGGGCCGATGCGTACCTCCCAAGGGTGCAAACGAGGAACAGTCCCTGCTCTCCCCTGTGTGCTGAGACTGAGATCGCCCCTTGCCTTTGTCCTGGGCATGCACCGAGTGGGGAAATTCCTTGTGCAGTATCCACCCCCTCCCTGTGATGGTGGGAAAGGGCCATTCCAAGCCACCCCATGTCCGCACCCCGTTTGGAAGCTTTATTCACACCAGTAACCGGTGCAGAATGGGGGATATTGTTTTCATTTAAAAACCATTACCTACACGAGGCACCTGTTGCCGCTCATCTCCAGCGACGGGCTGGACATCCTCACCAGGCTTCCCAGGGGCTAGTCCTCTCCTTAAGAGGCCAGTAACCAGTAACTCCCTCTCTTCTTTGTCAGCTCATGCCCCTTCACTGATCAGAGCTATGGGAGCCTCAACATGGGTGGGAGCTTGCTTGTGCATCACCTTTTTGCTCCAAACCGCCGCCTTCAACTCCACTCGGAGACCGATGGGCCGCCAAGGCGGGTTGCAAAGCACCGGCGCCGTGAGTGCTCACTGAGACGCATCGCTTAGGGCAACTGAATTCTGTGCTGGCTGCAGCTCTGGGCGGGTTTCAGGCACGCTATTGGGGTCACACTTAAAGCAGGTGCTTCCCTACAGTTTATCTCACGTACTTCTATGGCTTCACAGTCTTTAATGGATTTGTCCTTGCAACGCTCTGGGGAGGAAGGGAAGTGCCAGGATCCCCATTTTGCACACAATCAGAAGGGGATCCCTCCCCCGCCCCCTCACTGGATAGGAGACGGAGCAGTCCTGCCCTCAGTGAATGGCCGAATGCAGAAGAATTGGAATAAGACAGTCCGCCAGCTGTGCAGTTCTTCCACCAGACCTTGCTATCACTGTATAAATAGACGTGATACGTTTATAGCCTGAGCATAGCTCAGTATCGTTACAAGATGTTCCCAGTCCAGAACAGTTAACAGTTAAAGTATGAGGCGGATGCGACTGCAGACGGTTTAAGGGGCTGTCTGTATATTGTTTCTCATTGATTGCCTTTCGCTTGCCTGCCTGGAACCTATTGAGATATGGCTGCAGTGCCGAGATGCATTGTCTCTTTCTGTATATTAAAGCTGCATAGACTAATAGACTTAAGAAAAAAAACCACATGAAACTTATGAATTGATGGAGCATCTCTGTAGCTCTTCTAATAACTGTAAATTCTTCCAGTCTGCTAGAAGTTTCATTGTACAAGAGAGAGAGAAAGTTGTTTCCTTGACTCAAACTTTGTATTGCAGGAAGATTTAACTAAATGGCATATATATTTTGGCTTGGAAGCAGTTCTGATTTTCACAGCCTCGCGTTGTCATCTTTTGTTCCATAAAACAGGCTTGCAGGCTGTGTCAGTGGGCCTATGTATTATTACCATATGGTGTTTCGATAGGGAGAAAACGTCTATGGGTAGGAAAGAGAACTTGAAAGGGGGAAAATATTATACTCAAACAAACCTCCTACTTCACAGCTGAAAGCCAGAGCTCCGATTCCCTGTCATTTCTACATGAAATCAATAACGCGTTGGTCCAGCAAGTATTGATGTCTTTTCTTAGAAATCTGTGGGAGAAATGGCTCTGCCCAGAAAATGAGATTTTGAAACTGTTGTTGAAATATCTCTGTCATTATCTGTAGCCTGAGACCTAATTTTATTTCAGTCTCAGACTGTTTCAGGTTTCCAGACGACTCTGTCTGAGTTTCACCTAGGAGTGTGTGTAAGACACTGAAACAGGCATCATTGGAGGTACGTAGGTAGGATACAGCTGGCAGCATGATTTGAGGATTTTTCTCAGATTTTTCAGGCGGGGAATCATTATGATCATCTCCCATCTTGCAGAGCACAGGCCAGAGACTGTCACCCAATAATTCCTGCATCCAGCCCATAACTTGCGGTTGAGGTAGAGCTAATCTTTGGGCTGGGAGGTGGAGATGCTTCAGAAGATACCTGGATATGTTTCCTTCAACTTGGAGTGATTTCCAAGAAGTAGATTAGTTAGCACATTGCTGTCGTTAGAAATCCTTAGCCATGGAGAAAAACCATGGTTGTCACAAATCTGGCACACCGACAATCATTCAGAACTTCATGGCGACACAAGGGTAAGTTTTTAATTCCCTGTTCCAAAAACACTAGCACTATCGCTAAAGGGGAGTCTCTGCTAACAGTGCAGGGTCTATGAGATGCAGAAGAGTAGTTCTGATTCCATCCAGCAGAGGGCCTCACATGCGTAATGGCTAATTAGTGACCTGATTGTCAATGTGGGGGAGGAGGGGAGAAGATTCTGACTATTGACACCTTGATATAAGGAAAGGCTGTAAGACAACTTTGCGTTTTATGAGGGATATCTGTAAGCTCAGGGTCATCTCCTCAGAGCTTTGGAAAGAATAATCAACATGGATGAAATGAACTGTGGGGATTCTCTGAGGACAGCACTGCATCGCCAGCCAGGGAGATACTGCACATATTGTACCTAACTATATTTAGGTTTTTCTGCTAACATTTAACACGATTCCACATCAGAGGCTAATGTCCAAACTGCCGGGCTGTGGAATCTGGCCCTGAAGCAATTTGGTTCAGAGGGTCAGAAGGTTTCCGGGAGGCCCCAAGAACAAAGAGCAGCCACTGTGTAAATTAACCCTTTGCAGTTAAAAATAGAACAGTGCGAGACGCTGCAGAGCATATGCATTAACTGAATTCTCCTTCTGGCCTTAGTCCCACCTATTTGGAGTTGGCGCTTCAAGTCTGTCTTCTCCATTCCAGTCTGTCTTGAAGCAGTTCCTCAGAGACATCCGTCCATTGAGTTTTGGCTCTTCCAACCCTTCTCTTAAACTTCCATTTCTAAATTTAACACCCTGTTTCCTGTGTATTCTTTTGATCTTCTTTTCACATGCCCAAACCAGATAAACCTGGATTCCCTCTGCTTTTCTACAACTGGTGCCACCTTCACACTTCCCCAATGTGTTCGTTCTGAAAATGGTCCATCCTTGTAACTCCAGTCATCCCTCTTAACATTTTCATTTCCACTCTGTTCAAGATAGGTTAGAATCTCTTCTTCCGTGCCCAGCATTCGGAGCCACACAAAAGTGCAGGCCTAATTACTGCCTTGTAGATCTTACTTTTCAGTTTCGTAGGTTTTCTCCTGTTGCAGATCACTCCACTCCACTCACTTCTCTCCAGGTCTTTCCTGTTCTGTTTATGCATTAGTTGAATTATTTGCACAGCATTTTAGGCTTGGTGCATCTCACAGGACTGAGATTAGCAGCAGAGCAAGTTGCTATTCCTGGACCTCTCAATAAGGTTTTGCAACAAATAAGAAATTAACTTTCATTTTAGCTTTTCTCGAAAGATTGTAGTGGCATGCCATTGGCGCAATTCGCATAACTTACTCATGGCTTTGCCAGTGTTGTCATGTGGTCATCCTAACTCATGGCAATAACATTTTAGAGCGCATCCTGCCATTATATATTGAACATACTTGAGTGTGAGTTCACATTATATGTGTGTGGGAGTGTGTATAAAATCCCGCATGCATGTGGTGATATGAATCACAGTTTAATCTGGCATAGCATCTTTCCTACAGATCATATTATAAATTACTTTACAGTTACCGTAAATACTATAATTGCTGAATTGAACTAGATAATAAGAGAAAAGGGGGAAATGTATGAAAATACATAGGCCAGGAAGGAAGATAGTTTCTAGGCAGAATCTGAAATGAGATGGACATTTGGTGAGTAAGGTTTGCAGAGAGGTTGCCTGGATGACAGGTGCTACAGAGGAGAAGGCGCGTAAGTGTGTAATATATTGGTAGCTTAATATGTCTCTTCTATTTGCACTTTAAGTCCCCTCGCCATTTTCCCCCAACGAGTAAGACTAGATTATGTCCTATAATACACTCTTCAGTGCTTTCTCTCGTCCAGTTTAAATAATTCAAATGAAGGGGCTTCCACTGTTTCCCTTAGGAGACTGCTCCAGATTGTAATGGATACTGCTTTATTGATATTCACCTTCAGTATTTCTTTGCTTAATTGGATCCTATTGTTTTTCGTTACAGTTCCTTGTGCATGCTCTCTCTCTTTCTCTCACACATACACACACTCTACAACTTTTACATTCTCCAGTACAAAGCTGTAATAAAAGGACTGACAGCCTGGATCTGTACTACGTCTGACCTGACAATTAAGCAAACCCACTGCTATGTCAGCCTGCCAGCTGGATCATCGACTCATGATGTAACGTGTGCTGCTTCTGAATGTGTTGGAGCGCTGCTTCCTCTTCTATGTTTGCTGAGACTGCGAGACGAGCAGTTTTATTGACCCAAACCCACTCGTTTAGTGTGTGTTTAATGACAGCGATGTGTGACAGATAAAATAAAATCTTAGGGCCCTAGTCCATGTTTATTTTCACTTCAAACAGTAGAGGAAAGAGAGACATAATACTTAAATCCACAGATTCAAAAGGCCTCTGTTCATAAAGCAATAGTCCAAATCCTGCAGGACCTTACTTGGGTTTGATTCAGACAAAATTACCTGTAAGAGTGGGCTGCCCCATTAACAGCCAGGGGGGCCTGGGGCCAGTAAATCTTGTTTAGTTATCAGACCCAGCTGGGAAGGGTCAGATGATCCTGGATAGACAGACTTGCACTTGGGCGGCTCAAGATAGCATGCTAAAAATAGTAGTGTGGACAGTGCAGTTCAGGCTAGCCACCTGAGGTCACCCCGCCCTGTAGGTTTGAGCTCAGGTGGCTAGCCTGAGTCGCTGCTGGGGCCACATGGTCCTCGCTACTATTGAGTGCTCTAGCATGAGTCTGTCTATCCAGGCTGGGTGGGAGGCTGTTTCCCTGCTGCAGTGTAGACAGATCCTAGGTGACCGAGATACCACAAGGAGGTACAGGTGGGAGAGACGCTCTTGCAATAGGGGGATTGAAACGAAGGCTGCGTCCTCCTTTCAGCAGTGAGAGAGACAAGGGGAAAAGCTTCCAAGTGCACTGCTGAATTGCAACTTCATTTAGAGTGACATATTGAAATGGGCCTGGCTAACAATTAATACAATCCTTAGATGTGCGTCCATTGCTTTTTGTCTCTTTGACGTGTGGGACTTCCCAAAGTGCTGGTGTCTCCTTGAATTGCTTCAGGGCCTCTGCCGTTCCTTAGAAATCTGGACCTGATCCTGCAAATACACAGCTAAGGAGAATTTTGCACACACGAGCAGTCCCCCTGTCAGAGCCAATATCCTCTTCTGGCCTGGCTATGTAAATGAGAGCATCAGAGCCCTGCTTGCTGGACTCTTATATTAATGCTTTTGAAACACCAATCCATTGGCCTGTTATCTTCTGCAGCTGAACCTGCTGGGATGTATCCGGTCCTCACATGGCCTCAGTAAAGTAAATTTTGCTCCATCCCACATTTTTACAGTGGCTGTTTGCCCCTACCTTTAGGAGCAGTAGTGGCAAAGGTTTGTCATCTAGGGAAATACCCAACCCAGAAGCATGATTTGTCTCATGCCCTGTTTCTCAGTATCTGTCTGTCAGGCACCGCTGTATCTAATCCTGAAATTTAGCACATTTCGGTGCAATACCTATTCCTTTCTGAGCCCTTGTTGTGGTTGAACTACCAATACGGGGACTTCCAGCATTCACGACTTGACCGCTACACTTGAATCAACTCTTGGGCTTTATTATTATTATATTACAAATATTTGGTAATCTAGACGCAATGGAGTAGGATGGTGATTTGCGTTAGCTTTGTTTCTTGTAAATATGCTCAGTCTGATTCAACAGCTGACTTTTTTCTGTAGTAGTCTTTCTGGTGCACCCTTAATCTCAAAGGGTTTTGAAAATGTTAATGGACTGAAGCATGTCACAGCTTTCTGATGGGGCTTTTGACATCTGATGATTTCTAAAGACAATTTTCACAGGCAGTCGTTCAAGGCTACCAATATGAAGTAGGATGAGAGGCACCTGGCTGTACTTTAGACGGACTTCAGATACACATCAGACTGAACACCAAAGGAAGCTTGGTTTAGCAAGGAACTGAGAATCAGATTTTGTTGTTGTCGTTCTGTTCCTGACTGTTGCTCGAACACAGTGAGATCTTGGGCAAGTTACTTAACCTCTTTAGGGCAGTTTCCCACCTGTGAAACGAAGATGATAATTACCTACCTTCTGTGGACTTTAGGGTGATGGTTGGAAAATGCATTGAGATCTTAGAATGAAAGACCTAATGAAAGAACAAAATATCCTTTGTTTAAGGCCAGCCTACATAAAATCTGACTCTTGCTGGGGAAAGTCAGATGGTCAATTACTTTATTTTTGAGAATTGACCCTTGAATTTGTCAGTGAAGTCAGATTCAGGTCCTTTGAGATTTATTATTTAATATTTTATGCCATTGATTGTGTGATGTCAGCTTGAGTTCATGTTCTATGGAGAGAAGGGAAACACCTGCTGCACTTCAGAGATTTGTATTTGATAAATATATTAGCAGGTTGGAGGATCGTAGGTTTTGCACTGTCTTAGAACAGCTCGGACTACAATGAATTAGCAAAACATATACATACTTTTGACTGTTAAAGGAAAAAGTAAAGGTTTGGGATACTTCATGTCAAAATAACTAGCACTTCTCACAATCTTTCTTTCTCATCCGGAACCTCTGTGTACAAATCAGTTTGAATCTAACGGGCCCTGTATTATTTTGTGGCTGTATGGGGGCCTAGAGAGAGAAAGCTCATGCATAAAAAGCATTGTGTCGGGGGGAGGGAGCCCAACAAAGCTAATTATATAGACACTCCCACTCTATTACCCTTGAAAGAAATTGAGCCTAACATTCTGCTCTTAAGCTCGTTAAACTGTTCTTTTTGGGTGCAAGGATCTTATTTAGGAAACGAAATAGCTACACTATGTAATCAGAGTGGGAATTGGAGCAAATCATTGTATTTACCCATTTGATTAGGTATAAAACAGCTACTTAAGTCCCCATTTAAAATCTGCCTAGCAATTGCACAAGTGGTGCTAACTGGGTGCCCTAATTAGAAGAGGAAAAGATTATAATAGTCTTGCTCCCTTGTGGATTCTCATGATGGGGTGACAAAAGAGGGTAGGAGAATCCTGCATCAGGGATTTGAACCTTTCCACCCCAGCTGGTCTAGACTAGTATTGAGAGATGCTGCACCTCCAAAAAGGAGGTGTAGGATCCATTGCTCCAGAGGCATTGCAGCCACTGGTACAGTCTGTCCACCACCCCCGCCTCCACAGCTGTGATTACCAAACCATCATGTAGACCCTCAGTTCGCATTACTTCGCAGTGTAAAGATCAGTCGCTCTCCCATCAGCCGGCCAGCCTTCTGTGCGTGACATACACCCTGGAGGGTAGCCTGCCTTCCCTGTAACACTAATTCGCCTCCTGGCCATCGATCTGTCCGTAAAGGCTTGGGAATGTGCATTTACGGAGGGTTTCATTTCCCCACTTTATTCGCAAAGCAGGGGAGTGGAACAGCAGAGGAGACATCCCAAAAGCAGCAGGCTCTCTACCCACTGGTTTCTTGGTCCAAAACGGCCACCATGCTAGTGTTTGCCTGGCTTTCAAGTACAGAGTATGTCACCGAGAGACCAAAGAGCTGCCGAAATAACACAGCTTTTGTTGATGAGGCCAGTTTACGACGGCAAAGCAAACGCAGGTGTGGGAAGAGACTCGCCAGTGGAATTGGTTGGGCTGTGTCTGGACAGCTGTGACAGAAACCCAACAAGCGTTAATTTTGCTAGTCACCCTTTTTGGCCACAAATTGTCTCTAAAGGAATGACTAGAAAACAGCAGTGCTGAGGAATGAAGACATTCATTCATTCTTCTGTCTGGTGTGAATCACTAGACAAATAAGCCAGGTTTGTTTGCTTTGGGCTGGTGGGTTTTTTTGAGGTTCTTTAGCATTCTAAGGGTAACGTACAGGAGGGTAGTTGGTTGACCTACTGAATTTCTTACCATTATTGACTCTGCTGATAATTCCTTTTATATCATCGATTGGAGGAGAGTAGGGCTAGGAAATGCTGCAACTGGAGAATCCATACATTGTTCAGATTAGATTCACTTACATTGGAAGCTCTTTGAGTCAAGGACTGTCTTTATGTTCTGTGTTTGTGCAGCACTTAGCATAGTGGGGTCCTGGTCTATGACTGGGGCTTCTAGATACTGTGGTCACACTAGTGATGATTAATAATAGTGGGGAAACTTTGTGAGAAGAACCCCTGGCTGGTCTCTATTTTAAGCGGCTCATCTTTTTACAGTTCTTTGCAAATGATGGCAGCCCATTTGGATAACAGCAAATCCATCCCAATCCACCCCACCTGGGACGGATGCTTCCAAAAGTCACCTGCGGACAAATATTTCTCATTCAAAAGAACAATCCTGCCACTTTATAAAGCAGTAACCTTGACGACGCCTGGCAGAATGCAAATCAAGAGGCACTCCGGTCACTTTCTCCTTTTCCTTGTAGGTGGTGCTTGTCGGCAAGGGATTCTGGTACCCCATTTGACTGCTGGGAAGTTCCTGAGATGCCGCATGTTCAGAGCATCATGCAACTGTTTTAGGGTTCAGTTCACAGAGGGGCCCAGAAACTGCAGTGCTGGGTACCCTAGAAGTAATCTCCCTAATTTGGGGTGACAGTAAGCCTTCCTTTGCAACACTCCTTACACAGTTACAGCCTGTGCGAAGTGTGCTGGTGGGTTTGGGCCATTCTCTGCAGGATAGATGTCTACCTCAAAGCTCCCCAAAAACCCAGCTCCACCTCTCTCTTCGCCAATTGTCATCCTTGGCTAGCAATCTCCTCTGAGAGGTCTGGAATTGCTAGGGCCATGTGGAGTGCTTTGCAGAGAGGGTTGAAGGACCCTGCTGGAGCTGCCATGGGGAAGCATATGGTGGCACCGGCTGCTTTGTACCTGTTCTGCTGAGACAGACAGACAGAGGACATCGGTCTCTAGGGCAGTCAGCCAGGCGCCGTACCACAGCACGACCTTTTAAAAGGAAAAGAGAGGGGACCCAATCGGCTCAATGCGCATTAAAGAACTTTGTGTCTCAGTGAACAAGCGCAACATTATAAATAGGAGAGAAGTGTGCTGTAAATTTTAACACACACCTAATTCCATTTTTAATGTCTCTTGGGCACCTGTAATTGGATGGAGCCACTGTGCAGGGCGGAGTGTGTCTATAACAACCGCGACCACACCTAGCTGTCAGGAAGAAAAATGTTCGAGGGGGAGGGAGATGGCGTGGGTGCATCCTTAATGGGGAACGTATTTAGGGTCTGGTTTCGCTGAGGGGCTGAGTACCTGTAACTCCCTCTGCAGTCAGTGGGAAAGCTCAGCACCTTTGACAATTCATCCTCTTGTCAGAGAAATGAGGGCTGTGCGTTGTAGACTGCCATAAGGCTTCGAAACAGCAAATCATTGGAGCATGAGCTTTAAGCCCCATTAACATCAATGGGACCTGCACACATGCCTGAATTCCAGTGCTTTGTTTGCTCAGGGCCTAAGACAGGCTCGCTGTAGAAGTCTGTGTATGTGTACGTAAGCAAATGGACGGGTCTGACTTGCTTTTCTAACCCCCTAGACTGGGCTGGAACTGTTGCCAGACTGTCTGTACTGGTGCAGTCGTCCAGTGCCCGCGCTGACATTGCACCAGTAAATCAGTGCCAAGCACACGGTGTTTGTTGTTCAGGGAGGGACTTTCAGCCACCCACAGAACATCAGGGTTTCAGCTGCAGGGCGCAGAGTCGAGTGTAGACACACGCAGAGGTAAGTCAAACATTCCCGGGTGGACCAGTCCTGGATGTGACGCTCGACCTCTCTCTGCTGACCTGTAAGGTTGCCACTTCGTCTCCCTTGACTGTTGCTTGCTTGCCTGGGCCATCAGTCTCAGACTTGCTTCATCACCCTCCTTAAACCTGTGGGAGATCTAACCCTCCTGCTGCTGTAATCAGACAGACAGACAGACAACTTGTGCCCAGCAGAAGCACAAGTGGCTCTTTTATGATGTGAGTACAGAATAACAAACCCAGTTACCTCACTCCTTCGCACTTGTTCTGGATCTTACACATGACCTTTTGCCTCTTGCTTTCCCTGCGCAGTCACTGCTTCAACCCCCGTCTTCTTATTAGGGCACATCTGGAACCCGGGACACGTAGGTTTTATTCCTGGCTCTCTCACTGACCTGACCTGCGGCCGGAGGGGAAGTCACGAGCTCTCTATGCCGGCGCTTGCTCCTCTGTAAAATGGCTGTAATAACCCTGACCTGCCTCCTAGGGTGTTTAAGATGAATGCTTTGAGAGGCTCAGATGAGAGGGGTCGCCAAACGTGCCGAGTGATGTTACCAAGGCCATGATCCTCCAACCGTTCAGAGCATCGCTTGGCTTTGAAACAAGTTTCATGCTCACGTAAGACGGAGGGTTATATGTGCAGAACCCTCCCCTCATCCTGTGCCCCAGGAACATAGGTGATATATGCTAATGCCATCATGTACTTGTCATGGCTTCAGCACAAAGCCCACTGCTGTGGCGACAGATGCATTCCAGCATGCTGAATACCAGGATTTCCCTTGGCCAATCTTTTCTTTTTCTTCAACTGATTGCAGAACAGTATCTCAGTGTTTAACTGTTGGGGCCTTTTTGTCTCTTCAACATTACAATGTCTCAAGCTGGCACGCAGATTTTTAATTTTAAACCAATGTGACGGCTTCTTTTTTCATGTCAACTGTGCTAGTGTTTTCTGTGCCGGGGGCCTGGCATGCTTCAGTTTGCAATCTGGTTTGTGAGTTCTTACCCTCTGACGGTCTCCTGCTGCTATTAGGCCATGCACACATGTTCACCTGTTGAAAGTGAAGGGCCATTAAGTCCATGTTCTCATCCCATCATGTTTTCCAGTCAAGAGATTTATTTTGTATTTTAACTTGGTGTCATTTGGAGAGGACTTCCCTCCCCTCCAGCCTCTGGCCCAGTGAAAAATATCCTATTGTAATCCTGTCTAAAAAGGGGAACTGCTTTAACCACCTCCCAATAAGTGTATAGTAAATTACCCAGAGGGGCTAGTACCGTTCTGCAGAGGAGGGGGAAAGGGATCCCACTGAACTCCTCCATGTCCACTGTGAAATGACCAAGTCCCACTGACAGCATTAGTCACCAGCCCACATGAATTATTTCTGCAGGTTCTGTTTACTTACTTGTCCCCTATGGGAATGCTGAGCATCCAGATCACAGCCATGCTTATTTTCATTGCAGCAAGCGGCTGGGGGGGGGGGGAGAAAAGGAGGTTGTGTATGCGTCAGCGCTGACAGGTTTTTCCTTCTGTTTCATTTGTGCTGAGGTTTTTATTATCATTAAGCCGATTTGTATCCATGGCACAAAAGGCTGAGTTACCTCGGTAACCACACTAGCTAGCATGGTAATCCATTTATAGTATCACTGCTCAGGTCTGATTAAATTAGCATGATGATGACGTCAAGGCTTGGCTGGGCAATGCTAGGGAGGCTGCTCTTAATAGGGACTCGCACCCTTACATTTATTCTCGCTCATTTAGCGAGGCCCCTGCAGGAAACGTACAGAAAGAAGGCGACAGACAATTGACTCTTGTTTTCAGAACAACTTGTGCTGCGAGCAGCAGACAGCGATTTATATGAATGCAGACGGCAGCCTGCACATTGTGTGCCGTTTCTTCCCCCTTGCCGAATTCCCCACGCAGCCCTGCTGAATTAGAACTTGAGCCTGGCTTGCCATCTGCCTCTGCGATACAGGGAGCACGCCTCTGTCTGATGTGTTCATTTCCAGACACCACTTACAGAAGGACTGGGGAGTGGACGGGGGGGGGGGGGGGGGGAGATGTAGGCTCTTCCTCCTCCTTGTAAATTTCCTGCAAACACAGATGTTTTTACTTGTTTGAAATAAGCCATTTTGTTTATATCTGAATCTTCATCTCTGAACCTATTTCTCAGTGCTAGTGTTTAAAACAATGCAGTTCAAATCCCTCCAGCACCATCCGTTCCGGCTCTGGAGGAAAAATACTAGCAACCCTATGATCTTGTCTTGGTGCTTGTGCTGTGGTCCAGTGGTGAGAGCAGAAGGACTGGGAGTCACCAGGGCTCCTGGATTCTGCTCCACATTTACTGCCTCCTCTTGAGCAAGCCACTTCACCGCCCAGTGCCTCAGTTTCTCCATTTGTAAAAGGAGGATAAAAATACTTCCCACTTGACAAGGGAGTTCAAGACTCGACTGTATTAAAGTTGCTAAAGTGTTCTGAGAGCGTTGGCTAAACCTCCGTCATTGGAGGTTTTTAAGAACAGGTTAGACTAGCACCTGTCAAGGAGGGTCTAAAATCTAAATAATACTTGGTCCTGCCTCAGTGCGTGTGACTGGACAAGATGACCTATCGAGATCCTTTCCAGTCCTACACTTCTCTGATCTCTCTGCAAGCTGTGTTGCTTTCAAAGAATTAGCATTCTGATTGTCAGTCTGGAATTATCCTGGTGTCAGAGCAGGAATTGAAGTAAGCCTTTTGCAAAGGAAATCTGTGTGTATTTTGGGTGGTGGAATAATTGCAGCAATTAATTGTTAGGTACTTGCCATGCAGTATTGTGGCTGGCTGAAGCAGATGTGATGGTGGTGAATTTGGCCCTAGAAATCTGCCAGTCACAAGAGGAACAGCATGGCTTCAGGATGTGGACAGAAGTGGACCAAAGTTGTGGTACTCCAGGTCTGCTACTGTATTGCAGTTCTAAGGGATCTTTGCCCTGGGAAATACAGGTGTCAGGTGGGGCCATTTGGATTTAGAGCATCATGCCGTTTCGTCTCACTCTCAGCAGCACTGTCTCTAGAGGTCTTGATGCTCCACTCCCAACCCTGAAGTACTCATACGTTCAAATCGCTAAACGTTCTGCTGCCTGTATGGAATATAAAACCCTGGGTGTCCTCTGGGATTAAACATATCGTCTGTGGCAGTGGGCGCACAATCGGTGAGAATCCATGTGTGTGTGGATGCACGGTGTCTCTCACTTTCACCGCTACCCTTTGCTTGCTCTCCCTGCAAAGTTTCAAGGCACTTGGCTTTAAAAACTAGGGACTCCAAATATGGCGCTGTCAAAATCTGGTCCATCTACTCTGGTGATTCTTATCCTTAGAGCTGGAAAGTGATAGCCCCTGTCCATTTGCTCAGCATTCTCTATGCCACCTGGTCATATGTCAGGCAGCGTGGGGAGTGCTCCTGGGATCAGTGCTCTGCTTCTATCGTGCCTGAGACATGAGGCTCGCAAGAACAGCACATGCTGCCTGGGTGTGGCTGCTCAGAACCGTGATGTGATGATGGCTGTTCTAGCCCAACCTGCCTTCGGACCATATGCAATTCATGGACAAAGCATCTTGTTCCCCGGCATTTTTCCCCACATATTCAGAGACGGGCCAGAAAATTCTGCACTCTCGGCAATGGAATGAAGTTAGAGGTGATTATTCTTTCTTTTGCTGGATTTTACCCCTGGCTGGGATCTACACTTTGTTTCCAATAGCCCCAGAATAGATGGCCCGGGAAGATACTGTGAACGGTCGCAGTGGTAGTATATGTAGTACAGTACATTAATCTTAAAAGCAGAAAGATTAAAGACTTAATGGTGTTAGTGCCTTGGAAAAAGCCTTTACCCCAGAGCGATGCTTTACATTTCAACTTTAATGGCTGCTGCCATTAATTTATGGTTCCAGGGTGAAGACGTTTAAACGATCAACAGCAGAACTCCCTGACAGCTAACACAGGAAGGGACCAAATCCCTCCTTGGGGTAACGCCACTGACGTGCGGTTCCAGTAGGGGCAGAGACTCCAGGAGGTTTGCCCCAGCTGTTAGTCTGCGGGATCTTTGATCAAGGGTAAGGTAGATCTTTGGCAGAGGTAGCTGCACTGGACAGATTCAGGAGCAAGGTAAGCGTCAGGTGACCCCGTCCTCCCTGCAGATGGTCGAAGTTTTGGGGAGTGGAACTCAGGTGAGGATTGCGCCCTGGTAAAGTTGAGCGGTGAAGTCACCTTTTTCTCCTCACAGCTCCACAGTGTGTCTCTTTAGTAGGTAAACGAACATTGCCCTCTTAATTAGGGTCCCATCCGTGGCCCTCTCCCTGTCCTCTATGCTGGGACTGTGCCTGGTAACATGGGAGTTACCCACATTATCTCCATATCTCCTGTCAGCATTTCCACGGCACCTGTGCTCACTGCATCAACATAAGTCCACATGTAGGCATTTCAGGAGCCACCTAGTGTCTGAGCCCCACTTTTCATAGCTTCATCCCCAGCTAAGAATTATTCTGTGATTCAAAGGGTCTGCCCCAGGAGAAGGAAGCGGAGACTTTGCTGACTGTGTTTTCTAAAGCAGCATTTAATCTGGAAGCTGTTTACATGACTTGATCAGATGAGGACCATACTGGACTAGGGAAAGTCCCGCTGAAATTCCCCTCCTCTCACCATCTGTGGTGTGTGTGTGTGTGCGTGCGCGTGTTTGTGTGTGTTTGGTTGCTTTAGAACCCCTGGGAATTTTCATTTCAGGCAAGCAAAATTTCAACTCATTTGTCTACCAAATCAGAGCAAGGCAGAAGATAAATGGAGGTAAAATTCCTCTCTGTTGAAACAGACGTGTTCTTGCTCATTTGGAGAAAAGGGGGGAGAGGGAAAAGGCTCTGCATTTTAATTATGATGCAAGCAATACCTGACCCAGCTCCTCTTTGAAGTGTTTGGGATATTTGTAATTGATTTCAATGGGAGCAGGATCAATGGACAGAAACTTTGGTTTTGCATCAAGGTTTTTTTTCAGGGAGGGGTTGGGGAGGGTGGGGTGCTGTTTTTAACGTTTTCTGTTCAGAAGGAAAGTTCACTCCTTATTATCTCTCTCTTCTCTGGTGCTGAGTCATGGAAGTAAGAGAACTTGTAGGCGTCTCAGCAGCAGAGAGAGTAATGCTGTCATTTACAGACAGTTATGCTTTCCAGAAAACTTTTTTTTTTTTTTTTTTGTGGGTTGCAAAAGTGACTAATCTGCTTGCTGAGTCTGACTAAGGAGATTTTCTGTTTAAGAATTTTTTTTTAAAGAAAGTCAATCTGTTTCCACTTATGGGAAATAATGAAGTAGGGATTTTTTTTTTAAATGACCATGAAAGAACAGACAACAGAATGTGTCCTTTTCTAATAGCCTCCGCTTCTTCATTCTTTTAGTATGTCTCTTTCCCCGCACCACAGAACAGTCTGGGAGAAGTTGCTAGGGATGAAACCAATAGAAATGTAATAGAGTTCCATATTGCCAACCCCAGCTTTTCAAAAATTCATGTCAGGCCATGCAAAATCATGCGATTGAAAAAAAAATCTAATAATTTGAAGCCAAAGAAATGTACTGAATTTGGGGTTCATTTTTTTATTGTCCTTCTGACTTTTGGGGGCACTTAGGGTACATTGTCAAGCTTTACTCCACAATCTGGAGGGCTAGAAATGTCCTATAAGAAGGAAAGAAAGTCTCATGTAATCATGTGACTTCAGGAGCTGGGACTTTAAGAAAAACACCAAATGTCAGTGAGACTTTTGACAAAAGCTGGTAACATTGAGGTGGTTTATGGACATTACTCTAAAATCTATCGGCCCATACCCTCAGCCGGCGTAAATTAGTGTAGCTTTTCTGACTTGAATGGACCTGCAACCGTGTACACCAGCTGAGATTCTGTCCCACAGAGCTTAATAGAGAATAATGCCTTTCTGTGGGTCTTTTAACCATCCCATAGAACTGCTAAGCAGGGCCGCTGTAGGAGGGTGCAGAAAGCCCGTCGAAAATCACTGTTTTCCATTCAATTCTGCAAGGCTTTGGGATGGATCTCACCCCTGTGCGGAGAGGCCGTGCAACACCACAGAGCGCTCAGGCCCTGCTTTAATATTGAGTCATTGGCAGTCCTCGTATTGTTCCGCTGCACTGGGGTGAACGCCACTGCTTGCTGTGGAGGGCTCACCGAGGAGCTTTGCGACGAGGAAGAAGCACCGTGGAGGACGGGACTGCCAAGGCGTGGTGTTTGAGCAGTGGGGGGGGGGGGGGTCTCCTCCCCTCCTTGGGGCCCCCAGGGGGCAGCACTGAGAAGGAAGGTCCTGCATGCTCTGCAGCTGAGTGGATGAAGTTGCTGCAATCTCCTGAGTGGTAGCAGAAAACGTGTCCTACAGGCAGGACACCCGAGCCCCAGGGAGGTATGGGGGGTAGGGAGGATCTCACCTGTACACTCCACCTGGCAAAAACCCCTGCCCCGACCCTCAAAGCCGCCTGTCTGCCTCTTTCATTGATCTCTTTTCATTCTAACCCTTTGATTACTACTATGGGTTTCATTTCCCTGCTCTTGTTTTATAATGTCCCTCATTTTCTCCTCCCTCCTGCCCATTGCCGTCTGTTGCTGACCCCTCTGCCCCACCTCCCAGCTGCCTTGGACAAAAAGCCGCTTTGTGCTGTTTCAGCTGAATATCAATTTTTACGTCACACATCCCGTGAGGCTTTAAAAATTACGTTTGTCTTTCATAGAATCATAGAAGATGAGGGTTGGAAGGGACCTCAGGAGGTATCTAGTCCAGCCCCCTGCTCAAAGCAGGACCAACCCCAACTCAATCATCCTTTAATGTGGTTTATCTCTCGTTTTTCGGCAAAGGTGAGCGTGGAGCGCAAGCAGTGTTCTTGGTCGGGGCAAGAGGAATTCTGCACGGCAGCTAGATCTTTTTTTCTGGCAAACCACCTTTTGCAGCTGTACTTGTAAATTTAGGAGGGGAAAAAATTAACCTGGTTGAACCTTCATTTTTTACAATTCCACAGAGATGCCCATGAGTCATTTAGAGAAATTCAGAGAGTCCACAAAGGCTAGAATTACCTTTCTGAAAGCTTATCGAATGGCATTGCTTTGTGTTTTAATGACTGGGTCTCTCGGTGAATTTTTATGGGTTGTAAGTAGGAGAGATTCATTGACTTCTTATGATGCCAGGATTTTTGACGTGCACTATTTTTTTTTTTTTAAAGGAAACTCAAAATAATTTAATAAAGCGGGAAATAACACAGTGAAAATCAGTTGGAGCGAGAAATGGATCCTAACCTAAATTCTTCCCCAGCTCTCGCCTCCCCAATGTTCAAATCTGGAGTTTTGCTTGGGCCCAGGACACACGTACGTGAAAACTGCAATGCTTGGCTCTGGACCCAATGTTTTTCATAGTTTTTGGGTGCCCACAAATGGGGTTTTGGATGGGGCCTGTCTCATGTTAGAACATTGTGGGAGCCAAACTGCTCAGAAGTCTAGAATCTCTGCTCCCGGAGCTTTTAGCACTTAATGTGTCTTCCCCTGGGCTAGAAAGCCATTGTTTCAAACTGTGACGTTTAAAATGTTAATGATAGACAGGCTAAAAATCCCAATAGCCATCAGTATATATTTATACAGCTACCACATGAATGTATAATTCAGATGTCATTCTCAATAAATAAATAAACATTTAGTAGAAACAACATAAATTGATGTAAGAGAAATGGAGGGTGAGGAGAATGTCTGTTTTAAATTAGAGAGCTTGTTTTGAATTCCGTGTGCAAAAGTGTTTTGTGTAATTGTATATGGCTCCCTATAAACGGTTGACCTAGAGAGATTCATTGTTAGATACCATTGCTATTATACATTTGATTCACTTCTTAGAGATGATGTAGTCTGATGCCAGAGCAGCCTATATTTAGCATAGATTATAAATTCCATTTGCTTTGGTTTAGGTTACAGCAATGTGAAAAGAAGAGATCTTTTTTCATGTTCATTTTTCAGCGGAGCATGATAATTATTACCTAGAGGAGGTGTTATCTGTGAGCTTCATTACAGTTTGCACAGAAACCTGCAATACATCCCTGTTGAGGGGAAGGAATTTTAAAAATGAATTAACCATCCAAATACGTAGGGAACAATGGACAAGGTTCTGATCTGTTACATCGATGTAAACCCGAAGTAAACTGAAGTCGATGGATTTAGCTTAAATTGACAGCAGTGTAGTTGAGATCAGAATCTGGCTGATACTATGTCTTTTAAAATGTAACACAGGTACCGTAGGTATTACAGAATATTCTAGCTGTTAGCTAAATTCCACTCTGATCGGCTTATCCCAATCAGTAGTCATGAAGCGAAAGTCCTGAGATCTGATTTTGATTTAAGAACAGTGTAAATGAAGCAAATTATAAATCATTACTGAATAGGGCTCATTAGCTCGTCATTGCTGAAGTTTAATTGACTTTCTTTTTTAAAAAAACTGCTGAGCTGGTAGAAGTGCAGTGCGTAAAGAAACCTGGTATTACACTAATACATGATATTAAGTTGTCTGGAAAAAAGTTGATTTTCAAAATAAGTATTCACCTCATTCAGCAATATTCAGCCATTGGAAAAAAATTGCTCTTGCATTCTGGATAAAAAATGGAAAAGAGCTATTGGGTTTTTATATTAGAATTACAATTGCCTGTGGGTGGATTTTGTTTCCCTGGGCATACTTAGGAAAACTAGATTAATTGATAGTGCAATTTCCAAGTGAGCCAAATCTAGTGAGGGAAATGACTCCATTATTACTTTACATAGAAGTTTTAGATTGATATTATGCCTGGAAAACAAAAGTACCAGACCAGATGCTACATTTCTAGCAAAGTAATGTGTCTTTAAGTAAATACCTGATTAGCAACAAATTGAATAATATAGTCTGTTTCTATTAAATAGTTAGGAAATGACCATAATTTCCATTTAATTTAATAAAGAAACAGTGTTCCCTGTAAGTATGTAGATAGCTTTTTATTTGGGTATCACTGTTTGATAGATGGTATTTTGTGTTGTAATAAAATTATGCTTCTCTTTCATTTTCCTGATTTGTTTCAACATTTTGGATTTTAAATGGAACATGTTAAGATGGGTCACCTTGCCGTGTGTGTGTGTGTGAGAGAGAGAGAACATACACATGTAACTGAACATGTGGTGCGGAAATTATATATATAGGGGTGAAAGTAATATACATATATAATATGGTTACATCCCCATATGTGTAATTTCCACCCCACACGTTCAATTATATGTGTATGTTACATGTTGTTTACACACACACACTTGACCGAAATCTTTCAAATCAAATATACTTATGGACTTCTTAGCTGGAAGCTGAGATGATTGTGGATATTAAAATTCTTTAACTGGCCATGATAACACAGACAGAGCTATTAAGTAAAAGACCTCCCTTTACACAGGTAGTGGGGTAGAATCAAAAGGAACCATCTGACAAACTACTGTAATCTGGTTTGCTGATGGGAAATCATTGGTCAGCAGAAAAGATGTGTGTTCAAGCTAGGTAAAAAAGGAGGGGGGGGGGGGAAGCTGCCTCAGATGTCTCCTTGTCATTGTATTTTTATTTTATTTTTTGTCAAGGCTCTATGGTTTTTCTCTTGTCCTAATCATTCATGCTACTAATTCAAATAATTTTGTAGCCCACTAACAGTATTGGCAGATGAGGGGTTCCCTACCTCAGCTGAACTTTAAGAAAGCAGATGTTACAGGAGCACAGAATAGTCCACTGCTGTTTTTACTCTCCTGCACTCCTGTTTGCAGAGCGTGCAAAAAATATGGAGAAGAGGAACAAAAACAGAGGGTTACTCAGGAAGTGAAGAGGCAACATCACCATTCAGATATGATTGTGCCCTGTGGAAGGCTGGTTTTTGTTTTTTTAAAGTTGGTTTAATCAGCTCTTTGAGTCTGAAAATCGGAATAAATTTAAAATTAAGTGGAAGCAGTATTGCAAATAAACGGAGTCCTAAACCCCAAAATATGAAATGAAGTAATAAAAACTCAAAGCAAGTGGTGTGTGAGTGTATATGTATTTCATGAACTTTGTGTGGGTAAATATGCATCATTTTAAGAGCTTGTAGAGTTTAAAAAGGGATGAAACCAATAAGGTTCCAGAGCAATTGCTCTTTAAAAAACCCTACAGAATTTAGTGGAAAATTGTATCCTTTTTATAAGGTGGTTTTTGGTTGTGTTTTTTTTTTTTTTTTTTGAGTGGTGTGGGAGATAGGACGATGACTATTCTATAGAATTTAATACAGAATTCTATGCCTGCTCTGCATTTCTGTTGGATGGCTTTCATTTTCTATTACGTTCTGTAGGACTGTTCCAGAAGGCATGTGTGGGCTAGGTGTGTATTTTATATATATATATACACACACACACATACCCTCGCTTTCTTGGCTTATATACTCATTTTCTGTATCTCATATGTACATTACAAATAGTCATAGGGATAGCTGTACATTCCTTTTCGTCCTCTTCATAACTCTCTGAACTACAGTATCTTAGATCCTATTTCCATCTAGCTATAAATATCTTGTTGTAACAATAAGAGGAAAAGCTCAGAAGTCCGAGGATAGCTTAATAATGATACTTCAAGTGTATAAGGTTTGCTATGCTTACTAATAGCACAAGTAATAAAACACTTTGCTTACCCCAAGTTGTAACTTATGTGGGAGTGGGGAGTTTCACCTGTGGGTGGCAAATCAATTATTTGCCTGTGCCTGGCAAGGTACAACATTCATTTCCATCAGAAAGATCCAGTCTGCTGAACATCATGATGGTGTGAACCTTCCTGCATCATTAAGCTGATATCCTTCCGCAGAAATCATGTTCCTGAGGTTGTTTCTCCATTCCTCTGCATGTACTGACGTGTTGTTCACGTGGCATCGCTTCATCCCGTTTGTGGTCGTCTGTTCCTGGGTTGCATTCAACAGTTCTGCCTTTCAGAGCCGACTGTGGGACTCTGGCCTGAAGCTTTTGACATTTACTGTTGAGCCCATGAGGCGCATATTCAGCAAATGTCGAAAGTTATTGCTGCACGGTCCTGGAGTCCAAAGTGGCTCTGCTTTATCATTGCAGTTGTAAGAGATGGACGTTATTGCAATATCACGAGATGAGTTCATGAAATGTTTACTTGTTTATTTTTATGGGACAACAACCTTTGTTGCTTTTTTGGCCAAGATCTACCGAGGTATTTGTCATACATTCCTGTAGATAAGTTATGGTAGATGGCTAATCTCAGCTGAACTGCACTGGTGGATTTGCTAGACAAGTCAATTTTAATCATAACAAGCTTTTTCAATGAATTAAACTAAAGCTAAGGCCTTTTGTTGTCTACCAGAGTTAAAAGTATTTAGGTCAACTGTTTGTGTGTTGCTTTTATGTCAAACATTATAGAATCTTTGATGTTCAGTGGCTAAAATATTACCTTGGTCTCTATAGTGAAATCTGGACCCACTCTGTGTTTTTAGTATTAGAAATCTGGGCAAAGTTTGAGATCCAAAGACTCAGATATGGATGGTAATTTTAACACTGGTAATCCCATGGTCATTACGTTAAGTTACTTATCCAGACTAATATTCCCTACCTTTGGAAGCCACTCCATCTCTCACGTAATCTTTCTCATTCATATCAGGTGATATCACCCAAAAAGCTCAAACCAGTACTAGTTTTGTGGCAATGCTTTCTCAGAACCAGCAATTCCATCACGCGTGGGGTGGGGGGAAGGAAAAGTAAATCTGGACCCAAAGAAGACCAGCTCAATTCATCCCTCTCCCAATGCTATTGACCATAACAGAGGTATACCGGGAATTAATTGGGTCAGTTGATGAAGTTACAGTGGTGGCCTGATAGGCTTTTAAGCTTCTTTGATGTGCCTGAGCCTCCAGAATGAATGTGGTGCTGGAAATGGAAGACTGTGACGTGGCCTCGTCATTTGGTCCATGTGTTGAGCGCAGAATTAAGATTTGTGTTTGTTTTTGCCCTGCACTTGTAAATTGTTTAAGGCTGTCCTCTCAGATACAGTGCTGGAGGGCCTGGTTGTTGTCACCCTCCTTCCTCCACCACTTCCTTCCTCATGTTCCAAGCTCGTGTCATGTCAGAGAGTCCACAAGAGGTTGTTAATGAGAACAGTAATCACCACCCTGATTACGCCCCTTTTCCCTGTCCAACCCACCTGCATTCTGTAGCAGAGGCAGCAGGGAGAAGGAAGACCAAAAAATCAACCCCGGAATTATTTAGTGCCCCTGTGGTTGCTTCATGGCATATGCAAAGCCTGGGCCCCTTCTCTTCAATCCAGCTTGAGACCAAGACTATTAGACTTCTTCCTATTGCCTTTCAGTGAAATGTCTTGGAGTGAAACCCTCAAATACCTGGCAGCTGGCTGGGTAGCTAGCTATCAAAGCTGTGTCCCACATAAACACGGCTGTACCATATGAGTACAGCTGCCGATTTGTGTACAGTGCGTGCCATAAAGACATTTGCATTTCTTGGGAGTGAAATACAAATGTGCAGTGGGATCTCATTAGAAAATAAGTCAATCTACTGGATTAATGTGTTTTATTAGATTATAAAGTCTTTGGGTCAGATTTTTAAACATATTTAGGCAGCCAAGGATGAAGATAGGAGTCACTTTAAAGAGACATTGAATTAGTCTAAATTTAAGCATGCATAAATAACTTGTATGACGGTGAATATTCACATAGACCTTTATTCTTTGGAAATGCATCCAGGTAGTCCTAAGCAGTGCAAATAGGCAACTTTGAAAATCAGGCACCTCGGGACATCTTGAACCTTTTGAATAACCAACATTGGATTCCCTTCGTTATCTGCTGTACATGGAAACTCTTAACATACATGCAGAAATATATCAACTCTCACTTTATTTAAAGAGGCAGGACAGGAGTTGCTGATTAAACTGATTACTTATCCTAAAACAAGATATTGTCTACTTAAGTAAGTTTTCCCCTTGTGCTCTGAATGCAAGCGTCACTTGATTTTGTGATTATTATTTCACCTTTGAACTCCTGGATTTACTCATTTATAGAAGAGGCAGTACATTTAGGTTACTTCCACCTGTGTTTAACAAGGCTCTTGTGTTTTTTCCCCTGTTCAAAAAAAGCCCTCTGATCTTATGTTTTATTTTTGACAGTAGATGTGGTTCTGAATTTAATTCCTTCCTACTTTTGTTTCTCTCTTCCACTCTGTGTTACTAGCATCTGGGGTTTCTAGTTTACTCTCTCTTTGCAATATTTATTTGCAAGAAGGAGGTGACGGTAACTGGCAGGATCATAATTTGCACTTGCAAAGTGCATTTAGACGCTTTCCCCTAGTGCGCGAACAGCAGGAGGGCCTGCATTGGTGTGGGAACAATCTTAGGGAATGCCACATTGTATGTTTTGGTGTGATAGGTCACTCGCAAATGATGGCTTTGAAGCAGGCAGCGCAGGATCCTGGGATACATACATAAACTTCTGAGACCTCTCTTTTTTCGCCCCACTCACTCCTTCTTGTGTGCTTCTGGGCTGCTACTTATGGAACTGGCCTCTTCATTGCACTAATGCATACACACACATCCTTCTAAGCTATCTCACCTGCCTACAGAGGGCTGGCTAGGTGCCACACATCCCCTTGGTATCTGAGCACCTTCCTTTCCTCCTTCAAATGCCTTCTTCTCTGATACCTTTAAAAATGAACCACCTGAGAGAGAGTTCTACTCCATCTCCAGCTCATCTTGGCTTACCACCTTGGCTTTACCTGAACGTTTGTGTATGTCACAGAGACGCTGTAGGCAGATTGTGGCCAGCCCTGTGAGGGGTACACGAAAAGAATCAAGGGTTCAAGAAACCTTTTCTTCTTCCCCCCTGCTCAGGGGGCAGACACGGCCCTTATCTTTGTCATCCCAAGGAGCGATAGTGCTCTCAGCTGTCCGAGACTCCCCAAAAGCCATAGCCCTGCCCCCTTTCTCTACCACATCCTATGAACGGATGTGCCCCCCTCCCCTCCCTTTGTGTTAAGCTGGTCCCCAGCCTCCCAAGAGGAATTCAGGGTCAATCACGAAGAATGTCTCTGGTGACTCCTCCTGAGGCAGATTTCCTCCATCTGAATGCGGGCTGCTGTGGTTGGAATGACACAGTGCAGCCCTCAGTGAATTGTTTGTCTAGGGTTACAGAGTGACTCAGTGGAAGATATAGCCCAGGTCTCCTGGTGCCCAGTCCCCTATGCTAACCATGGCTTGAGCACATTGTGAGAGGGAGCTCTGCAGCTTGTGCTCTTTGCTTTGTGAATTTGGTCTCAGTTCTGGGCCCGTTCTGGACTCTATCTCACCAGTCAATAGGCACCAAGTTCTCTCTGGGATGGAGTGTGTCTAACCTGTGTGGAACACCAAATCTGCCTTGTTTCTGTCCTGCAGGGGTCTGTAATTAACACGGTAAATGAAATTACAAAAAAAAAAACCAAAACAAAACCAAACATCCCATATTGTGGGTTGGAAGGGTTAAACCTGTTGAATTCGTATGCTGATTAATAAAACTCCACTTGTGTTTTTGCAGTAGTTCCTCATTATCTTCTCTCAGAGCCTGTTTTTCAAACACAAAAGCTGTGCACAGGTTTGGTGAATGGGGCCTCTCCCTCTCCCCACCTCCCCCCAATAGCCCATTGTCAGGAAAACATTATCCACCTTCTCCTCACTCTGCCCCAGGAGAAGCACTTTTCTGGGGGTATTTAGGCTCCGTTGCATTTCGGTCCTTTCATCCCTTTACAGTAAGTGGACAAATTACTGTCATTTACCAGAACAAAATATGTGGGGAAGCTGATAAATTTCTAGCACGCTTAGGTTCAAATGCCACATTCACTGGGCGGAATAGATCAGACAACAAGCAAAATTTCTCATTAAGTCAGCAAATAAGCTCCTTTCCTCACCTGCAAGGCCTTAAATCACTTTCCCCCTGTCCCCTTGGCTTCTCTGTTCTCAGTCCTTCATCTTTCCACCCTCTTCACTTTACTGTCTTTCCCACCAATCCCATGGTTGTTTGAAAGGTCAGGATTTAAATACGTTGGTCTGTATTTTTCTGCAGCTGAAGTTTACTGCCTTGTTTTATTTCACCTCTCGCTCGTTTGGATTCAGGTGTGCGCTATGGTTTTCCTTTCTTTCTCTCCATGTCTGTATGGTGACTCGTTGAAGATTGGGGTTTGCTCCAAAGTTGCCTCCGCAACTGTAATTTGTTTAAAAACGCTGCAGCACATTTGGAAATCTTCTTAGGTTAGGTCCCCATGCTAAGTAACCTTTATAAATTCTCTGCCTGATGGCAGATTAAATTCTTTTTTACTGGTTTCCTTGTGTGTTGTGTCCAGGAGGTTGAAAGGCTTTTTACGTATGTAAATTACGAATTTTTCCACTGCTGGCTTGGGTTCGGTAGCAACTCATACAAGACTGGTAATCTGTGGAATCAGATATTTGCCTAAAATCGAATGCAGCCTTCTTGTGCACTCACGTGAATGAGAGCTGCATCTGCCTCCACCGTGGCTGAAATTGACTCTTCGATTATAGAACTGAGTCTGAGTGAAAATCCCTTTCATGCAGAAGACTCACCCAGAAGCTCTGAACGCCATTTCAGACCCATTTAAAGGTGACACGCATGGGAAATTTTAAAATTGCATTTCTGTTCTTTTATGTTTCTTCCGATATATAATGAAAGCGGGAGGGAATATAGCAACTTTTTAAAAAGGAAAATGAGATGGATTTGAAGAACTTTCCCACACCGTTGGTTACGTTGGATCTACCACAGAGATGTCCTCCTTTCATTGGACAGCGGGGTTAAATAGGTCTTAACGAAAACAAATGCTTTAGACACGTGAGATCTAAAATCCCCTTGATCTATTGCTCAGGTCTTGTGATCTGATTGGTTCACTAATTCTGCATATGTCCATCGAGACCCAGGGACAGGTTTGATCTCACAACACCTCCATGCCACAGCTGCGAACAGAACCAATGTCTCCTGAATCCCAGTCCTGTGCCCTATAAGTTGGTCCCGCTGGATTTAGGGGAGCAGTAGCTTTAAGTCTTCAGGACTGTTGGCCTCACATTGCTCTTTCACTGGATTTATACCTTTTTGACCTCACTGCAATCGCTCCAGATTCACACCAGCATAATTGAGAGCAGAATCAGGCTTTATATGTGTATATTGGCATAGCTCCGTATTTTGCTTTGACATTTGATCTGGGGTGATGCTTATTGCTTTGGGAACATTTCCATGGGAGCTGCTTTTAATTCATCCCTTTGCACTGCCTTCTGTGTATTGAAAGGAGCCTCCTTGGCGGTGGGCAATATCACATGAAGACGTTTGAGAGTCCTATCCATTGCAAAGCTCTCTTATTTTACAGGAAACTTTACAACTATGCATTGTCGTCCGCTTGCCCCCTCCCCCATTGTTATTCTCCACTAATTAGGGCAAATTTTGGTAGAGGAAAAATCCCAGAGAGGTGTGAAATCCTGCTTGGCCGTTGTGTTCTTTTGCACCAATTTTGCACCTGTTCTGCAGAGCAGGAAAAGGTTGCTATTGCCATTTTATAATGCGTAGTCCCAGGTACATTCTTGCTTTACTAAGCAGTTTCAGTTGCTGTGCAGATGTTGCTGTAAAATCCTATTTCCATTTAACCCTCGCTGCTTGTTTTTACCATCTGCACGTTCCCTTCTTGCGGGTGATAAGATCTTTCTTTTCTCATTTGTTCTACAGGGCTCTGGGTTCCCCACCGGCTCCCCAGTTACTTCTCCCCCGGGATCCACGCCTGTTACCGGGCACAAACGGATGATCATTCCCAACCAGCCGCCTCTCACTGCCACCAAGAAATCTACTGCCAAGGCACCAGCACAGCCTGCTGCTCCACCCACCCCCGTTGGTACACTAAAACCTCAGCCGCAGCCAGTTCCAGCTTCTTATACCACTGCGTCCACTCCCACTCGACCAGCGTTCAACGTACAGGTGAAAACGGCCCAGCCCAGCCCTCACTTCCAGCCACCCGGCCCCCAGCCTATGCAATACGGCAGCCTGGGTCCAAACCAGTCCTATGCTCCTCCGCCAGCCCGCCCCCCAGGGCCAGCACAGTATGCTCCCTCTCAGCCCCGCGGCCCTGACTACGGGTATGCTCCGCAGCCTGTACGTCCTTCCGAGCCTGGTTATGGCTATGCACCCTCCCCGGGGCGGTACCAAGATCCTTATTACCCCGGAGGCCCTGGCTATGGAGGAAGAAATGGCTCGGAACCATCCTATGTGCCACAGTTAACCTGGAAGCCCGAACCAGCCTATACCACAGTTAACACCTTGGCCCAGAATCCAGCTGGGCCATACCAACCGTCCAGCACAAAGACGACCTACATTACGGATCCGGTGTTAGCACCTCCACCACCTCCCATGCAGCCAAAGGTAAGAGAGCGACTCATGCTCATTCTTGGGCTTTGTCTTGTCCAGGGCAAAAGCAGTGCGGTTTTCAGTCTTGTTAGCTCAGTTCAGTTATTGAACGGCCCTCTTAGCACTCCCTGAGATGTAGGCTGACCGGTCTGAAAACGTGTTAGCTGTTTTTACAGTCATGTTATACTTGCTGAATTGAGCTAATGGGATTGCAAACCGCACCTTTGTTTCCAGTCGAGATAAGGCTGGAAAGGGCACAGAAAGCAGCCAAGTCTGCTGTTCTCTTTCTTACTGGCTTTTTTTTTTTTTTGGTAACTGATTGGTAGAAAATAGGAACTTTCGTCCGATTTGAAAATACAGTCCTGGGTCTTACAAATTCCACCTTTCCTAGGGAGTAACAGAGTCTCATTTCAGGAACGCAGTGATATTCAGTGGAATTCACACTGCAGGGCAGGGGAATTTTAAGGCTCTGAGACTTTAAAACTCATCATCCCAATTAATAGGACATGTAAGTATATGGCCTCATGATGCCCTCATCCTTCATGCCTGGTTCTCTCCAAAGATTGATTGAGACATCACTGACAAAGACTTGGGGTTGTGTCACTGGGGTTGTGTCCACCTGCTACCAGTAGAAAATTACTGCTGTCCATATGCTCAAAGCTGGGGGAAAAACAGTGTTGTTTGTTGAATGCAGTTTCAGTGATTCTGGGGACTTGACCTCTTGTGCATTCTTGTTTAAAAATCCTTATCACAAAGAAATGATTTTCTACACCAAGCTTGGTGACAGTGAAATGGCTCCATACGTGCTGCCCATCCGTTCCAACAAGGGTCAAAGCAAGGGAGCCCTTCAAAGAGGAATCTTAATGTGAAACTGAGTAGGCACAGAAAGTTAAACTCACCCATCTGGTTTCACTGAGCCCTTGATCCAGCAATCAGATCTACACAAGCAGAGCCCCGTTTTCTTCAAAAGCTATTCATATGGACACGGGGGCCTGGCTGTGCAGACCCAGCTTCAGGATCGAGGCCTTGGTGAGACGTTGGAAACAGCATCAGCAGGGAAAAGTAAGTTAGTTAGTAAAATCTAAGCTGCTGTTGCCAAAGGTAAGAGATAATTATTCATGTACGTGGAGCCAAATTCCACCCTCTGTTGCAAGTGTGTGTTTGGATATTATCTCGACTGTGTGCTTTGAACATGTCAGCGCTCTGACCTCCCCCTAATGGGAGCGCTGCCCGTGGGCATTCATTGCTTTGGACCTGCCACGGCCTGAAGACAGCTGGGCTCAAATCCGGAGCCAATGAAAGCACTGCTGTCAAAGACTACCTTGATCTGCAGAACTGGTCTCCAGCCTTTTAATGCTGACAGAAGAATGCTAAATAGTTACAAAACAAAACACAAAAAGCCCCTCCTCTAGGCATTGCCCCCGCTCTGTGCACACAGCCTTTTTTATTGGTCAGGAGCCATATTTCATTCCAGTTTCGTGACTGCAAGACCTATTAAAAGCAGGGATGCCTACAGTTTCTCAAGTCAGGATAGACAAAGCAACAAATAAAAGTCCTTGAAATATAGTCTGCTGGCAACCTAACTAATTAACTTTCTCTTCTGCAGAGCTGTGAGTGAAGAAGTGCAAAGGGACTCTGTGTCTTATAGTAGGTAGAGTTGACATTTTAAAAAGAAGTATTCTACAGCTTGGACCAGATCCAAAGCTGGTGTAAATCAGTGTGATTCCATTGAAGTCAGTGGGATGGCATCAGTTTACAGCTGCTAAGGAGACGGACCTATATATTCATTTTTTTAGAAGACCCATTGTTCAGTGTGTCTCTATGGAAACATAAATCACGTCTCACTATGATCAGCATGAGTCTTGCAGCCTTATTTGCAATACAAAGCTGGAAGGGAGAAAACAATTTAGATTAAGTTTATATATATAATATAATTTCACTTCTCCTGCAACGCATTCTTTCCACTTACTGATAAGTAAATCACTTTGGGGATTTCATTTCCTTCTTAACCTGCATAAGGCAAGGTGGTGTCCAGTTCCAGCCTGGGCATGGCTGCTATCTTGAGGAAGAAACTGGGCATTACTTATTAGTAACAAGCAGGGCAGAATGGATAGATACCTTCTAGGGCAAAAGGAAGTGTCCCGTAACTAAACCCACCCCACCCCACCAGAATATTTTGTCATTAGCCATAAAAGCAGCATTGTTTCACCGGACTGAATCTTCTCTCTCTCCTTTTGCAACCTGGCTTACTCAGATGAACCAACTTTTTGGAATGATTTCATATCAAGGAAAAGCTGCTGAAAATGTTACAGCTGTGGCATCCATTGGATAAATCATTGTAGCTGGTTTTACTAGCTGCACTTTGGGTCTTAGCATGTTTACACTCCACACACCTGTATGGTGCTTTTGTTTGAAGTTTGTTTATACAGACCTTTAATTTAGTAAGTGAGTATGAACCCAGGGTAAGAACCAGACATGAACTTATGTCTCATAAAATGAAATAAGACCTATAGGAATCTTACTCCTTGCAAGGGAATGACCCAGAGGATGTGAGGGCATAAAATTGTTTGTAAAGGTTATTAAGAATAGGGGATTCTTAATGGAATGTGTTCATGCAAAACAAAAAGGGTTTGGTAAGAAATCCAGGAGCACTTATAAGTTTGTGGTATTCAGTTCTGCTGCACACCATGGCCACTCAAAACGAGAACTGACAGAAATTTTTCCTTCAAAACGTGTTGGGGTTTTTTTTTGATGAAAAATGGCTTTTGGTTTGCAACATGCCTGGGAAGAGGATGACCGCCGAAGGTTCTGTCTCTGATAGCCTGAAGCAGGATCAGGCGATGTGCTGCTAGCCAGTCATGGTGAAGTTGCTTTTGATCCAAAGCAAATCTTGCTTGGTATGGGAACAAACACTAACCCAAGACTACGCTGTTCCTTAAAGCCCACACAGAACAATGAGTTGCACTTAGGAAGTGAAAATGCCAAGTGAGTCGGATCAGTCCAAGTTTGTGTTGAATTATTTTGTTGAATCGCCTTTTGTAGCAATTCTGCTCATTTTAATGCCAAAGTCATAATGAGGAAACGAACTAATGAGGCGTATGTCCTCATTTAAACCTTAATATTTCACTAGGGAATTCCTGCCTCTTGCTCTCTCTAATCTGCTGCCTGTGTCGTGGGGATATCCATATGATCAGTCGTGTGATCAAAATGTGTAATTCCATTTATCACATGATCCTCCATTTTACCCCATGCATTTTTCCCACTGCGTTCTGCCCCCTCCTACACAGAGTCAAGTTTGCAAACATCCCTGTAGGTAACGCCACCCCACTCATAGGTCACAGAACAGACGACCAGCATGAGTCACTGACCATGGGTCGGCCACAGCCCACTGATGTTTTGGCACAAAATTTTCCGCAGGAGAAAACACAAGCCGTAGCAGACAGTCTCCCAACACAGAGAATCCTTTGAAGCCTACACCCTGGACGTATCAGAAACAAAGAAATCCCACCACTCTGCCACCGTAGCTGCTGATTGACATCCATACCGTACTATTCCAGGCCACAAATCTCCTTGGTAACTCATACACAACTCCAGAGCCCACCACCTCCTGCTGTGGTGAGCTCTCTGCCTCTTTCTCAGAGACCCTCTCCTGCCTCCGAGGCAGCCTCTCGGGAAAGTGGGAACCACACTGCAAACACAGCCCCAGGAATGTCCCAACTTGCCTCTCCAGACAACAGTAAGTGCTGGAAGCACTGTCTGCAGGGAAACGATGCCACCCCTTGTGGCTCTGATCCATGCCGTTCTTGGCTAATGAAAGCCTATTGCCTGTCACTGAATACTGCCTTCAAGAAGAAAAGCGACCTCCTGTCTACAGCACTCTCTAGTCTAGTGGGATCACCTTGACATAGCTTCGGTCATTCCTCGCAGACCACAGTCAGGGCCGGATTAACACAAGGGCTTCAGCCCAGGGCCTTGGGCTTAGGGAAGGCCCGCAAAAATAAATCCCCGCCCCTCTCCCATGTGACGTGGGCCCAGCGTCCTGGCCAGGAGCTGCTCCCGGCTCCAAGCAGCACTGCTTGGTGGCCGCTCCCCCCTCCCCTTCCATCCTGCCTCTCTCCCACATGATGTGGGCCCAGTGTGAGTGTGAGTGCCACTCAACATCGTCTCCCGTGCCACGTTTGGCACACGTGCCATAGGTTGCCGACCCCTCTTCTGCATGTTTTAAGACTGAAATGTAACCACAGAACGGCTTTATGTTAATTAAAAGGCAAGTTTAGTACAGGGTTAATAGCCTCCAGGCCGTAACTGTGATGATTTTGTTTCAAATTAGGCAAAAGACTTGTATACAGGGGCCCCACAAAATCTAATAGCCCTGGGCCCACGGGAGAGTCAATCCGGCCCTGACCAAAGTCAGTCAGCATAGTCCTCCACTGCCAGGGTCCTCACCAATAGAGTCCCACCGAAACCCATTCATGCTGATCGACTCCTATAGGAAGCTACTACAAGGAGGCATGAAGTTCAATGTCTTGCAACCAGTGCAGGGCTAGAAACAGGAAAGGGGAGACTCCTGACTCCCCAGTGGGGGGGAGGCGGGGAGCACATCAGGCTTGCTCCTAGCTCACATCAGGCTTTACATCTGAGACATTGTAGGTGGAAAACTGGTTTTTTTTTGTACTAAATGCGTGGAGGTTTGTTGCAGTACGTCTACACTACAAATGGAGGTGTGAGTGGAGCACAGCGAGGGATACCCATGCTCGCTTTCATCGAGCTAGCGCAGGTAGTAAGTAGTGTGAACATGGTGGCATGAGTGTCAGTGCAGGCTACCAATCAGAGTACATATTCAGAGTCCCTGGCACCCGAGTACCAGCCCGCGTCACCACATTTATGCCACTGTTGTTACCCTATGAAGCCTTCCTTAATCATGCTGATTCTTCACGCCACCCCCGTGCATTGTGGGAACGCCACATCTTCTACAGGACAGTGACTGCAGAGGGGTTTTATCATTTTCGTTGGCGGTATTGTTGGTTTCCTTTCTCTTGTAAAGTCCCGATGGTCTTAGGGCTTGTCTACACTGCTGGGGCTGCATGGATCGATGCAGCAGGATTGATTGAGTGGGCTCTGGAGACCCGCCCAATCGATCCCGGAAGTGCTCTCTGGTCGACACGATTAATCCCCCTCTGCTTGAGTCAGGGCCTCCAACTGACTGGAACTCTGCAGTGAAGGCGTTCACTTGGGTGTTTCATCTTCAGCTCAGAGACTCCTGCTTACCAATATCCTGAGCTGTGACTGATGCACTCCACTTGTACAGGTGTAATCAATCATTTTTTATGATGGAAAGATTCTGTCTGCCATCACTCACATAACAGACTCCAGCACAGGCCCTGGGTGAATTTGACCCTATGTGGTGTTAAAATGAAAGAGGCGAAAGAAGGGAGGCAACGTATCTAGAACTGAGAAGAGGGAATTGGAATCCAGGATCCTGGGTTCTATTCTGAGCTCCGCTCCGAGACCTTGGACAAGTTTGCTAACGTTTGTGCTCCTCAGTTTACCAATCTGCACCTGGGGATATTTAATACTTCTCCCTCGGGGCTCTTGTAAGCATTTGCAGAGTAATCTTTGTAATGCCATTCAGTACTCTCAGGGTATGCCTACACTGCCAGCTTCGCGGCGATAGATGCCAGCGGGATCATTGAGCGGGTCATGGAGACCCGCTCAGTCGATTCCAGATGGGCTCACCAGCCGACGGTGGTAACCCACCTCCCAGAAAGGAACGAGGCTGCGTTGACAGGAAGGCGTCTCCTGTCGATACGCCGCCGTGAAGTCGCCACACTACGTGAACGTAAGGTTACGTCTTCACTGGCAGCGGCAAATTTGCCACTGTCAGATCGATCTATCCGGATCGATTGAGCGGTCAGTGAAGATCCACTTGATCGATCTGGAAGTCAACGCATTAAGACCACCCCTTCAAGTGGCGTAGCGCTGCGTTGACAGGAACGCATTTCCTGTTGGTGCAGCGCAGGGAAGACGCTGCGTAGATGAGGAGTTACGAATTCGACGGGAGTTACGGAAGCTGCTCTGCATAGCTTGTGTAACTCCCATCGACTGCCACCGAATTTGAAGGTAAGTGTAGACCTGGCCTCAGTACATCAATGGGAGATACACCAGCTACATGAGGTGGCTTGCGTATCTCCCAGTGAGGCCGGCAGCAGTGTAGACCAGGCTTCAGATGAAAAGGCCCTGTCCGAAATGCAAAGTGTTATAAAAATTATTTAGATCTTTCCACGTTCGTCCTTCTCTCTTGGGATCCCGTGTGAATCGTACTGCACCCCAACGCCTTTGGAGATACCTTCTCACGGCTTAAACTGTCCTTTGCTTTTGGGCTTAGAAACTTTAGTTTCATTGACAAACAGGAAGCGGCTGAGGACAGAGGAATGCTTTGCAGTCGTCATTTAGGAATTGTGTGCTTTGGGTTACGTTCCTGAGATAGTCCAAAAATGAGTTAATAATTGTACAGCCCGCTCGGTTAGTTTGAAGTGAAAGATAACTATGTGTGCGGTTATGGGAGTAGGTAAGGTCAGCATAGACTTGTGAATTACAAAGAAAGCAACTCAAATGTACAGTTTTAGAGCATGGCTTTTGCAGTTTAAGTCTTTAGACTGTCACAGTGGGTTAGCAACATGAGAGGAATAATTGAGCAAGAGGCTTTTGGCATAATACCTGGATGTTCTTTCTTCCTCCTTCTTAAAATAAGCTGAGGACAATGCTTCCATACATGATACTGTTAGGGGCAGCCTTGGAGTTATTTAAGGGCTCTGATTTGGTCATGTTTAACCCTTGATAGCTAAACAGCTTTTAAATATACTGCCTACATTTTGAGATACAATTGGGAAGTGAATTATGTTAGTGTTGCATTCTGGTAGTTACGGGTTCTATCATCTTAGCCTACCTACGGTACTCAGCATAGATTGTCGTTGTGTGAGGCAGTGTAGTCCTCAAGATTCCCAGACCTGCCTGCCAGTGATGCAGGGTGCAGCTTTGGGCAGCTGCCTCAGTTTGCTCATCTGTAAAATTGGGATTCTAATACTAATCTACGGGGTCTATACACGACTGCAAGGAGTATGTGGGATAAACAGGAGGAACTGGGAGTATTAGTACATAAGCTAAATTATGACTTAACTGGCATCACAGAGACTTGATGGGATAAATCTCCTGACTGGAATACTGGTATCCAAGGTTATAGCTTGTTCTGGAAGGACAGGCAGGAAAAAATGGAGGAGAGGTTACATTCTATGTCAAGAATATATACAGTTGTTCTGTGGTCCAGAAGGAGTTGATAGGCAGACCTGTTGAAAATCTCTGGGTAAAGATAAAAAGGGAAAAATAGAGATGATGTTCTAGTAGTGGCCTGCTATAGGTGACCAAATCAGGAAGAGAAAGTAGATGAGGCATTTCTAGAACAAATAACAGAAATATCCAAAACATGAAACTGATAGTAATGGGGGACTTTAACTAACCAGACATCTGTTGAAAAAGCTATACAGCAAAACACAAAATTTCCAATAAGTTCTTAAAATATTATGGGGAGATCTTTTTATTTGGAGGAAACTTTTTGTTCTGTTTTGTTTTGGAGGCAGTAACCAGAGGAACAGCAATTTTAGACTTAATTCTGACCAACAGGGAGGAATTGGTCACAAATCTGAAGGTGGCTGGCAATTGGGGTGATAGTGATCATGAAATAATAGTTCTCATGATTGTAAGGAAAACAGGAAGTGAGAGCAGCAGAATAAGGACAATGGACTTCAAAAAAGCAGATGTTAACTCAGAGAATTGGTAGCTAAGATTCCATGGGTAGAAAATCTAAGGGATAAAAATGTTCAGGAGAGTTGGCAGTTTCTCAGAGAGACAATATTAAAGGCACAACTGGAAACTATCCCAATGCAAAGGAAAAGTAGGAAGAATAGGAAGAGGCCAATATGGCTCCCTCAGGAGCTCTTTAATCACCTGAAAATCAAAAAGGAATCCTACAAAAAAGTGGAAACATGGATGAATTGCTAAAGAGAAGTACGAAAGACTAGAACAAGCGGGTAGGGACAAAGTCAGAAAGGCTAAGGCTTGACCTTCACGTGAAACTTCTGTTGGCATAGCTAAATTGGTTAGGAGTGTTGAACAAAAAACCAAAAACCCACCCCCACCACACACCTTTAAACAACACAACTGTGCCAACGTAACCACCAATGTAGGTACAGCTATCTCTTTCGTATGACATTTCGTATAACTGAATCTTGAGATACAAGAGCCATTCTATCGCTCCTGGGGTTGCTAGGTGGATCTCCCTTGTGCCACCCTCTAAGTGTAAATGGGGCAGTTGTCTGTGATGTGTCCTGTTTGTACCTCACCACAGTCACAATTTGGTGATTCTGTAGTGTTGTTTTGGGGAGACGGTGTTCCTGTACCAACAGGAAAAAATCTTTGTCAGTGTAGACTATGTCTACTCTGCAGGGCTATGTTGGCATAGCTACGTCAGTATAGTCTCAAGAGTGGAGACATACCTTAAGGAACAATGAGTTACATCTAAAGGGACATATAAAAGGCAATAAGAAGAGGTTCATTAAATATATTATGAGCAAGAGAAAGATGAAGGAAAGTGTAGGTCCTCTACTTAGTGGGGAAGGAGAGCTAATAACTGATGACATCAAGAAGGCGAAGGTGTTTAATGCCTATTTTGCTTCAGTCTTCACTAAAGATTTAATGGCGACCAGGTACTCAACACAATTAATAAGGAGGAAGGAACTCAAGCCAAATAGGAAAAGAACAGGTTGAAATATATTTTGGTAAGTTAGATGTGTTCAAGTCAACAGGACCTGATGAAGTTCATCCTAGAGTACTTACGGAATTACCTGAAGCAATCTCAGAAACATTAGCAATTATCTTCAAGAACTCATACGGGACGGGTGAGGTCCCAAAGGACTGGAGAAGGGCAAACATACTATGATCTTTAAAACCAGGAACAAAGAGGACCCGGAAAATTATAGATCAGTCACTTTGATGCCTGGAAATATACTAGAACAAATTATTAAAGAATCAGTTTGTAAGCACCTAGAGGATAATAAGGTTATAAGGAATAGCCAGCATTGATTTGTCAAGAACAAAATCATTCTAAGCCAACCTAATTTCTTTTTTGACAAGATTACTTGCCTAGTGGATAGGGGGAAGTCGTAGATGTGAACTATCTTGATTTTAGTAAAGGCTTTTGACACAGTCCCCCTTGACATTCTCATAAGCAAACTAGGGAAATGTGGTCTAGGTGAAATTATTATAAGGTGAATACACGACTGGTTGAAAGAGCATACTCAGAGTTGTTATCGATGTCAAACTGGGAGGGCGTATCTAGTGGGGTCCTACAGGAGTCAGTCCTGGATGGTAGGACTGCTGAAAAGGATCTGAGGGTTATAGTGGATGATACATTAAATATGAGTCAACAATGTGATGCAGTTGAGAAAAAGGCTGATATCATTCTGGGGTGTATTAACAGGAGTGTCCTATGTAAGAATCTCTGCTAGGCACTTCCAAGGCCTCAGCTGTAGAACTGTGTCCAATTCTGGGCACCACACTTTAGGAAAGATGTGGATGAACTGGAGAGAGTCCAGAGGACAGCAACAAAAATGATAAAAGGTTTAGAAAAACCTGATGTCTGAGGAAAGCTTAAAAAACTGGACAAGTTTAGTTCTGAGAATAGAAAGCTATGGTGGGGGAGGGGAGGGCCTGATAAGTTTTCAAATATGTTAAGGGCTGTTATAAAGAGGACTGTGATTAATTGTTCTCCTTTGAATATAGGACAAGAAGTAATGGGCTTAATCCGCAGCAAGGAAGATTTAGGTTAGATATTATGAAAAACTTTCTAGCGATAAGGGTAGTTAAATTCTGGACTAGGCTTCCAAGGGAAGTTGTGGAATCCCCGTCATTGGAGGATTTTTAAGAACACATTGGTCGAACACCTGTAAGAGATTATCTAGGTTTATCTGTCTCAGTGCAGGAGGATGGACTTGATGACCTCTTAAGATCCCTCCCAGCCCTGCATTTCTTTGATTCTCACACACAGTTGCTAGGATTGGTTAGTGTTTATGATTCTTGGGTTAAAGGTGCCATAGAAGTGCAGTGTTTTATTGTTACACGGGTCTCATGGGTTCTGGTTTGAGTTATTAGGCTATAAAGCTAGGTGATTGTGTCCCTGGATGAAAAGTGAACAGTGGGCCCAGTCCTTCAGGCACTTGTAAGCCTAGTGCTTAGCTCTGTGTTGTCCAGTTAACTTAATGGAACTGTTCATGGTAACAGTACGCTCACTAGTGGTGTTTGTAGGATTGGGCCCTGAGAGTCACACAGCATATATGGAATCCTCAAGGGAAAGGCAATGAAATTAATCTGTCCCGCAAGATACACCCACATAAGACCTAGCAACCTTGTCCTGTTTAAGCTATAAATGCAGCTACACAGAGTAGAAAGTAGCTCTGTATTGGTATGTTTAAGTCTAATGATATGGCAGAATCCAGAGGTTATATATTTGCTAAGCATAAATGTTCCAGTATTAAATTCACTTAGACCCCCACAAAATGCTGTTCCCCATGGAGATTTACTTCCAAATAACTATAATGCAAATCAGTATATTAAATGAAATAGCATCCTTAAAAAATAAAAAAAAGTCCCATCACCAGCTAAAAGAATCCCTCCAAGGCAAACAGCATCTGCAATTCTACTGACAATTTTTCTTAAATTAAAATAGTGAATTATAAAGTTGTAAAATTGTTTTGCAATAATATTTTGTTTTATAGCCCATATTATTTTACCTAGTAGCTGTCTGGCTCCAGAGCAAGTTATATAATGTGATATTATGAATATGGTATCTTGACTTATTGTCTAGGGAATTAATTTAAGAGCTCTAAACTCACCAATCACATTTTCTTCTTTGTTCCAGACATGGTTTATTCTGTCTGCCTGAAAAATATCAGATAAACTGTGGCTCGTAACAGAACTATTTATACTCCTTTTTATCCACTCTAACAGGGTACTGACTCAGTTTTACCTGGGTGCTTAAAACAGACCAGACTGAAATATTCTGTCTGAAGTGAGCTACATAAAACAAAAGCAGAAAAGCAGAGCTGTTATATGTTAGCTGATCCGTGTATTGGGAAGGTGGTGTGCTCCACACCTTGTTTGGGGTGCAATGCTGTGAGGGGTCCTTGTTCCCATTGCTGCCTCCTGACTGTCTGCCTCTCGCTGTGTCGGCCGTGGCTCAGTCCTCCAGGCAAGTCACAAAGTCCAAACCCTTCCCAAGGTGCTCGCAATCCCAGTTGACCTACGCAAAAGATCCTTCACCTTTCTTGGGCTTCTCACAGGTTTCTCCACTCTTGTCAGAGCACTGACTCCCCAGGCTTTTCCCCATGGTGGGGGTCCAAATGCAACATAAACTGGTCTTCCACTCCTGGTTTCTGTTCTGCCCCCTTATCCTTAGGGGCTCCTTCCCTCTCCCCCACTCCAGGAGGCTACCCTGCTTCCTGTGGGTCTCTTCTATTCTTTGTTCTCTTTCTGGCCTACCGGCCCCAGGACTGCCTCCCTGGTGCCTGGCACTTTCTTCCAGGAGTCCCACTACAAGACCCAATCTGTAGCCCCCTTTCCTACAGCTGCTGGTTTCTGGTTCTTCCTACAGGACTCTAACCTCTCTTGCTCCCCTTCCAAGAGTCAGCTTCAAACTGCAGGCTGCTTCAGAGACACCTGCTCTCTTCCCAGAGCTGACAACCAAAGGCTCCTTCCCAGTCTCCCTTCCCCAGGGCTCTGACTGTCTTTCTTCCGGACTGTCCCAGTTCCCTCCAAGGCCTAATGCCTGGCTTCTCCCTTGCAGGAACTTACCCTGCTTCCTGTTGGTTCCTCCTGACCTCTCTCTGGGCAGCTTCCTACTTATCTATTCCCTTGCTAATTGGCTAATGCACCACCACCTCGAACACCTACCTCCTCTCAGGTGTATTTTATAGGGTTGTCACGGGCCAGTGAGGGTCTCATTCCCCGTGAAGGGCCACTGGCCCCATAATTTACCATTACTGATAATTTCCCATTCCTTGGTTTGTCACCAGATCAGAGACATGACTTATTATTATTGATTCTGTCTTGTGTTTATATAACACCTTTCATCCTGAAAGATTATTCAGGCTTTGTAACTCAGACTGATAGGCAGCAACTTAAACGGATATGCTGGGATATGTGCCTGGGGTAAAACACAACGGCTGTTTTACCAGCACACAATATCACTATGCAACGGCTTACGACAGGAAGGGCAGAAAAAAATATTGTATCCGGTTGAAACTCCAGGGAGGATTTAGGGAAGCATAATATAAATAAACGTTCCTGTTGGAATTAGCATCTTGGTAATCATTACTATATCATCTTGCTCCCATTACTTCCGCATCTTTCATTCCTACTTATTCCCAAATTTTATTGCCACCTGAATCCTAGATTTTTTTTTTCTTGCTTTGTGACATTTGGCCGCGCATTAAGTGAATCCCTCTTCTGTTGTTGCAAAGAAGAGACGTTTTACTGAGATTGAAAAATCCATAGTTTCACTGGGTACGTGGCTAAGATAGCAAAGGAAGTCCTGCAGAACATTCCCACTGGTGGGTCTGAAACTAGGTTAGAACCTTTAACCCGAAGGGGCTTTATTTTTCAATTCCACAAATCTCAAGAGAACAACTCCCCTTGCAAGATTAATACCATTGAGGAAGGCAGAAATCTTATGACGTTTCTACCTCTGTGTCCTGAATCTCATGAGAATATCTTGTAAGGCTCAGAGATTTTTAAAGCCACAACGGACCACTGTGATCATCTAGTCTGACTTCCTGACGAACATAGTCCCTGGAATTAAGTCCTAGGTCTATCTCAGGAATTTGTGGTTGAAGCAGAGTGGTGCTTCTCAACATTCACCATGAGCGGCTCTGTTTTCCAGACTGGGACACCCCCACCTACACTGGGAACCCATGCCCCGCTAGCTGGGCTCCCTCTGCCATTTGACAGGATGGAATGGGCAGGGTCTCGACTCCTTGACACCTATTCACAGCCCCCAGACTCAGAACCCACGAACTAGAGCATATTCCTTAGAAATGCATCGAGTCTTGCAGCTGTTCAATCCAAGCCCTTCACTTTGCTTCCTTCTGAACCCCTCAGAACGACATTAAACCTAATCAGTCGGGGGATGGAGACATTTAAATGGCTCGTCCAAGCTCACAGGGTCAGTCTTTGGCAGAGACCGGAATACATCCCAGTTCTGCCGACTCCTAGGTGTGTACCTTTTAAGCACAAAGACTTTCCTTCCTCTCTCTTCCATTGTGTTGAATGGGAGCAAGGTTGGGTTATTGACCTAGGACCTGGACTTAAGAGTACACCGCCGGCTGATTCCACCAGACCCTTCCAGATGGATCCCCAAACCATTGGACAAATGGTGGCAGCTGCTTCCTAGTGGTTTTTAGATTCACAAACGCTTCAGACAGTTCCCTATGAGGCAAACCTGCCCCTTTAAACAATGGAAACTTCCATAGAGGATATCAAGAATGTGTGTGCTTCCGTTTTCTGTTTCCCAGTCAGCTCACTCACCAATGAATAAATCTGAATATAGTTTTCAAACCTGAATTCAGCGCTCAAAGGGTTTCACCTTTAAAGTCTCCCACCACTTTTTTTAAGCTGCTTAGCATCAGATCACCTTATGGCAATTAAATACAGAGCAGCAATTAAAATTGCATGTCTGATTTAAAAAAAAAAAAAATCTCATCATGAATGTACATTGTATGAAGATAAGAAAGGTAAAAGGATAAAGATGACTAGCAACTCAGTTGTATCTGACCTGCTTTTGAATAAACAGCATTATATTCCACAGCCAATTATCTCAAAAGTACAATGTGTTCTGTTGGCAAAAAAAGGTTGTCAGATAGAAATGGTTAGTCAAAAGGACACATTCAGTGGAGTGAACATTAATCTTTTGTATTCTGTATAATTTTATACAAACCAGGTTGGTTTGTTGTTGGTTCCCCTTCCCTCCAAGAAGATTATGCAGTGTTTTAATATTATTCCATGAATATCTAATTGCAGGCTTCGGAGAGAAGTGCAAGCATTGCTAGGGAAATAAAATAAGGTTTGCTCTGAGCAGCCCAGTAATAAGGCCTCCAATACAAAAGCGGAAAAACAAGTCATTAGTTACAACCATCGAACGGAAGAGGTCTAATGGGAGCCACAGGATAAACATTTCATTTTATTAGGTCTTCGTTCTATGTTTTGCAAGACTCTGTGGTTATAAATTAAAATTGCTTTTTGCAGCGGTGGCTGTAAAAAGTTCAAAATCTGTGAATGTACCTATTATTTTTATTTATATCACAGCAGGCTGCTAGAGAATTAACTTTTTTCCCCCCTGTTTGTTAGTTAAAAGATGAAAAGTGCATACAAATGCATATTTGAAGGCAGCATTTAAAAACAGCTTTGTTTCTTTTTGAGGGTTTTTTTTTTTGTTTTTTTTTTGCTTTTTATCAAGATGGCATCAAAGGGGAAAAAACCTTAGCAAACCAAAAAAAACCCAAAAACAATCCAATCTTCGTCATGTCGCCAGCTTCTTTTATTTGTTTATAAAGTTCAGCTAGCACTGGTGAAAGGGATACAAACATTTACTTTGTCTGCAACAAATTATAACCTGGGACCTTTTGCTGACAGGGCCGAACACTTTCCAGTGCTCCACTTAGCCACTGTAATGAAAGGGCTGAGCTGACAGCCATGGAGAATTAAGTCCACGGATCAGTCACAAACAGGCAGTGGTAGGGTAAGATTTCCCCAACCTCTAGGGATGAGAAAATATTCAGTCTCTGTCACTCAGTCTGGGACTTCAGGCAAGAGGATCAGTTCTGAGTTGTGATTTGACCTGTGGAACTCACCGCCACAAGATAGCAGTGAGGCCAAGAGATCAGTAGGATTCAAAACAGGGATAGAGATTTTTATGAATTAGGGACACCCATTATTTACATAAGATAGGATACAAATGTAGAAGGGATATAAACCCCCATGCTTCAGACCACAAGGCAATCTGTAATTGATGAGGGTTAGGAAGAAACTTCCCTTGTGGTCAGGTTATTCCTTTATTGTACACCCTTTCCACTGAAGCATCTGTTATTGACCAATGTGTGGCAGAGAATACTGGACTAGATGGACTCGTGATCCAGTCGGGCAATTCCTTTGATGGTGACTTCTAGTAGGACTGGTATCACCAGATGCTTTCACATTGGCCACCCAAGAGCCATCAAGTGATAGTCACTGTTATTGGCTTTACGGGGACCCATTCAGGTAAAAGAGATGAAAGTCTTGCCCTAACATTGTCAGTTAGATTAGGCAAAGGGTTATCTTCCACCACCAGGTCAGGACAAACTAGAACATATATTATCTAAAGTGTCTAGGCATTGCTAATGCAGCAATCCTGGTGGCTCCTGGGTGCTTGTCTTACTGTTTTGCTAGTATTATTTAATAATTGTCTTAATATGAGACAGTGACAAGGAATAGATATCATAGGACTTACTTGTTTATAAACTAGAGAGATTAGAGGTGGCGTTCAGTGCAGAAGGATGTGTTTTAAAGTAGAAACCTGAGTTTTTCCCGCACAAGACAAGAACCAGCAAAACTTGCCTCCAACTGTGATATCTATTTATTTCCCATTTTAGACATTGGACAGTGACTCAGTGTGCCCTGGAAATATTATCACTGTAGCAATTTTCTCATGCGGTAGCTCAGCTTAATGTTAGAGAAATGGGTAGTTACAGGTCCAGACATATAAAGTCGGAGCTGCATTCTAAAAATAAAATGTTTGCTTAACTTTTAGTTGTCAACAACTTTTCAGTCACTAACACTAGGAAATGGAATAAGAGGCCTCATGCAATTCCTGGCACATTTTATGGTCAATGGAACATCTAAGGAAGATTAATACATTGGTAACACAAATAATTGGCAGTATTGGTAACACCAGGCATGGTTTAGAAGAGTAGTATTTACTAATGGGAGCAAATATGAGACTAGGCATCACATGACTTTGCAAATGACTTGGTCTGTGGCTTTAGGCAAGTCAGTCTGATCTTTCTTAAACACAGCAGGGGTGTTTTAAGTCTTGATCCTCTTCAAGGCACTTTCAAAATCTGCACATTCAAAGTAGTATTGTTATTTTCTAGACTAGTGGGGACAGAAATGATACACAGAGTCCCTCCAACGGTGTTGTGGTTGTTTTTAGTGGAGGATTTTTTTGTGGCCTGTACTGGAGCTGGGAAAAATGAGAGCCATTCTTAAAATCTGGGGCTGCCAATCTTTACAGTAGCTAATTTTTAGCATTTGCATCTTCAGAGCTTTGTGAGCAAAAATTGAAATCCTCACAGCACCCTGAAAGGCAAGTACTGTTATCCCTGTTTTTAGAGAGAGTTCCCCGATATCACAGCAAGAATAAGTAGCACAGCTCATATCAGTCTAAGAACTTGCTTAAACCACATTGTGTCTCCTCTGATCAGTTATTTGTCCTTCTCAAGTTAGGGTCCATGTACCTCTACTTTTGTGTACCACGCACATCTGAGAAGAGGCGTAGGTGGGGTCCATAAAAGTTTCTTAGGGAAGTGGCCTGGTGACTGATAAAGATGGAGACTTACCGAACTAATCAATCCACGTAGACATAATGTGTGGATTAGTGTGAGGGGAGTGTACATCTAATGGCCTTGAGGAATATGCTGCTTTCCTGCATGTCAGAGGCTATTCCAGCCAATAGTGCGCACAGTCTGTGAACTGCTGCGTGCATCATGGTATTTAATGCAAAAGGAAGTGTTGCCAAATGGTGGGTGTCTTTTGTCTTTTGGGGGTTTGCTTAAAAAAGAACGTTTCATTCATAAGTGGGGTGAAAAGGCCAATTGGAGCTCATTTGCTTACTGAACATCTTGAGCTTTTTCCATGACTGAAGCATCTGTGTGTCTGATGGTGAACAGAGATGCAGGGAGTGGTAGGAAATGGGAAGCGGGATGCAGGTTATTGGTCAGTGTGCGGCGTTGTTCGGCCAGCCCGCTTTGGAGTGAAGTTTAGGTTTGATAGCCTGGCATTCCGTGGGTCGCATTTTGCCCAATTGGATTTTAGGCGTCTGTAAAACAAACTAGTTCATGAAAGTGGCCGCCTGGCAGCTGGAGTCAAGCGGCCCATCCTCCAGTAACACCAGCTGCTGGGAATTGATGAGAGCAAACCCAGGCGAGAATCCAGTAACAAAAACATGCAGGTGCCTACAGGGGCGTTAGACGTCTGAGCAGACGTGAGGCTATGAATGGAGCTGGCTCGCAAAACATACGCAGGATGATCATTTATCGGCGAGTGCAATCCAGGGACTGGGTGCTGAGGGTTATAATAGGCAGAATGCCACATTGTGCAGATCATCATGTGGTGTGAACCAGCATAACTCTATTGACTTTAGTGGAGCTGCAAGGATTGGCAGTTGAGGATCTGACCCAAGAATTCTTGGCCCTTATATAGTGCTTATGTGAGGTTCTCAAACCACAAACAGTAAATGCAGTAAGTCACAAACTAACATGTTATACACTAGGATAACTCCCCAGCCTTCTAAGATGTTAGCACAATGGGCATGGTTCCGATCTCCCTCGCAGGGGCTTACCATTCACTTCAGTGGAGTAGAAATCTGATTTACACTAGTATTGGAAGAGAATTTAACGCTGTGTGTGCTGGCCTCAATTTCTGTGTTGTATGTCAACTCCCATGGATCGCGCTGCAGTGATTTTCAACATGGAGAGTTCCCCCTTTGTTCTTAAAGTATACACTCTTCCCCCTCCCCCCCCCCCAATGTATAGTTCAAACTTACCCCTTTCTGGAAGTAGAGTTTCACTGGAAATTCAAACAACCATGAAAGAACATAAACTTCAGCATTATTATTAATTGTGTTATTATAGCACGTTGGGGACCCGGTCATGGACCAGGACCCTATTGTGCTAGGTGCTGTACAGACAGAACAAGAAGACAGTTCCTGCCCAAAGAGCTTACGATCTAAACTTTTTTCCCAAGCCCGCTCTTCCTGGAGTCTCCCTGTAGGACCACTCAGTCTGTGTCCCCTCTGAGAGAGGTTTTTCAGCTTCTTATACCCTGGTTGGAGTTGAACAAAGGCAGCCTCCGCTATGACTCAACCGTAGACAGGTCTTAGAGCTGACCCTTGTCTGTAGGATCTTAAAGCAAAGTATTCTAGCCGTTGTGAATGGCACTGTGGGCTGGCAGCATGTTCTAAAAAATATTCTGGATGAGCCTTCTTTCTAGATGGGGAATTTAAAAGGGATGGTTTCATATCGTCCCATCTCTGCCAGCACTCCTACTCTAAAAATCCATTTCTAGCCGTGGCACCAACCCACATTTGGACAGCAGGAATGCATGACTAATACATAAAGGAGTGCAGCTTTCCTCAGACCTGTGTAATTGTTGCTTGAAAGATTTACACTGGCGGGAATTCAGCAGGTATCATATAGTGTGACCGGTGGGGGGAAAGCACGCAGGGCACCTAAATCAGGGGACGGAACAGAAACGAGTGTGAAAGTCAATCCAGCAATTGAAGTTGAAAGGGAACAAATTGGCAGCCATTCTGGCACCTGCCAGGCAAGGCTGTGTTGTGTGTGGCTACGTGTCATTGTGTACCTGTGCTGTAACAGACAAGGTTGCGTTCTCAGACGTGTGTGGTATTACTCTCACTGAGACCAGGACGATGCTAATGTGTACTACCTCAGTGCCTTCCATCCAGTTCTCTCCATGTGTTTTACAGCAGCGATTGCTTAGGTCTCACAACTTTTCTCCCTGAGAGACGAGGTGGGGGAGGGAATATCTTTGATTGGACCAGCTGCTGTTGGTGAAAGAGACAAGCTTTCCAGCTTACACAGAGCTCTTGCGAAGTGCTCCGAATGCCTTTGCCAGTCCTGAAGAAGAGCTCTGTTTAAGATCCAACCCTTGTCTCTCTCACCAACAGACGTTGGTCCAATAAAAAATATTCCCTCACCCACCTTGTCCCACTAATATCTTGGGACTGACGCGGATACAACTACATTGCAAACAACTCTTCTGTGTGGCCAGCAATGGGGATGGGGAAACTGAGGCTTGGCGACATGGCCAATATCCAACAGTAAGTTGGTAGTAGTAGTGGGGAAATGAACCCACTGGCTCTGACATCCAGCAATCCTGCTTTCTCTGAAAGGGAGAGGTTGTGAAGGGAGCTGAGTGGCCGATGGTAAACTTCAAAGTGTTCTCCTTTCACTTCAGCTTATCTCAGGGGACAAACCCAAGCGTGGGTGAGTCTTTGAGTCTGCTTTGTCCTCCTTGTTTGTGGAAGCGCCAGGGAGCTTTTGTGGCTCAATCTTTGACGTTTTGGTGTCAGTCGTGTGTCACGTTCTGCAAGATATTGTGAGCGGATCTTTCATGAGAAATTCCCAAACAAAATTTGCCGATCTGCCTGAAAAGCAAGGGAGGGGAATAAAAATAGCGTGTGTGCTGTTCGTTTGCACATCAGAGCCACAGCTGGCTCATCTGTTCTTTGTAGATCCCAAAGGGAGGAGGAATATAAACATTTGCCAACCTTTTTTTAGCAAAAGTAAGCTAAATCAATCAATCCGCTATATTATGTATTAGTCCGCTGTTCTGACCCGGGTCAGAGAAATTCCCCCACACTCTATCCCAATCACAGGAATCCCGCAAAGAAGGATAAAGCAGCCTGACACTTCAGGCTGCCATCCAAAATTTTCTGTTGTGCGATAGCATTGGCAACAAGTAACATAGACACAGGGTCTGCTCTAGGTGGAGGCTAGAAGTCAGCCACCATCTCTTCCAGTCCTAACCCCTTCTATCCCTGTAGCCTCTCTTTCTCCTATCCGCCACAGACACATGCACATGTGCGCACACATTCTCTTTTACTGCATACCCTGTGTGGTGCAAGGAGGAACTTGTTTGGAGTAAAATATAGGACCATCTCTCCGCTGACAGTTGAGTGCCCAGCACCTGCGTAATTAGGCCTTAAATATCCACCTGATTTGTTGTCTTTGTTACACAGAGGCTGCAGTCAGGGCCCCATTGTGCGAGGTGCTATACAGACGCACAACAGTATTTATCCTGATAACCTCCTGTAGCAGGTTGTCCCTGCTGACTTCAGTAAGAGCTATGTGCACATTTCAGAACATAAGAATAGTCATACTGAGTCAGACCAATGGTCCATCTAGCCCAGTATCCTGTCTTCTGACAGTGGCCAATGCCAGGTGCTTCAGAGCGAATAAATAGAACAGGTCATCATCAAGTGATAGATCCCATTGGCCATTCCCAGCCTCTGGCAAACAGCAATCCCTGCCCATCCTGGCTAATAGCCATTGATGGATCTATCCTCTAAGAACTTACTTAGTTCTTTTTTGAGCCCTGGTACAGTCTTGGCCTTCACAGCATGCTCTGGCAAGGAGTTCCACAGGTTGACTGTGTTGTGTGAAGAAATATTTCCTTTTTGTTCGTTTGAAACCTGCTGCCTGTTCATTTCATTTGGTGACTCCCTAGTTCTTGTGTTATGAGAAGAGTAAATAACACTTATGTACTTTCTCCACATCAGTCATGATTTTATAACCTCTATCATATCCCTCCCCCTTAGTCTTTTCCAAGATGAAAAGCCCAAGTCTTATCAATCTCTCCTCATATGGAAGCTTTTCCATAGTCCTCATCATTTCAATTGCCTTGTTCTGTATCTTTTCCAATTCCAATACATCTTTTTTTGCGATGGGGCGACCAGATCTGCACGCCGTATTCAAGATGTGGGTGTTTCGCCTTCTGTAGTTAGCTCAGTTGCACAGCTTTAGGAGGTACCTATACAGATCAGCAGCTCTGGAGAGCGGCTATTTTTCCCATCAGGGCATGAGCTGCTTGAGCTCCACTCTTTGCCTGGATAGATTCCTGTTGTCAATTAGCCTTTTACTAGTCCATCAATAACAGTGACTTCCTGAGCTGGCGACTTCGTTTAGCAGCTTTTCTCGCTTATGCTGGGATCCTTCTAGACTCATAGACTATCAGGTCAGCAGTGACCATTAAGATCATCTAGTCTGACCGCCTGCACAACGCAGGCCACAGAAACTCACCCACCCACTCCTGTAATAGACCCTGACCTAAGACTGAGTTATTGAAGTCCTCAAATCATGGTTTAAAGACTTCAAGCTACAGAGAATCCACCAGCAAGTGACCCGTGCCCCATGCTGCAGAGGAAGGTGAAAACCCCCCAGGGCCTCTGCCAATCTGCCCTGGGGGAAAATTCCTTCCCGACCCCAAATATGGTGATCTGGTAAACCCTGAGCATGTGGGCAAGACTCACCAGCCAGACACTGGAAAGAATTCTCTGTAGTAACTCAGAGCCCATCCCATCTAACGTCCCATCACAGGAACATTGGACATGTTTACAGCCAGCAATCAAAGATCAATTGCCAAATTAGACTGTCCTGTCGTACCATCCCCTCCATAAACTTATCAAGCTCAGTCTTGAAGCCAGCTCGGTTTCTTGCCCCCACTGCTCCCCTTGGAAGGCAGTTTTATGACCGCTGATTTCTATATATTTGCCGTATTGTTTGCTCTTCTTGTGTCAGTTGGCCCTTCTAATTAGGTGTCCCTGGATGAACGCCAGCTGCAGAGGGGAGGACAAGATGTACAGTACAACATGAGGTGGCACAGAGAGGTTTGTACCTTCTTGTGTTTGAGGGAGACTTAATTATGTTCTCTCAGCAAATGTTTAACGTTCACAGAAATGTCCGCATTAAGCAAACCGTGATTGTTATTCTAAATGGAGTAGGACATTTCAATCCGGCTAGTGGTGAATAACTGGGGCGCAGATACGTGTCGCTTTTATAGGCTCTGCACTAAAGCAGTTTGCATCAGCTGTTAGAGCAGATGGTGCACGCAGCTTTATTTGTGTAGGGCCTAGAATAACCTTCCTCTTCGAAAAAGCCTTTCCACCATAAGAATAACACAGTCAATGCTGATTCCTCTTCTACCCAATAAACACCAACCAAACAACCAAAACGCATCCGAAACTCTGAACCAAATCAGTCTTAAAAAAATAAATATAACTTTAAAACTCAGTGGCAAAGCTCCTGCACTAAGCAGAGTTTTTTACCCCAAAAAGGGAGTTGCCAGAGGTACCACGAGGCACTTTGTTATTGCTATTCCTATAGCTTTGACATGGAAGGCGCTCAGAAACGATGGTGGTGTGTGGCAAGATGAGACCCTAGACAGGCAGTAGGTGTGGTGGCGGTGGTTAATTTTTATGGTGAGAGGATAAATGATGACACTGAGAAGGAATAAGGCTCCCTCGTCTGAACGGGGACTTATATCATTTTAAAGGGATAGATGATACATTTTAGTCAAAGGAACTTGAAAATGCAAATTAACAAGGGACATTTTTTTTATAACAGCATCTTCTCCTCCCACTGTTTTGATCACATCATCCTCCTCTTCCTCAGATCACTTCACTGACTTCCCCTCTCTTTCCTCCTTCAGTTCAAATGCCTTGTCCTCCTTGACCCGCCTGACTCTGTCCTTCCATCGTCTCCGCTCTCCTCCTACAAGTCTCCGCACCCACACTTGTTTGGGTTTTTTGTCTGCTCTTAGCTTTGCTCCTCCTTCATCTCACATGAATACACATATTTCCTCCACATCTCTCCTTCCAGCCCACAGCTTCCCTTCAAACTCATCCAGAGCTCCCTGAAGTCAATTTGGGTCTTTCCACTGACCTTAGTGTGCTTTGTATCAAGGCCTCCATATGCTACGTGTATGGAAGTTCCCTGTGTGGAGAGCTTGCGGAGTCAAATCCAAAGACTGAGGGCTCCTTTGAGATAGAGGTTTTCTCAGTTTAGTAAAGCTGGGCTCCAGCTGCAAACTCCGAATCCAGATTTCAAGCACTCTCAAGTTCAGGACTCAGCTCATGAGAAGAGCGCCAGCCCCGAACTCAGATTCAAATCCAGGTTTGAACTTCAAACGTCATCACACTTCAGATCTGACGAATGGTTCCCACCTTTCCTGTTATACATCTTCTGCAAAGTGCGTACTTCTGCTCACTATTTCTAGTGCACCATAGCTGGCGGGGGAGCACTAAAATAAGAAAGGTTTGGCTAAGATTTTTTAAAAAAACTTAATTTTCAGAGAGATTTTCACTAATGAGCTTTTTTTCCCCCTAGTATTTCTTTTTTAACTGGACAATTCAGACATATCATTTCATTAGAACTGCCTGTCAGGTTTTATGGGCATTGTATGCCACTATTCACATGTGAAAATGTGTCCCTAATTCATTAAAACCCAGTTGGAGGGAAATCCAATTACAGAATGCAGATAAAAGGAAGGTTTGGCTTTAGGAGACACAAATTGAATTTGTTTACCATCTGCATTGTTATGAGGACTGTACTTGAGCAGGCATAGAGGATGCTCAGGGAAACTTCAGATTTGGTTCAATGCAGGAGTGTAACAGACCCAGGGCACCCCTAGTGCTATCCTCATAGAATTGGCTTCATCCTTTCGCCAGCTGAAAAGAAGGTGCTGAGGATCTTCATGGGTGGAATGGAAAGATTTAGTGTGTGACAGAGAGAGAGATTGACAATTGCTACTTTTGCTTTTCATTCATTAGCGGGTGACCTATTAGTAGTTTCTATCACACTCACTGCTCTCTCTCTGTTCTGCTGCCCTATTCTAGATCTGCGGTCATCTTAGCTTCGTTAATAAGAGTTTTATTACTTTCATCGCTCTTCCTTCTATTTGGAACATGACCTTTGAAGTGTTTGCACTGAGCAGTTTTCTTTTGTGAAACATTAAAAGCTTAAAATAAGTTACATCCAAGAAAGTGGATGTAATTTTTTCTTTCTTATGCTATTGTACTGTCCATGTGGCCTGATTGCCAAAGAAATGCAGCCCCATTGACTCCAATGGGTTTTGTGGGTGCTCAGCACCTCTGAAAATGAAGCCGGCAGACAGTCACATAAATGAACCCTAATAACAGAGGTAGCATCAAATTGTCATTGGCCAGGACAATGCACTAACATTCCTTATTCTCCTGAAAAGTACCATGACAGTAATGATTGCAAGGGTCAAGAACTTAATTTTAGGTCTCATGTGAAAGGTCATCCATCCCCTCCAATCCCTACAGGTCACCAAATGCATTTCCCTCTGAGCCAGCCACACGCACTGCATTTCCTGCCATGTGCACAGCAGAGTCCGAGAACTGGCCTTTGAAACCTGCAGCATCAAGAAGCAGAAGAGCGGTGTGCCGACTTGCTTGTTATCTTAGCATGCATAAGGCACAACAATAAGAAGCAGGATCTCTGCCGGTTTATAAGAGCTCACACGGTTAAGTCACCTATTGCACCGTGCTGCAGTCAGGATTAAACGTATAAATACTTACACAAAAGCGAATTCAGCAGCCGACTGAGGTATTGGTTCAGCAGTGATTTAAAAGGCAAAGTGCTACTCACTGGACCATCAGCATGGTCTACATGAACTGTGGAGCGTGTTTCAGCAGAGGGACGGTGGAAACCCTGACCATGATTGAAATGCAAGACCTGCCTCTTTAATAAGGTCCAGGAGCCACATCCCCTTACGACTTATCCACGGCTGGGAAAATTGAAGGAGAGGAACTGGAAGACAGGAAGCAAAGAAAGGAGAGGGGTGAGTGGGAAACATGGACTGTGGATGCGTCTTTGTTTTTATGCCAAAAAAGGGAAACATTCAGGGCAGATCTACACTAGCGCTTAAGTCGATCTAACTTATGTCGTTCAGGGGTGTGAAAAAGACACACCTCCCCCGAGCAACGAAAGTTACAGTGACCTAAGCGCTGTCCACGCTGGCGCTGTGTTGATGGGAGACGCTCTCCCGCCAACGTAGCTTCCTCCTCTTCCGGAGGTGGAGTAATTATGCCAACGAGAGAGCGCTCTCCCATCGGCATAGGTCATCTTCACCGTATGCGCTACAGTAGGCCTGCCCTTGGCTGTATTAACTCCAAGGGTTGTTCATATTCAGGGCAGCTGCCCTCCAGTGGTGCAAAGCAATGGTGATTACAGACAGAATCTTGCGAGAGAGCCCTGAGTGCCTGTGCCTGCCGTTGGCTTCGGTGGAAGCTGCAGATATTCAACACTTCTCAGGAGTTTACCCCTAATGCATCAACAGCTCCCAAATGTGATCATTTCTCCAGTCTCAGCCCTTCTGTAAGGCACAGTTACCCCTTACCATAGCGCTGTTTCGTACAGACACATCACGGTGAATTTCCACTGCAATGATTCCCGTCATTAACACACAAGGCTGACTTCTATCCTCAGTTACCCGCTAGCAAGCTGTTGACTCGATTAGTATTGCTCCGATTTGGACCGTGCCGAATTTTAGCTACTTTGTCCTGAATTGTAACACGTTAGTCTTCGCAGTGTGCCTTTAGTCAGCTGTCAGCGGCAGCGCATTAGCCGTTGGAGTTGTACGCTAACCACATGATGCATCGAAAGAGAAAATGTACTGCTCACGTCGGTGTCGTTTCATGCTCAAAGCCTCGCTTTGCCATGTTCTCTGACGTGTAAAAATCTCCACCCTTCTCTTTTCCCTGACTGTGGGTGCTGGAACCAGCCTCACTAAAGTTACTCAAAGTTGGATGTGTTGATTAGCAGCCATGTTAGCCCCTCAATCATTAATTAATCCAATCTCTCAGCATCCCCCCACTCCCCCCGGAAGCCAGGGGAGTGCCATTCTCATTTTACAAAAGGGAAACTGAGGCACAGAGGGAGTAAATGACTTGTCCAAGATCATTCGGGGAGCATGTGCCAGAACTGGAAATTGAACCCAGCTATCTTGCGTTTATTCCATTGTCTTAACCACAAGGCCATTATCTTTCCCTGGCAGTATCTTCTCAAAGTCGGTAAATTGCAATACAGAATAGAAAGTTCCACTCCAATAACGTTGGTTTACAACTGAAAATGTTATTTGCCAGGGGAAGTTTGATCTGGACATTTCGATAATGACCAAGCGAAGCTCCTTCATAAATCTGTTTTGTAAATTCCATACCTCTCCACAGCCATCATTTGTGCACAGCTCAATGATTCTAGCCAGTGCTTATTTATTTTACAGTCTACAAACCAACTAGCACAGGTTAGGACATAAATGCCATGTTATGCAACAAGAATGTGGGAGGGGGGAGAGCTTATGCTTTTAAGTGTAACCAAAATGCAGTAATCATAGCAACCAACATAATTAATTTAGCACAATCACACCCATTCAGCCATTAAAACGCTAGATTGTATAGAGAGTGAGTGGCAGTGTTTTAAAAGGCACAAGTCAGGTACCAGCCTCCGCTGCAGAGAGTACAATGAATTCAGGTGCTCTGATCCAGAGTGACAAATCTTAGGTTTCTATGTTCTACCTCCTGAAAAGCAAGGCTTTGTGGGTTCTCTGAGGCTGCGTTCTGGCTGTGATTGTTGCTGACAACTATCTGTGTATGGATCAGGAGCATTTTTATAATCAGAATAATTAAAATGATTTATCCACTTGCAAACAATTGCTTCCGTTCAATGGAACAATCAGTCCTGTGCGTCCCGATCGTGACTCTTGATTAAAACCAGGTGGGTGGAATCCTGGCCCCTGGCAAAACTCCCATTCACTTCAGTGGAGCCAGGATTTCACCCAGGATGCTTTAATTGCTGGCTCTTTTCCCCTAAAGTGAAAGTGAGTCTTGTCCAAGGCCCTAGACATCCTTGTGTTTTGCACTATGCCTGTAAGGACTCCTCTCACACCCAGTCGTAGTAAGTGTAAAGCACGCACACACGTGTCCGCATATAAGTCAGACAAACAGTAAGTGCAAACAGGTCAAACGGTTATATTTCCTTGTGTATAATGCAGAAGAGTTTTCCCTTTCCTCCTTGTTTTCCCTCCCTCTACTCCATTTCCTTCCTGTTGCCTTTTCTGATTTAGAGCCTGAATCCACAAGGTCCAGAGCAGCACGTGCACCAGCAGCCAACTCAGTGAGTGCTGAGGGGCTGCAGCATCTCTCCTGAGATGGTCAGTGCCTTGGAGGATCAGGAATCCGACCTTTGGATGGTGATTACTTTAGGATGAAGGCAGGAGACAGGAGAATCCATAGTCGCTTGGCTTTTTGCAGCTCCACAGCCTCCGTCAGCAGAGCTTGTAAGCCTGGAGCTACGGAAGCGATGTAAGTCCTTTAGCCTGTAGTTGAGTTATTCGTTGCACAGGCAGGCTCCGCCACCTCTTGCTCTGATGGCATGCTAGGATTGCGTCTCAGATTTAAATATCCCCTTCTGCTTCTGTGACTCTGTTTGTAAATTCCGTCAGCGTGGCTGTCTACAACTTCCAGTGTTCGTGAGTTTTGGGGAGAGGGATATCTCCCTTCTCTCTAATCCCTGTAACGCATCACTGCTTTGGGTGCCATTGGCCGCCGTGCTGTTTGCTGTGCTGTGGCATCCGAGGCTGTGATTTTCAAAAATGGAAGCCTAAAATGTAACCTTCAAAGTCCAAAAAAGTGACCTGACTTTCAAAAGTGCCTGGTGCCCAGTAGCTCCTACTGACTTCAATGAGTTTTCCAACTTCACCATTTAGGTGCCTAAATATAGACCTAGGAGCACACCGTTACAGCCCTTGTTATGGAAAAACTTGACCCTATTCTGTAGGTGACTCTCTAGCTAGCACCCAGAGCAGAGTTGCTTGTGTCAGAGGGAATGCTACCAGCACTCCACAAGATAGGGCCTCCGTTTGAAGGAAGGGAAATGGAGGGAATCATGTGGGATCGACACACATGCAGTCAGACCAGTGCAGAGAAGAAGGAATGAGAGTTTAACACAAAGGTTTTCCAAACACTCACTGAAACTACTGCATAGATCTGTGGCATCGCAGATCCAAGATTCTTCTTGCTGGCTTTTCCAGGCCTACTGTGTATTGCGGGTTCTTAAGCAGTGGTCTCTGAACCCCCAAACAATGCATGTCTGTATATCAACCCTCAGCACAGGCTGTCAGCACGGTGTCTTCAGCCCCCAGCACACAGACATCTAGCACTTGAGCTAAAAAAGTACTCCATTAGCCAGTAGCAGTAGTAGGTTGCTGTCCTCCGTGGGAACCACCACTAGAGGGAGACAAACACACACTGCTCTACTGTAGGTTGTATCTTCCAAGCACATCATCTTGAGAGCTAAGCAATGGGAGGAGAGAAGTTGACGAGGGAGACATGGGCCATGAGAGAAACTCTTGTACAATACATCAGCTACAGTCCCCTCCTGACAACGGCACTTTGCTTTGTGAAACTGCCGCCTCGACATGTATCGAAAGTACTGTGTTATATGGAGAGGGCTTCACAATAAAATCCTAAATGCTTAGCCTATTTACGCAGGGTATACATTAGACAGAGGAATTGTGACATGCGCTGCACCTTTGACTGATAGTGTTATAAGCTTGGACTTTGAAGAATTGGACTTTGAATTGGACTTTGAAGAATTGGATTGGACTTTGAAGAATTAAAATAAAGAAATACATTACATTAAGAACCCCACGGTGAACTCCCAGCACCATCCCAGGCTACCTGATTGGTGCAGAGCATCGCTCCATCCTCCCTGAGGAATCACCCGTGTCAAGTGCGGCCAACGGGTGAACAAAAGGGCATCATCTCAATTTAATGAACTCCTGCGCTGACCTGGGAAACATGGCGTGCTGACAAGAGGTCATCTGCCATGATGCAAGACCGGCTCCTTTACTCTCACCACCAAAAGATTGCAATCACCCAGCCATCGCTGTCTGAACCCTCATCTGTGGAGTTAGCCAGGCGTGGACACCCCGTTAATGTTCCATGTGCAGAGGAACAAGGCTCTGGGTGATTGAAAGTCTCCCGGCGACTTAACTGCAGGGCTTTTATATACCCTTTAATAGCAGCCTGAACACACAGGTGTGCACGCACAGGTAATCTGCTGCCTAACTGTTTCAAGCTGTTAGGTAAATGAAATATTTCAACAAGAACTCTCTGGTTTCTGCCTTTGGTTACTCTTAGTTCCCAGTAAATTAGGAGTAACCATTTGCAAATTGAGCCTTTTTTTTTTAATTTTTAGCCCTTTTTACTTATGGAGACTGGATGAGGACTAGCCCCAGGGTGGAACTCTTTTATAAAGCAGTTTGTAGCTCAAGGAGATTTTGAAAGCGAGTCCTGCAGCTCCGTCTTGGTAGTCACTGGTGTCTCAATGGGGTAAGATGGGAATGGTCACTTTAAAAGACCAGGAGAATTGGGTTTTGACTGAGGGGCTATGAAGGTAAGCGGTGTTCCAGCATCTGGAACCATATCTGAAAATAATACAGTCAGGGGCCTGGTTATGCAGTAGCATCTTGAAGATGTGAGGCCTCATTCTCGTTTCTACAAAGCTCTTTATACCACACAGGCAGTATAAAGAGGTCTTTAAGTGGGAGGAACTGACTGATACCCACTTAAAGACCCCTTTATATTGCAATAGCAGAGTAAAGGTGCCTTCGGGTAAATGAATCAGGTCTGTGGCACCTCAGGGCCTGATCCTGTAAACTCACATGAGTCTTTCTTATTCGTAGGATCCAGCATATAGAATTTTCGGCCTAAACTTTTACCAAGTGACTGGTGATTTTGGATGCTCTGATACGTTAGCACCCAACTTGAAATGCCTGATTTTCACATGGTGGATGGGTTTCTGAAACTTAGGGCCCTTTAAGGTATTCCAGATTAGGCCCCCAAAATTGTTAGCCACCGTTACAGACTAGGGCCAGCATTGTTCAAGTGCTACTTAAAATAGTACGAGCTTTTAAAAACTTTCAACTTTGCCCTGCCTTGTAATGAACCCAAATGCAAGAGCATCGTGCTTTGTTTCTGAGGGAGGGACAGGGAATGTGACCAGCCTAATTTAGCTTTTAAATCTGAGAAGTGCTAAAAGGGAGCAAGCAGCAGAAAGGGTGACAAGCAAACCATGTTTATAAAGTTGTTTCTGTTTTATTTATCCAGATCAGATAAAGGTTCAAACATATATATTTGCACCATCCTCTTAATAAACTGATTTTTATCAGAGCACTTAATTTTAGTTTACTGAAAAGCTCGTAGAACCCAGGAACCTGATTTTAACCCTCGAGTTGTGAAAATGGTGCACTTGAGCTGTTTAGATCATTGCTGCTTCCGGAATAAGAATAGGGGAAGAAAGACAGATTAGGAGATGAAACCTCACTGCTCGTATGCTGCCATTGGTGCAATTTACATTTCAGCTTTGGACAGTTCACTGCAGAGAGCACAGTCGGGGGAACTGATAGTAAGCATCCCAATCTGGGAAGGATGGGAGGAATGGTATCTTCCAAAGCACTCCATGCTGCCTAACTATACTCCAGCTGAGGTCAGTTGGAGTTTTCCCTTTCATTTCAGTGGAGTCAGCGTTAGGCCCAAACCCCAGGCACTTGTGAAATTTCCACATCTCACTCAGGCAAAAGATCTATGGATCTGAGGGAGAGCTTTAGCTGAATACTGACGTCAGGTTTTGGCCCTCAGACAATATTTCAGATGATCCCATGAGAACTTTTTTAAGATTCAGTTATAAACCGGTATAAAAATAATGCTGCCCATCTGTTTTGCAATCTTGGTATATCTTGTAGCAATTCACTGACCATCTGTTACCTTGGTGTAGAGAGACGCTGCATGTCCACTTGACCATACACATCTCAGACTCTGGGTTTATTTTGGTAGCTGGTGCATATGGATCAAGTTCTGCTTCTCCAAATGTGTTTATTCTTGAAAAAATTGCAGCATAAATTTCACTTTATACTGGGGTTTATGGAAGAGGGGAGAGAGGTACAAGGGAAAGCAATGAATTCTGTTTTTCATTTAGTCCCTATCTTGCTTTCTTTTCCCAGCAAACTATGTGGATGGATAAAACTCCAAGGGGAGGGTAGCAACCCAGATGTGAATTATCTGATTAATTAATTCACTATTGGGCATGTGTAGTAAAACTCAGCCAAAAATGAATCATTTAAAGTTATATTGTCAGCGTTTCTGCCTTTTTTTCCCCTCCCCTTTCTATGCCAAGAGGCCAGGCCGTGTACTCAAGCGTGCTGCCCACACCCACAAAGGCTCATTGGCCTCTGTATCCAACAGGCACCATAAATTGGAATCACACTCGGCCAATCAGCTCTGATTGCAAAACCCATTTGCAAGGCCATGCACTTCGTTTCAGAGGTTCTCGGTTGCCCGGATCCGCTTCAGGCAGACATCTGGGCGGTGTGGATCCATTTCATGAACGAACAGAGTTATGAAATGGAACTGATGTTCAGCTATGCCTTCTTCTGCAGCAGAGCAGACTTTGTTGTCACTTGGTGTGGTGTTACTGCTGATTTATTGACGTCGTTGGGGTCTGTTCTAATAAACTGCAGTAGGATGGAGACTTGGGGTTTATTTTTAAGATCAGATTGATAGACCTTGATGAATCTGAACTACGTCCAGGAAGTGGCTTCATGGAAGTGGCTCTGTAAGACAGCACTGGGGCCCGTTTCTCCTGTGACACCAGTTTTACATCGGAGTAAGTCCTTTGACTCCTGGGTGGAGCTACCCTAGTCTTATGGCTTAGGGTATGAGATGAAAATCCAGCCTCATAACTCAACAGGGGCCAGGATTCCAAATTTTAGGTGGCTGTAAACAACCAGGCACCTGCAAGATGATGTGGATAAATCCTAGCGTTGGTTCCGCCTTATTTTACCCGGTTTTCTACGTACTAGTTTAAACAAGAGCATTCCAGGGACTGGCCTTTGCTTCTTCCTCTTGCGTATAAAAAAGTTAGTAACGTTGCCCTCGATGAGCTCATTTAAACAGCTGCAAACCTCCATTGATTGAAACACTGGCCTAGGACTGAAGAAAACCAGCTTCGATTCCTGTTCTATCTGACTTTGTCCCAATTTTGTAAACTGACGTTAAGCACTTCCCTACCACACAGACGCGCTGTTAATGATCATGAGGCGTTCAGAGACTGTGGTGGCGAGGGCCATATGAGTACCTCGATGGATGGTTGTGTGAGATGGAGCAGCAGTGACCCTTGTCTCCTCCATCCCATTTTCACTTCCTTCGCTGATGAAGAAACACTCAAAGCTTTAGATGTTTGCCCAAATTATAGAACCAGGGACCTGCTTGTGGAAGCTTGCAGTCACACCATCCTTCCCATGAGCTTCACAGAGAAAGACCCCCCTGGGTAAGGAGCTCAGGATCAGGCCCATTGCGTCATGGGTAGATAGAGATCTCTTTGTGTTGAGACTAAGTCAATGGCTATGATGTCGTCATCGCTGACGCACATATTAGAGTTGGGCCCACAGGGCAAAGTTCAGATCTGAGCTAGTTCAGAGTCAGGGTTGTATTTAGATCCAGGGTTCTGGTTTGTGCCTCACACCTAGAACAGTCTGTGCACACATCCAAAGGGAAACGTCCTGTGGAACTGAGGGGAAAGTAATAGGCATCTATAGAAATTGTAAAAAATAATAGAATGGAATAGGTAACTTTTCTCTCTTTATTTTATTTTTTTTTTAATAGCAAAGTGGGTGTATTACGGCTGAAAATGTGGCCCAAAGGGATGGTAATGTATCATCAAAGTCAGCCATGGGCTTTTTGGCTGTGATCCTGCAAAGAATTTAAGCATGTGCTTCACCTTAAGCACTGGAAGAGTCTGACTGAAGTAAATGAGACTGCTCGTGTACTCACAGTTAAGCAGTGGCTTTAGTGCTTTGCAGGATGAGGGCCTGTGTACCGCAAGGGCTTTATGTTGCTTTTTCCATGAACATCTATAACCTTCCTTTCGTCTTTTAGGAGTGTGTTGTCCTCCCAGTTCTTAGGGATGTAAACAGTGCAAATACTTTAAATCAGGCCAGTACGCGCTCGAAGGGAGAGCAAAGCCAAACCAGCAGCATCCTTTCTCCTCTTCACTCACTTGCAAAACTGACTGATGATACCCTATGCAAACTGTGCCTGGGGCCCCGGGGAAAAGAATCCTCTCTGTATCACATCATCCCCTGCAGATCTGCCTCCCCACAAATGCCCATTGGAAAACCCAGTGGGCATGACAGATGTCAGTTTCAACATTAATACCTGCCGTCTGCCGCATTTGCAGGCCTGGTCAGAGTCCTGTATGCCAGGCAAGGAGCAAAGGGGCAGGTGGACACTGCAGAGGGGTAATCTCTGTGTACGCATGCTCCAAGAGGGATGGAATTGCCCCCTGGGTTTTAGGACAGCCGCATGGTTGTAGCACAACGCCTGCTATCTCCTCTGGAGGTGCCTGGCCTCAGGGGAGAGAAATCAGTGGGATGTCGAAGGCTTTCAGGCAGCTAATACTTCCCCCTCCCCTTCGCCTTTCAGCCCGGAAGAGGGATGGTGCTAGGGGTCACAGTGCCTTTTCCTTTCCAAACACAGAATCAAAGTGAGTGTCCACTGTCACTTTCTGGGCACTCTGCAAGGCCCCGTGACCCAGGCTTTAGGCTAAGGGGATGTGGGCAGAGTTCGGAGGGCTCCATTTCGAGTGGCTGTCACTGGCAGAGGCGAGACGCGTTTCCTGGCAAAGAGCAGATTTGTAACATGGTTGCTTAATTATCCTTCATCGTTACAAAAAAAGGTGGCGTGTTCAGATCAGCACGGTCTTGTGCAGAGAAAGACACTGTCAGTGTGACAGCCCAGCCCAGGTGTGGCACTGTGATGTGTAGGCAGCGGGACAGGACGGGACTGACAGCTGGAAGCCCGGATCTTATTCCCAGCTTGGCCCTTCCTCTGTGACCTTGGGCAGGTGGCTTCCCCTACCCCAACATCAGTTTCTCCACCTGGTCGATTCCCGCTTTGGGAAAGTCCTTTCAGATTCTATGGATGAAAAGTGCACAGTATTATCATCCACAAATCACAGGTCCTAGCCCCTGTTCACCAGGGCAAAGAAGTTGTGCCTTGAAACTTTGAGACCTGCACAGTCCATCCCTCCGCAGCTGGGAGTGCTGTGTTTTGTACTAGAGAACAATGCACACACAGAAACCAAACAGGCTTATGATTGCATGCTAATTATAAGCTAATTAGTCTCAGATTTAAAAACAAAATTTTTTTTAGAGGGTACCCACTCTAAAAAAATCAGGTGGGAGGATTTCTTGCACATATTACTTACAAGGACTTTATTTCTGTACACACCCCCTAATCCTTTGCCGTTCTTATTTGTATTTAGCAATCGAATTGGATTAACAGTGGGCTGACCCATTCTTTGCTGAGGCCAACATGTCAGCTTATAGAAATTACTGAAATGAGCCGCCAATGTAATGTAAGGACGAATTCCTCGCTGTACAGATTGGCATGAACACTGGAGGCAGCGTTTGAGTGTAATATTGACTAATTATTTAATCATAAGTGGCAGCTCTGAACATTGTGTTCTTTTTGCATCGCTTCCCGCATTTACTGTGAATCTAATTATGAAGGGAACAAGTATTTCTTCTCAGGCCCCTGAAAGCACAGAAGCAGGCTGAGCAAAGTGTGCGGGACCCGAAGTTGTTTAAGTGGATAGACAGCTGTAAATGGTGCATCGGCCGAGCTGGAGCAAGTGCACAGCATACTTTGCTGAGCTGTGCTTCAGGTCTCCGGGGTGTGTACAGAGTGTGTGGGCGGGGAGGAGGGTGTTTGAACAAATCTGATCTGAAAGCCTGGAGATAGAAGTAGCACTAAAAAAAGCACAGCTTAAACTACAAAAAAAAAAAAATGGTTTGAAACAAACTGTTCGGATTGCTAGATCCGTGCAAGTTGGCCTGGGGCTCTTTATCAGCAGGCTTTTTCCATACAGTGATGATGATTACTTCTATGATAGTAGGATGTGGAGGCGCCCCAGTGGCGATCAGGGCTCTGTTATAATTGGGATCGCCTATACATATCGTCAGAGGCAGTCCTTGGCAGCTGAACTGAACACTTGCTTCTAGGATTCATTTTGCTCCTTTTTATTTGGGTTGGGAACGTGTCATACAGGGAGGTGGAGGTGGTTTCGGGTACAAGAGAGACAAGCACACTAAACAGGTACTGCTCTGCGGGGATCACTGATTGCTTGGAGGAGCTGCCTTCATTTCTAGGGCCTGAGAGTGACAAATGGCAAGGCAGCCGTGAGCTGGTTTTCCCACTCCCTGGGTCTCGTTTTGCCCCGCTGCAGTGTTGAGCACTGGGGGGTGAAGAATGCTTGATTTCAAAGCCCTGCTGTGAGGGCAGCACCAAGCAGTATGCTAGCGAGGATTGGATTCAGTTTTAAGGCTGGCGTTGGAGATTGGGACTCCCTAAAACGATGTCCTGTTTCTTTGGAAACAGATCTGACCCTCTTTAGCCTGCAAGTGCTTTGGGGCAGGTGGTCTCTCTCACTGTGTGTTTGTGCAGCCCCTAGCACAGCAGGCCCTGATTTCCTTCGGGGCCTGTATGTGCTGCCACAAGAACAGCCGCCCTTTCTGGACTAACACTGCCCCAATACTTAGGTTGTATAGGTTGGACGTGGCAGCTTTCACTTGGAAACTGTCTTGTGTGTGTGGCTTTACGCCACATCCTTAACCCTTATATGAACACCCTCTTATACATTCATTTGGCTGGAGAATGCCAGCGTCCCCAGGCTGTTACAGAAACACTGATGTTTGTGAGATTTAGGTTCCATATTAGGAAAGACTGTCTCACTTGAAGAGTAGTTAAGTTCTGGAAGAGGCTTCCGAGGGAGATTGTGGAATTCCCACCGCTTGAGGTTTTTAGGGTTGGACAGACACCTCCGGCAGATGGTTTAGGTTTACTTGGTCCTGCCTCAGTGCAGGCGGCTGGATGTGGGTCCCTTCCAGCCCTACATTTCTGTGATTCTAGTTAACGTATTAGTGCCCGTCTCTATGGATGACTCTGAATACAGCTTTTTTCCTTAATGAATTAGACTGAAATCCCCTAAACTCAGAGCTAGGCCTTAACTCCAAGCTTTTCTCCTCTCTTCCTCCTTTTCCGTTCAGCTCTATTGATTTGGCTGCCATTGCTTCCCCTCTGATTTCAGCTGTTAGAAACCCATTGGCTGTCTTTATTGAGAGCACCCAGTGCATGACTTTACCGAAAGTGGGTTACCAAGGGATGAAAAGGTCAGGGAGGCAAGGCAGCCCATGGGTGTTTGGGTCTGTGCTATGCGAAAAATGTGTTCCTCTTGTGAAGTGATTACTCAAAACTCATTGGTCCATTCGGTGTATTATGTTCCTGGTCGTTCCCAAGGCACAGTACAGGGCTTTGATTACAAAGCATCCTTTTGATAAGCTTGTAATTACATCGTTGTTTTTTTATTTAAAGTACAGTTTGTGCAAACATTTAAATATCAGTCGTCTGGTCTCCCTGCCCTGGCAACTTATTCTGCTGTATGTGTGTTAATTAAGGGCCATTAGTAGAGGAGATGCAGAGCGTCTCCCTGTGCAGTGTGAGATTGAAGGCGTGTGCGTGAGCTGGGACATGGTCTGCAGTGCTCTGTATTTGGATGGGATGTAATGAATTACAAGTGAAAGCACATTTTTCTGTTGTTAGCCTTTATTCTTAGTGCCACGTGCGTCGATATAGAAGATAAAGTGGCCCTGACGCACATCAAGTTTCCATGCCTCAGTCATTGAAAATCACGGTTGTAGGGAAAATAAATGTGGGTTGGTGTCCTCCTTCCCATCGTCATGGGAAACGCTGGCAGTCACTCCAAATCTCTCTTAGCTCTTGGAAGAAAGTAACCAGGCGAGAGGCCCAGGGACGCAGGGAGAATGGTCTAGAGCAGTGAACTGGAAGTCAGGACTCCTGGGTCCCATTTTCTACTCCTCTGCGAAATGGGAATAATCCTCGCCTACCTCACCTGGTAAGGAAAAAAGACCCTCTGCCATTATGTACAAACTCTCCTGCTTCAGGATGTGAACCCCCCACAGACTGGCTGGGGCCAGGCAAGTGGATGAAGGCGATCTGGCTTCAGGAGACTGTACCTTGCCCCCTGCCCACGCTGCTGTAATGGAAAGAGAACCTGGTTGGTGCACCACAATTGCTACGTCAGCTGTTAGCTAAAAAATGACACACAGGGATGCAACAGTATCTGAATACAGCTCTGTAATACATGAGGACAGAGCACTTGTATTTCCTAAGCGGTCAGCCAGATCGTTTAAATATGGATTTATACTCAGCTTTTCCCTTCAGCATTATCCACCCTTCACTTATACCCCGGTCTCTCCCTGCACCCGATCCCAGTACTCGGTAGCAACCTTTGTCTTTCCTTTTGTCTTCTGGTTTCTCTGGCAACCCTTCCCTTAGCTGCCCATCCGTTCCGCTGACGAACCCCGACTCTCAGGGGAGTCATGACGTGCTCTGGGTGTCCGTGGCCACCTAGGCAGCCACCCGAGGGTTCGTATATTGGGCAGATGAGGCGGACAAGGGAGCGCATGGTGGAGTTCAAAATGCACAGACTCACTGGGCCAGATCCTTTCTGAGTGCAATTTGGCATCGCTCCCTTGAAGTCAATCCAGCGGCACCGGTTTACACCAGCTGAGAATGTGGCCCACTCCAGTTGTCACTGTGCTGAGAAATAACACTGAGGTGAGAGCAAATTGTGAGGCTGTATTTCTCAGCCTCGGTAGCTGCCTTTGAAAACCCAAGGTTAGAGAGAAGATTTCTTTCCCTGGGAATGGATGCTAGGCAGTTGCGCCCCACTGTTGCCGGCAGATTTGCTTTTGCACACTTGAGACAGGAAGAGGGAGCGCTCTCAAGGCAGCGAAGCCGGCTTGGCTAAAGAGGGACCAGGGAAGAGGAGAAATCTGCCTGTGTTGTGGCGTCGGTGCGTTTCCAGAGCAACCAGCAGCACTGGAGAAAAGCATTTGGAATCTGTCCTTTCTCTCACTGCAGCTGCATGTGATGTTCTAGCCCCTCAGTGGCCTGCCGCGTGCTATTTTGGGTTTAAAAACGAAGCGCGTGATTGCCGTGCTGTCAGGGGCATAAGCACTTTGGGTTGCTCACTTGCACAGAGGGGAGCAGTTTTCAGTGCAAATTATGAAAGTGACTTTCCATTCCTCCCCAGGTGATGTCTGTACTGGCTAGGAGATGACTTGCAGCCATCAGGAATAATAGACTAGATGGTCCCCTGCCATTCTGTTTTCCCATAAGGCCGCGTTGCAGGGTTGGACTCATTGATGTTTACCAAGTGAGTTTCTTTTCCCGCCTCCCTTCCCCCCCCCCCCCCCCTCCAGAAGCAGACTCTCAGCTTTGCACGACAGATTGATCCAGCATCTTTGCCATCTCAACAGCTGCAGCTAAGCTGACTTCTCAAACAATTTATCTTCTGCTATTTCCCTGCTCGTACAGCCTCACTGCACCACCGCTCTGGTTTAAGGGATATTTTACATGAAGTCAGTGCCAGATAGGCAACCCTGGAGGTTTAAAAATAAACCCCATCTCTCTCCCCAAAGGGCCATTATGGCATAGGCAATTGGCTGTGCAAACTTCCCCACATCATGCGTCGATGATGGTGATGGAGAAATCACCCTCCGGCAGTGATAGGGGAAGGACGGTCTCCATAGCCTCTCAGTCCTTGGCTTCTCTGCTGAAAACAGAAACAGTGGTGCCACTTCTAATCATGCTTTCTCTTCTTGTTATTGATTTGTATCACCATATTGCCTAGGAGCGCTGGTCGTGAACCACGACCCCCCTGTGCTATAAAAAGACAGTCTCTGCCCCACAGGGCTCACTATCTAAATACAAGACGAGAGAAGAGAAGGATACAGACAGGCCGGAATGGGTTTACAAGGAGTGAGGCCATATGAGACCAGCACAATGGACAGTGGTCTCGGCACGCCAGCAGCCTCACCCCTGTCAAGTTTCTGCGAGACAGGAACCAGAATGAAACTGTCAAATACCGTCACGCCAGGCTCTGCTCTGTGTTACTTGAAGAGAGGTTTAAAGCAGCTTTCGGCTACTGTGGTGTTCATACATTTTAACTGGCTTGCCCCAGCTGTGTTGTGTTACGTAGCAAGCACTTCAGGTATCACTAGGGCTGAAATAAATGGCTGCGGCTGAATCTCACAAGTCCATTATTAGTTTTCAGGTGGTGCTGCAGAAGTGCACTACGCCACACTCCACACGTGGGCAGATTCGCCCATCCGGAAAAAGCTTTGAACGGCAGACAACATCAGCGGGCAGAGGTGCAGTAGGATGTGAACCAGGGCAATAGGATTATCTAGTCTCTTGGACAACTGGTTGATGGCCCAAATGTTCTACACGTGGTTATGAAATTCACGACGCACTTTGAAGAGAGGGTGTTTGAGATGTGAGTTGGAGAAGGAGCTGTCCGGCAGATGTGAATATGAATTCACTCTGTCACCAATGCAGAGAAGAGCTACTAGGATGTCAGGGAAATGGAGTGCCCATCCCACGAGAGGAGACAAAAAGAGCTTAGCTTCTTTAGCCTGCCAAAATGAAGGTTGGGAGGGGATCCGATTGTTTGCAGTACATTCTTCTGGGGCGGGGGGAGGAGACCAGGGAGGGTGAAGAGCTATTGTGGCAGAAGAACAAATGGGGATAAATTGGCCAATAAAATTCGGACTGGAAATGCGGAGGTTTCGAACCATTAGAGGAGGGAAGTTCTGGAACAACCTCTCAGTAAGAGCTGTGGGGGCAAATGACCTAACTAGTTTTAAGATGGAGCTTAATACATTTATGAGTGGGAGTGTATGACGGAGCTGCCTGTGGTAGCAGGGTCTGGACTCAGTGGCCAGGAGATCTCTTTCAGTCCTGTGTACCTAAACCCTCAGAAAAGAAGTTTCGGCCCAAGGGGCTGCAGGAAGAAGGCATGGAGCTGACTCTGGGAGAGGAAATCCTGAAGGATTGCTTGGTCTGAGCAGAGAGGTGTTGGAGTGATAAAAGGGTGCCAAGTGGCAAGTGGAGGGGGAGGAGGGCCTTGAAGATGAGAGCAAGGAGTTTGAATACACCTAGCCCCAGAGTTGCACTCAAGTTGTGTTAAATGAAGCAGATTTCAGCCATCCTCCTCATCAGCACAGAGGTGCAGCCTGCAGGAAGTAGATCTCTGTGTGTGATGCTCACTCCTGATCTGTGCAAACCGGGGCCTGTATTGTGCATGCATCACACTTCCCTGTCCCTGTTAAAGATGAACACAACCGCAGGCTCTGTGCCATTTAGCCTGGTGGCTTCACTTTGACAACCAAGGCTGGATTAAAACGGTGCATTTGAAACAAGCTATGCATACCCCAGTCCAGTGTCCACGAGGGCTCACCGATGCTGACTGACACCGATCAAGGATCTGGCCTATCATTTTTAAATAGGCTGTGCAAAGATTTTTTTTTCTCAGACTCCTGCAAGTTGCTTGATCATTAGACACAGGGATTTTTGTTGTTGTCGTCATTGAGCAAAACATAAAAGCTCTTCACAGACACAGCGATCTTTTCAATGCCATGAAGCAGTGCAGACGACTTGTTCGTTCTTGCTGCAGCCCTTGGTCTCATCAGCTGTAATTGCCATATGCTGCAGCCTCTTTGAGTGGACTCTGTTCCGCGCTAAGTATTGCTTGACCAATTAGCGAGATAAGTTCGTCAGTAGCCTCAGAGGCATGTGGACAGCCTTCTCCGATGTGTCTTTTTTCATTGGGGAATGTTATGGCAGTTAAACATGCATCTTGTTGAGCAGTCAGTTCTGCTAACTCTCCAAAGCGCCTCTTATTTATTGAGTCGTCAAGCTCTTCCTGACCTTATTGAAGCCAATCCCAGACTTGTACAATAGGCAGCACTAAAATACGATTAAATCGTGAGCTTTGAACAATGCTGACTTTCTTCAAACAGTTAATGCCTTGAATGGGGCAGATCATTAGGTCCGTGATTACTCTGCGTATCAGTGTGATAGATGCCACCACGGGGCATGTGTTGTTATGGGATGTTGCTACTTCCTGCATGGGAAAATCCAGTTTTCTTCCCTAACTTCATTACATGTTTGGATGTGCAAGACCCCATGTGGTTATAGAGGCTGATGATGAAATGTCCTAGGGGGAAAAATGGGCATGGTCCAGTGGATAAATCAACAGATGGTGACTTGGGAGACTTGGGATTCTTGTCCTGACTTTTCCACTGATCCACCCTCTCTCTGCCTCCGTTTTCTTGTCCCACCCTGTGTCCCAGGCACAATGGGGCCTTGATCTTGCTTGGGCCTTCTTGGGGCTACCCTAGTACGAATGATAAGAATCCACATGATAAACAGGAACTTCTGGGCGCTACCATAATACAAAAGGTAAGACTCCCCACTCTCAACGGAAGCATGCTTTCCATCTGGACTGCCTTGACCCCACACGCCCTGGACGAAAGCGCCTTTGTCATGCCTCTCGGCTGAAATTGACCTCTGTGCAGAGGGGCAGTATGAGACCCGGGCCCCATGTCAATCCCATGTCAGAAATAAGACTGTATAAGAACTAGGTGCTCTTCTAAACCCTTGGAGCAGGGATTAGGTGGGGTTGACGTTGTTCTGGCCGGTGGACGGGAGTGAATCTGCCTCTCCCCCCGCAGAAGAGGGAATACCGGCGTGTTCAGAGGCGGTTTTGTTAACACCGAGCTGGCTGCGCTGAGGATCACGCTGGGTTAGGCCGGCACAGATAGTTCTTGAGGTGCACCTCGCAGCACACGCAGCTGGAGGCTGTCAGCTCCTGCTCTCCTGTGGCTCCCCAGCTCCTGCTTTCCCCATTGCCTGACTCCCAGTGTGGTACGCGTAGCCTAGACTTCCCCTTGTTTCAGTTCCTGCACCGCCAGCCGTTCCTACGCAATCGGGCACCTCCCCCTCCCCCTATCTGCACTCCTCCGTCCCTGCATGGGATTTGCCAATGCTCAGAAAAACAAGCCAGATGTTTTCTGGCAAGGATTCCCTTCCTGCCTCATCCTCTCCTTTAATCAGACTCCACCTCTGATGTCTTTCTTCACCTGTCCGCCTCTACCCCCTTACCAAGCTCTCATCCCCACGTCCTTGCACCCGCTTTCCTCTCTCCCACTGGCCCCCATTGCCTCTGTTCTTCTTCTCTTTACCTATGCTTACCTTTGTGGTCCTGTCCTGCAAGCACTGCAGTGTTCCCCTGTGTGGTAACAAGGTTGATCTATCCTGCTTGCCTCTGCTCCTCCCCTTTGGCTCCAGCGCCTTAGAGTGTGCTTGCTGTCCATGCTGGAAACTGACTGTACATCCTCTGTTCCAGCTCTTTACTTGGCTGCTCCAATCTTGTTGCACCCCCCCCACACACACACATTGCACCCCAATCCAGGTAACTATAGCAACCTTCAATAGCACTGCAACCTTCAGTCACCTCTCTGGTGGAGGCAGGTCGAATAAGGAACGTTGCCACCTTCTGAATCCTCAGAGGAACTTCTTGGATATCCCTCATCCAAGAATTGGCCAGGTCTTGGCCCAGGTCACTATGTAGAATCTGAGGATTTACTGTGCAGCCCACAAAAATGGACTGTCTTTTCACCTCTCCTGCACTGCACTTTGCTCAGATCCCACCTCTCACTGATTGTGGGAAGGTCACTGTACAAAGACAATATTTCAAGGAGCACTTGGCATTTTTATCTGAATAATACTTAGCTACCCTGGATTGTGTAACCAGAGAATTATGACTTTGTGGAGAACTTTCTACTGCTGCGAGCCAAATTAGAGATCATTTTCATAAGTACATTGGACGAGATAAATGATAATCTACGTGAGAGGCATTTGGCCTGGATTCTTTCTCCGAGTGTACCTCAGAACTTGGCAATGCTGCGTTCTGAAAATATTATTTCTGATTATCCCAAGATAATTGACAGTGAAACATGCGAGTCTTCGCTGAAGTTAATGCTGTAACTGCATTCATCTTGAGTGGTTGGTCTGGACCATTTCTGGGCATGAAATGCAACATCCAGCCTCCCTCTAGCTCTCCATCTCTTTTCAAATCTCATATTAAATGCTTGCCTCCCACTCTCTGCTCCCCCTCCCTTACTTCTGTGTCCTGATTTTTTTTTACCCCTCTGCAATTATCTGGAATGTTGAATTTAGTCCCCTTATAATGCACTGTGACTTGTACCATAGCTTCTGCCTTGTGTTAGTTAGCAGCACCACACCTCTCTGAACCAAAGCAGTCAGCCTGTCAACCGGCTTTGAGAGGATGCCGACTGGTACCAATGGGCTCACCTGCCTGGCCTGTTAGACAGACACTCGTCCATGGCATCCGTTCACTTGGATGAGAGTTGAGCCCCCTTTGCATTTTTCATGGAGGGTAGAACTGAGCTGAGCTCTGATCGGGAGCACGTCTGTTCCACAGGAGGGGATGCTAGCTCCACCAGTATCTTAAAAGATTGTATCCACCCATTGTTGGGCTCAGTCCCTACCTGTTATTGTATTAAGATCCCTCCCTCCCACCTTGCTGTAGGGAGACCAGTGGCTGAGTCAGTGGAGGCAGTACTTCTGAATTACCCTGCCGTCAAAACAATGGTGGTCTCGGAATGAAAGCATACATCGTGACGTGTTGTTAGATGGCTGAGCCCAGTCTTGGACAACCTATAGAGACCTGCAAAGGGTAGAGAGCTCACCTTAATATTTCATTGATCCTGCGTATAGGGAAACCTCATTGCTTTAAACTCAGGAAGGCTGGAATCACATAAGTCATCAGGAAATTCATCAGTAGAGCTGTAAGTGTAGGATGCATAAAGTGGAGAGAGACTTGAAGAGCATAACAGAAACTAAAGAATGATCTCTTACCTGTCCTGCTTTACTTACAGACTTCATCATGGTGCTTAGCTTCTGGGGCTTCTCCACGAAGCTTAGGTCTGCACTCCAGCACCATGCAAGATTCCACTTCTTGCTTTGTGTCTCCTTAAGCCATCAGTAGCCTTTTTATAGTATTCTCCTCTCTGATAACATCTTTCACCAAAGGGTCTCAAAGCACAAACACAGATGAATTGAGCCTCACAACACCTCTGCCAGTCAGGTATTATTATTAGAACTGGTTGGAAATGGGAATTTTTTTAAATAAATCAAATTTTTTCTAATTTTTGGAATTTTTTGACCAGCTCTGGTTAATATACCAAGTAGGTAAACTGAGGCATGGAGAGACTAAGGAACATGCACAATGAAGAATCTGGGTGTCTGGAGGCCCTGTCTTCCAGGTCCTCATTCTAACCATTCAGTTACTGCCTCCTTTTCCTTCACTGATGCATATGTGAGCTATGAAAGTCAAAGGATAGTATTTAGCGCTTACCCCACACTACTCATTCAACGCTCCCAAACTGCTTTGTAAAGATATTTGTACCAAAAGTTTTGTAAAAGTGGGGTGGGGGGAAGAGAGAAAAAGAAATATACAGGATCTGATTCAGGAAACGCATGATTGTGCAAGTCTAAATGAAAAACAAAAACCAAATCTCTCAGCAGAAGATTTGAGGGATTCTAATGAAGATAAAAAATGCAATAATGCTTAGGTTTTCCCACTTTAGTCACAATTTACTCTATCTGTCTGTAGGAAAGGAGTGATTAGAGGATCCACGCAGGAATGTGATTTGCTTTTGCCACGCCTCTTTTTCTAGTCCCTGTTATTACTATTTATCATGATTATTTATACAGCACAAAGTGCTAGCCATTCTAAGGGCATGTAGGGAGACAGGTCCTTGCCCTGAGGATCATCCAATGTAAATAGACGATACATAGATAATGAAGAGGGGGAGCGACACAGCAGAACACAATAAGGGTAATGAATCATCATTCTTTGCAGTTGTAATGTCACCTTTCATCTGAGGATCTCAGAGCCCCTGGCAAACATTGTCACGTTAAGACTTGCAGACAGACACCCCCCAGCAGCTAAGTATTTCTATCCCCATGTAACACAGCAGGACAGGAGCACAGGTTGGTTAAGTAACGTGCTGAGGCTAGAGTCCAGGAACCCTGTTGCCTAGCCTGCCTCCTATGACCATAAGACCTTGAGCAACACTTTAACATGAGCAACACTTTTACTGTAATGATTTTTTAGTAAATGCTAAGCAAAGCATGTAGTCTTCATTTAAGTCATTCTTATCTTGGGAGAGAGAGAGGCCCATGACTCTGCTGACTAAAACCGAGACTACATCTAGTGAGTTAAATACATTTGGTTAACCATATGTTTGCTGTTCTAGTTTTCACATGAAGAGAAAGAGACTGAAACGTGGCTTGTTGATGGAAAGTGATGTGATTTTAAGTTTCTTTGTGTATTAAAACAGAAACCCGATTTGCATCTTTTAAGTCTCTTTTCTTACTTATTCAGGCATCTGGCAATCAGGCTATATATAAGCTGCTAATACACTATGAATGCAAGTTTCACATGCAAAATTAGGTGCTTTCATTGTCACTAAAATTATTAAATTTATGTTTCTTTTAAAGCATAAACTGTGCACCCTCACTTCTGTTTTCGTTACCTGATAAGGCATTGCAGCTGGAAGAGGCTGTTTTTGAGACAGGCAATGGACCTTAACCATGGCACAGATGGCATTTATCTGACAAATGCCCTCCTTACCCCTCCCCCCCATTGCCATGGGGAGGATGGGTGGTGAGACATCTCCTCACTGGGGTGCAGTGGACGGGAGACTGAACTGGGATTCAGGGAGACCATCCCAGGTGCTGTTCATTGTTCTGCCACTACATCTACTGTGCGATGTTGGGCAAGTCATTTCCCCTCTCTGGGCATCGCTCTTGCTGTCTGTACAAGGTGTTGAACAGTACCTTTGAAAAGCCGATGAACAGTGCTACGCAAGAGCTAAGTTTTATTATTTCGTTATGTTTTAAGGCTGCTTCCAGATGTGTAACTTTTGAGCCATTCCTGGAATGAGGGCAAAGCAGCTGGCCGTTGCGCCTTCGGGGCGCCAGTCACCTCTGCTAGCTTTCTACAGCAGCCGCAGTAGCATCACGGGAGTTGCACTAGAGTTACGCCAGCGTCACTGAGGTTGCTGTCTGGCCTATCATCTCTCCAGGCAAAGGAACCAAAGCTTCACCAGGGTCCAAAAGCATCTAGTCCAGATGACAGCAGGAAGCTCTAAAGCATCAGCTAGCACCTCTTCTATATTCAATAGCCCTGTGGCCAAGCCTGAGAGTCCATGGGCATCGAAGAATGGCTCTGGTGTCCCCTCTAAAATATGTTTGTCACAGTGGCGGTGCTGAGTTAATTAATGTTTTTATGCCAGTCACTGGAAGTGTAGATTATTAGGGAATGGAGCAGTTGGGTTTCACAAGCAGGCATCATTTGGCTTGGATAATCTTTATTACTGGTGAATCCAGGTTGGCTCTCAGAGCCCAGAGAAGTTTGCCGGAGAGTCAGTTAGATAAGAATAAAATTCACATCAATCAATCAGGAAACCATTGAGACAACGAACGTGGAACCTCCATTTATGCAGAGTAGAACAAGCCCTTTAAACCCATAACATAGGGCGTAAGTGGTGTGTTCGTATTATGGGTTTATTTGTATTATGTTAATGCCTGGAAACTCCATCCAAGATCAGGGCCCATTGTGCTATCTACTGTACATACATACAGTAAGAAAACTGAAAAGCCAGGTGTGCAGCATTTATATCGAGCCTTATCGGAGTGCAATTTAAACTGGCAATGATTCCTGAGAGAACAAGGCAACACTGTTATTGCAAAAAGTTTTTCATTTTTGGTATTTCGTTTTATTAGGAACTGCCAACATTGGTCCTAAAACGCATCATCAATATTCGCTTATCCTCGAATGTCATAAACCCTAGTATCCAGCAGAAACAGTGTCTCTCTAGGAAAGCAGACCTGAAGAAGAGCTCTGTGTAAGCTCGGAAGCCTGTCTCTCTCGCCAATAGAAGTTGGTCCCATAAGAGGTATTACCTCACCCACCTTGTCTCTCTATGAAAGTGGAAGCTGTCATGTAGCACAGTCACAGTCGGTGCACAGAACAGGTGCCAAGTATAAATATTTAGAGATTATCCAGCCTTTATATCAGCCAGCAAAGACAATCTGGATCTTCCTGATGCAAAACGTCAGCATGAACGTGAGGACTAGTGAGAACCATTTATTCCATTTCTTTAGTCTGTTTGTATAGCATAGAATACACAGAATTCAGGGACAAAATAGCCCTGTTCATTTATTACCATTTTTTATGATTAATATAACACTTTCCCCTTCTGTAGTAACTTTCATCCTAGGATGTCAGAGCTCTTTACAGGCATTGATTAATTAACACTCCTCTATCAGCGCAATATTACTGAACCCGTTTTGGAGAGAAGTTAAGGTAACTTACTGATCCCATTGAATGTAATGGGAAAACTTCCATTGACCCCGAAACATGGGAGCCAAGTTTTTTCAAAACTATGACCCTAACTATGGCTCTTAAGTCCCTATTTAGACACCTAAGTAAGTGACCTGATTTTCAAATGTTCTGAGTAACCCAACAGCTCGTTACTGATTTGAGGTCACTTATTTAGGAGCATAACTTTAAGGCTCAGATTTTTGAAAATCATGGCCAAAATGCCCTCCCCATCGAGCCAGGCCCCGAGATCATAACACACAAACAAAGAGGCATTTGATAAAATTGAGAGGTGGCACATTTAAAAGCGACAAAAGGAAATGCGTATTTCAGACAATTAGCCTCATTATAGAGCTGTGGAACCACTTGCCTCAAGAAATCGTTGAGACCAAGATCTTATCAGGGTTGGAAGAAGGACTACAAATGTATGTGGATTACTGGAATTAGAATGCTAAGGATTAAAACAAAAAAGAAAAAAATCAAAAGTTTTGTCACAGATATAATTCTCCCTCTTCAGGGCATGAGCCAACATCTAACAATAGGAGATCAGGGGGGAAATTTTTCCCATGGGTAAATTATTCCATTAGCCCACTGCAGGGTTTCTTGCACCTTTCCATGGAGCCATTGGTACTCGTCACTGCTGGAGAGAAGCTAGTGGACAAAACAAAGCACTGGTTGCATCCAATGTGGCTGCTCCTATGTTTCTACCCATTCTTCACCCAAATTGTTTCTAAAGACTCCCCTTTTCTGAGTTGCTCACCAGAATGGAGTCAACAAGTGGCCTGTACTTGATTTGGGTCTTAAAGAAAATGACTCATTCAAGGTAACTTTGATGACTTGCATGTCAAGAATAAAACCAGGAGTTCTTCTATCCCAGTGACTTGTTACAGCTTCCAGACAAGGCCACATGCTTTCACGAATCTGCCCGTACTTGTGCAATCGTAACTTTTCAACAGAAGATAAACCAGGAACTAGATTTTTTTCCCCCAATGAGGCTTGTCTGCAGGAAGGGTCAGTTGGGTTCCGTTTCATAACCCTTTTTTCTTGAGGAACTCTCCTATCGAGGGATGTGTCATCTCCCTGCATCATCTTGCCTGACAGTCTGCAGCTGGTTTGGACGATGATCCAGTACTCTCCATCATAAGGGATTGGCTTTGGCATACTGTGATGGGATGTACCTGGCTTTTTCTGCTTCAGGAAACCCCACGGTCCTCCTACACACACCCCTGCCCCCAGGAAAGGAGCAGACAAGATGGGTCCTCCAGGCTTGCCTAGCAAGGCTTCACGGAAGCAGCCAATCAGACTCCAGCAGGCTCAGATAAAAGGAGCTGCAGGGCTTAGCAGGTCAGTTCCTGGCTGGGACCAGAGCGGTAGGGAAGGGTGCTCTGCTCTGCTCTGGCCACAGTTTTTCTGGCTGCATTTGCTTGAGCTGGGTTTGTGTGGAGAGAGAGGACCTAAGAACTTTGACTCTAAGATAAGGGTGAAGCTAAAAATGACCAGGTGGGAAGAGGCCCAGGAAAGAAGCAGCAACTAACTGAAATCGAGTAGTGCACAGCTCCTGTTTATAGGATCCTGGGTTGGAACCCGGAGTACTGGGAGCAACCATGTTCCACAACTGGCCACAGTGGCATAAACCCCAAGAAGGATACAGAGCTTATTTGAGAGCTTGAACAAAAGGTTGAATTTGAAGGGTCTGGAGCAACTTTAATGCAGCTGAACAAGAAGGAAAAAATGAAAAGGAAAGTAAATATCAGCGAGAGATGTTTCTGGCAGCCTTTCAGTTCCAAATTGGACTAATTCTACCTTTTGAAAAGAAGATAATTTCCATGTTTCTTTAGTTGAGAACACATAATTGAAGTTATTTTCTCTCTCAGAGAAGGAACCTCTTATACATCATTTGCAAAGGAACAAGAAAAATGAACATGTACAGAGTACCCTGAATGATGGAGTATTCATTACCGTATAATTTTTGGATGTCTGCTGATTTTTGCATGGTATTTTTACCCGTTCGGGTGGAACTTTGAGTAGGGGGATGGGGGATGTTGGATAACGAACCTGACTAAATCCAAAGTTCCCTGTGCTGTGTAGCTGGTAAATCAAAGACAGATGCTTATCACCGAGGTCTTGAGTGCCAAAGCAAACCTGAAGCTAACGATTGAGATGACATGTTGACTTATTGTACCAAATATTGCATAGTGATTCCATACAATTGCTCCTCCTGACCTGGCTTTTTAGGAACTGAACTTTCATGAGGAAAATGAGCCAGATGTTGCTAGCCCATTCAGAGTGGCACAGATGTTAAGTCACTGTCTTTTGTTCATAGCATGAGGATGTTTTCTACTGCAGAGTGAGCAACATGTGAAGCTTAACCCTTGTAAGCCTGGCATTTTCCATGGGCTCAAGTCAATGGAGTGCTTGGGAGAATGTGTGTGCGTGAATGCATAGCAGTGTGGGATCATTACAGTTCTCACTGTGCCAGCGAAGCCAATTGATACTTTCCCAGAGAAGCAAGGACGCACCTCAGATCCTCCTGCTGTTGAAGCATAGTCCCTTACTACCTCATCTGGAGCTGTGGCAGTATTGGGGTCTTTCAGAATCTTCTCCCGGGGAAGGCTCCTTTCTATTTTCATTGATCAGTTTTCTAATCTTTGTTGTGGCTGGGATTGGTGAAACAAATAAAAAGAGACCAAGGTGCCTGCACTGTGGTTCTGCATAGACCACAGACCCAGGCTTTACATGGATGAGGTGGGTTACGGTTGTGTGAGCATTAAAGCATTGTTGGGAGAGGAGTGCAGGGTCTGCAGGTAACTGCAGCAGCATAGACAGTATATTGCATTTGTCGACAACACTGAGTCTGCAAGTGAGAACAAAAAAAAGCCTGTCTTGTAAGGAGAGACAGAACTATATTTTTTACCCCTGGTCCATCCAACGCAGGAGGAAACGGGTCTTTCGGATCAGACTGTGGATGCATCATGTATTTCTTTTTTCTTTTCCCACCAAATCATGCCTGACTGTAGGCATGAAACATGCTTTCCTGGATGCTCATGGCTGGGGCGGTGCAACGCAGGAAAAGGTCCCGCTTGGCTCTTCTTGAACACTGGGCATTGATAGGTGGCGTCGGCAAGAAAAATAAATAAAAAATGCCACTGAGTGTGATCATCGGCATTTGTTATTGATTGATTCTTACCCTGGACGCTACGTGAAGGCTGGGGCTGGCTGATGTAGAAATGTATTGTCTGGGTAGAGCACTGCAGCATCATTTCCAAACCTCCGTGTTTATTGCAGGTAAAAGGCAGCATGTTTGCCTCCGAACTCCGACTAACTGGGGCAAGCTTGAAGACCAAGCAATTCAGTGCATCACTTTAAGGGGCAAGCCCTGTCCCAGTTTCCTAGGTGTGATGGGCCTTGTCCTGAGGAGTTGATCTGAGGGTATGTAGATTGGGGGAGCCAAGGCTGGGGGATTCATGGATTCTAAGGCCAAAGGGACATTTACTCTCCTCACCCTGCCCACTGAGTCCTTCAGACCCCAGCTCCAAAAGGCTACCCGCAGATGGCATGCAGTGGGGACTCACGGGGGGGGGGGGGGGGGTTGGAGATGGGGGCACTGTGCATCTGATGACCATTTTGAGCACTGTGGGGCACCAGAAAGAGAATCTCCTTCAGCCATGAGGATACCCTGTATAGATCCCTAGCATGGGGTCCCAGCAGCTGTGAGCTGATGTGAAGCTGTGGGGCTGAGTGACTTGTTAGCATTTCATCACAGAAAGAGGAAGGATGGGTTTGGGGTGAAGGCTCGGGGCTTGGGACGTGTCTGTGCCGCGCCGCAATGCAGGCTATGGGGGTGTGAGTAGCATTAACGTAGTCCTCTTTGAAACAGGACTGTGTGAATGCAAACCCAGGTTCCTTTTAGTTCATTCCAGCCGCGTCCACACCAGGTAAGTAGGCTGCAGAACTCCAGTGTGCTCTGTGATTCACACCCCCGTAGTCTGCACTCTGGTTCAGTGTAGACATAGCCTACGACTCACAAGGCCTGGGTTCAATTCCCAGTTCTGCCATAGATTCCCTGGGTGAATCATTTAGTCTCTTTACTTCAGTTCCCCGTCTGTGAAACAAGAGCAGTTATCAAAGCTTTCTCCATCTTGTCTATTTACTCTGTAAGGCCTGCAGCGTAGCAGCCGTCTCTTAACATGTATGTGTACAGTGCCTGGCGCAATGGGGCCCAGATTGCGAGTGGGGCTTTTATTCAGTACTATAATCTTTAATAAGAAGAGTTTAAAAAGGGAAACCATGAGGCATCTCAGAAGCTGCGCCGCCTTCTCCTGCGCCAAAAAAGCCCTGGGGAAATAACTAAAAATCAGAACTTTTTCAAGGTCGTAGTTCTTCTTTTCAGCACGGAAATAGGAACTCTCACAATAGATGGAATAATATCTTAAGAGGTTTGGTTGCCTGATTGATTTCCAGAGCTAATAAATCCTTGGCTATGCTCATTGTATTAGAACATATGCTCAAGCAAGATTCATGATCTGCTCTTATGAAAGAGAGAGAATGCTGGGGGGGGGAAAAAAAGTTATAGCCAGAATAAATGCTTTAATTTTGGCAGCTCTAATTGTTTTATTAATAAGCCTTTTTATAGGGTTGTGTTATTTATTATTTCTAATTAAAGTTATCTACCAGACTTTTTAAAACAAGGTCTTTAAAATATTGGCCATTGGCTCCTGGGGTTTCTGGGTCAAGTGCCAGCTTCTAAAACTCTTACTCGTGAATATCTGTACTCCATGGATTGTCCCACGGACAGGTGTCTCACTGAGGGGTGATGCTGTCCCCTGGACAGAGAGCTGCTGCACGCTTAAGCACCATTTAGTCCCTTTAAGCCTCTAAGGTGGAATTTTTTCTGGTCCTTTGCCCAAGGGTGAGTGTTATCCTCAGTCAGTGGTTCTCTCTACCTTTTCCATCCCATACCCCTGTGTCACAACAGGAAAAGGTTTGGGGACACCCTTCCCAATCATCCAGAAAGAAAGGAAAGGTGGCCATGACCCCGTGAAACCTGTTCACAACTCACAGGCCAAGAACCCATGCCCTAAGGGCAACCAGGTTGGGATCTTAGAGGGTTTTTGTTGTTGAGAGCGGATGGCAGGAGACCTCACTTTCAGTTCATTTCTGCCAGTAGCATCAGAGGGGAAGTAGCCGTACCAGGAGTAAGGTCTCAGCAGGAATCCTACATCATTTGAATTAAAGGTGGCCTGCAAAGGAAAATGAAATGTAGGTGTTTGGGCCAGTGCCCCTCTTTACTGCTTCAGGATGGATAGAGAAGGCTTTTGTTGGTTGGTTTTCTTCCCTCCCCTCCCTTTCCCCCATGCTTTTTTTTTATCTTAGGAATTCAGGACTTGTCTACCCTGGAAGTCTCTCTGATGCCTGAAATGATGATATCACAGAAGAGGGAAACTTGAGCAGTTGAGAGGGGAAGGGGTGTTTAGCCAAACAGTTTAAAACGCTTGTTTCTTTTGTCTGTTTGTTAAGATGTCTGTACCTTCAATGACTAATTAACAGTCTGGATAAAGTACACAACCATTAAAGATTCACTGACACCCTTTCAGTTATGGGTTGAGAGTTCACAATCAGAATTTACCATAAAGAAGTGAAAAAGAAAAGCATAGGCCCAATTTTTTGATAGCACATCCTTAAAAGGAATCACCTTCAAGCAGACGAAGCTCTGTGGAGCTGAGGTGCTATTTCAAACATGTACAACTGGAAGGCATTAATTCTCAGCAAGGTTGAAGGATCAAAGCCAGACTTTTCAGGAAAAATGGGATAGTGATATTGAAGGGAGATATAACGGGGGAAATAGCTCCTGACTAGAGCTGATCAAAATTGTATTTTATTCTCTCTAAAATAATGAACATTTTTTGTTTAGAATGACAGTTTTCCCTCGATTGGGGGGAATTTCATCAAAACACCCAGAACCAATTTTTGATGGTTGATTTTGGTTGCTGAAAACTAAAAAATAGAATCAGTTTCCAGGGTTTGGGGATTTCTTATAAAAACCAAAACATTTGGGCAGACACAAATAATCTCATGAAAATGTCTACGTCGTGTGAAATTGATTTTTTGCTGGGGGAGGAAAATTGATGGAAAGTCTTCAGGCCTCTGTCCTGCTGATATAGAACAGGAAAGGCAACCTGCATCATCCATTAGTAATGTCTGAGAAGATTGTTTCAAATTTTTATTCCAATGGCATCTCTCTTGCTTAACAGAAAAAAAAATATATCCAATTTAGGCTGTGATCTTTATTAGTGAGATTGCAGGGATCAGGGAAGGTCCTGGAGGACCCATGCACATTTGCAAAACATGGGCACAGGGGAAGCTGATGACAAAACATACCCTACCTAATCATTTCTTGTCTGTGAGACTGCCAATATGAATTGATTTATTCATGTTACACAACTGACTTTCTCAACTGGTTGCAGGTAAGGGCTTAATAGACTACTTGTTGGAAACAGACTTTCACCCTAGTGTAGAGGCATGGTATACTAAAGAATGGGACATATTTGTAATGGAAAAATTGAGACAACTAATTTGAACACAGAGAGATCAACTTGTAAATTTGGCTTCCACTTTTTTTTTTTTTAAGCTGGAGGACAGTTATCAGTGGTTATCAGTGATGCTTTTCCGAGTTCTTATCTCTCTCAGATTTGGAGTATAGCGTCTTAGTAGAATAAGGACGAAGAAGATGTTATCATTGAACATAAGTCTAAGAACTCCTCCATATAATTGATTTCAAGTTCAGAATTTTCCCATTGCCTGTAAAGAGTTGGTGTGCGTAGACAGTTCAGTGGGGGTGCTGCTGTACTTTACTGAAAACAAGTGGTTCAGAAGATTCATCGTGTCAGTTGTATGATTTTTCCAGTCTCTGTACATTAATTGTTCATCACCAGGGTGACCAGTATGATGTTCTTCAGCTATGTAACCATTTCATCCACATTTAAACGGTATAAGGTACGGGAAAAGGCAGATGAGTGTGATAGCCTGCACTGATATTTGCCTGTAGAGTAATGGTCCTATGGTACGGATCTGAAATTAAATCCTAGATGAAAGCAGCAATTAACCAAATAAGTCATCCTGACTTTAACTATCATACCTTATTCCATAAACAAGTTCATTCTTGCATATAGGTTATTCAAGAAAATAGTACACCCCTGGAAATCTTATCTCAGCATCTTTTAATTCTGTAATGACTCTTGTACTGAATGACACACACCACACATACTTGTTTCTAAGCTTTTCCCAGGGTATAATGATGCACTGGAGTACTTCCCTGTTTCTCAAGATGTCTCCATATTTCTGTTGTTTTCTTAAGACAACTCACTGGGAAATAATGCAGATACTGCATGCCAGCTCTTAACACATGAAGGCCAAGAGGTCTCATTTCTAAGCACACATTAAAATGTTTGTGTCTTTAGCCCTAAAATCTGTGAGCCAAATGCTGGTGCCCTGTATATGAATGGCAAAACTTCCTTTGATCAAGACTTGGCTCAGTTGAAGCCATACTAAAGAGAAAACACATCTAGCCATTGGAGACTAGCTCTCCCAGTCTATCCCCTACGCTAATGCACGACTGTTTCCTCCGGCATCTTCTCTGGTATTGTGTCCAGTCTAGTTTTAAATGGTTCAAGCCAATGGGCTTTCTACCACTTCCCTAGGAAGACGATTTTAAAGCCTCTGACACACTGATTATTAGGAAATGTTTATATTTAATTATCATTAGCATCATCCCCTCTTTCTTTCTTATCTGGAGTACATCCAAAAGTCTGCCAGGCTGCCCAGTTACTGGCTAATGTATCCCTTCTAGTAATACCTATTCATCTCATTCTGATGGAAATTGTTTAGAGTTTTGGGGCATCTATTTTCATTTCATTAAACAGGATGTTTATTTGTCCAAATCCACTGGGACCCAGGGGAAGAAAAATAAGACCCAAAAACGAGCTTTAAAGCCAAGCAGCCAATCCAGTAAATGTTCTGTACCTTTCTGTCTTACATTGGACATATGCAGTGTTGGGTGGACCTTTTAATGCTGGTATAAAACTTCACGAGCGGCACCTGTCTTCCCTTTGCAGAGTGGGTATCCTGGCCCTGCCTCAAATGTTCCTTTGTTCAGACCTGAGGATGAGCTGGAACAGCTGACCAAGAAGATGCTGTACGACATGGAGAATCCTCCCTCTGACGACTACTTTGGTGAGTGCCGCGTCATGCTGACTAAATCTACCTGGGGCCTTTTGATATATTTACCAAGCTCTGTAATGGGGAGACTTGACAGCCAAACTGCTAATGCGATGGCATTAGTAATGATGGATTCGTTTGGTATGCTTGGGCATGTAGTGTAATTGTTCATAGGAGTCCCTCTGTAATTTCAGCATAAATCTGATGCTCACTAGCTGTATTTTTACCAGTGAGGAAGTAACGTTTCAGTGCCTGGTTCATTTTACCACCGTCAGTCTGCACGCTCTCTAGCTATGGGACCAAATACAGCCATGGTGTAAGTTTGTGCCGTATCATTGGGCCTGATTCTGATTTCACTTACACTGGTATAAAGCAAGAGCAATTCCGCTTGTGTCAGTCGGGTTAGGCTGATTTTACACAGACGTAAGAGAGGTGAGAAGCAGGCCCAATGGACTTCGTTAGAGTTACACCAGAGCTGATTGTGACTTATAATAACCATGTCATTTTGTTTGTCTGAAAGAGATGAGCCATTGATTCCCTTTTCAAAGGTATTTAATTGTGATATCTTGTGCCTCTGTGTAAAATGCAAATTAGTGAGAGTTTTGGATTACTCGGTGAAATTAAGCAACTCAAACTTACGTTTGCTATTTCCCACTATCTGCTCTTCAATTTCTCATAAGCTTGGCTGATACATCTGTCAGGGAAACATGGCAGTATGAAATGGAGCTTGAGTTTTGCTTGGCAGTTATATTTGTGAAGCTGAAATATTTATGTCTTGCAGGCTAATGCTGTGTCACTAGATTACTTGACTCCTTTCAGAGAGAGGGCTGTGTAGCTCAGGGGAATGGGATATAAAACCCTTCAACTTTAGGTCATTGGTAAGACCATCGATTGGAAACAGCTGTCATTTGCCACCCAGTGACTGTTTAGCCTACAGGAAATGAGTGTGTGAACTGGCTGTAGCACCCAAAGTACTGGTGCCCATATCACCAAACCAGTCAAAAATTGCCAGCCTTGTTATCCTCTGCAATAAGGTCAAAGATTGAAAGGCTCTGGAGCAAGCAGGAGACGAGCAACCTGCAACAGCCCAAGCCTTAAATCAGGCAGATGACATTTAATTACACGCTGGGCATTGGACAGTCTTCTGGTCCCACTTAATTCTTAGGTCCCTGGGACTCACTCGTGCATCCAACCAGAGGCTTAAAGGCAGCAAGTCTCTATTTTCTTTTAAACATCATTAACCAGCAGGAGTGAATAGCACATGCCCTGTTATTTTGCTGAATTCCTCCTCAGTTCTGCTCAGCCTCTCCTGCTCCATGCAGCACTTTGGAGAAAGTAGCCGTGGTTAATTGTACATCTGCCGGAAAAAAAAAAAAAAAGGGGGAAAAAAAAAATCCAACCTGGAACACGACCATATTGGATAAAATCAGATACCCCTTGAACAAGTCACTTAAAATATTCCTAACTTGAATCTAAATTGACCTAGGCTTTCATGTACAAAAGTGGCCCCACTAAAACATTTTGACCTGGCAATACAGGGAAGGAGCTAGCACTGCTGCTATTTTCGCTGTATCCATTCTGTGGATAAATACAGAAAGCCACCCTCCAGGGCTATCAATCCAGCACCTTTCACCAGCATTAAACCCATCTGGAAAAAAATGAAGTATGGGGAGGGAGGAATCCTTTGGACTCTGCATAGTTAACTGTCTGAACCGATCTCTCTGCCTTCGTAGCTGTACTGCATTTATTTAGTATAGTACCACAGAGTGTACAAGCTGAAGATTCACGTGGCACATTGATCAAATAAACAGAAGAAAAGGACAAATGGGCAGAGACATTGACTCTGATTTGCATTAAATATCTTCTGCCTGAGGTCTAGATGCCGTGGTAATTGCAGCATACCAGATAGCTGTCAACTAATCCCTTTATTAGTTTGAATTTAGAAAACTGGATCTCAGCACATTAAAAGTTGGTTAAGAGCAGATAGGTTTTGAACTGAGGAATCCAATTAACCTTGCTGGAAAGCTCTGAGGCGTTATATTAAGTCATGAAAATGATTTGTTCAAATAATTACATTTGAACTGTCATGCTGGAGAAAGGTCATTTGACTTGGTCCGTCAGCGCTCTGGGTCTTCTCTTTAAGAGCGCTCCTCCTGCTAGTCCGTGTCGCTTTTCACGTCTCTGATTTCAGTCAAGTCACTTGGTTTCCGGATGCTGTGTCGGCACTGCTGATGTTCCTAGGAAAGGAAGGAGAAGTAGGGATCAGTAAAGCTCTGACTACTCTGAGCCCTGGAAGTATCGGCTAAAACCCCTACGAGGCTAAAGGATGAGTTCAGAGGCAGGGCAGCCCGCAGTTCCATCAGCTCTGTTTTCACCAGTACACATCATCGTAGCTTAGCTTGATGGAAATTACTGTAGCTGATTTCACACACAAGGGAATAGCTCTAGCCAAGAAACATTTTAAAAGAAATCACCCAAGCACATACAATCGAAGGCAAGGATTAGTTCACATGCATTCCTTGAGAGACAAGGATGTAGCGGTGGGTTGGGAGGAACGGGTCAGTCACACAGGAGAGGCAAGATAACGATTTGTCATCTATCGTCTAACTCGGGCTCCTATCACCGTGTGATGTAATCGCTGAGTTACCTTCCAACCCACAGGGCCAGGGTTTTATTTGACGGTAGCTATATCGTCATTCTGAGCAACGAAGACCAAATTCTGATATGGACATGGTCATGATAAAAACAGTATCACACACACACGATGTTGGCTACTCTTCTATCTTCTGATTATTTATTATCCATATTACCGTAGTGTCTAGGAGCTCTGGTCATTGAACACAGAGCAAAAAGACAGTCCCTCGTATGGCTCCATTACCATAGTATCTGAGCACCTCACAATCCCTAATGTATATGTTCTTTCAACACCACTGTGTGGTAAGGCAGTGCCGTTACCCCCATTGTATAGATGGGGAACTGAGGCACAGAGAGGTTAAGTGACTTTCCCAAGGTCATGCTGGCAGTCTGTGGTGGAGAAGGGACTTAAACCCGGATCTTCCAAATCCTACGCCAATGCCCTAATCACTCGTTCAGCTAATGATCTCTAATAAGAAATTACCTTTCGTTGCATTCCTTTACATTAAGAAGGATCTCAGAGTATTGCATGGACTGTTCATCCTTCCCCTCATTCCCCTCTGAAACGTTGCCCTGCCTTTGGTGTATTACTGCAGGTGGGTACTGCAGGGGAACTTCTCACATTGGAGCTAGAGGGGAAATTGCAGCTAAGCTGGTGCTTGGCCGGCAACATGTGGCTTAATGCCCCATCTCTTGCCAAAAGTCTCAAGGGGCCTTTAATAGCCACAGGTGACACAGACCTCAGCTTTATGTCTCATCTAAGGAAGGCACCTCCAGCCGCACAACAGCCCACGTCACCGCGCAGGCAGTGCTGATTGAGATGGGAAAAGTGCCTTCAGGACCCCTGTCCACTGACTCACTGAGGGCCCCTCGAATCCCATGAATGGGACCAGCTAGGTCTACATCCCTCATGAGCAACAGAGGACTCGCAACTGAAGCACATCGGGCTAGCGGCAGAATCCCCTGACTGGCCGGAGAAAGCAACAGAAGCAGCGCTTGAGGCCACCGGCGGCTCAGCGTTTACACCTGCAAATGCGATCGCTTCTGTTCCCAGCTTCACTCCAGTCCTGCTTTGGCCCCGTGCCTGCCTTGCTCTGATCCTGCTCCCCTGCTCGGTTTCTGATTCCAGTTCCAACCCTTGGCTCTGACCACTAGCCCCAGCCATTCACTACTCAGTCAGTCTGTGACTCTGTGTGTGTGTGACTCTGTGTGTGTGTGTGTGTGTGTGTGTGTGTGTGTGGGTGGGTGGGTGGGTGGGAGGGAGGGAGGAGGGAGGGTGAAGTTGTGCTACCTTCTAAGACGTACTGCTGCACACACCAAAAAAAAAAAAAAAGCATGAAAGAAAATAAAGGCAGGCCAGATTTTGGTCCAGCCGACTTGACCGCTGCTCTCCCTTTACATTCTGCCGGTGCCTTTTGACAAGCAGCTGCTGGACGCAAGAGGCCAGTCGTTTTTCACAATCCGCTTGAGCTTAATTTAACTGAACAATAGTTGGCGAGTCAACCCGCTCGAGCACAGCGCCCTTTGTCTCCTTACGTCAGGAGAGGTGATGTGACTGAGCGGCCCCTCTGGATGAGGCCTCTTCCTACGGGAAGGGCAGTCACAGCGGGCTGCTGATGGAGCTTGTCATGCGTCGTACGGCAGACCTGAAGTAACGATCTGGGGTGTGTTTGCAAGCGAGAGGGCAGTTTTGCGCCGTGCTGTGTAGACAAAGCTGCTTTTTCCAATGCGTTTGCAGTTATCCCCCGTTACGCTGGAGGGGTGCAATACAGGGCTGTTGTTTCCTCACCGAGAGCTTTGGAAGGGATTTTATTAAAGGAGAGTCTTTCTAAAGACCTGGTTCCCCTCTCAGCAGCGAAGCCCCATTGACACGGGGAAATTACTTCGGATTTACTCCATTGTAAATGAAAGGCAAGCCACGGCCACTGTCATGCAAAAAATCATCCAGCCCTTCCCTGTGGCACTTCGTTTGCTCACGCTGTTTATTCCTCAGTTGGCAGTCGTAATCCTCTGATTGCAGCAATACAGATTATTGCTCCTAGGGCATCTTGCAGGACCTGGCTCATGGTAACAAGGCAGCATTAGACTTGCTGCAGACCTACCCACCGGCTGCACAGATGTCCCAGGAGGGCCACTGGTTCTCTTCTGTCGCAGCTCACCAGTGCAAGAGAGGGCAAGATTTTTGCCTTGTGTGGTTTTTCTGAGGCACAGCCACCTACTTCACAGACCAGCACAGCTGCCGACAAGCAATCTGGAACAAAATTACCACCTTAAGTTCTGACTCCAGAATTGTTATTGTGGGTGATAAAATGCCATCTGAAGCAGGAAGCAAACAGCATGACTTTTTGTTTTTTAAGTCCCTGGTTAAGCTTGAATCTCTGGCAGTCAGCAAAATCTTATATTCACTTGTAAATGGAACTGATGTGATAATGAAGTCACTTAAAGAAGAAGAAGTGCAGAGCACCGGGCTATCATTGTTACAGAGAAACCTTCCTGACTGTAAAACAAAGGTGGCTGGCAGATCATGAGTGAAAGTGGTTTTGTCTTGGCTTTGAATAAATGAAAGATGATCGTTTTCTGGTGTCTGCTAAGAAGAATGAAATGCTGTAGTGAAATATCAGAGAATGTGTCCTTTTATGGTACAGCAACCTGCAGTGACCTCCCTACCGTATAGTTAAAGATCAACATAGTCATTTAAAAACTTCCTACACCGGGATGGTGATTTATTATTTATATGGCAGTCATGCCCCAGATGTGCTAGATGCTGTGAAAACACATAGGAAGACGTATTCCCTTCAGCAAACAGTCTGCAGGCTCTGACCAGACTGATGCGGCTCTCAAAAACAAAACAGACCCCACCCCGAATCAATGTAACCTGGGCGCAAACAAAAGCAACACTTTTTCTTTTTTCAACAATTAAATAAAAATCCATCATCCAACTTACTGGAGAGCCAGAAAATAAAATACTGCGGGACTGGAGGACTAGAAGATTGATAATGAGCCATGGAGACTTTCGCCTACCGGTCACCAGTTCAAGTCCAACACAGGTTGGTCACGACCAGAAGTGCTTACCCATCTCATGGCTGTTTCATGCCCCCGTGTGAAATCAGCTGGTCGATCTCAGGCCAGTTCTCCACGGACAAGTGCTCACCTCATCAAAAGCCACCACTTCTGTAGGCACTGCCAGGGCCCCAGTGAGTTGGAGAGATGTTGGAAATCTCAGCCATGAGGCCCAGGGTTTGAGTCCAGATGGTCAGGATAGAGCCATGGGACAGAGCATGGTGAGAGCTGATACTTCTTCTCTCTCTGTTTATATCTGTTCTGTGGATATATAGAGACTGATGAATCCAGGATTATCCATCCGAGGGCTTTTCCTAAGCATTACATTCTCTCACACACACACACTTTTTTTTTTTTAAGATTTGTGCGTGAGAGGGAAAGAGCCAGAAGAGTTTGGATGGTCATTTATAATAACAGTTTTCACTTCTGTGCCAGGGTGCCTAGCCTGTGGGCTGGAGAGCCTGGGTCTAAACCAGCCCTGATGACAAGATGAGCCCCACCTGAAGGGAACCAGGCAATTCACATGTAAAAGATGGTAAAAGTTCAGTCGTCGTGTGGTACAGAGAAGCTCAGGAATCAGGAGACACCAACAGGCAAAGGAAGCAGAGCCAGAGGACTGAGCTCCAGCCAGAAAGGGCTGGGGACTGGCAGATTCAGGTGGAGCGGCCTGACAAAGAAAGAGTTATGGAGGAGGCTGAAGAACTGGAGCGAAGTACCAGCTGCTGAGGTCTGATTGTGGACTTTATGTTGAAGACTCTTGGAGGTGTGTTTTGTGATTAAGGACTCTGAGGCCTGTGTGAATTTGATATTAAGCCAGCCCCAGGAAAGGGGTTATGTCTCCACAGCAGCTCGATACCCGCGGCTGGCCCATGCCAGCCAACTCAGGCTTGCGGGGTTTGGTCTGCGGGGCTGTTCCACGGCTGTGTAGACTTCCAGGATCAGGCTGGAGCCCAGGCTCTCGGACCGCGAGTTGGCCAGCGCAGGCCAGCCATGGGTGTCTAATTGCTGTGTAGACATAACCTAAGTGGCCTGCAGGAGAGGGCTAACAAGGCAGGGTGTCTGTAAAGCGACCCCTGGCCATGAGGGGGTGCACAACAAGTGACCCCACTGTCACAGCTTCCAATAGCCTTTTTGACCTGCCAAGTACTTTAAGCCTCACAACGGGCAAAATGAGGCTGCGTTACATAAGGATCCCGAGTCAGTTATTGGCAGAGCTGGCAATAGAACCCACCACTCCTGCTGTTACGTGTTTGACAAGCCTCTGTCCCCAGGACACAAAAGAACTTCATTTGCATGAGTTTAAATTTAGCTTTGCAAACTGTTAGCCAGGAGCTTGAGATGAATAAATACTTTCTGCGCTTCTCAAATGGAAAATGGCTAACATATTGTTCGATGCTTAAAATATGACTGCTGCAAATATGTAGCTGTTTAGTGCCATTTGATTTATGTATTATTTGTATTGCAGTAGCGTCTAGAATTCTGTGGGGCTGAGGCCCCATTGTGCTGTGTGCAATATAAACTCATAGTAAAAAAACCAGACCATGCCCCATGGAGCTTGCAGACCAAACAGAGGGAAGGATTATTATCTCCATTTAGGGATTGAAGGACAAAGAGATTAGGTGATATGTCCAAAGTCACACGAGAAGTCTGTGGCAGAGTTAAGAACTGTACAAAGAGATCCTTAGAGCCCCGTGTGCCTTGAACAACCCTTCCCCTCATTTGAAAACAAAATCAACAAAATTCAGCTTCCCCTGGCATAGAATTGTGTAACTGTACTTAGAGTTCTATCGGTGTTGAAATCATAAACCATATTTTTTAGGGTTAATAACATGGCTGTGAAAACAAGAGAGAGGAAAAAAATGCTCCAGGATCAAATTTAGTCATCTTAAGTGATATTAATATAACGTACCCGCTAATGCTATCACACTGTAGAATTTAGATAATACACAGCTATTATGAAAATTGATAATTCACCATAGTAATCTGTTATTTTCCAGTCTAACAGCCAGCATGCCATTACGGGCAGGGGTGCGCAATGCAGTGTTTGTTTCTTCTGTTTTTTGTTGAGCATTTGTCTTTCTTGTGGTTTTCTTGGGGTGTTTTGAATATCCCATGGAGGTGAGTGGGGGGGAGGCTATTTTATCTGAGAGTGAAATACACTAAAGAATCATTATAAACAGAACTTTCTCGTTTATTGATTGTTCTCCCCCAGACTTTTTCAGTCGGAAATGTACAAAAAGTGTTGTTTTTTTTTTTAAAAGGAATCGCTTTGACTCAGATTGTGTGAGATGAATCATAACCCACTTTCTCATCTGAGAGGTGGAAAAAAAATTCCAGCCCTGCTGTTGGTGTCAGCATAATCGATACGGAGTGCTTGTTAGAGGCACAAAAAGAGTGTGGGGGGGAGGGAGCATCAGAAGAATGAAAAGAATCAAAAGTGGCAGAACTTTCTCATTTCGTCTTCTCGAGTCTTCCAGTGCACCACACTGGCTCATCATGTCATCCAGGGAGCACACCTGCCTACGGTCCGAGGGTCTTTGGCTAAAATGCAAGTTCAGGATGCGTGTTCAAAAGCCGTGACATTGCAAACTGGTATGCAAATCACGAAAACCCGCTTTGACAGATCTGTGTATTTCTGAATACCGCCAATCGGTCAAGAAGACAAACCTGTCTTAACTTGCAAAATATGCTGTACAATGTGAACTGTCTTGACTCTGCAAGAGCTCTCTGTCTGCTGTTGTAGCATGCCTGGCAAACATGAGACCTGTTCTGTGATCCACCGGCTTTCCAGTCCAGTCGAGGAAAACAGAAGACAAACTTCAGCTAGTAATAGGACTGTGGTGGCCATGAATTTAAACTGTGAAATCAAGTCTGATTCATTATGGATATCCTTCATTTACTAATGCGCTTGCTTGTGTTAGAAATTTTTGTCATTGGTGTCTCTCCTAAGCTCCAGGCACACACACATATATATGTTGTAGCCAATAATTACTACTCTGTTTACACAGGCTAACAGTCCTGGAGTCTTCATGTCTCATGGAGAGGGCTCATGGAGGGTCAAGAAGGGCATTCCACCCCACAACTAGCACTGCGCAATTAGGCACATGGTAGAAGTATGCTGATAGGCGTTCTGTGACTAAGGAAGGAAACCATTAATGTACAGTAGAGATGATAGATATAAGTATGTGGTAGGAGGGTTGAACCATCCTCTGCAGCATGAAATAGTGGCCACTGCTAAAGGTAGGTTACTGAGCTTGGAGGATCAATGGCCTCAAATGCTGTGGGCCTAATTCACTTCTCACTTAAACCATTTTCCTTCCTGGACCCTATAATGGCTTTAGCACATCCCTACGATGCATCTAGTTGTGAAATTGGAGCTTCCATTTACTTATTCTTTTATGAATCACACCCTGTGTTCCATTCATCCAGTAAAGAGCAATGTTCTGCTTTATAACAGTTTCCTCCACAAATGCTTGTTCCAGACAATATCTTTAGAGGTTAATAGCTTGCTCTGTAGCAAACACATGTTCTGGTTCTGATTACACACTAGTGAACAGACAGAATAAATGATTTGTAGCTGTTTATGTGAAGGCAGTTTTTGAAGAGCAGAGATGGTTTCGGGGGCAGAGGGACATGGGTTTTTTAAATCATTTTGCATTATATTTTTGGCTTTGAAAGCCCACTGTTTGCTGAAATGTCAGTGTTTCCTCCTCATCTGCATGCTCTGCAAGGGTAATTAATTCCAGCTGCTGCCCCCAAAATGCCATGTTAGGAGGAAGCCTGCTTCCTTCACCTTGATCTTTATCTCACATTCATGAATGAGTGGGAGGTGAGCGACTGTACTGATGGCCCTCCCAGTTCTGAATTTGGTGGTTGTCTCCCAAAATCAGCTTTTGTCTTTGCCTTTGAACCATGTGACAGTGCATAGCAGGGTTCTCCTTACGGGAGGCACAAAGTGACTGCGCAGTTTGATCCCAGTGCAGGACATTTATGATGTACTAAACACGACTGCACTGTGAGATATGTTCTTTGATGACTGCGCACACACTGAAGATGGTTATAATTCCACTCAGATGTCCACCACCATGGTATGGGCGTCTATTTGTCATTTCTTCTTGCAGCAGAAGCTAGTGAGACTCCTAATACGTTTCTTATCAAGGTGTGATTGGTAGTAGTGGGGAGTGGTAGTGAGAGAGATACCAGAAAGTGGACTATTAGTTTAAGCAAACAGACCTTCAGGTGGGTTGTAGTGGCTGCGTCAGAACCCAGCTTGTGAAGAGATTTCCTCCCTCCCTGCACTCCATCACAAGAGTTGAGATCAGCTGACACACTCTGCCTCTCAATTCCTGCAGCGAGAGTCCCTTACAAATCCTTACTAGATTTCAAACCTCTTCAGGGGTACCAACTCTCAGGGGTTGTTGTGGGGCAGAAGGGGATGCGGGGGAGGAGGGGAGGGTGTTTACAGCAACTGCAGCGGGCACAGAGTTAGGGCATAGTTTGATGCTTTTGAAAATCCCATCCCATGTCTTTACAGTTACAGGTCGTAAACCACTGGGCTTGATCAAAACATCAGCTTACATGCTTCTGCAATTCCCCAGTGGCGGCTCATTCAATAACACCCTGACTGTCACTGAACCAGTTCTAACCTCTTCCTTTATACACATTATATTTCTAAATATAGGGTTGTTTTTTATGTTCAGAAATATTGTCTAGTGGTTTTTCATAGAATAGAATAAAAGGGAAGATAAAATATAGCATGTACATTCTGGGCATGCGAAGCTTGATACAGCTGATACATGATATCCCTCATTTCGAGGGGTGGGGACAATCATAATGGATACAGAAGGAAGTAACCCAGGAGCAAGAATAACCAGTAGCCCTTCTGTTCAGCGTGAGCAGAGGATGAAGACTTTATTTTTATGGCAAATTGTTTGCCCTGATGGCTATGGAGTGGCCTGAAATGGCCTTATCTACACAAGAAAGTTGCACCAGGTTGACTTACTGTGTGCTTTTAAACTGATTTAGTTAAATTGATGCCAGAGGCCATGTGGACATTCTTATTTCAGTTTAAACCAGGCTTAGGTTACGTTGATTAGGAACTGGTTTTAATTGGGTTGCCTGTCCTCATAGGATTGTAGTGGATTGAAAAGTGATTTAAGTTAAACCAGTGCAACTTCTACAAGAAGATAAAGCCTCAGTCCTGTTCCGAATGTCACAAAGCCACTACCACAATGAATGCTACCTCAGTGTGGCTTTGTCCCCCTCTAATGGCTAGGCCACAAATAGTCTTATGAGTCTGCTACTGCCTCCGGACTGACTGACTGACAGACCTGGTCTGTTACCTGAAGCAGGAGAGGCTTGATCTTGCTTTTCGACCCAGAGGTCCTAGGTTTGAACTATCCAGACAGAGGCATTGTTCCATGGTAGTTGACACCTTTGTTGGCATTCTCAGCAGAAGGGCTGTGAACTGAATTAACAAGTAGTGATTTACGGTCCCTTGAGCTAGGGATGGAGGTGTGTGGACGGTGCAGTGTTAAGGAACTGTGTCCCGACTCAGCCCACGCTGTCCCTGGCCTGTGGGAAAACAGGCAGCTTCATTCTCAAGAGCCATCAATCCAAAACACTTTCCCAAGAAGGACGATTGCTTTTAAAATAAAAATGCTATTTGTAGGCCTGCCTTGACATGAGTAATTGGACATGGGTGAGGCCTTAGTTTTTGGGAGACAGGATTAGGAAGGTAAATGGTACAGCAGGCGGGAAACCGAATGTGTGTACTAGCTAAGAAAAAGAGGGGAACACCCAAGGAACCATTTAGAATGGACAAGATAACAATGGATAAAATGAGCCTGGAACATAAGATGAGGTGAGGAGTAAGTCGTGCATGGACAGTGTGTGATGTGCTAGGATTGGTTCCTACAAGATGACCAAGCCAATCCCACAACATGTCATGCAATACAGTGTAATGTGTAAATGTAGGTAAGGAAAGAGGTTTTCTGTGTAAATTTGGAGGTGCAGTACCTCCTATACCCACCTGCTGCGCTTGAATCGGGTCAACTCCGCATAGCTTTGTTGTATGCCAAATAAGGGAACCTGCAGAACCAAGTGGAAGACGTCTCAGGGGAGCCCCAATAGTATTTTGTAGGGTGCCCTTCCGTCTCTAGCTCCCAACTTTTTCTCTCTCTCTACATTGCAGACACTGCTTACACCAGGGTGGGGCAGGGTGTGTGGGGGGAGTGAGAGAGAGGGAATTAACATGCCTAAGGTCTATCCAGTTTTGCATGAATCTTTTTATTGTCTGTCTCATTTCATGAAGCGATATTGTTACCTTTAGGAGAGGCGAGGATGAGAGACCTGCCTGCAGCCCCGGGTCTTGAACAGAGGACCAAAGTTCAAGGTTTTTACAAAAACAGCTTTTAGACAGAGGGTGGGAAAATGATCCTTCAGAAGAATAAGGAGCAGCTCACAGGCTGATGGCTTGGAGCACAAACCAACTGGGTCATGCACACACTGGGGGCTGCACCCTCAACTAGAATACATGGGTGTAGCTCCATTGATTTGGGTGAAGCTGCACCAGTTTACAGCTAGTGAGCTAGGAACCTGGCCCAGTAAATACAGAATGGGCTCGCTTGAGAGGCAAGCTGCCATTGGCTGCCTGCCTATACCTTAGATGGTCGGTAGAAGGCAGACAGTGGAGGTTAGGGTTGCAATGTACGAAGTTGCATGAGCAAATGTCCACTGGTTCTGCTTCTCTTTCAACTAGCAATATCCCCTGATAACCCTCGGAGCCTCGCCCGCAGCTAATCGTAGGAAGAGGCTCTTGCCGTATCTCAGATAGAGAAGAATGGTACCCCCTAGGCTCAGCTTCCTAAAAGTGTGGTCAGCATTTGTGTGTATTTCTTCCCACCTGTAGCTTGTAGTGGAGAAGTTTTGCTTTGGTTTTCCTGTAAGTGGCGTTGGAGTGATGAAACCCAGACAGGTGAGCCCCAGGCTCGGGTCAAGCGTCGCAAAGTTTGGGTGCAGATCTGAAACTAACCCGAAAGCTTCTGCAACTTCTCGAAATTGGATTGGAGGCTTTCCAGGAACTGACTTACATGTGGCGTTTGAGTGTTCTTGATCCAAGCCAAGGCCAAACACAAGAGGCTTGCGGAAAGGAAAAATAATTAATAAATGAAAAAATGTAACCAAACTGTTTTGAACCTCAAAACCCATTTGGTTCATGTGAGTCATTTTTTTTTATTATTTATTTAATCCAAACTGAGTTTCACTTTGCTTCACTTTTCTGTTTTGGATACAAGCTGCAACAAGCCATAACTTTTCACTGGGACAAAATTCTGCCATACAATTTGCTGGTTTTAGAATGTGACTAATTGCGTCCCTGCACCAGCCTATCACATATGACTTGTCAACAAAAAAAAAGATGCACCAGTTTAATTTAAGGTGTAAATTTAAACTGATTTCAGTTAAACTGGTGTACACACCATGTGGACACTCGTATCGGTTTAAAAATGGCTTAGGTCAGTTTAGCTTCAGATAATTAGCAACGGCTTTAAGATAGCCCAAAATGAATGTCCACACACACTCTAAATCTAAATCACAAACTACGCCAGTTTATAACTGATGTAGACTATATCTAGCATACAGAGCTTATTTCAGCATAGCTATGCTGACATAGCCCCAGCTGATGGATTTTCCAGAGACTTTATTTAAATAATAATTAATAATAATTCAACTCTTGAGCTGAGACCAAGCATGGAAAGTTTTGACCCCAAAGCAGAACTTTTTCAGCATGTTATGAGCATGTGAAAACGGAGGGATAATAATAGCTATACCTTCTGCTGTTGGGTTTCATTGATGCCTTTCTACCCCACTGCTCCTCCGTGTACTCTGTAGGTGCTGCATGTGTTACAAGGGAGATCATTTTTAAAATGCTTTGGAGAGTTATTGATATTATTTTTCCATCTACCTCTGCCAGTAAGAGCGGGCTCCCTTCAGACCATCGATCCAGCTCTAATTATAATGAATACAATTTTAGCAACATCAGATAACTACCTTAAAGGAACTTTCCCTCCATAATGATGTCATGGCTTTGAGGTATGATGTCTCTGGACCTTGCAGTAATAAAGACAAGTGTTGTGTGCCCCTTTCAGAAGGTAAGAATCTCCTCTTTCCAGCCGAATAAAGCTCTCATTTCAGGCACTAATGGTTAGTCAGATACTGAGTCTCGAGCCTGGATGGGAATGAAGGAAACCTCTATCTGGCACGTGGGATTAAAGAAAAGCACAGCTACTCAGAAGATGGGAGTGACAGAAGTTAGTCCCAGGGGAAATGGGTGTGTGTCAGAGGGCAGGTCCAGCGGTCAAACCTGCACAATGGATTTAGTTCATCATGTGGGCAATGTGTCTGTAGAGATGCATCATACACCTGGGACTGCTGCCGGGGGAGGGGGGGGGGATGGGAAGGGTGGGTTTTGAAAGGCATTAGGTGTACGTCCAACACCTTAGACTCCTTCGACAATCCCAGGCCTTAAAGCCTCTGCGGGTTTGATAGTCTAGGAACAAACTCTTCTGTTGCAAACTCTTCTCTGTCTCTTTCTTGCTGTTTCAGCTTTTGCTCTCTTGTTTTCTGTTGAGCAGCATTTCTGTATCTGCTCCTCCCCGGGCAGGCAGGAGGCAGATTGGCAGGCAAGAGCAATCGGCAGGGAGAGAATCTCTGGCTCAAAGTTTCGAGTCTCCTACCCCCATTAACAGGCTTTTCCACCTCCCCATGAACAGAGGATGCTGCTCACACTGCTTCCTGCCACCTGCCTGCCCAGCAATCTGGCAAGGTGGAGAAAGGCTGCTCATCGCCGGCTGGAGTGCAGCCAGCCCGATGGAGGATGAACCGTGTCGTTCGGGCTGAGCAATGCTCCAGTGAGCAGTGTGTGATTTTTTTTATTTTTTTTTTTGGGGGGGGGGGAGGGGGCTGGGTGTGGGTCTGGGAGAATGATGAAAAGCCACGTCAGCCTGTGAGTTGTGGCCAGTCTGGTGTGTTTTTTTCACCTGCCCAATGGCGTGACTCTCAGCACAGCATCCACTAAGGGGCCCGGGTTTCCATCTGAATTTGGGACTCTCGTATTTTGGGGCTCAGAACACCTGGGGATTGGCACGTTTTTCGCGGTCGGGAGGTGGACAGTCTGGCCAAGTGGGTAGGACCAGGAGTAAGGTTTAGTGGTCAGAGCAGGAATAGGGCTGGTAGTTGGAGCAGGAGTTGGGAGCTGGTGGTAAAGCCAGGAGTCAAACCAAAGGCTGGATCTGGAGCCAGGGCTCAAGAGCCTAGTCCGGTATCACAGCTGGAGTCGGAGATCCGGCGCCAAGCCATGGATCAGAGTCAGGATCCAGTGGGATCTGTTGTGGCAGCAGGCCCAGTGCGGCTGAGTTGCACAGCCAGCTTCCTGCTCAAATAGTATACCTGGACCAACCAGAGGTCACGGAGGATGCTCCCAAACGAGTTTTCTGTGGGCAGCACTTCTTGCCGTGCGTAGTCCCCAGGGGTTTATAGTTCATTAATTGCAGGTCTTCCATGGCTGCCGGCTGGTGGCGTGGAAGCGTTTGTCATCGCAGCCCTGCAGGCCGGGGTTGTAATCCTCCAGATCTGTAGGAGTGGGTGGGGAAGGGTTGCAAGCCGTTAGGCACTGAGCATTAGTAGAGTATTAAGTGTCTGAGGAGGCGGCGACCTCATTTGGCCTCTGAATTTTGTGCCATGTTGCGGCTCCCACTAACAGGTGGCGTGGGTGTAGCATCCCTCAAATCGCCCACCGCTGCTTCTACCGGCAAGTAGAAGCACCTTGAGTCACTGCGTCAGAGAGCTGAGACAGCACCTTTTGCGTACAGCTGTGCTTGGCATCAGATGGGAAACCCAGAGTCCCACTCAACCCCCGTGCATACAGTAGCTGGGACTTCCGCCGCCAAACCAGCAACAGAGACGTATTTTTGTGGCTTCCCAAAAAGAGGATCCTGAGATCTTGTATAGAATTTCAGAACACGTCCTGCAGACAAGGGGAATGCCCAGAAAGTCACCCCCGCCCGAGGAATCGGGGGAGAGAATGATTTCCATCACACTGCCCTTGGTTTTCAGCACGAGTTTCAATCAGACATTTTAGATAGGCGTTTGTTTTTATATATATATATTATTTTCCTTTCTGTTTCAAGGGCAAGTCTCGAAATGATGTTTTTTGAAAATGTAAGTGCAAAGGGATGTGGCTCAGCGGGTTGGTACTGGGATTCTGGAGCTATTCAGAGGCATTTGCAGGCTGGATCAAACTTAATGTCTATCTTCTCCAGCCTCCTGTCTCTGACGGCAGCCAGCACCGGCTGCTTCAGTGGAAAGTGCAAGAATCGCCCCGGTAGCCATTATGGCATAACTTGCCCCCAAGAAAATTTCCTCTTGAGTAAAGTTGGGTGATGTTTTTTCAGCTGAAACTTTTTTGTTGGGGGGGAAATGCAGATTTGGCAACACTGCAGATGTTTCATGAATTCGCGTCAGTTTCACTGAATTGTTTCGGGTTGGGGGGAAAAAAGCAAAACAGAAATCCAAAATAGGTCGGAACGTTTCACTCCAATGTTTTCTAAACTAAAACTTTTGATTTTAGAGGCCAAAATAACTTTTTGTTTTGAAATCTCCTTTGATTTACTTCTTTTTAAATGCAAAATCATTTTAACAAACCCACTCAAAATCAAAACAAAATGTTTGTTCAGCCCAAAGCAATTTTCTTCTTTGCTAAAAATTTTTAAATGTTGGTTTGGGGTCTGTTGTCAACTACCAGACAATCCATTCACACAGTTCCACTCCTGATTCCCGTGAGAAGTTAGCATAAGCCCTAAGCAGCAGCAGCCATTAATATCTAGAATGGTTGACATTGGTTTTGTTGAAAAATGGGATGTTGATGACCATGAAATGTTTCATCTGAACAATAATAATTTCTGTTGAAATTATTCATTTTTCAGTGAAATTCTAAAACAAACTTACACTGGTTTTTTTTTTTAATTTCCCCCTTTCTCAAACTGGAAAACAGAGATGGGGAAGGAGAAAGTGAGAGGAAGTGTTTTTCCCTCCACCCCCACTTCCTCTACTTTTTTTTTCTTCCCCACCTCTCTGTTTCTGGTGAGGGCGGGGGATTTTTTTTTTTTTTGGTGGGATTTTTCCAACCTACTTAAACGAAAAAAATCATTCCAGAATTTTTCAGTGCCAAACAAAGAATTACATTAAAAAAAAAAAAATCAAACACAGCAAATCTCTCCTATTTAAATGTTTTTACCTTTTTCCAGTCCACTCAGTATGTATCTAAAATGCCCATTCATTTTTCATCACCTGGACACCAGTTTAAATTCAGGCTAGATCACTAGTGACCACGAGTTGTTAGCGTGTCATGGGTAGCCTCAGTCCATCATATCCCTTCGGGAGGCAGCCCTTCCTTGCCAGGGCTAAGGCACATTAGCAAAGCACTGTAGGGAAGCTTGCTCTGCTATGGCTGTTCTCTGGATAGAGTGCTTTGATCTGTCTGTGTCAATCTGGCACCGATCATTAGCATTAAAGGGAATAAAGTATGTCTTACTCCATCCTCTGCATTTCCATGATCGATCAGCCAAGGGTTTCCTTTATTTTATTTTTTCAGTCTTAAGATGTGATGCCGAGGCTCTAATTCAACCACTTTGCAAATGGTAAAACATCTGCCCAAGAGTGACACAATATAACAAAAAAAAAACCCAAAGCACACCGCAAAAGTGTGTATGAAGTCAAGTACTATAGAACATCAGTGACCCCCACTGGGCTGGGAGACCCATTGCAGCCTATCCGCTTCTGGGCACTAGCAGATAACCAGCCAGGCACGATAAAACAATCAAGTCTTCTGCATTGCGAAGGGAACCTTCCTGAACTGAGTCTAGTCAGTGCTGGGCCGTAATCAGAAGCTCAGATCAGGCTGACCCCTAGCTTTGTGGGAAATCCAGATCCAAACTGTGCAGGTTGCTCTTATTACTGGAACGGACTCGATCCAACCCCAGGCGTGGATGTGACGAATGCTCAAGTCCTCATCTGACCTTTGTCGCTCGACCCCATCGTGGTTGCAGTGATTCAGAAAAATAACTTCGAACCAAGCTGGTAAAGGCCCTGTGTGTTCTGCTTAGTAAAGCTAATGGGGTAACCTGTCCTCTGCCTTTTATGGCGCGTGAGGAAGCGAGGGGTTAGGCTCAAGGAGTTTTTCCCCAGGCATAAGAGGCAGGGATAATTGCAATGCCATTGTTCCAGGGAGCACGAGAGTTTCTCCCACCTCATGTCTTCATTAAACCAAAGGGGGCAGTAGCGGGGGGCACTTCTCACCCTCCTTCCTTTCAGAGCTTGCCTAGGCACTGAGGGGCGAGGGCATCATTTGGCAGGAAGCGCATCCCTCCTGCCTCCTGGGGAGTTCCGATCAGGTTTGTATCTGCGGAGGCAAATCTCTCCTGGTGCTCCTCATGAGATGGCGCCGCTTTGTACTGCCGGCCCATGTGCCAGTGGTAAAAGTTTAAGAGATGGTCTTGTGGGTAAGGCACTGGACTGGGCTTCAGATGACCTGGGTTCAGTTTTTGGCGCTGCCATAAACTCCCTGTGTGACTGTGGGCAAGTTGTTGAATCGATCTGTGCCTCGGATCCCCATCTGAATTAGCACTTCCAGGGGATTAATCATCAGTGCTTCTGAGTTGCTTAGATAGTAACAGTGGGTGAGCAGCGTGGAAAAGTCTCTGAGAAGGTGTCGTGAAGTCTTAGAGACAAGGTGGGCGAGGGAATATCTGTTATTGGACCAGCCTCTGTTGGTGAGAGAGAGCGACGCTTTCACGCTCCATAGAGCTGAAGAAGAGGTCTGAGAAGCTTGAACCTTCTCTGTTTCATCAGCGGAGGTTCTTTCAATAAAAGGTATTCCTTCACCCACCTTGTCTCTGTCGTCTACTGGGACCACCCCGGCTACAACACTGCGAACAACAATGAAGTCTTAGGAAGATGTGGCCTCACAATTGCCCTTAAAGCGTTGGCGGTGAGTGGGCATACTGGAAACGTGTCAGGTTTGCAAATCAGTGAAGTGAGATAGCAAGGTTGTGCTGTGGTTGGGAGGTGAAAACAACGAGCAAGCTTTGCTGTTACTGGCCGAGGTAGCGTCGGTGGCAGAAAGGTCATTGCAGAGACGTGTGCATCAAGACTGCTCTCTACTCTAAGATACGGTAACAGGACATAGGGAAGTAATCAGCAATTAAATCACAGCTTTGGATTTAATTCATGGAGTGTTTCAAACATGCCTTGAAGCACCAAGCAACTCTGAACAATGTGTGTGTGTGTTGTCGTCGGCCGAAGCAGCCAGTTAAGATTCATCTGTCTAATGTTCAAACACTGAATAAGACAACCGATGTGTCCGTACCGCAACTGTCAAATGATGGAACTTCAGTACGGGGCTCCTGCACAATGAGTTTATGGCCAAGGGATGAGTAAGTGCCGTAAAAGTTGAGTCAGAAAACAAAGGAAGACAGGTGGGGGGAGTAGAGGGACATGCCGGCGAACATAAAAATCATTTGGTTCTCCCTAGCTGGCATTGATGTAAATCATCTGTCAGTTTAGATGAAAATTGAAAAATGTTGTGGGGACCTGATCCTGTTTCCTGTCAAACCAATGCCAAATCCCTCATAAACTCCTGTGGGATTAGGGGCCGGGTGTTTATCACACGTTTTGCAAGGTCAAGACGCTCAGAAGTGACTAGTGAGTCTGTGTATCTGGGTTTTTTTGTTGGTCGGGATCCCAGATGCCAGCCCTCCAAACATCCGTCCCTTTTTAAGTCGTCTAAAATCAGGTACTTCAGAAAGTCTCAGCCCCAAGTCACTCCAGGCATAAAAACTGTAACGTCGCACACCAGGCAGGGCGGTGGGAGGAGCCCAGGTCTGCTGCAGTGTTGGAAAGTAGAGAGAGGCAATGAACCTGTCCGTTTGCCAGGCTCTCCGGGAGCTCCAGCCCGAAGGCAGAGCTTCAGAAAGGGGCTAGCCTTTGGTGGAATTCAAGGGAGAGCACTTCTGCAGAGCTGTGCGAATTCCACCCAAGAGAAGGTTTTGATAGTGCAAGCTGCCTACGGCCCCATGCCACCAGCCTTGAAAGTGGGAGCACTAGCGTGGGAGAGGTCTTGGCCGAGGCTGCCTTCCCTAGCATTACCCCATTTGGACAAGCCCCTCCTGCCCCCAGCCAGATGGTAATATTCACTCTCGTTCAGTCCAGAGCTTTCCCTCATGTCCGCTTGGGCACAGTCAAGGAGCCTGGCGTATGTGGGGCCAATCGAATGTTAACCAGAGCTCCAGGAGTTCTGGCATCTGTTTTAAGCTCTGGCACTGCTGCGTGGACTTGGGCAAGTCTCTCAACCCTGTTTGTTAAGGGAGGCAGTGTTGCCTAGTAGGTACCGCATTAGATTGGGACTTGGGAGACTGGGTTCTAGTCTCGGCTATGCTGGGGGACCTTGAGCAAGTCACTTCCCTTCTCTGTACCTCCATTTTCCCCATCTGTAAAACAAAGCTAATGATAGTACCTGCTTCCTTCGACGAGTGCTATACGGTGGAGCAAAGCGGTAGTATTAACCTCTCTCTGCCCGCCTGTTTCTCTAACTATACTGGGGATAATCCTGCCTACCTCACATGGGGCTCTGAGGATTTACAGATGTTTGTGGAGTGCTTGAAAACCCTTGGATGAAAGTCACTGGAGCAGGGTGGGAGGAATCTTGTTATTTTGTTGACTTATGGTCAACGTCATCCTCGAAATGCTGTTTTCTCGTCAATATTTCTTCATTAGGAATAATGATTTTTCCACATCCGTTGCCAGCCGATTCAAAACTGTCCAAAAGCAAGATGTGTCATGAATCCCTAAAACACACTTGCTGGAGAACTCCTAAGTAGAGATGATTAGAAAAAAAAAAAAAGCGCAGAGGAATATACTGGGGTATTGAGGATGCCAGGGGAGCTTTTAGCTGGATATTTGTTGCAATGTATTTACAAATGAAAAATATTGTAATACACTTTGGTAAAGGCAATGAATGCATTCTGCTTCCTCAGTGCTTTCTCATTTGTTGTATCCACGCAGCAGTGAAAACCAGGGAGTATATGGGGTTGGTCGAGGGAAATTTAAGTGTAATCAATAAACATCCGGGGATGTGACCTTGTTTTGATTAACTGTTACATTTTACAGCATATAGACAGTTCTTTGTATGCATTAGTTGTAAGACTTTTGTGGGTGAAGGTCCATGTGTTTTCTATCTCATTATTATTATTATTATTGCTATTTATTATTGTTTTGGCTAAGTATGTCCACACAATGTCACTACAGTCTAAATAGACAAGACAGACACATGTTGTATTATCTCCATTTTGCAGATGGAGAAACTGAAGTGCAGAGAGATTAGGAGATTGGTCCAAGATCACAAAGTCCTTCTGGCTTCTTGGCAGAAAGGTGCTCTGTCCTCCTTATCTGCTAGAACCGCTATGGTGTGTCTTAGACAACAATGGATCCTATTGAAAGGAAAGGACCAAGCCTTAGGTTGTTTCGTCGTGGTGACTGGTTACCTATGTGTGTTAGCATTCCTCCGACTCACGCTGCCCACAGGAAGAGACAGGTTGCGGGGAGGTGAAAAAACAGCAGCTTCAGGAAGAACTTGCCCAGTGCTAATGGAGACAGGGGATCAGGCTCAGCTGGGGCTTTCCTCTGCCCCCCTGGACCCAGGTCATAATACTCCAAAGTTTTATGTAACTGAGAACCCATGTGGGTTTAGTTAAAGTTGCAGAAGAAAAGGCTGGCACTCTCGCTGTCTATCAGTTTCCTAGTTTCATAGCAGAAACACTGCCAGCCTTCAGTGGACATAGAGCGAACTGCCCTTCTTCCACCCCTCGAAGCTGTCCTTTCAGGATCAGACTGAGGTGCATTGGCCAGGGCAGCATGAAGGGAGCTGGCACTCACGGCCCTGCACCTGTTCCATCCATCGGAAAACGCCAGTTTCAAGGCTGGCTGCTAATACAACCAATGTTCAGCAGCACTGACGTGAACTTGGGGGAGAAAAGGTTGACACTGCAAAATAGTGAAGTTTCGTCTCATTTGTTTTTAAGCCACCTTTAAAGGGCTGTTGGCATGTCTGTCTCTGTCGGAAGCAACGGGGTCACGTTCTGTGCTGTTACTGTAATTTGCCACCCACTGTATTTCTCTTCGGTTATTTTTCTAATCTTTGTGTGCAATCTGTTTGTTCTCAGAGTGTTGCATACCTAGCCTCTGCTGCTCTTTTTACGATAAGGAACACAGCTTGGATGGTGTACGGTGTGTAATTCAGGTACTGACGTTAACTAGTCTGTAGCAGGAATTGGGAAAATACTGAAAAAGGAAACAGAGAGAGTCTTTAATTGAGGTGAATCTAGCCACAAATGTGTTCCCGATTAGGGATGGCCTTGTGTGATTGGCCCGTAGGAAAAGTATACCTTCATTCTCTTCAGCAGCAATGGTAGATACTGAATTATCTGTCGCAGGGGTTGTTTTTTGCTTCTCCTAGTTGATTGTGCCATAGAGTTTTCTGCAAAAACTGGCCGTATGATGAATGGTATTGAGCACTTGCAGAGTCCATTGACTTCCCAGGGACTACAGGTACTCAGCTTTGCTCAACGTCAGGCCCAGAGGCCAATGTTTTCAGTCCTGGGGGCCTAGAGTTGGGATCCTGAGTCCGTATTTAGGCACAGGAGTAAACAGAAGAGGCCGAGGGGCAGTGTTTGTTTGTTTGTTTATTGTTGGTTTGTTTTCAGAGGTATTGAACACCCACAAATTCTGAAAATCAGGGTTCTTCTAGTTACTTATATGTCTAAATATGGGGTTCAGAGACTACCTTTAGGCTCCCAGATTTGAAAATTTTGGCTCAAGTGACTCCTCTCCCCCCCTCCCCGCGGTTACCAGTAACAGAGCTGGGAACAGACGCTATATCTCCTCCGGTCCATGGGACCTCATGATATGCAGCTAGCTCGCCGCATCACAGTTTACGCACAGACTTATGAATAAGTCTTTTGGCCCTTCAGCGAAAGCGGCACCTCTGTCTGTAGACATGACGGTGAGAGCTGGGACCACCAATAAATTAAGATGGGTTAGGCGTGGCTTGTACCTGGTGGGGAATTTCTGTGGCAAAACCCGGAATGGCTGAAGCTGTTTGGGCCGGGGAGAGCTAGAGCAGCAGACATCCTGGAGGAACAACCAAGTACTGACCTGACCCTTGTAATGGTAGTATGTAAGCACCTGGGACAAGTCCCTGCTCCAACTCAGGCAGAGAGAGGATTTGAACCCAGGTGTCCCCCATTCTGGGGGAGTGGCACTGGCCCCAGAACTACCAGAAGGAGTTGACCTGGCTTGGGTGCTTAACTCTAGGATAAAAGTTGAGGGCGACAAACCCCGAACAGAGATAGGTATTTAACTGGGTTTGGCCCCCACCCTTGGTATTTCCTAGTGATTAGCTTAGGCAGCACTCCGCCGAGCATGCTGGCATCCGAGTCCCGTTCGTAGGTGTCTCTCCCCAGGGGCTTAGGATTCCACTGGCAAGCCAGGTGCATAATGTTAGATGCTGCCATGCTGAGTCGAAGCCCCCAGCGTGGATCTCTCCCTGTGTGGAACTTGCCCAAAGTCACATGTGAGTTGATGGCTTAGCTGGGAAATGAACCCAGATTTCCTGCGTCCCAGTCCAGAGCCTGACCCGGAAGAGTACCTTGCAAATCACTTTCTGTAGCAAATGAAAGTGACGCAGTGAATATTCCAGTGCAAGGGATCTGGCTGAATTCTGAATGTAAAAGGAGAGAGGGGGGGAAAAATAGGATGCCACATGTTCCATTCACATGTTAACCAAGGAAACTGAGAAGTGTTTGCATAGCCATTACATTACTCTGAGTCCAAATGCCTCATAAAAATGATACCGGATGATCACAGAACTGCACACCAGGGAGGTTAAATTCTCCTGGAGAATATTCCCTCTGGAAAAACACTGTGTGAAGTAATACACTAATGGCTTTCAATTTCATGTTTTATATATAGAGATATTAACTGCTCCCCGGACATCTCTTCATATTACAGCATTGCTGCGTAAGCACTTTTGATGAGATCACTGAGTGCTTTTGGCCTTGTCCACACAGAGAGGGGAGGGTATGGCTCTGTCATATCCTAGATGAAAAAGACCTCTTAGTGCAGCTAGTCCATTTCTTCAGTTTTTGCTGCAGAGGTGTCTTCACCACATGGAACACCCTACATTGTGCATCTCCCAGTACAAGAGAGGTCCTCAGAAGAGGAAGAATAACAAAATGGTTAGCGTATGGGGCTGTGAAACGGGACACCACGAGTGAATGATACACAAAGCCCAGGTTTAAAAAAAATCTGTGTATTCCCCTGGGCTTCCCAGTGTGCCCCTGACACAGAGATTATTCCCACTGTGTTGCACAGATTGTAAACTCCTTGCAGCAGGGTCTGTATCATGTGTCCCTGACAGTGCCAGTTAGATTGATGCCACTTCGCAAATAAGAATGATTTGGGTTCTATTCCAAGCTCTCCTAAGAGATCTCAGACATGTGCGTATCCCCTTCCCCCTCATCCTTTATACGCTGGAATTCCTTTGCTTGCTACTGAAATACACTTGCCCAGAACAACAGCTGGTCTCGGACAGCAGCACCACGTGGACGTTCGGGACAGGCAGCGAGGAAGCTGTAAGCACAGGGGTATTAATGTCATCATCTGTTCCATTGCACAATGGTAGAAAGTTCAGCCACCCACGTAATGGAACAGGCTGATTTTAATTTTTAAGCTTTACAACATTTTTTTAAAAAGACCAATAAACACAGGCCACTAAATTGGTGCTCGTGCTGGTGGTGGGTTATTTTATTATTTGCAAGGACATCTTTAAATGGAATGTGTGATTCCATTTCAAGGCTTTGAACAGCGATTTCCTGGCCATCATCTCTGCTCTCATTTCCTTTCTCTCTCCACCTTACTCTCTTTCCATAGGTTTAGCGTCCCTCGCAATCATCCACCTGCCAAGTCCCAAATGTGCGATGCAGTTTTGTCCCAGTTTCCTTCTGCTCACCCACCTGTCTGTCCATCCGTCATCTCTTGTCTTGTATTTAAACTGGAAGCCTTTTGGGACAAGGACCATGTTTTTGTTCTGTGTTTGTACTGCACTTAGCACAATGGCGTCCTGGTCCACGACTGGCTCTTCTAGGTGCTACAGTAATACAAATTATAAATAATAACGTCTGACAAGATCCAAAATGAGGGACACCGAAATTATTCTTGCAGGAAACTAGATATACTGGTGGAATCTCTCCTCCTTTAATGAGGCAGAAACCTAAGCTGCTGTAAACTAGGGTGGCCAAATAGCAAGTGTGAAAAATCAGGACACTTTTTTTCCCAGGGGGGGTATAGATGCCTATATAAGACAAAGACTCTAGTGTCGAGATGGTCTTGATAATATTGGGATGTCTGGTCACCCTACTGTAAATCTTTCTGGTGCTGTTGAATTCAATGGAATTATGCTGATTTTGACCAGCTACGGACCTGGCACGATCTCTGCTCCTTCATTCTGCATTTCTGAGCTAAGTCCTTTTCAGCACTGAACGCTAGCGGTGTGGAACGTCAGCAGTTGGCAGCGTAGCACATCCAGCGTGGGACTGCAGGGAGCGAGGCCCCTCGGAGCTGTGCTTTCCTTTGACTGCACTGAGTATCCCACCTTCCCCTTCGCATCTTCTGTACCGCAAGCTTCTTTTTGGCAGTGCCCTTCCTCATGAGCCAAGCAACTTCCCTCAACCTCCCTCTCCTTTAAGTCATGTATTCCACAAAGCCTTTCGACATCAGCCTCTCCAAGCCTGGTCCGTTGTCCATGCCTGCCCTGTTTGGTCGCTGCGCGCCCTGCATTGTCTGTTTCTGAAGAACTGTAAACCCACAGCGGGTGAGAAATGGCGTCGCAGTCTCTGTGACCTTTCAGTCCTTAATTTCTTTGCTTTGACCCCCAGCGATGTTGCTCGCTGTCTTGGCAGTTCCTGGGATGAGAACGCAGGCAGCTGCATTAAGACTTCTCCAGGCCATTCACATAGACCACCGAACAGCCCGTAGGTCCTGAGTGCTAGTCCCCGTTGGTGTGGGCTGCATTTGATCTGATGACATACAAGTGAAAGGCACCTGGGGCCCAGCCCTGGAGCCATCTGATCCTCCAGAACGTGCGAATCTTTCCTAGGCTTGGTATTGTTCTTTGCAGCTGAGGGCAGGCGTTGTACTTGACCACGTGTCTCCTCTCTTCCCCACAGGCCGCTGTGCCCGTTGCGGTGAGAACGTCATCGGGGAAGGCACTGGGTGCACCGCGATGGACCAGGTCTTCCACGTGGAATGTTTTATCTGCATGACGTGTGGCAACAAGCTGAAGGGGCAGCCTTTCTACGCGGTGGAGAAGAAAGCGTTCTGTGAACCCTGCTACATTGTAAGTCTCAAGGCTCCTTTTCAGCCTGAATGCAAACCAACAGAGTTTAAACATCTCTTGAGACTTCCCTCCCGATTGCAGTTTGCAGTGTTATCTTACAATTAAGGGTGAGCAACTCAACAGGGAAATAGAGTAAGAACAGACCCATCCATGAGGTTCAGAAAAGTTTAATTATTTATTCCCTCTCCCTCTTCCATGTGATTTCTGGCTTCCATTCAGGCCCTGTCACAAACCTGCCAAAATAGAAAAGTTTTTCTTGTGATAGTCGCAGCCTGTCTAGGAACAGCAGTCTTAGGAGAAAGCCCTGTTCCCAGAAGCTTTCCACTGTAAGGAGCCTGATTATGAAATCCTTATGTAAGCAAAACTCCCGATGAAGGCGGGGTGAGGCTGAAGGATCAGGATGTAATTTTGCAGCCCCACAGGAAGATAAAAGCCGCCGAACAGCATCCAAAATTTAAGCCCCATTCATTGCCCTTTGAAATCGGTGGGAGTCCATCCATCAGTTTCAAGGGCCTTCGAATCCAGATGCCTTTTGAGGTTCACCCCTCACTTTGTAAGCTTTTGTTTTGTGTTTTATAAGTGCCTGAAAAAAAGAATTGAACAGTCACCATTAAAGAATCAGCCCTTTCTGTGGCCTGGCATTTTGACATTTGGGTGCAAAAATTGGTTATGTTCCCTGTATTTAGAGTAAGTAAAACTGCAAATATCACTGAAAATGTCTGTGGAGAGCACCGAATAGTCTCTGTGAAAATCTCTCTCTAATTCCTAGAACTCTTTCTGTTAACACCGGCTTGTGTCAGACGTTGCTCAGTTATGTTCATTCTAACCTAATTCCAAGGTGAGGCTACAGCGGTAGTGACTGAGGGTTGGGCGACGCTGCAGAGTCTTGTCGACAAAAGTCAGCTTTTGGCGACCAAACAGAGGTGGTATACCCACCGACTAAACCCCCCTGCTTTGGCGACAAAATCAAACCTCCTCGCTGAGAGACGTAGCGTTTCTTGCAGCAAACTTAGAGCGACAAAGCGTCAGTGTAGACGCTTTCTGCCGTGACTGGGCTCCAGGAGCTATCCCACCATGCCCCCCTGACCTCTCTGCTCACTGGTTTGCATTCTGCTGCGCTGCCCTGTATTCCAGCTACACAGACATGCAGCCCTCCCCTTCCAAAGCCCCGGGAAGTTTGGAAATTGTTCAGCGTGGAGAGCTCACACACAGCATGCCGGCTCCCGGCAGCAAACACGCTCCTGTCTGGATTACAGGGGCGGGGCCGGATCATTCTCCCTGGTCTGTGGGGAGACGAGGCTCTGGGAGATCTTGGAGGGAATCAATCCTGCTCTCCTGCGGCCGGCATGCAGGCAGCGCGGGCTGCTGCTGGGAGAGGAGCGGGAGAGACTCCTGATGCGCTGTGCAGAGCCAGGGAGGGAGGCGGGGGCTGATGTCGTGGTGTCCCCCTCCTCCTGCTGGCATACAGGTCTCCGCTGAGCTGGGGTGGGGGGAACAGGGGGACCCCAGCGGTCTGTGCACCAGCTTCTGTCTCAGGATTGGTTGCTTCTGGCTGCTGTCTGAACTTAAAGAGACAGTGTGCGACACACTCACTGCCCCCCAACACACACTCTCTCTCTCTCTCTCACACACACACACACACACACTCGTTCCCTCCCCAACTCCACACACACACTTCTGCGGGCTTCTTGTGTTTGTGTTCAGCAATGTCAGTTTGGCTGGCATCGCAACTGAGAAGTGACCGTCAACTCTACCAGGATGCCCATGGAACGAGGGGATTCAGAAACCTTCATCCTGCGATGTTGGGCCTGTCCCGGGAGGCCTTGCAAACCCTTCCCAAAGCTCCCTGCGTGCAGTGGCACAGTACGATAGCTACCTGCAGTGCACTGCTCCCTGTGTCAGTGCAAGAGCTGGGCGAGTGGATGCACTCCACTGACACAAGTGGCGTAGTGAGCACATGTGGCAGTGGTTTAATGACAGCGGTGGCTGAACGCCGGCACAACTTGTGTCGACAAACCTCTGTAGTGTAGACAAGGCCTAAGCCTCCAACTTCGATTTTCCTTTTCCAGCTGATGGGCCTGGCCTGCAAGGAGCTGAGTGTCTCCAGTGAGATGCTTAGCATCCTCACTTCAGATGGATGTCAGGGGGAAATGAGAGTTGGGCACCTCCTGGAATCAGGCCTCCATGCCAGCCGGTGTCTGAATCCCATGTGCAACTTGCTCAAGGTTTAATTCTGCGGTAACGTTCTTTCATCGCTTATTATTATTATTATTACTACATCAGAGCATGGTAACAATGCCTCATTATTCCTTGCCATTGCTACATGTCCTTCGCAATGCGATTATTGCAGAAGTATTGAATGCAATAAGGGAGGATTGATTCTGCCTTATTTACAGTGGAAGTAGGGGATGGTCCTTGTTAATTGGCTGTTAAAAACAAAATGATTTTTTGATTGAATGTGTCCTATTTAAACCATTTCTCCTTTTAATGTTAGCGCTAAAATTATTGTGCCATAAACTTTTTAAGGTTAATTTTGTGGGACGCGTGGCGGCCGTTGGGAGGAGACCGTAAATCATTGCAAATTGCGTTGTAATACACGTAGGGCAATGCTTTCTGTCGCTGAAGTTAAATGTCTCATTGACTTCAGGCTGGATCTGTTTGTAGGGTTGTTTGTTTTCTTGAATTCTTCACTGCGCATCTGCTTTAGTTTGGGAGAACATCTGCATTAGCCACTGTTATAATAGGTTGAGATTATTTAATCCCATTACTTATACACTTCATTAGCCTGAGTGAATTGTTGGCAAGGGTTCAGTAAACTTCGTACGTTGGGAGATAAAAGGATGAGAGAAAAAATACAGAAGGATTCTGTTCCTCATCTTCTTTCAAATTTATCTTCTATCTTTTTAAGGGATAAAGCAATGATAATTGCTTGGCTGCATCTGCAGTAGTAAATTCCACAACACAGCTTTGAGTACAGAGGAAAGGATAAACTTTTTAATATTTTTATAGCTTCTTTGAAATGATTAGGCAAAAAAAAGTGTCCTTTAAATATTCACCTACGCAACCTACAAAAAAAAGAAGCTTAAAGGCCTGGCACAAAAACATGCCCTTTTAAAAAGATGAATCTGGAATCCAAGTCTCCTTGAAAGTCAGTTTTACCCTGTGTGCTTTGCTGCACTGGGACCTGAATGACGTGCTCATGGCTGCACGGGAAAATCAGTGACTGAACCAGGCTTAGAAACAAGAGGCCAAGTTCTCAGCTGGCCTAAATGGGCATACCTTAGTAGAGCTACCCCAGTTTACACCATCTGAGATTCCAGCCCCAGGAATTCTTGGCGTCTGTTCCAGTACTCAAACCATTAAAACGTGCTGCCTCACTGATATGAAAGAAGATAAAAAGTGTTTGCCTCCTCCAAGTTTATAGACCGTGAACTGTTTACTCTTCTGATAGTTCCCTTTGGCTGACTGTGACGTGTGTGTCTGCACAGTCAGGCCTTAGGCAAATAAAATGAAAGTTTTTGAACAATTAAAAATTAGCAGATGTTTCCTATCTTACTCTCATTGCAGTGGAGCAGTAGTGAAGCCCTGGTTAAGGTTGCAACAGAGAATTACGCTTAATTAGTCAATATCAGTGATGTGGTGGTTTAAAAAAAAAAGTGGGTAAACTAACCTAAACTTAACTACATATTCCTCCAGTGAAAAGGAGGAAACCTGTGTTTACCCTAGACTATGCTTTCGGTCAATACTGATGATAAATAACCCTGCAAAAGTATCTTTCTGGTTTTATTTATCAGCGCTGCTTTTAACACAAAACGCAAAAACACGGTCAGGTCCAAAACCTACTGCGGTCACTCACCCCTTGAAACAATTCCTTTTTCCCATCTTCACACAAACATGCCATCCTACGTTGAGAACTTGAGTTTGATCCTTATTTTTAAGCACCCAGTCAAGGATATTTACTACAGACTACCAACTATAGCATTGCAGGTGCTAAATCCTACAAATGCATTTTTAGTTCTGTTGCCCATGTGTTTGCTCCACATCCCCACCAGACTCATTATTATTCATTTTATTCCTAAAACACCACCAAGCTTCCTCCATCAAGACGATTAGGGTCAGTTAAAAGCTGTTGTGTTGAGCAAAGTGTTAACATCCTAATGTGTCACTTCCTAATCACTGTTACAGTCAACCTAAGTCCTAAAATGTGACAATACAATGTCTCCAACCTAACTAGATCCTCCGTTACAGATGTAAGCCATATAGCGTGGTCTACAGTCCGTGGTCAATATTAATATACTTTTTCCCCCTTATGGGGAAATTTACGGCCACAAGCCTTTGGTTTGCTTCCTCAATATTTGGGGAAAGCTTTTGCATTGGGCTTTGTGTAAAGAAAAGGTTAAGAATAATAGCATTGCAAACATTGTCATAAAAGATTGAAGAGCAATATGTAGAGCAGTGCCAGCTGTCTGCTTTCCAACTACAGTATTACCATAAGGACTGAACACAAGGTTAACCAGACATACTGGTCTGGCATGGGATGCTGCTGTTTTGCGAATGGGAGTGTTCTTTGATGTCCTGATGACTTTCTCTGGGACATGGAAATTTCCTTCCATTCTTCAGCCCGGCTTCCTGGCAATCGCTCTGCGTGTTGTAACAGTTAGTGATAAACGATCTGTAGGGCCAAGTCCTGAGAGATGCTGAGCACCTGTAGTTACCACTGATGGCAATCAGATGTTGAGTACCTCCCAGGTTTTACCCCATGTTGCGTGAGAGTCAAGATAACGAAGTGTCAGGCCCTGATGGAGCTGGCTGGGTGTGTTGGGGAAGGAGACAATGGAAAGCTTAAAGAATTCTTCAGACAAACCAGAAATATTCAGGAGTCAAAGCTGAGGGAGCTTGGAGAAGAGCATCAAAAATTGGGGGCTGGAAGCAATGAAATAACAAAAGAGCAAGGTTCTCGTGAACCAGAGCTGCTCTTCCATTTTGAAGAACTCCATCTAGAACAGGGGAAGTCAGATGGCGCTGTAGTTCCTGTTTCTGCTGCAGGCTATCTAAGTTCTCTATCCCTGTGTTGTCCACTTCCTCGGAGACGTCATTTAGGGTAAAAGTTTTTAAAAGCTCGTGAGTCACTGAGGAGACTGTCCCATGATCTTTCAGTGGGACTTCAACTGTAAAGGGGGGGAATGAGGGAATGCGGTTTTGAAAGTGTTACCCTAATCTTTCTACGCCTCAATTTCCCAGCTGTAAAAATGGGATAATAATCCTCCCTCTCTCCCGCCATTTGTCTGTCTTGTCCATTTAGCTTGTAAATGGCTCTGTCTCCTGCTTTATGTTTGCGTAGCACAGTGGGGCCTGGATCTCAGTGAGGCATATAGAGTCTCCCATAATACAAATAATACATTTGAATTATATGACTAGATTTCAGTGAATGGCATGACCTGGCCCAGTGGCATTGTTCTGGTAAAGGCTGGGAAACACTTCCTGGGGGTAGGATTTCTAGCATTTTGTGAGGGGGTGCTGCATGAGGTTGGTGATCTGTGCCGGAGGTCAGGCTGTCTGGTGGTCCCTTCACACTGACTCTGCTCCCATTCAGATCAATGGCAACACTCCCATTAATTCGGATGGGCGAAGTTAGACCAGTCCTGATTGCTTTTGTGAATCCCATCACATGCCCGCCTGTGTGTGAGAGGCCTGCGACGTAACCTTAGCATGCACAGATTTAAAGTGTGAGGCCAAGCCCCACTGGGAAATTACTTTTATTTTTAAAAATAATTCTGAATCATGTATGTGGCTATTTCAGCATCGGCTTAGCAACCACGTAACGATTTACATTGGACAAGAAAAGAGAAGCTGTAATTGAAAGAATTTTTGATGATTTTTTTTAAGCGCTTTATTCTTGTTTTTGTCAAGCGACATATTGAATTTGAAGGCAATTTATGGAACGTGTTGCCAGTGTGGTATTGCGAGTGCTTCGCAATTTGAATTTAAACCGCTCAATGAGATCATTAAGGCTATTGTGTGTGTTTTCCAAAGAGTTTGAATTCCAAGTGACAACTTGAACACAAATGTAAAATAAAACACAAAGTCACGTGCTCCCTAAAGGAGGGAATGCTTTTGCCCTCAAAGACTTTAATTGAGATCAGCGTTATTGTGTACTGCCCATCTTAGGAACTGCTGCCTTGTGCTGCTAGGTAACATGATGCCCCGGAATGGATTGTCAGCAGTGGGAATTGAACCTGAGACATCAGGATCTAAAAGACCCTAGCTCTGTTAAGGCTGTAGCATGCTCTTTGGCCCAGCCATCGCTCGAGGGGACAGAGCACCACACCAAGTAGGTGTGGGTTCTGCTAGTACACAGCAGTGGCTAGGATGGCCCGTTTTGATCGGACGTGTTCCTGGTGGTTTCATCACATGACTTAATCTTTAATTAAAGATTCATCTTTAATTCTTGGAGACTCCAGGGCAATCCTGGAGGCTTGGCCACCCTAACAGTTGCTCCCGTCTCATCCAGTTGATTGGTTGTTCGGAAAGCCATAGGTGAAAGCTGCTGTGGAAATGCTGGTGGGCATGGCCAGGTGACCCTGCTATTTTGGATGGTAGGATGTTCCCTTGGGAACTGTTGCAGCCAGGTCACAAGATGGAGCAACCTCTGGAGCTTCTCTGGTTACCCCCAGGGACCTCCAGCCGCTTCAGAGTCCAGGAGGTACAAAAATGGAGTAGGTAACAGTCACTGCACCAGCGTTTACCCCTATGAACCTTTTCTTCTTTGTTCAGAGTTAGGAAAGTTGGTAGATCCCATCTTGCCCTTCCTCGTCATCTAACAGCTTGGGCCGGGAGGTGGGGAGGGAACAGGAGACAGTGAATATTTTGTCCCTAGACAAAATGTAAAGAGTATTTTTTCCCCTTTTCTCTTTAAGATGAAGCGTCTTTTTTCGAGTGTGTAGCTATTAAAAAAAAAAAAAGACTGGAGGGGTGATGAGACACAATATGCAGTAACTCCTATATAGAGAAGGACGTGGATCATTATAGAGAGGACAAGGACCAGTTATACTCATTAGCCAACAAGGACAGAACAAACTGTCCAAGTACTGAAGTTGCAACAGGGAAAATGCCTGTAGACTGTGATGGAAAACATCATCGCACGGGACCTTGCCAAGAAAGGGGATGGGTTCACCTTGGCTGGGGATTGTCAAAGCCGGACAGACACCTATCAACTGGGGGTGGCGTAAGGACAATGAAATCAGTCTTGTTGGCAGTGCAGCAGGGTGTGTCTGGACATCCCGTGGAAAATCCTTATTTCCACAGGCATGAGAGTAGGGTCAGGCCCTGCCCTTTCCAGAATGTAGATCTGGGGGAATGTGTTAGCAAAATGCACATAATCCCAAATTCAATCCTCTCCTTACCTGCCAGAGCTCTATCACCGGTAGGGAGTCGGTGGCTAGTTCCAGAGTCATCCTGCTCGTGCCAGGCAGAATGCTTCAAGGTGGGGAGAGATGTGGTTCTTTTTAACGGGAGCAGCAGGCTTTCCCCCGGCTAGCGCACTCTGCACTGTGCAGCCTGTGCTCTGGAAGAGTCTGAGCAAACATACCTGCGTCCTTGGGTAACAGACCTGTGAGCCCCAAGAGCTGTTTGTTTAGATCATTTCCTTTTAGCGTTTCAACCTGCCCCCTCCTAGGCTCCGGTTGGCCCTACACGTACCTCCTGCAAAAAGATGTAAATACCAGGGGAAAGCACGTTTTCATTGCAGGGGAGCCCTTGACTCTGCAAATCTCTTCCCTGCCCGTTTGACAGAGTCCACATCTTTTGCCCCTTACTGCAGTGCGTGTGGCTCTGGACAAGCGGCTTGCTTTCCAGGGAAGCTCTGTTCTCCTACTAAGCCGTGGACGCTCTGCTTTCTCTTCCAGCCTTTTATAACTAGCTGCACTTTACCAATTTTAAAAAAGAAGCGGAAGGCAGTGATCTGCGACACACTGTTTGGGAAGGCCCTAGAATTAGAAATTTTGGAGGCCGATGTTCCTGATGTCACAGAAGTAGGATGAAAGGGTAAGGGACACGCTGCTATCCTAGGCCTCTTAACCTGTTTCTTTCTGAGGCCCACCACCAACATGCTATAAAAATTCCAGGGCCCAGTGTGGGGGGGAAGGAGGGACCTCAACTCTTCAGCCTGGGGATGGGAGTCTGGGGTCTCGGGGATCCTTCCCCACAGAGCACCGTGCTCCCTAGCTTCTCAGGCTTTAGCCCCTCAGGGAGTGTGGGGTGGCTTTGGGCTTTTGCCCGATGACTTGGGGCTCACAGACCCCCGGTTGAGAACCGCTGCTGTAATGGATTTCTCTCCCTGTGGGTGAGTTCCATTAAATAACACTGAGTTCCTGTAAGGAAAATGCCTCCCCGCACCTCCCCCTTTTGGCAGAACCGTAGGATTTTAAGGGTCCAGGACTATGCAGCTGCTAAAGGTTTGTTCTTCAATACATGGGACTATGAAGTCCTTTAAAAACTGATTGCAGCTGCTCTCCGTTGTGCGAAAAGATTGTTCACCAGCAGGTGTACTCGCTCTTACGTCCTGCTTGTAGAAGGCTCGTATGTTGTTATGGCAGAAGTTGCCTGAGAGTCATCTCATTCATCTGAATTCGTGTGTCATGGGAAGAATTTCTGTCTGCTTGAAAAGAAAACACGGATGTGTAAGGTGGCGAGCCACGCGGCTTGCTCAGGGCACTCTTGTATGCTTGTTATTGCTGTAACCGCCTCGTCTTCCCCCCCTAAGCCACCTGTGTGGTTCTTCCCTCGTTATGATTCCAGTAGCACCCAGAGCCCACACTGATGTTGGACCCGGTCGTGCTATGCAAGCACAGTGAGAGGCAGTCTCTGCTCCAAAGAACTTCCAGTGCAAGCAGCCAAGGCTGGGGGAAAGGAAAGGTTATTATTGTCAGAACCTAAGAACAGCCATACCGGGTCAGACCCATGGTCCATCTAGCCCAGTGTCCTGTCTTCCGACAGTGGCCAATGCCAGGTGCTTCAGAAGGGATAGACAGAACAGGTAACCATCAAGGGATCCATCTCCTGTCGCTCAGTCCCAGTTTCTGGCAACAGATGGGAACTGAGGCCCAGAGAGGTGAAGTGACTTGGCTTGCCCAGGGTCACATAGAACCAGGAAGAGAATCTAGCCCTTCTCCGGCCCAGTCCCATCATGCTGACCAATACTTTCTCATTGTTTCCTTGCACTCCCCCAGCTGCCTTTATCCATCTGTCGTCTCCTGTCTGATGCTGAGATTATCAACTCCTTGCGGCAGGACCATCTCTTTGTTCTGTGTCTGAACAAGGCCCTCATCCATGACCAGGCTTCTGTGGGCAACGGAAATACAAATAGTTAACCACAGGGCCGTCTTTCCTCCACCGTCTCTGTCCTTTTGTAACCCAGACTGTGTGCTGCTTTAAGATAGAGACTCTCTGTCTCCTTCAGTTGTGTGCAGCACCTAGCCCAAAGGGGCTCTGATCCCTCATTAGGGTGCTCAGGCAGGAGGGCGATATATGTCGTCATGTGTACGTGAGGGCTACAGGAGATTGCTCAGCACGTGCCGCGGGCGGTGTGTGGCCGTATGACCTGTTATCCAGTATTAATCAGTGCTCATCCATAGATAGAGAGGATTATTTAAAGGGGGCTTGATTTTCATAACAGCATGTGTGTGAATGGTGCATTTGTCTTGTGCGTGTGTGTGTGTAAGTCCATCAAACCGGCAATATTTAGCCGTGAGTGTTCTAGAGAAAGCTAATAGCATTTAACCAGTTAATACAGTTCCCAAAACCTGGTCTTGAATAAATATGGGGTTAATTTTTTGCCTTTCGTTTAAGAGGGAGGGTTTGTTTGCTTTGTATTTGGCCAATGTATTAGCATTGTACTACAGACCTTGTTAATAGCCAGTTACCGGTTAAAGGCCTTCCACCTGCAGCTAGTCCTTGCTAATGATGCTTTCCGTATTAGGGCTGACTCTGCCTTTTCATAGTACGGATTTAGCAGGTCGGATTTATCCTTACCAATTTTTCAGAGAACAAAGAGCCTCGTCTCTCTCTGATTGAAAATGCCCTCCTGCTTAGTCCAGGCAGCAGTTTGCAAACCTCCCTGCCAGGGAAGAAAGGACAAATGGAGCATGGCCTTTGTGAATGCCACTTCAATCAAACTCCTTCTTGAAGCGTCAGCATGAGGAGCTTCGCTTTGGCAAAAAGTTCCATCTTTGAATTGCTCCTGCCTCTACCAGGGCTCTGTTTTTGTCACTCGGCAGGATTCGTGCAACTGCGTGCGATGTTTGTTTGCAGTAGAGGAAACTGTTTAACTTGCCATCATACACACGCAAACCCCAATGGATTTGATAGATTTCTGGTTAGAAAAACAGAATAATGCCAGTTTCGGGAAAGGACAACAAACAGTGACGGTGACAGGAGAAAAAGTTTATTGATTCTAAGCGGTATCATAAGTGCTGGGTGCACGTACAGGGTGAAAGCACATTCCAAGTGCATTTCCCACCCCGCCCCCTCAGGCTGCACTGATTACAAAGCTGTGGGCCAAGCATAATATTGACAGAAAAAGTAAATCATCCACTCGGACATTTTAACAGAAGGAAGAGCAGATTATAGCTGGGGTTTGTTACTTCTTAACCTTGGCTTTGACAGAGACAAGAAGTTATTGTATGCTGTGTGTGTGTGTGTGTGTGTGTGTGTGTGCGGAGCAGCTCTCACTGCTAGCAGAGAACAGATTGGTTGATCAACCAACAAGACCTGTAGCCACTGTAGTTGTCAACAAAACCATTTGCATAGGCCAAGACGGCTATTGTGCCCGTGGAAGACCCAGGCTTGGTAGGTGGGATCTGTCTTAATGCCAGGAAGGTTTAAGGCATGTGCCGTGGTTTGCCCTGACTGTCCCTTGGTTTGTTTTTCTTGGTATAATGAATTTCCCAAGGAATGTTTAGCTTAGATGCAGCATGTGGATCTTTGCAGGGATTCTGCCTTTTACTCTATTGTAATCATTTACATCTGGATTGACCGTAAGTACTGCAAGGAAGTGAAATGGGTTTGCTCTGGGACTCAGAAATCTGTATGATCTTTTTACTACATGGGCGTGATTTCAGACACTCCCATTTGGATAAGAAATGAATTAGTAAATGGATCCAATGTTTTTTTACGGGGTTATTAATTTTTTTTTTTTTAACCAGCAGTCACATATAAGCCATGGTTTTGACTCCTACACTTTAAGGCCCGAGGGGACCGTCATGATCATCTAGTCTGACCTCCTGCACATCACAGGCCACAGAACCTCACCCATCCACTCCTGTAGTAGGCTCATAAACTCTGGCTGAGTTACTGAAATCCTCCAATCATCATTTAAAGACTTCAGGTTACAGAGTCCACCACGTTCTCTGATTCAAACCAGCAAGTGATCCTGCCCCACACTCTAGAGGAAGGGGAAAAACCCCAGGCTCTCTGCCAATCTGATGTTGGGGAGAATTCCTTCCCAACCCCAAATATGGAGACTAGTTAAATTCTGAGCATATGCACAAGGCCCATCAGCTGGACATCTGGGAAAGAATTCTCTGCAGTAGCTCAGAGCCCTCTCACGCTAGTGTCCCATGTCCAGCCATTGGAGATATTTGCTAATAGTGGTCACCGATGAGCCATGTGCAACTGCAGGCAGTCTCATCATACCATGCCCGCCATAAACTCATCAAGTTCCGTCTTAAAACAAGTTAGATTTTTCACCCCCCACTGCTCCGGTTGGAAGGCTGTTCCAGTACTTTACCTCTCTGATGGTTAGAAACCTTCATCTAATTTCAAACCTAAATTTATCGATGGCTAGTTTATATACATTTCCTCTTGTGCCAACATTGGCCCTTAACTTAAATAACTCTTCTCCCTCTCTGCTGTCTGTCCTTCTGATGTATTTAAAGAGGGCAGTCATATCTCCCCTCAGACTTCATTTGGTTAGGCTAAACAAGCCCTTTAGTTTCCGCTCATAAGGCAGGTTCTCCATTCCTCTGATCATCCTAGTAGCCCTTTTCTGCAGCTAGTCCCTGAGAACTAAACACTGAAACTGACTGGATCAGTCTTTTTTTCACTGCCCCTGTTGTGGGAAGTGCATAAAACAAGCTAACAGCATCCATGGTGAAAAGTAAATCAAGTTTAAGGTGTTATCAGTAACACAGGTAAGGACTGAGTCTCTTAAAAACTTTATTATTACCTTAACTCTTGACAGTGTGACTTCTTTTAAGGACCTGTTTTAACCAATACATTATTTTGGTGCTCTTCCACCAGAGGTATCTGTGTAAATGCAAGCAGTGTTAAAGCCAGACAACACTTGTTAAATTAGTAAATATTTCCTTCAGCAAGTCGCTGTGACCAGACATATTTTAGGAGGCAAACTAAAATTACAGCAATGTTCTCTACCCTATTTGAGTAACTTTTAAACTTTTTTTTCATTAAATGTGCTGCCAGATATTTATCTTCTGTCATGAAAAGACAAATATTTGTTTGACGTTCCATTCTCGTTGGCATTTAGCTGTTATGTGGAGCTCTCAAAAGCCGCTGTATTCTCCTGAAGACTTACTGTACGTCACTGATACTCAGATTGTGGCCCTTACGTAGAACCAGAGTCTGCGGAGGCCTGGATTCAGCAGAGCACTTAAGCAAGGACTTGAACTCCATTAACTTCAGCACACGGTATTAGGCCTGACGATTGCTGTGATGTGTACAGAAAAGCTTTTTAGGTCATTCCCAGAGATTTAGCAAACATTCGAGTCTCAGTTTCACTCAGAATTCTATGCAATTGGCTTCACGGTAACTAAGGCAACAGGGTTTAAAGGAGAAGGGATACAAAAACAGTGTCAGTTCACGATACCGTCTTGCAAACACTACTGAGCACTGCGCTTATTACAGTAACGGGACTGGCCACAATAGTGAGCAACCGGTCTGGGTAGGATAGGCAGACTCAAGCCTAAATATATATATATATATCTTTAAAATATCTCAGAAACATTTCTAAAGTGGTTAATTCTGTTTCACAAAACCGCAAGTGGCTTCTAAAGAATGCAGGATGGCATGGTCCAGAGCTGTGCTTGGCTCTCTCTTGAGATGGTCTGCATAACACCTTCGTGGCTTAGCACCTTGGGAGTAATGCGACCATCCCACATTCATGCTCATAAAACTGGTATTCCACACGGCATCAGCGGGTCACCTGTATGTGTGTGTCTCATGTATAATATGTAGCGTGCATGCATTTTGTTTTCATAGAGTATAAAGCCAGAAGGGACCTGTCCCGGAGTGGGGACCTGTCCAATTCCCCTGTGCCAGAGCAGATGCTCCCAGTTGGGCCAGTGAAGGAGTCGGGGCTGCACCTTGGGGTATAAAGGGTCAGAAGGAATACAGCGAGTGCAGAGGTAGAAGGGAAACTGCAGCTGCAGGGAGAGAAATTCTCCTTCAGTGGTCCCTGAACAAGGGCGTTTGGGTGGGAAAGAAGACCCAGCTGATACAGTGCCTCAGGGAGGAGGGGCTGTGTCCAGCTGAAGGCAAGGTGATGGATGTGTTTTGTGTTCACTCTGGAAATAAAGACACCAGCCCCCAAGAAGGGCTGTGATTGACTGAGAGAATCTGGGAGATTTGTGTAAGGAGCCTTGAAGAAGAGGAAGACAGAGTGAGTACAGGACCACTGTGATCATCTGGTCTAGCCCCTTGCGTTAACACTGGCCAGAAAACTTCCTTGAATTAAATCCCATTTGAACTAGAGCAGATCTCCTAGGAAAACATCCCATCTTGATTTTTTAAATTGCCGGTGACGGAGAAATCCACCAGCACACCTGGTAGATTGTTCCAGTGGTTAATTACCCTCCCTGTTCAAAGCTTGTGCCTTGCTTCCAGACTGAATTGGGCTCTTTTCAGCTTCCAGCCATTGCCTCATGTTAGACCTCTTTGCGGAAAAGAGACCATGCCCATTTTAAAACAAGAGAGTCCAGTTTTTCTTTCACTCTGGCATGGCAATGGGATTAAAGTTTTATGGCAATATCACTTTTATCCTAAGAAAAATAATCATCATCATCAAACCTTTCCTTTCTGCCAGTTAGATTTCAAACTCTTTTATGGAGCTTCTGGATCTGTTAATAAAATCCTTAATTCACTCTGAACATTTTACTGTTGCTTTAGATAAAAGTTTAATCAGATAGAATGATTGTCCTAATATTCCCTTAACCTTTGTATTTCATATAAGCACCATATCACTTAAAATTTAAAATCACTGTTATATAGACTTGAATGCCACCCCGTCTCCCCCACATTCCTTATAGAGCATATTTTTGCAGAGAAGCCAGTCTTGAGATCATGTGAAAAATCAAAAGGCTTTAGTTCGAACACTGCTCACTTTCCATTGAAGTGTCTTTCATGCCCTATTAATTACTTTAATGGAGACATGCTGCTTTAAGGCACTTCTTTATTAATACCCCTAAATCTTTTTTTATTGTTGTTTAAACACTTTTTCTTTCCATTATGTAGATGTATTTAATCCTTTCTGTCTTTAAAATGGATGAGTGCATAACTCCACATAAAATGTTTTGACACTTCTATTTTACATTCTTCAGCAGGGAGGGGTGGGGGGACCATTTTTTTCTTGGGAACATTTTCTTTTGCTTGACGCGTCTATATTTTAGCATAAGCGATGGGGTAATAAAAGGGACATCCTCCCTGGAAGGGAAAAAAAGTCACATCCTTACATATATTACTAATATGTTAGATGATTGTAACAGAAGGAATTTTAAACATCAGATTGACTTCTTGCTATGTGCGTTGTGAGGCAGGTTTGCTTTTGACTCTTCACTCTTCTGGGACATTGAAACTAGAATGCTCAGTTTGGCTTTCGGGTTGTCACTCCATAGTATAAAGATGTTAGGTTCTCATTCAGGAAGGACTTAAACTTGTTCCAGTCCGCTCCTCTCCAGGACTGCCCCTACGTGTGTGTTTATATTCTGTCTTAGCTATGGATGCTTTCATTAATCAGGGCCTTAGATTGGGTATCTAGTGCCTAGGGCTTGTCCCTTAAGGTTCTTATCTCCAAGGTACAAAAGAAATAGGACAATATAGGATGATTCTGAGCCCATAAAACTGGACCAATGGCAGGCAGTGTGTCCTGAGCACCCGTACGGATTTCCCAGAACAGCTATCTCAAAAAAGTAACAACTCTTGCAAAATCTAGATAGGTGGCAATCCTACTGTGTCTACATACAAGTTGGATGGTATTAACTATACATATGAAGTGATACAACACCCCCCCCCCCCCCGCCAATGAAATAGCTATACTGGTAAAATGTTTGTGTAGACCAGAGCTGATACTGGATTTTAATACACTGCATATATCAATTTTTAAAAGATGTAGCTTGTTTTTAAAAACATTAGATTCATATTAGGTTGTTGGGGTCTTTTTTAGAAACTAAATTGGGACATTGGGTAGAATTTTGTAAAGCACCTAAGTGATTTAGGAACGTAGCTACCACAGCAGATTGATTTAAATCACCAGTTTTCATCATGATTTAATCAGCAAGTGGCAAATCTTGATTTAAATAGTCAATTTTAATCTTGTTTAGCATTTGTCATTTGTACTTTGTAGTTATATTCTTAAAGAAGAGTTGAGTCTCACTAGCTGGTATAATTAGGTACGTCTTTTTGCTAACCAGGAGGATACACTTTATCTATATTTTTAAAAGTAATTGTATCGCATATTCAGATTCTTAATTTTTACCATTTTTTGAAATTGCTAGAAAATGGTAGATGACACATTCTTATTTATTAGAAAACGATTCATTGTTTACTCATTATTTGTGTCAGGGTGCATTGGGTGGAAATTGGAATTCCAGTTAGAAATGTCTGAAAAAAGCATTTTAACATTTTATATTAATTAAATAAAATGATCTTATATGTGATGGCTACATAAGAAAAAAAAGTGTTTTGCCTTAAAACTAATTTATTAAATAAAGGAAGTATAGTCTGTGTATTAGTGAATTAAACTGGTTGTATCTGGTCACTGTGTCCTTCAAGATTTTAGAAATAGTAGATCTCATCCTCTCACACATAGTTTTTATTCATAGCTTGGAAAAGGAAAACAAGCTTTCCTGCTTTTTCAACTTCCAGTTGGTTTCTCGGCTTTGAATGAATTAGTCATTGAACTGAACTAGCTGAATAAACTGAAATGAAGAAAATATTCTCCCTGCATCTGCAGAAAAGGCTGCTGCTGTCAAAAGCTGGGTTAGCACTTCACCAAATTCTGGTTCCAGGTACTTAGCCAGTGACTGCCACCAGTTCAGTGGTCTGACTTGCTATAAAGCTGCAGCAGAAATCATGTACTGCTTTTGAATATTACTTTGTTTTATTTAATTCAAATGATTTTAATAGCTTATTGTATAATTAGGCCTTAACATAAAAAAAATCTGACTTAAATAAAAAATCTGGGTTTTTTATTTTATTTTATTTTTTTAATCATGGTTTTTTTATCCACCCTGCTCTTATGGGCCTTAAGTCACTTTTGAAAATGAGACTTGGGCTCCTGAATCATTTTTAAAAAATTCTCCTCTAAATTACTGAACAGCCATTATTGGCTATTTCCTGCATTTAAGAAGTATGAAGAACCTTGGCTGAGTTTTAAAAGAAAATCAAACAAAAATGAATTATCCCAGTACATTATCGAAGAACTTCTTTTGGCCTGGGAATGTCCTTAAGTTTTTTAATAGACTTTACAGTGTGTATGCCAATGTAATGTCCATTACAGGTTTCTCAAGGACTCTAGAGTCTGTATAGCTCTGCAGTGCCACCATGTTTGTCATTAGTGCACTTAATTTTGCTGGGCAAAGCTTTTTATTTGGGAAGGGTATTGTAATTGCAACAACACATAGTCCAATGTAAAAGCAAGAGTAAAACTGTAGGACCTCCCGACACTTAGTTTAAAATAACCAGCTGATCAAATCTGAGGGCCAAGTGCTACACTGTGTTCCTGTGGTGTAAATTCAGTCTCCACTGATGTCAGTGGAGTTACTCTGGATTCACTGCAGGTATAAGTAAGAACACAGTCTGGCCCTGTGAGATGGTATGTTCTGGGGACCTGATCCAGCTCTCGCTGAAATCACTAAGAGTGTTTCCATTGACTTTCATGGCAGCTGTAGCAAACTTTAGTTGCCCAAGAAAACAAAGCTCGCAGAAGTGTCAGTGCCAGATAATGCATATCACAAAGGAGCTCCTGGCGGGGTACACATTCTAGTTTTAATTTCGGTGTTTTAGTATTGGAGATAATCAGAGAGGTGCAATAAACAGCATTCACGTTAATTTTAGTTTGAAACAACCTAACGTGGTCAGAAAGACTGATGAGATGTAATATTTTCTTCCTTTGGCTTCTGTGTTTACTTCCCTCTCCCTTGTGCATACCTTGTTTATTTTTTAAATAATAATCATATTTTAAAAGCAGTGTAAATAGATTGCAAAGTGTGCTCCAATGGGGAGGATAAATATATTCTGTCTGGTAGAGAGTGATTATTAAATAATTCACGAGTGGCAAACCCAGGAGTGAGTTATCCATTTTCTCCTTCTTCATGGGTAATTTTTTTTTTCAGATCCCACAGGAGCTAATTATGTTTTCTTTGTACATAATGTTTAATAATTTTTTACGTTCTGGCACTAACTCTTACAACTACAGATTATGCGTTTTCCCCCCAAAAAATATGTGTGTGCTTGCAGGAGCAGGGCATTAATTATTTTTCTTCCCTCTTTTACACAAGAGAGGGGGGAGAGACAGAGAAGAAGTCTATATAAACTCTCATACAAGCAGAAGAATTTGGGAAGGAATTTCCACATGTAGAATGAACTTTGCCTTTGTGCAGAGGACAGATCAGCATAAGGATGATGCATAGATCTGGAGCTGGGCCTTACCGCAGGACGTGAATTTCATCCACTGCAGCTGCAGCAGCGTGAGTTTCAGCCCGTCCTTCATCTCACAGAACCATGGAAATTTGAGGTGATGGGCGGGCAGTATATTTTCAGGGCTTAATCCTACTCCCCTTGATGTCAGTGGGATCCAGATCTGGCCCCTAGGATACATCTATTCAGACCCCCTTTGTCCAGCCTACTTTTAAATGAGCCCGGGTTGTTGATAAGCTGTAAGCAGATTGGGTCAGGCCCTTCCCTGATGAAGGCCACAGAAGCCAGTGGAAGGGCTCCCATTGATATCGGCAGACTTTGGATCAGTCCTTAAGAGAGGATCGCCGTTATTCCCAATAGGCAAAAGCCATCCCTTCCGAGTATAAAGGCCCAGCAGTTGTGATGAGTTGGGGGAGATGGAATTCGTGCACACCCCGGAAACTCTGCTGCCACAGCTGGCATATCAGTGGCTGCACCCCATTGCACCAGCTTTGGGGCTACTGGATCTTCACCCGCACCCAGGGGTCAGGGAGTCCCCAACCCCTGCACTACTGCCCCAGGCCTTCTGCCTGCAAGGGAGTTTCACCGAATGCGTGGTGCTTCGGGTACATCTCTGCAGTGCAATCAGCAGCTTCTGCCTCAGGTCTATAATTTATAAGTAGCCACTGAACAGTCTTCTCTCAGCTAATAAAGGCAGCAGGTAAGTGGAGACCCTGGGTGCTTCCACATCTTCATTTTTTTATTACCTTGTAGGGAGCTCTCTGAATCTGCCTGACCTTACAGGTGAGTGGCAACCGTATTTCCAGGCAGGCAATGCCCTCTGGTGTTCTCTCTCACGTGATGTCCAAAGGGCCAGACCACTTCACCAGCAAGCAATGAAATCTTCCCATCGAGAGGAGAAAGCATCTTTCCTTCTCTCTCCCTCCTTCTCCTGTTTCTTACCGGAGCCCTGGAAGCTGGTGTGGAATTGCTCTTTCCTTTCAGATGCACTTGCTTTGGCGCTAGACGGCCTCAGCTGTCTTTTTTGGGAGTAAAAGATGCTGTGGATTTTGTGGTTGTATATAGATTCAAAGCGAATCAGTCCCTTTGAATCCAAACAACTGCTGCTGTAGGGTGCCTTCCTTTAGTAATTCCCTTCAGCCCCTCTACCCCCCCAAGTACCCATTTTAAACAGGAAAACAATCGTTTGTAGGAGGTATGGGCTATACATGAGTTAACTGTGCCCGGAGCATTTTGCTTGTTCATGGAGTGAGGGATTTATTCATTCTTAAGGCAGAATTATCCTATTTTACATACAGTGTAGTTGTGGTGAAAACCAGCACAAAAATAGCATCTCTCCCTAGCAGGGCGCTGATCCCTGTTCATCTTTTGAGTCTTATCTGCTGACTACAGTGACAAAAACCTAGCGTTTGCTCCTCTTAGCCCAGCAGAAGCCGAGGCAGCCAGGGTGTAGCGAGCTGAGTTCTCTTCTGCCTTGTACTTCGTGAGCAAAGCTGCCAGTAAGGCTCTGGTTGCGGAACGCTCAGGACTGCCGACGCTGCTGCAAGTGGAAAGAAACCGGGTGGATTCAAGGCCTCAGCAAGTTTGTAGGACTGGCCAGGGCGGAAAACTCTCTTGTAAACTGAGCAGCTCTGATCTGGAGTCCCAGGGCGAATAACCATGGAGCCTCAGAGGGTACGTCTACACTGCAAGAAAACAAAACCATAAACAGCCCACGGCAGCGATTCTCAACGCGCGGATCAAAAATAACTTTGTAGATGTTGGGTCTTGAGCTGGAGCCTGGGCTCTGAAGCCTGGTGAGGGGAGGAGAGTCTCGGGATCCAGGCTGAAATTCTGCATGGCTACTTTTAGCCCCATACCGCGAGCCTGGGTCAGTGGACCCGGGCTCTGAGATCCGCTGCTCCTGCACTTGCTGTGTAGACGTGCCCTGAGTGTGCATTCGGTGCACATTTCAGATCACCCTGGGGCAGCATGCTTTATTTATTAAGCACCAACAGTGCATTCAGCCCTGTCAGAGAGACAGATGAAGACACAAGGGAGGGAGGCTAACCTGCACAGGAGTGCAGCTCCGGGGTATGTGTGCAAAGATGTGCTAGTCAGTGTGTGCCCAGGCCCAAAGCTGACCAGCCTGTTGCAGCCTCTGTGCCGAACCTCTCCCCTTTGGTCAAGTTAGAGCAGCCTGAGAGCTGCTGTAACTTACACTGCCAGGAGCTGAAACAGCAGCTGAGGGTGTTTGGGCGCCTTGGCTGTGCCCCTGTCCTTCCTGTGCCAGACCTTACACAGGAGAGGGAGACGTTAGCTCTGACCTTGTGGCCTGATACGCCAGCAGTACGCTGCAGTGTAGACTCTGGAATCTGGCCCCCGAGCCCTGTCTTGTTGGCTCTTCCATCATCCTTTGTCGTGGTTGAATAGACTGATTTATGTACATAGGCTGAGCACCCACAACTCGAACCAAAGGGCAACGGAAGCTGCAGGCACTTGACTCCTGGAAACCAGGCCCACTGTGCATGCTTTTGTGGTGTCCCGCTTCCCACCCTTCCTCTGCCGCTTGTCTCTCTAGATTGCAAAACCTTCAGGGTATTGATTCATTCTTTGTCATTATCCTTTGTATTACAGTAGCACCGAGAGACCTCAGTTGTGATCAGCGCCTTGCTGTGGTATATACCCATAAAAGGAGGAGACAGCCTCTGCCCCCCAAAGAGCTCACACTGTAAATAGACCAGACTGACTGCGGGAGGAAAAGGAACAGTGATTTTCAGAAAGCCACACCGCAAGTCAGTGGCAGAGCTGGGAATAATACTCAGGTCTCCTGACTCCCATTCCAGTGCCCTATCCACTAGACCGCACTGCCTCCTGTATACTGTGCCTGTGGACAACATCTAGTGTGCTGTGGGCATCACCAGAATACAAACAACAGGCACTGTGCAGAATTAAAAGAAATGCCCGCAGGAGGGCCACTTTCTTAATACTAATTCATAGTTCCTCGACCCACCTATAATGCATATAGCCCATATTACAATGTGCTATTAATGCAGAGAGTTGTTGCCAGACGTTTCTGTTTTCTAAACGCTGTTCCACGGAGGCTGTTATCTGATTTCTCTGGTAGTGAGAAGAGCAGTCACATCAGACCAGAGACCATGTGGGTGGAATATATTATGTCCAAAAACCAATTTTAAGGTAAGGTGGGGGTGGAATTGAGTTTATTTACAGTCAGTTGACTTTTATAGTTAGCAATACTTATTAAGAGAGATGATGAAGAAGAAGAAAATTAAGGAGAGAGCATGGAAATGTTTCTTTGTGATATTTCTGTGCCTGGCAAAGGAAGAGACGTGTGTACAAGTTGACAATTTGTCTTCTGCCCTGAAGAGAAATTACTTGTTTACAAATGGGCATGAAATGAAATGGTGCAGAACATGTTAGGAACTTTTCAGACTAAATGGGTCAATTTCCTGTCATTCTTTCGATAATTGTATGTGGAGCGTACTGGGCTCCAAACACTGGCATATGTGATTTCTTTGTTTCTCCTGTTATTTTACTCCTCTCGTAAATGGAAGGAAAACATATTGCAATATAATCGGCTTTTGCCAGTGGCGAATAGCCGTCCATTTTCAATGAATGCTTATTACCTCCAAGCATAGTCCAAAACTCTGCAAAATAACCTAGCCTGGCTTGGACTGATGCTCTTCTGAACAAGAGGGGGTCTAGGACCTTCTTGCAAATGGCCCATCTCAGCAGGAAATGCAGTCGTCTTTTGAATTTTTCCCTTCCTAATTGCAGAATAAGCCCACGTACTCTTAGCGATGAGATGAACCACATGCTCCTTCTGAAACTTCCTGGGATGGCGGCAGACTTTCTGCTCCATTTATGCACTCAGCAAACGGTTGCTCTTGAACAGCCTGGTATGCTTTCCCCCCATTTACAATAGGCTTAGCTGCTCCAGAGGGGTTATAGACTCATAGATGTGAAGGACTGGAAGTTACTTCACTAAGTCATCTAGTCCAGCCCCTGGCACTCAAGGCAGGACTAAGTAATAACTAGACCATTCCTGACAGTAAAAAGTAAGAATTACAGACAGCTGAGCAGTGAGGAGTTAGTTAATAATTTTACTTAAGTTACCATTAATTACAAATAACACTTAGCACGACCACAGCACCTTTCACCTACGAAGCTTCAAGTGCTTTATGAAAGTGAGTAAGAACTAGGATCTCTATGACAGGAGGGTAAGTCACAGCAAGGCAAGGCAACTATATTGATGCAGTTTCAGCCGTGCAAATTCCCTTAAATCTAGGCAAGTCCTTCGAAAACTAGAATGCAAAGGGAGAGACTAGAACTTTGCAGAACTGGCTATAAAGAACTAGACTCCGATTGTGGTTGTACCACTATAAATCCAGAGTGCTTTGACTTTAACGGACTCACTCCTCACGTACAGCGGGCTAAACCAGATGAGCCTTGACTCTCCAGGGCAGATGAGAAGGAAACAGGGAATACGAAACATCAAACGTAAGCAATTTTCTTCACTTGTGAGGCAGGCCCTTCACTGCCTATCCCCACCCTACCTGTTCTCTTTCATTCACTATCAAGAGGTCAGTTCCCACCTCTGATCAGCTCATGATCCCAGTCTCCATTGGCTGCTCGTGAAATTTTCAAACAAGCACCTTTGTGCTTTCTACCAGGCTGCCCCTCACACTTAGGAGGAGCTCCCCGTTAGCTTCTGCCAAACCACCTCTCTTTTACGTGCGGTGACTTAGGAGCACGCATTCTCAGACCTGTGGGAGTACATCTGGGCTTCGGCTTCAGTTGGCTGGGAAATGTTCCCACAAACGGTTTTTGGTGAATATGTATTTGTTGAAAGTTTTCGTCAGATATTTTTGGATTTTCAGGGGTTTTTTTTTTTTTCTTTAAATGAAAAATTTTCAATCAAAAACCCAGAAAAGTTAATCAAAATCAGACACTTCCCACCAACATTTCTGATTTTAGGGAAGGGAAGGAGGGGGACATTTTTTTGTCCAAAAAAACGCACTTCAAACAAAATATTTTGACCAGCTTTACCTTCAGCCCTTCTTAAAATGTCCCTGTTAATTTCAGTGTCATCTGTATATCGTTAAGGCCCAAATTAGCCCCAGTTGGGTCCTTAGCTTGAATGCCTGTTTTCCTTTAAAGCTAAAATCATAAAAACCCCAATATTATTCCACCAGTAGAGAAGTGAAGACTTCCTGTAGGTGCGAAGGTCAGGCATGCCTGCCTGTCTCTTATACTGATAAACTTGGTGCAAATGAATTGGAAATAAAGTCCGGTCCTGTGGCTAACCTTAAAATCTGCTTCTGCCAAAAGGAAAGGAGATGAATTCATATGTGAAACCCATTGTGTGAATCAGCAGTTGCTAAAATGAGTTAAAGTTAACACTTCTTACTGTGTTATTGAGTCTGCATTGCTGGCATATCTTGATAAGATATTCATGACTCCAGATTCCACACAATTCATTAGAAACTTGAAGTAAATGATCTTTGACCTGCCTCACCAAAGATCCTTGAGAACCATGCATAGAGTTTATTTCACAGCTGTCGTTGAAAGTTTGGAGCCTTTGAGGTCTAATTCAGATCTCGTATATATCAGGAGTAACTCAGCTGAAGGAAACGGAATAGGCCCATTGCAAAAGCTATTGGGAATCAGTTCAGAATCAGATTCTTTGTGGTGCTTCTTGAACCAGAAAATGAGTTATAGCGACTCCTGTATCTTGGAGCAAAATGAGGAAAGATCAAGGGCTGCATTAGTCACTTTCCCCATTTTACATAATAATATTTTAGCAAACACTGTATTTGCCGCATGTTTAAATGCCTGGCCTGAATAATCACAGAAGACAATGTGGCAATAATAAACCATTCTTTATGTATTGAGGGCAAAACAATTATTCTGTTTTTAAACTTGTATTTTAATAATGTCCAACTTTGCTTTTGTTATTCACACACTCATGGAGAGAGCTTGTTTTTATTTTAGAAAGAGAGAGAATTTTTCCTTGCTTGGATCAGAGCCAGCTGGATTTATGTTAATTGCTCCTGATGCCTGGAGTCTCTCTAAGCCAGTGGTTCTCAACCAGGCATACATACCCCTGGCGGTACGCAGACGTCTTCCAGGGGGTGCATCAACTCATCTCGAGATTTGCCTAGTTTTACAACAGGCTACATAAAAAGCACTAGCGAAGTCAGTACAAACTAAAATTTCATACAGACCATGACTTGTTTATGCTGCTCTGTACACTGAAATGCAAGTACAATATTGATATTCCAATGGATTTATTTTATAATTGTATGGTTAAAAAGGAGAAAGTAGGCAGTTTTTCAGTGTGCTGTGACACTTCTGTATTTTTATGGCTGATTTTTTGTAAGAAAAAGGTATTTAAGGGAGGTGAAACTTGGGAGTACGCCCGACAGATCAGACTCCTGAAAGGAGTACAGTATTCTGGAAAGGTTGAGAACCACTGATCTAAGTGGCCCCTATTACAAGAGAATCTGACTAATGCCTGTAGGATCTCTATTGCAGGGATCCGCAACCATTAATGCTCGTGTCCCATGTGTGGAAGGGCAGTGCTGTTATCCCCACTGTACAGGTTGGAAGCTGAGGCACAGAGAAAGGCTAAGTGATTGCCCAAAGGACACGAAGGAAGTATGCGGGGGAGTAGGGAATTGAACTCAGATCTCTTCAGTCTCTAACAACTGTGTGGCTAACTCAGCCCGCACTGTCAGAAAGAGGCTTAGCGCTGCTCCATTGAGGCCGTGCTGGCAGGGAGCAGGGGGAGGGCGGCTGGTTCTGGGGGCCTGGTCTGCAGCGGAGTAGGTGGCAAAGCCTCATGTGTGGCCCTTCTGGTGCTATTGAAACAGTACATAAGACGCCAGAGCATGGGGCGGAAGGAGGGAGGGAGGGAGACGGAGAGCCACGCAAGTGCTTGGCCCAGTCGCACGCCTCATGCTCGTGGAGAGGGCACACGGGCTGGCACGTAGCACCCCAAACGGAGCAGGTGGGAGGTGGGGTTATGGTGTGCATGTTGCCATAATACAACTAGAGAGAGACGCTCAGAGAAACGTTAAAGCTGCCTTTAAAGAAGGGTGGCTCATGGAGTTAATAGTTATTGCTTTCCAGTATTGTGGGTTCCCATTGTAAATCCCTGGTGTCCCGCGGTTTAAAACTTGGTGGTGATAGATATTAGCTCTGGGCTGAGCTGTGGCCTGGAATCTTGGAATCTCTTTGCTTCAGAGCGAGCTTGGTGAGGGGAAAATTGGCATTCTGTGGTGCAACATGACTTATTTGTTCTGTTTGTTTTGTGTGGAGCATTTTTGTATTCCCATGACTCAAAAGCATTTTAATTTATTCCTTTGAACCATATGTTTTGTAAACTCTGGTTAACCCAACATTGCTTTTGATATTTTGGGGATTGAGCTGGAGAGGGCGGGAGAAAGTTTTTAGGCTGTTGAAGTATTTGGTACCGTCAGGAACCGTCAAGTTGTGCAGTCAAAGCTGCGTGATCTCGTTTTTAGTCCCTCCTCCTATTTGTTGTAGACACTTTTGTGCTTTGTCTCTGTTAAATTGACAGCAGCGTGGGGCGGGCACTGTCTCTTATTTTGTTTCCGTGCTGCATAATAGAGGCCTGATCCCAACTGAGGCATAAACATTGGCTAAATAATAATAACCATATTGCGTTAGGTGTTGTACAAACACATTTGGACAGTCCCTGGCCCGCTTTCTCACTGACTCCAGATCAAATATGCCCATTTAGCAAATTAAAACAGCCACAGTTTTCTCCCTTTACTGTGACCACCACAAACTCCCCTTTGGCTCTGAGGGTCAAGCTGGGGTCTTTCTGCTTATGCATCACCGGCCATGCCAGCAGTTCTGCCGGCCAAATGAATCCCCTAGTGATACGTGCATAGCCCCTTCAGATCGATCTTTCAGTGACACCTATGTAGCCCTGGTGCCTGTTTGGCACATAGTCAACAATTCTATTGATGCCCAAGAAAGTATTAGAATCCACTTTGCTCTTCCAGAGCTGTCTCCTCCGCAGGGCTAAGAGGAGAACATTTTATTTCGGTCACTGTCAGCCAGTCTGACTCTGATACGCACAGAGGGGGCAGGTCTGCCAAGTAACCTGCACGCGAAAGCCGAAAGGCACTTTAACATTTCAAACAGCTGATGTTTTTGCAAGCTTTTTTTTCCCCCCTCCTCTCCATAAAACATTGCTCTTGCGCTCCTGTTTGCCTCAGCAGGACCTTTTTCACGCTGGCTAATCCCCATATATAGGCATCAGTTCAGGGAGGTGGGCTTGCTCTCTGCAGTGTTTTTCTGAACGTTTTGTTTAGCTGGGATGACATTATTCAGACAAATTAAATCCTCCAGAACATAAACTTGTTACGACTCTCTGCTGCGGCAACTTCCCCGAGAGCAACAAACTCTGATCCGACGTTTTAACAGCTGCAAACCCGGGGAGTCTTACATAAAAGATCTAAGCTGGATAGGTCTGTGTGGTACAGCTAACCCTCTCCATAAATATGTTCCCAGTTTTTAATAGTGCATTGAGATTGAAGTACAAACTGTTCTGGAATACCTCCGCGCGCGCGCACACAGGCAGACAGAGCCGGGTGGCGGTAGAAGGTGGGGAGGGGAGTGTGGTTATGTCACTGTTGCTCCATGACGACTTCAGAACATCTTGCACATCTGATCTGCACATTCCTGCCTGGGAAGCAGAAGCTCAGGAACCCGGGCTGCAGGCAAAGCGCCGCTCGGCTGGCGACACCCACGGAATAGGAAGGAGGACATCTTGTGGCAAAAATGGAGCTGACCATGCAAGAGTGTGTGGGGAGAAGGGAGCCAGAACTGTGGGAGGGGTTCCCAGAGCCCTGGATATCTGGACCGGCTGGCCACTGGGTGGGGGCAGTAACTTGTGTCCAGGTGTTGGGCTCAGGGAGCCCCCCAGTGCCCTCCTCTGCCTGGGCATGGCAGGGGTGGGCAAGTTTGCACGCTTGTGTGTGGGCAGCTATATTTTGACCCCAACACGTCTTGGTAGGAGCTGACAACTGCACTGCATGTGGGCACCGGGTCCACCGGCTGGTACTGGGGGGGGAGCCCAAGTCACCCTTTTGTAGCGGGGGTAGCAGGTGTACCAGCTGAGCGTGCTCCACAGATGCCCCTCAGGCTCTGACCATGTCCTCGGTGCTCCCGTGGCTCTCAGAGCTATAGTTCAGCCATGAGTGTGTGCACCAAGGTGGGGTGAAGCCTCTGAAAGTGCCCTTGTGAGCCGAGAAGGAATCAGATAAATGAAAGTGCTACAGTAAGTAAAGGCAGCATGGTCTAATGGTCTGAGCATGGGACTACCAGCCAGCAGCCCCTCCCTTTTAATGCTGTCTCAGCTACTGATTTACTGCATTACCTTACTCCGGTCACATCACCTCTTTTTGCCTTGGCTTCCCTCCCTGTGAAATGGGGTTAATGACCCAGGGGTGTTGATAGGATTCATCAGTTACTGTTTGTGCAGACCAGGTTAAGAACTGGCTAACAGAGATTTGCAAAGGTAATCGTGAATGGTAATTGTGAATTCATCCTGGAACCGCAGGTTTTTCTCATGGGATTCGGCAGGCGTCAGTAGTAGGCTTGACACTGTTCAACATTTCCCTCCATGATCTAGAAGTGCAAGTGAAATCACTGCTGATAGAGATTGGCGTAGTGGTAAATAATGATGAGGATAGGGCGTCATACAGAGTGATCTGCTCTGCTTCTTGAAATGGGCCCAGGCCAACAAAATGTGTTTTAATACAGCCAAATTTGAGATCATGCATCTACAAACAAGGAATGCAGGCATTGACTTCAGACAGGATTAGGAGGTCACGGTGGACAAGCAACTCAACACAAGCTCCCGGTGGGATGCTGTGGCCACAAGAGCTGATGCGTCCCTGGAATGTATAAACAAGGGAGCAGTGAGAAGGACCAGGTGATTTTATCTTTGTATCTGGTGTTGGTAAGACCAACATTGGAATACTGAACCCAGGTCTGGTGTCCACCTTGTAAACAGACATTGAAAAGTTGTTCCGGAAGCAGAAAAGAGCCACAAAAATTATTCAAGAGCTGGAAAAATGCCTTATTATGAGAGACTTAAAGCTCCCGCTGTTTAGGTTATCAACAGGAAGACTGAAAGGCAACTTAATTAGTGTATATAAAGTACCTTCACAGGGAGAAAACAGGCAGTGCTAAAGGGCTAGCGGAGAAAGACAGAACAAGAATCATAAAAGATGAGAGTTGGAAGGGACCTCAGGAGGTCATCTAATCCAAACTCCTGCTCAAAGCAGGACCAACCCCAACTAAACCACCCCAGCCAGGGCTTTGTCAAGCTGCACCCTAAAAACCTCGAAGGATGGAGATTCCACCACCTCCCTAGGTAACCCATTCCAGTGCTTCACCACCCTCCTCGTGAAAAGCTTTTTCTTAATATCCAACCTAGACCTCCCCACCGCAACTTGAGACCATTGCTCCTTGTTCTGCCATCTACTACCACTGAGAACAGCCTAGCTCCATCCTCCCTGGAACCCCCTTTTAGGTAGTTAAAGGCTGCTACCAAATCCCCCTCATTCTTCTCTTCTGCAGACTAAAAAGCCCAGTTCCCTCAGCCTCTCCTCATAAGTCATGTGCTCCAGCCCCCTCATCATTTTGACTGCCCTCCGCTGCTCTCTTTCCATTTTGTCCACACCTTTCTGTAGTGGGGGGGGGGCCCAAAACTGGACACAATACTCCAAATGTGACCTCACCAGTGCCAAATAGAGGGGGATAATCACTTCCCTCGATCTGCTGGCAATGCTCCTACTAATTCCAGAATAAATGTCTGGAAGTGGAAGCCAGGCATATTGAAATTAGGCGCTAACTTTTTACAGTGAGAAAGACCAACCAGTGGACGACACTACCAAGGAACGTGGTGGATTCTCCCTCTCTTGATGTCTTCAGATGCAGACTGGAGGCCTTTGTGGTGGAGATGCTTCAGCCAGACCCAACTTATTAGGCTCAGTTCAGGGGTAGCTGGATGAAATTTAAGGGCCTGTGTTGTACAGGAGGATCTATCTAGATGAGCCTTACATTCTCTGAATCTGTGACAGTTGAGCATGTTAAGCATTATAACTGCCCAGGTCCCCAGGCTTTCTGAGTGGAAGTGCTGCTCGGATGTTACCTCACTAAGCTGTGGTTTTATTTTATGCTCTCTCCGCCAAAAAAGAGAACCCTGGCCGGTAGATTTAAGAGCTGTTCCTGCCGGGTGTGGTGCTGACTGATGGCTCTTGTCCTGTCCGAGCTGATGCTCAGCTGGTGTAAATCAGCACAGCTCCGCTGATTTATAGCACCTGGGGATTTGACCCATCCTGTTCAATGATGGAGCAGGCCTGTGGTCAAGGTCTGCACGAAAGGCGCGTGGATGGGCAATTGTTGGGCGGGTGGATGCGAGTCCCGCCACGTGGGAAGATGATAGCTTACATTTTCAGACATGGCCACTAATTTCAGCAGTCTCGTCTGTCAGTGTCTGGCTTTTGAAACACCTTGGGCTCTTTTCTCCTTACCCCTTTCCTCACCTGGTGCTTAATACCCACAACAGCAGCTGGGTCAAGTTGAGCACCCCAAAAACCTAGACACCCCCAAATCAGTAGCCACATAGGGCCATGCGGCTGTTAGTGCTTTGGTGTTCAGGGGAGGCTTGTATCTAAGGTACATCTCCTGGCGCCTGTCAGTGTATGATCCAACTCTGGAATCAGACCACATAGACTTCCTGTGGCACCCTCGTCACAAATCACGGTGTCTACAAGCGAACCAAGTTGGCTTAGAAGTGTGGGTTAGAAGAGAATTAAATTGAAAAGGCAGCAATTGTAGTAATGCCTTAGGATGGGGACCGTCTTTTTGTTCTGTGTTTGTACAATGGCGTCCTGGTCCATGACCGGGGCTCCTAAGTGCTAGGGTAATACAAATAAGGAATGTAATGATAATCCATGCAGCACTTTTTCACCAGTAGATGACAAAGCATTTTGCAAAATTGGATTAGAATAAGGATATTTAGGGTGCAATGAACACAGACGAAAGATCAAGGTTGCATCATAAAGCTGTGATTTCAGTTGTGCATTCCAGATCTCGGTTCAACTATTTTTGTGTTTGGTTTGTTTCAGAAAAGTACAGAAAGGCCTTGGAGTGAGTAATATTGTAAAAAATACACAGGGTAATTAGCAAGCTCCTGGAACTATGTGCAGCTGTAATAAGCTTTAAACTTGAGTTCCTTCCCACAGGTGGAGTCCAGCAACATTAGAGGCAACCTGCACAATTTGGCTATTTTTATGCCTCTTCATGTAGGAATGTGAATGTTAAACAGTGTCTGAGTAAAGCGAATGTAGGGCATACGCCAGCCTGCCTGCATGCCAGACTTGTTTCAGCTCATTGCATTGGCTGTATAAAAAGCCTGAATTGCTCCTTAAACTGCATATCCGAGTGAAGATTTTGCTAGAAGAAGCTTCTTTACCTTAAAATCTGACCATTTAACATAAAACATCGAGTCTTCACAGGATATTTACTTTCCCTGCCAACCACAAAGGGGGACAAATGATTCCAGGAGAGCTTTACGAGTTACGCAAAGCCTTTGGATTAACTTTTCCAAAGAGATCTTGCAGGCGCTGGTGTGATTTGATTTATAATGCGTTTCGGAAGTGGCTGCATTCCATTTCTGTTTGCTATCCTGGGCCAGACTTCCATCAGGTCTCCACAGAACTGGCAAGAGGGTCCATTCTGCACCCGCAAATCAGTATTTGCTGTCATGGGAGTGACAGATATGGCAATTTCGTGTAATATCTTTGGGAGCTCTTAACTGTATTAAGTTTATGTCTCATTATGGGCCAGGGATATACTGGTTCAATCTGGATTCTCCAGAGACCAACAGACAAAGAAGGGACTTTTGGATAAATTGCCTGAGTTTAAACCATCTCAGGGTCTCCCTTCTTTGGGATCCAGCAAACAAACAGAGCCCCCCTTTTGTCCACGGGGTGGGAGGATGGAGGGAGTAATCCTGCCTGGGAAGGGTTAGAATTACTTTGGCCAACTGATGCCCCATGAGATTGATGTGCGACCCCTGGTAAGCTTGTAGCATGCTTGTAGGAACTTCTATTGTTTTTTAAATGTTTGTTCTGTAATCCTTTCACCTTTAAGAAGAAATGAGCCTGCTCAGCAAAGGCAGTGTGATATGTCTGACTGCTGCCAGTCATGCTGTTTGCAGCTTTCAAAGAGAAAGCAAAGTGCAGGCACTGGCTTCTCTAGGCAGTCTGCCATGCTGGGGGTTTCATAGTTTGGGCAGGCAACTGGGAAAAATCCAGTCAGGAAGGGGAGAGAGATGCGGGCCTCCGCCCAAGAGGGGTCCTGTCAGAGGAGTCAGTGCCCTGGTGTCCCACAGAGGGGAAATACAGGTTCAGTTCCTGAACTGTGGCAATGGAGCCAAAGGGCAGGTTGGCCAGAGGCCCCTTGTACTGAGCAGTGCTTGTCCTGTGAAATCAGAGAGTACACAAAGGCTTGGGCCTTAACAACATTGTTTGACATCCGTCGTTTAACGCAGGGCGTTGGTCTCATTCATCAGGGTTTTCAGATTAATCTTGGGCGGGAACTTGATGATTTCCCATCCCTTTCCTTTCGGAAGGGAAAATGGGAAGTGACTTTGGTAAGGATGGCGATGAGCAGTTCACACATTTCAGTGATGAGCAGCACCAGCAGTACAGCTAACTTTAGAAGGGAGCTCCCAGGCCATTTAAAATACAGCGTCCAAATATCAGAGCAGGGTTAATCCTTGCCACCATAATGGGAAGAGAAGTCCTATCTTGGAACAGAAAAGATTAAGAATTAGGGTTTTTTCCCCCCCTATACTCAGTAATCATAATTATAATCAGCCCTGCAGACTGGACAATACGATATTAGAGAGACAAGGTGGCTGAGGTGATATCTTTTATTTTAACATCTTTCATTGGACCAACTTCTGTTGATGAGCGAGATGAACAGAAGTTGGTCCAAGGAAAGATATTCCCTCACCCACCTTGTCTCTCTCGTATCCTGGGACCGACACGGCTGCAACGCTACACACAATAAGATGACATTGTGAACTTGGATCAATATATGTATTGCATGTAATGTCTGTGTGCACATATGTGTAATGCATGTTCTTTACATGTTGGTAGTATAACTGAAAGTATTGTAAACATTTCATTACCTTTGCCGCACTTCCTTATTGTCAGTTATGTAAGGGGGCCAGTCAGGTCATAGGAGTCCAGTTTACGTAGGTGCCTGTACAAACATGTAGCAAAGAGATGGTCTGTACCCCGATTAATATCCTTTTGCACTTCAGCCCGCTGAGGCTGTGAACCTAAACTAGTTAGTTTCATTTTCTGCTCATGGTCCATTTCGCTCTCTGATTCTTCAGGACTATCATAGTGCTGTTGGGATTGCATCACCTTTGTTTACACCCAGATACACCTGGCATTCTTTTTAAATGTGCCTTCATATTTGGTTTTCCAAAACGGACGTTTCTTTTTCGTGGAATCGAACAGTTTGGCCTCAGTTCTTCAATGGCGTCCCTTTAAATCCTTTACAAACTGAATACTGAGCCGTTCGGTACATTCTAGATGGAATGGGGTGCAGTGCGTGTGCGTTTCTCATGACGCTTGTATGCAGCGTGGGATCCCGGAGTGATGTGAAAGACCTAGTAAGAAACGCCAGCTGTCAGCTCGATATTTGGTCAGTTCTGCTTTGATGTGAGCCTTCCTGACAGCATAGACCAATGTCCTTCATGTTCCACACTAACCCATGCTTTTTTTCATGCTGAAAGGGAAAGAAATACTAGCTCTTCTGCCTTTAGAGGAGGTTCCTGCTCCGAAAATCCCCAGCTAAACTCTGCTGACACTAGCAGTTCAGCCACCTACTCACACGTGCATGGCCTCCTTTCCTTGCAGTGTGGGGGGGTGACTGAACGCAAGCCGTTTTTTACACTTTGCAATCCAGCAGTTTTGCTTTCCAGGATCGCTGTAGCTGATTAGCTGGAACATCCGTCTGAAGTCAGGAGATATCCTGCTAGACCCAAGGGGACTAATCGTGCTAGTGTGAGGGCAAAGAAACAGTGCCAGGTGTTTAGAGAAACAAACTTCTTGGGATTCCCCACGCTCATGTGCCACCACACCAATTTCCTCTAGCTGAAGATCATCTGGCTCAGGGTCTCCCCACATAGCTGCCTGGCACAGGCGGGTCTCCAATGACTGGATAATGCTGGAGATGGAACCTCGTAATCAGCTCCCTGGGCAGAGGGCAGACAGATCTGTCACTCAGCTCCCGATTGGCTCCTGGTCTGGAGCTCTGTTTAAGAACTTTTCTCATCCATTCCACCCACTGCACGGATCCTCCTTATACAGACAGTTCCTCTCCCCCACCTATCTGCCCAAGGCCCCCGCTTTCCCTCTCTGCCACTCTCATATCAGCAGAAGACACATTTACTTCTCCAGACTAGGAATTTAAGCTAAACTCCATGTCAGCTGCATGAAGAGAACAGAGGAGTCAGTACATCTAAAAATAATCAGGATACCTGCTAGATGATGTATTTGACCCTGAACTTTACTGTTTGCTGGACTGCATTTTCTTCAGATGAGGTGCTGAGTTTCTGGATAGGAAAATGGATATTGTTCTGGGGGATGACACAGTCTGGGTCTCTGCCAAAAACATCCTGGTTTATAATGTGTGTGGTGGTGGTCGGGGGGAGATCGACACATTCCTCCCTGTCTTATGCTGACTCACTAACTGCTGCTTTCTGCTCTCCTTGGATGTAGCTGGGGCTGTGAATGTGAGATTCCGCTTCCCTTCATCTTCCAAAGTGAATTTAAAATGAAAAGGATGCATTTGACTTTAAGGAGTTCTTCAGGAAATAAGATGTCCCCCTCCCCCTTTCCCCTTGGAAGGACCTCAAGTATCTATAAAGTTTTTACCCAAGAAATCCCAGCCACTGTGAATTCTCCCAATACCCTGGCGCTCCAGTGTATTCTTCTCACAACAGAGATTTATGTGTCTGGCAACTCTTCAAGAAACATTTCAAGGATTTGGCTGAATCATATTCCCAGTGCCAATTCAGGTAGCAGCAGTGTCTAAGCCACATGAGTCTTTTTTCCAGCATGACAGTGGATTAGGTATTTACTGAAACTATTTTTATGCTGAACTGTTGCCATGATCTGTATTTCACAGCCCACATGAACCCGCTGAAAGGTTTATTATATTGCACTCACTTCAGTCTGAGCCTGACCGTGTTGATCTGAAAGTGACATGATCCACCTACTCCCCCCGCACCAGCCACTGTGAGAGGGGTCTGTCGAATCCATAAGTGGGCATGGACCAGAGTGTTTCCCCTTAAGCTCAGAGGAACCCTGTTAAAGATCCCAGTTACCTTCTTCTTTAAATACTTCCAGTTGTGCCTTCCAGCACTGAGTAGCGATACTGTGCACTTACGTTGTGCTTCCTATCGGAGGATCTCAAAGTGCTACAGTTCTGGCCACACCTTCGCTATACTAGGTTTACAGATAACTAAAGCAGCCATAGAGGTGGCCAATGACTCGTTGAAATTCACAGAGCGAATCATTGATGCATCCAGGGATAGAACCCTGGGTCCCACTCCCTTGCTGTAACTATGAGACCACGTTACTTCCCAGTGTGATTTAAATCAGAGAAAGACTCCGAAGTGATCTCTCATTCTGTCTACCTGAAAATGTTTAGGTTTGGGGGTAAATGGTTCAACTGATATTCAGCTGATACATTTCTTCTTTGGCAGCTCTTAGAAACTTCTTAAATATGCCTTTGAGGAGGATCTGAAAAAGAAAAGAACAAATGGGCTGCTTTTTTGCTTCTTGATGAAGGGTAATTTTTGCCTGAAAAGTTTTTGGGAGTGGGGGGGGGGCATTCTGCCTTTCCTCCCCCCCCCCCCCCGTCCCCCCCCCCTTTTTTTTTTTAAACCTTTAGAAATATCCAGAATGTCAAGTTTCATCTTTCCTGTTTTTCTGGAAATCTCCCTTAGAAGGTGCAGACATGGAATGTCAGCTCAGTCCAGCCTTACTTAAAGAGATGATGGTTTTAAATTCTCAAGCAAAAAAGCTTTTCTTCCCAAACATTTGTTAGGTGTTTGAGTTAAATATTTATTTACAAAAACAAAGAGTTTTAAACTGTGTGAATTCAATTCACTTCCCTCTTAAATCAATCAGATTTCACTTTCTTGGTATTTTTGCAGTCACAAGTTCTCCAGTCATCCAGCGTCTTCCAGGAAAAACAGGGTAGACAAGAACTGCATTTGTAATGTAAAAATACCAAAGAAGGGAGAAAAAAGGCATCCAGGCCTTGTTCATGTGCAATAAACAAGCATGAAATGACACCCACCCAGTGGTTTTTTCCCTTTTCTAGTTAATTTTAAGGGTTACGGTCATGGTGACCTTTTTGTGTCAGTGCCAGTCTTTCACATCAGAGCCATCAAACAGGAAGCTCAAACAGAATTTTGTTTTTTTCCATTTATGGGTCCCAGATCTTACCAGTCTCTAGTCTCTCTGGTCTGCCAGTGATGAAGAAGGAGTGCTGTTATGGTTAAGCAGCTGTGCCAAAGCAGCAAGAGTGAATTACAGTCCTGCTCAGATTTATTAAAGGCTCCGAGAATTAAGTTTTCTACCAAAACAAAAATACTTTCCAGCCTCCTGTAACTTCTCGGTTTCCTTTTATGTTAATATCATGTGGTTTGATTTGACTTGAGTTTTAGCATAATAATTTGCTACATAACATTTTTGTTTTGTTTTCAAAAAGTCCTAATCAGTTTAAACTGCAAACAGTTTGAAATGCCTCTCCACTTGCTCTCATAATTCTTGATAATCAGGTTTGTAAATCTAATCCAGTGCCTCTGGAGGAGAATCTCTGAGTTGCCCACGATTGTATCTAGGCAGGAGCATGCTTTAATTGCTCACTTGTTTTCACCATCTCTCATCTGCATATAATTCTGCTCTCTGTGTAGAAGCTACTCACAATGGGACAGATCCTTCAGTCCTTACTCAGACAAAACTCCCACAGTGGCATTTCAGGGTCAGACAGGCAGTGTTTAGGGAGGTCAAATTGAGTTAGTGGTGCAAAATCTGCTTTACGTATTGTCAATGCCAATAATGCAAATATAACAAGCTCTTTAGTTCTGTGTTTGTACAGTGTCTGGACAATAGGGCAATGATCTGTGACTGGGCCTCTGAAGTGCTACTGCAAGACAGATAATTATAACAGGAAAATGCGGGGTGTCCGAGTCGGTGAAATATCCTTTCTGTGATTGAGGAGAAATGTTTGAGAGGTTAAGGAGGCTTTGCTGTAATAAGAATAAAAATAAACCATGAGGCCAGATGAAATCTACAAAGCCAAGCGATGACTTCATTGTAAACAGACATCAGTGGCTAGTGACCTGTATCATGTGAAAGAGTTGTTAATCTATGGAGACTGGACTAGGGCCAGGGCATAAAGTCTTAGTGTCTTGCCAGCACTCCTGAATGTTGGGAGCTTTCACAAAACTCTTTATCTTTGGAATTTTGAGGGATTTCCTCAAAATCAGAAATCTTTGAAAGTCAGAGCACCTTGCTCCCGGCTGTGTATTGTTATGTCATGTATTGGAACTCGAGCCAACAATCTGCCTGTGAGCTCATGAACTCCTACAAACAAAGAAATCAGTGATGGACACGATCTGCTCAGATATTCCCTCTGCCACGGCAGCGTTGTTTCCTCGGGTGTTCCTTATTGATGCTAACCTCTTCAGCAGTCTTACAACTTGTTTCTGCTGGCCATCCAGAAATTCACTCCACCAGATCTCAGTTGGCTTCACTGTAGCTACACGAGGGGTGCATTTGGCTTGTTGTGTCATAAGCAGTTTTAAAAGGAAGTGTGACCCACACACTCAGTTTAAACCTTGCACAGCTTTGTTTTTGTGTAGGACCTACAATTACTCATTTTGTTAGTACCTAGTAGACTAGTTTTTTAAATGAAATATCATCAGAAAGAGATTTGCTAAGAGAAGATTGTAAAGAAACAGGAATTCCTGACAAGTATTTGATCTCTTTCATTGAACTGTTGGTAAAGAGGCTTTTAATAGATCAGCTCAGTCTACGATTATCTATTAATTACCATTATTAATTCTCAATGGTCTTTCACAGTCTTGTTTTTTTAAATGTTGTCACTCTTTAGGACTTTAGTAAAAATGAACATCAGTGGGTCAGAGATCTCCTCAGTCAGCTCTTCAAGGACTCTTGGGAGCAAGGTATCCAGGCCTAAAATGTTTATCACTAGCAGATATTGTTTAACATCCTCCTTGGTTATTAATGGATTGGAAAGTACTTAGTCATCCTCATGTGGATGAGCACAACAGAAGCACAACATCCTGCTTTTTTCCAAATATCGAACAAATATTTATTGAACACTTCTGCCTTTTCTGCCTCATTAGCTATTTTAGCATCTCCATCTAGTAATGAGTCTATTCCATTTCTAGGAATTATTTTGTTCCAAATGTACTTAAAAATCTTTCTTATTGTCCTAAGTGCTGACTGCCATGTTTTTGCCCTCATGCCTTTAGCGTCCCTTATTAATTTTTAATAATTCCTAACTTCTAGTTTATATTGCTTGCTATTTCCCCTTTTCCTCATTCGTTTTATGTTCCATTTTATTTCTGACTGCTGCTTTCACTTTGCCACTAGGATGGGCATTTAGCCAAAGTTGTCCTCTTTCTTGATTGTGGAATCATATTTTTTTTGGCCAGCTAATAAAATCTATTTAAAGGACTCTCAATTTTCATTCACATTTTTCTGTCTAAATTTTTTCCTGCTAATTGTGGTCAGCTTTGGGAAATTAGCCTTTTGAAGCCCCAGGTATATATACATTACTAGTAGATACTGTTCTCTGTTTACCCATATTAAATGTAATCATGTCATGTCCTTGGTCTCTAGGCAACCACCAACTTCCAGTCTGATAATTAATTTATCTTTGTCCATCATAATGAGGTCCAAAATAGTTAGCTCATGTTGGATGCCATATCTTTTGTGTCAGACAATTATCTATAATTTTTGGAAACTCAGATCATGCTTTACCACAGTCTTCATGGGATCTCCCACATGTCTTCCAAACTAAAGTTCCCCATCACAACACAGTTTTTCTTTCCACACATTACAGACAGATGCTTAAGGAGTAACTCATCCTGTGCCCTAGTTTGATCTGGTGGCCTGTAACAGACTCCCTCCTGGGCTTTGTTAGTTAGCACATTGATCTATATGCATTCAAGATCCTGCAGTTCTGAGTTATCAATAACTCTAAACAGGTAGCAGCATCTTTAATGCAGCGTGCCCACTCTACACTTTTTCCCCACTCTGTTCTTCCTGAACAGGATATAACCAGAGATTTTTAACTTTCTAGGCATGTGAATCATCCCACCAGGTTTCAATAATTCCAGTACTATCAAATTTGTTCTCATCAATGAGACTTTCCAATTCCTCTTGCTTGTTACACAGACTCCTGTCATGGGTATACAAGCAACTGAAATGTTTCTTCACGTCGTTTGGCGCAGTAGTTCAATTTGTTCATGACACTCTGAGCTTGAGTTTGTACCACATTTGCCTTCTAAGTAGCCTCTCCTAACATTGCTAATTTAACATACTCTTGACTGCTCCAGCTACTGTCCAACTGAAAAGATTACCTAATGCACACCTGTGAGATGCAGGCCATCCTGTTTGTACAACCCTTGCCCCATTGGAATGTGGGGTAATGTGCCATGAAAACAAAAACTTCAGATTCACCCCAGCCACACAGCCAGTGGTTCACCTTCAGTGTTTTCTGCCTTCTTCCACTCATGGAACCGGGAGGATCTCAGGAAAGATTGCCTGGACTCTCCTCTTCTTGTTCAACATCTTCATTAATGATCTGGAGGATGGAGTGGATTGCACCTTCAGCAATTTTGCAGATGACATTAGGCTGGGGTGGGGGTGGTAGATAGGATACAGAGTGACCTAGACAAACTGGAGGACTGGGCCAAAAAAATCTGATGAGGTTCAACAAGGACAAGTGCAGAGTCCTACATTCAGGATGGAAGAATCCCATGCACAACTACAGACTGGGGACCGACTGGCTAGGCAGCAGTTCTGCAGAAAAGGACCTGGGGGTTATAGTGGATAAGAAGCTGGATATGAGTCAACAGTGTGCCCTTGTTGCCAAGAAGGCTAACGGCATATTGGGCTGCATTAGTAGGAGCATTGCCAATAAATCGAGGGAAGTGATTATTTCCCTGTATTCAGCACTGGTGAGGCCACATTTGAAGTATTGTGTCCAGTTTTGGGCCCCCCACTATAGGAAGGATGTGGACAAATTGGAGACGTGCTGAGCCAAAGTTCTAACAGGGAAATCGCCTTAAGCAAACATATTCCCAGAGTGGGAGGGGAGTTGGAGTCTGAAATTAACCACTCTGTTTTTCTCACCAGTACAGACTTAGAAGAATAAAATGAGTAAATTCCCTAGGACTAATTTTCAAGTGTGGAAGGGATTAATCAGCAGAAGGGAAATTAAAATGTTTGTCTCGCTCAGATGCGGAAACATCAAAAGGTGACTGAGCTGTAACGGCGCTGAGGTTGGCGACTAAGAAGCCCCGTCAAGTGGCGACAGCATGTTTATTTACCCTCTTGGGCTACCAGTCAAACTGCCACTGAAGTCAGTGGCCTGTGTTCTGGAGAAGGTCAGATTAGATTATCACCAGGGTCCCTCGTGGCCTTAAAATCTATAAATGGGAGTTAAATCTGGCCTAGGCAGAACTCTCTGTAAAAGCATCAGGTAGGTGCAAAAGTTGTTATAACGCTGGGGCTTTAGAGGATGCAGTCTTCAGGGCGAGAATCATACCATCCTATGTGTCTGTACGGTATCCGGCACAATGGAGTCCCACATCCGACGGGGCCGTTGGTGCTACCATGATAGAAATAATAATAGCTCCGTGCAGACAGTCCCAGTTTCTGCTTCAGGATGCTTGTGGGGTGGAGGCATAAATTGTTCTCATCCCAGTCCCTTCTTGGTTCCTGTGCCATCCTCCGCTAGTGTTCACAAGCATGCATTTCATTTACTCACTCTTGTTCTATTCAGTTGCCATTAGCTTCAGAGAGACACTGTTCTGTTTTGCTCTTTTCCTGTGGTAAGACTTATCATTCTCTGGCTCTGTAACATGGCCTGTTTAAAGAGAAAATGGGTAGGGTCTAACGTATCCATCTATTTAAAATAGTGGTTACAATGAATCAATAAAATGGGACTCGCAAAATGACTGGGTTGTGGTTTGTTTGGGTTTGTTTTTTTTTAATTTACTTTATTTTATTTCTGTTTCGGCCTTTTCACAGTAAAGTTACGAATGCTAATTGTGTTCTCTTCAGCTGCTTTGTGAGTAGATGCCTTGTGACAGGATGTCAGTGCCGGTCTCGCTTGTAAAGAGCCTTGAGATGTACTGATGGAAAATATTATTTAAAAGCCAGGTATTGTTATTGTCATCTTCAAGCTTGCAAACTTCTATTACTGAGGAATTTATTTCCTCTATCCAGCCCCAGCTAATTGCTACATTTTACTCCTTCTGAATGAATTTCAGAGGGAAACAGTCAGCTTCTGCTAAATTGAAGGCCCGATCCCGCATATCCTGTGCCTCTCCAGAGTTTCCTTTTTTAACAAAGCATCTGTGATGGGAAGTATTTGGAACGAGGCAATAAGAAAAACAGCACCAAACAATGAATTAGTGATACATATAGTAGCCAAGCTCAACTCTTAGGCAGTTGCCAAGGAAAACTCCTTAGCTAACTGCATAATGTTCCTCAGAACTGGCAGTCCTGTCAAATTCCCTACTGTAAATATAGGGAATGGTGCAAATGCTGAAGTAACGTTATCTGTTTGTTTAAGAGTTGGTAACTTGCTTCTGTACAGAAAAAAACGTGCAAAATACAGGTCTTGTTCTCTCTGGTCCACCAGTCACTGTCATGATGATGATGATGATGATGATAGCAAACAAATGAAAAGCCCAGGAACAATTCTTCCACCTCCATTATTACAAGTATCCAGTACACGAAGCAAAACCTTGCCAGGAACAAGCCCAAGTCAGCAGCACAAGTCGGCAATTCTCACAGTGGGTTGAAATGAAGTCATACTGACTCTTCCAAAAATAATCCTGTGGATCTTCTGGTTGTTGCAGGATGAGTGAGTTGCAGGCTGTAGCTTGGTGTGTATCTTATCAGTCAGTTGCCACCCAGGGGTAATGTCCAGTGACGTATGTTGCAGTGGAGCCTGGACCCCTCACAGCTCTTTGGCGATTCATGTCCTGCGTGCATGCTTCTGCGCTATGTGTAAGGAGAAGGGGCTTGCCCACTGACATTCTTGGCTGAGACATGCAATAACAGTGCAGTCTTTCAACTGGCACAGTTTTCCCTGGGAGTTTTGGGTGCACAAGGAATGCTGGAGGAAGTCTGTAGGCTCCATGTGGTATTTGTCAACATGAAAGTATTGATCTGTGGGGTTTTATAGTTCCCTTTCTGTTGGATTTCCCTCCCCCCCTCCCACACACACACACCCCGCTTCTTTCTTTTCTGTTTATCCCAGAGATCACAGATCTCTGTGCATCTGTGCTTCACCATTCAGGACTTGAACATATGGCTCTTCTTTGATAACTCCAAACACTTCAGGCATGGCTAGCAAGTGGAATTCTGTCCCAACCTCCAGAGAAATAAACCATCTGAGCTTCTTCACAGATTTAGCATTTGCATCTGTCTGTACAGAATGCGTCTCTCATTGTGGCATGCATATTTCAGGTGTTTGATTCGCAAAGACGAGTTTCACGTACTGGAGTCACGCGAGCCACCATTGGGAGGGCTGGCGCACATGACAGAGACGATCTCGAGAAGCTGATTTATATCAGTGTTTACATAACATGCTTGGGGCGGGGAAGGGAAATGAGATAAATCTTTCAGCAGAGCCTGCTTGAAATGAAAAACACTTTATCACTTCGGTGCTCCAACGGTGGGGCTGGTTCAAGACATAAAATCTACAAATCAAGACAGGCAACACGCAGCCTTTAAAGTGATCATTTAGAGCCACGTGAACTCAGATGGTTGGGGCAGAAGACAAATTTGGCGAGGTACGACATGGGGATTAGTACAAGAATTGTAAAGTGGATAAGGAACTGGGTAAAGGAGAGAAGGCAACCGATTATGTGTAAAGGGGAACTATCTGCATCACTAGTGGAATTCAAGGCGTGGTCTTGGGGCCAGTCTTACGCAATGTTTTTATTAATGATCTTGGCACAAAAAGTAGGAGTATGCTAATGAAACTGGCTGCTGAAACAAAGTTGGGAGTCATTGTCAATGCAGAGGTGGAGTGAAATATATGATACAGGAAGATCTGGATGACCTTGAAGACTGGAGTAATAGAAATGGGATGAAATTCAGTAGTACAGAGTGCGAGGTTCTGCACCTAGGGTCTAATAAAAAGAATTTCTGCCCAAGTTGGGAGTGACAAAGGGAGAGACCTGGGTGTGTGGGTTGATCTTAAGATGACTAGGAGCCACCAATGTGATGTGTCTGTGACCAAGGCCATGCAATCCTCGGATGTATCAGGTGAGGCATTTCTAGTAGAGATAGAGACCTCCTCTGGTATACTGGCCCTGGTTGGCGATGGGACGTTGGACAGGGTGGGCCAGGGCTCTGAGGTGGCACCCTGTGTTCTCTCTCTCGGGCTTGGATGGTTCTTTCTCATATGCCCAGGATCTAACTGATCGCTATGTGTGGGGTTGGGAAGGAATTTTCCCCCAGGTCAGACCGGCAGTCACCTGGGGGGTTTTCACCTTCCTCTGCAGCTTGTGGGTGTGGGTCAGTTGCCAGGATCATCTGGGTGTATCTCATGTAATCTCTCCCCTGCTGTCACACGGGCCTTAGGTACCGATGAACCTCGGACCCTCTTATTCTCTGCCTGTGGCACTTAATAGTCAAGTCCCTTGTGCGCTGTTATGCTTTGGTCTAATTCCGGTTGTTGGGTTTCATGTGCTGGTGCTGGGTGGGATTGGTGGCCTGTGAGATACAGGAGGTCAGACTAGATGATCTGATGGTGCCTTCTCGCCTTGAACTCTGACTCTCAATGAGCACGCGGCTCCCTAGCTGGTTATATGCTCTTGACCGCCTGTCCATTGTGCGGCCCGTGTTGCGGTACTGAAGGGATGTTTTTACCAGTTTATCCCCTCCCAGGATCTGTGGTAGCCTTTCTCATAAAAGAAAAGAGCCAGGGTTTGCTTGCGATGAATGTAATGCACGGTCTGGATGCAGACCGGACCCTGCTGTTCTCTCTAGTGACTCTGCTACCTCATGTGATATCTGTAGGAGATGGCCTGGATCCCGAACAGTTCTGGAATTGACAGCTGACTATACTGCGCTCACAGCGAGCGGATGAAAAGAAAGTGCCTCAAGTTTCCTTGCGGACCCGCCCGCGCCAGCCTCTGTAAATATCTTCCCTAGTACTTACGTCTGTGTGGTTTGTTTTGTTTTGTTTTTTGCTTGCAGAACACACTGGAGCAGTGCAGCGTCTGTGCCAAACCCATCATGGAGAGGATCCTCCGAGCCACGGGGAAAGCCTACCATCCCCACTGCTTCACCTGTGTGATGTGCCACCGAAGCCTGGATGGCATCCCCTTCACTGTGGACGCCGGCGGGAACATTCACTGCATCGAGGATTTCCACAAGTATGGCCCAGGCGGCTCTTCTTGGCTTTTCCCCGCCCTGGAGCACATCCTCCTCGGCCGGGTTATTTTACCTAGGAGGCATGCTGACTTGCTGTAAATTCTTTCTCAGACTCCCCGGAGGCTAGGGAGCCAGCTGACACACCCTCCGTCACTCCAGCTTAATGGACTGGGGGCAGTTATATGGCTCTGTCTCCCTGAGGGCGGGGGTTGTCTCAGGGCTCACAGACCTTCTTTATTTAACACATTAGGTTCCCCGCTTGCCCTAGGTTCAGACTCTGTATACGATGTAGGCATTTCATGTTGCCAGCTGCATCCCTGCACTTCCTTAGCCCCCTCCGCCTCCCCCCCAGCCTCCTACTGTCACTTAGCTGTTGCCTTGAAGCCGAGGTTCTCACCCAGTTCTCATTTGCCCTGTAGAGCACAGAGGGTTAGCTGCCGCCTCCTCCTTGTTTCCATCTGCTAGTTAGCCTTTGAAGGAGCTAAGAATACATTCCTAATCATAATTTGTAGTAAAATGTCTAGTTAAAAGACTCTGCAATCCACGGCTGTCGGTTCCCCCCCACCCCCATCACAGCTAATCTGAGAAAGACAGGTAGATCTAATCAAAGTACCAATGTTTCCCTAGCTTGGAAGAGACAGACGTATTACACCCCTCAATTAAAAGAGGAAATCAATGCTGAGTAATGTGGGTTTACCTCTCAAGCACTTATCTTTTAATTTCTAAGGGGGTAGATTTAATTAGAGACTCGTGACATCAGTATGTGGGCCTGAAAGCTCAGAGCGTCAAACGTACCTGACACAAGGAATCGCAGCCGCCATACGGGAGAATGTGAAACGCCAGCATGAAACGCTCGCTGCGGCTCAGATACATCTGTGTAATTGGCAGCTGCAGAGGCGGCAGTATGTTACCGCTCCCTTTGTGTGCGTCTCAGCCAGATTCCCGAGGAATCACCCCGAGGGTGACATTCACTCTTGTGCAGAGGGCCAGCTGAAAGCTCAGGCAGTGACACCACATCATGTCCCACTTAGGCTCCCCACACCACATGTGTCGATATATGCTGGCTGTTCCTCCTCCTTTTATCCATACAGGAAAGGGACTCACAGCCTGTACAAAGAACTAAGTACATTCCATCTGGAAGGGTTAAACAGTGCCTCAGCCTAATGCTGCTTCTCAGTACAGGGCTGAATTTCACTCTCTGAGAATAGAAGGCCTAGGAAAAGACCTGAATTGGTTGGGTAAGATCCAGGAAATTTCAGAAGACCTGATACAGCTCCTGACTCCATCTTCACGCCATGCAGAGTCTGTATCCTGAATGTATTCGGTGGTGTTTTCACCCAGTTTTAGTTGATGCAAGTAATGAAGATCCACCACTTCTCTTAGATCACTGCTCCACAGCCTAATACCTCTAATTATTAAGAAAATGTACCCGATGTTCTCACTTTCCCTTTGTTTAATTGTATCCCACTCTCCCTAATTTTACCAGCCTGCATCATCCTACAGGATTCCTTCCCCCAGTGTTCACGCCTTTCAGATACATATACAGCACCTGCGTATCCTTTGGGTAGAGAGAGTGAGTGAAAAGAAGCATTCAGGATATGTTGACAGATATAAAGGCATGAAGAAACAAATAGAAGGCAATTACTGATGCAAAAATACAGTCAGTAAACGTAAACCTGGGACACACAATTTGGGGGAAAAGGAGAAATTCACAAACATTTTTTTTTTAAATGTTGTGAGCCATCTTCCTTTGCAAATCTTGGTTTAGAAAATTTCTGCAAAATGTTTTACTGAAGATGTTCAGGTTTTGTTTTTTCACTGTTTTCATTCTTTTTTCCCTTTTGCCATTTTGTCACTGAAAAAGAAAGGGAAGTGGGGAGAAAGGAGAGAGAAAAAATTGTGTTAGTGTTTCTGTCAAAAAAAATAAGTGGTGAAAGTTGTTCTAGGGAAAAAACTCCATTTTTAGGGGAAAAAAATGTTTAAAAAATAATTCCAGCCAGCTCTACTGGCTCTTTGAAACTGATATTGGGTTTCTTATCCTGAAAAGTGAGGGGAATGTAAAATCCACCTGCAAAACATGATCAGCTGCCCTCAGAGACACGTGTGCTCCCACTGAATTCAATGGGTGTCGTTTCTGTGTCTCTGAGGAAAAAAATTGGCCCATCGTGTTTTGCCTCTGGTGACCTAGATAAAGCAACATTCAAGCATTTTTAAGCATCACATTTTAGCTAGATGGCACAGGAAAGTGCCTGAATCACCACATTATTAACTGTGATTACAGCTACGGTCATATCATGATCCATTTAAATTCCCTTTTGAAGCAATCAGCAAAGGCGCTGTTTAATTCTTGTCTGCGTAGCTGCAATCTAACGAAACACCTTGCATCTGCTGCCAGCGAAATTAATACTTTTTTTTTTTAAACTCCTACTACAGAGAGATTTCTTTTTAATCTAGTTACTTCTGGGGTAGTTTGTGTAAAAGGCAGAGTGTCAGAGTCCCTGTTTCCTAGATATTTTACAAAAGAAGAATCCTTGATCTCTTCATGTTCTGACACTCCCCAAAAGCATTGCTCACTGACCCTAATTCTGAGTTTCTTAGCTATTAAACAGGGCATGTTCTGAGGGATAGGTTTTCAGAAGGGTGGTCTCCTATTTTGTGGGGAGAATTGGCACCCACAGAATTTGCACCCGTATTTTTGCATCCATCCAGTGAATAACTGTGGGAGCAATGCGAAGTCTTTTCACCTGTGACTGCCTGATTGTGAATGCAAATCAGGGAGTTGAGGAAAGCAGCTAGTCAGATAGGCTCTACCAGTTCTCTTTGTGGTGCACAGATTGAGCCCAGCTAAAACTAACATCCTGTGGGTGCAGTAGGAGCCAGATGCTGGAGAATTTTACAACAAGACTGGATAAAACCCAAGAAAATTATACTGCAGAGAACAATCCTGCAGTGGCAATATCTGCGGCTGCAGCCTACTTGGTCCATCTCTAGTTTCTAGTGTATTGATGTTTTTCGATAGAGACAGGTGGGGCAAATCCTGTGAACGTCATTCCTAGGAGGAATTCCACGGATTTAGGTGGCGTTATATTAGCCATATGGAACTAACTCACAGTGAGGCTTGCACTTGGTTACCATAATGACCGGCAACGGATTAGAGAGAGAGTTTGACAAGTTATTAAGGTGAACAGAATATGACTCGAGGCCTCCCCCCTCATTCTGTAGGATCTCATAAGCATCCCTTAACGTGTCCTTTTTAAGGAGGGCGACTCTGCTTGCAGCAACGTGTGGCGCCACGCTTTGCTGCATGGTTCTAAGTGTGTAATGTAACATACAAAGAACATGGAACTTGGGGTTTGACTGGAACCATCTTTGCTTTTGAAGGGAATTTGCTCCGCGATGCTCCGTGTGTAAGGAGCCCATTATGCCTGCCCCGGGTCAAGAGGAGACTATACGCATTGTGGCATTAGATCGCGACTTCCATGTCCAGTGCTACCGGTGTGAGGTCAGTATTCCCCCCGCCTGCAAGGAAAGAAAGCAAAGGCTGGGTTTGCTGCAACGACACAAATTCCCTTCCCTTACATGGATAGTGGGCACATTCCTGTTATCACACTGGTTCTACATGACACTTACTTCACTGACTTCAGCAGAAAGTTACTCCTGATTTACACATACACGGTGCAAATGATCCGAGAAACAGGCCCTCTGTTGATACCAGCTTCATTGCAATAGCAAGAAAATACGATTCAACAATTAGAGCTTAACATTTGAGAGCATAGTAATTCATTACCTGGACACACACATTCTTATTTGTTCTATTAAAATCAACTCTAAGGCATGGTGCAATATGAGCAAGATTGTAGAGTGGGTGGAAAAAAAACGACTAAGTTAATAATTAGCTGGAAAATCAAAGTACAGCTTGTGGGGTTGAAGAATTTCAATTGGCCTATAAACCATGATCATTCTTGTTTATATACGTCACTTTCTGTGCTGTTTTCCTGGTACATGTGATTTTGATAAGAATCTGAATGAGAGGAAGAATCACCTGGGAACATTTAGCATCTTGAACCTCCAAGAATTCTACAATACAGCTTTCCCCTCTGGGATAAACACCAGGCAGATGTTAGGAGAAGAAGTGAGTCCCAATAATGTCTTAGGCTCGGGTGCGGGGCTGGGACTCGAGGTATCTGAGGTTGTAGCTCAGCCATCGCCTTCCTGTGTGACCTTCGGGCAGCCACTTAATCTCCACGAGCCTCAGCTTTCCATGTACAAAAGGCTGATGGTAATGATGACGTTCTGTCCTTTCTTCCACTCTTTGTCGGGTGTATTTAGATGACAAGCCCTTTGAGGCTTACTGTGGTTCGGTAAAGCCCTCAGCACAACGGACCCCTGACGCTCGCGGTGGTGAAGACCTGTGCTGCCGGAAAATTGCTTTGCTGTTACCTCTGTTCTGTATTCTCTCGCTCTCGGGAGTTCTCTCTTCCAAAGGAGATTACCTGCAGTCAGAGATCTGAGCAGCAGGCTTGTTTTCGAGGCTCACGTTTTCCTTTTTCCTTTTTGCATGATAAATGTGCACTTAAGTTTGATGTTTTCCGCAGTGCTAAAGACCTTTCCTTTCCCAGAGATGCGAAGGGAATAATCTCCTTTTATTCTCAATTGGATTAAACGTGGCAGAGCGTTTGGGAGCCCATCTCCGCTTGCAACGTTGTCTCTTATCAGGGGATGGTTGGTCATGAAAGACATCATATAACTCGCACACTGACTTGGACAGAATTCTGTTACTGGGGGGAATTGAGCATGTATTTCACTATTAGGTTCTTTGCCTAATTTCACTCTCACGTTATTTCTTCTTTTGGTCTTTATTTTGTGTATTGTCCAGGATTGCGGTGGCCTCCTGTCTGAAGGGGACAATCAGGGCTGTTACCCTCTGGATGGACACATCCTTTGCAAAACCTGCAACTCAGCTCGGATCCAGGCGCTTACTGCTAAGGCCAGCACTGATCTTTGAGCATCAGCCACGACACTCCCACGTTTGCCTGTTGGGGGAATTGCACAATCTTTCTATTTAGCACAACTCCTTCCCCGCCTAGCACCTAACGCTCTATTGAAAAAGTACAACTGGAAGGCCTTGGGACAAGCGGACAAGCTTCTAAGTTTCTCTCTCTATTTGAGTCACATCTCCTAAGAAGCACTTTAAAACAGATAACTGGGTTCCATTCTCTTCTTACTCTAGCGTGGGGGCCTGATCCTGCTACCATTGATGTCAATGGGAAGCTGTCTATCGGACACAGTTCTGTAATACTAGCCTTGCACCAGTGTAAAACCAGCGTGAGGCCAGAATCAGAGGAATTGTTAGCACAAGACAAAACTACACAACATTAGCCATGCTGTGCCTTTGTATAGGCATTGTTTTAAATCACAGGGACCATGTCTTTGTATGCCTTCGCTTGTCTCTATTCCCTTCCAGTTTGATAACTTTTTCTTTTTTTATAAATTTATATTTTGCTGTTGCATAAATGTATTCAGTAAGGATGCTTCCAACTCACAGATGCTTAGGCATTTATGTCTGATCCGTCACTGACAGTTGTGAGCTTGAACACACACGCACACGCATGCACACACACACATTCTTTTGATACACTAAAGATGATAAAGTCACTGAGAAGTTTCGTTAATTATTTTTGAGCTGGAAAGGATTAAAAAGAAATTAAAAATGGTTTCAAAGAAATTTAACTAGTGATAGATAGTCACCCTGAGCAAACTCAAAAGGATCTTACACCATCCGTGGCCAGTGCAGCTGTGAAGTGAGCAGTGGTCAGTGATTGTTTCCATATAAATACTTTAGCAATGGAGTCTTGATCCAGCTTGCATTGACATCAATGGGAATACTCCATACCCATGGAATTGAATTCTACCTTGAGACAGGCTCAGGCATTCCGGGATGATGGTAACATACCAGAGCTGGAGTTACAGTACCAACTATGAGAATTGTTTAATATTTCAACACTTAGGGCTTTCCAAATACCTGACATTTTTGGAACAGGAATGATTCATTTTCCATCTCAAGTTGTACATTGGTGTAATTTACCCCCTGCCCAAAACAAAAAAGGGAGAAAAGACAGACATTTTTTCTCTTACAGTTTCATCACACAGTTTCTTCATTGTGGAGAAATGTCATTGCAAAGGCATGGTTGTGGGATGTCACAGTTCCAGGCAAAAAGGGACATATTCATGCACTATCAGAGAGTTAAAAATTTACACCAATGTTAATAAAACCTGTGCACAGGCAGCTTGTGGGTTTGAGTGGGGGGGTTTGTTGTTGTTAATTAAAAAATAAATTATAAATCCACAGCTCACTTTCTACAACTATAATCTTATTCATGAAACCCATAATAACTAAGGTGCAAATTATATGGGAAAGGAGCAATTTTCATATCACTGAATTGACATTAATATCTTATTTGCAGATGTAATCAAAGAAAATACCTTTAGCCGCACTTAACAAATTAAGAGCCAGAATTGAAGCATTTAAGGGCTGATTGACCATATTAATAACAAACTTGCAGTTTTGAAGAGAAAAATTTGTGAATTTTTCTCTCTCACTATAATAAATAGTAAAATTTGGTGCTTCCCCTTCAATCTCTGTAATAAGTTCTTTCAAAAATTACACTACCCAAAGCTGAGAAGAAAAATGAGTTAAATAAGATGAGATGGATTGGATCCAAGTGAAAAATTAAAGATGGAAAATGGACCCTTACTGTAACTCCTGAAAATGGTATGTTCCGTCCCCGTTCAGCATTTCAGTTGACATTTATCGCAAAGTCCTATGGAATGTAACAGTGAATAATAACATTTCTGTAGTTGTTTTTTTTTAAACCATCCTACGGAGAATTTAAAAGAGAATTTGGGGTCTGTCTCCCGACACTTTCACCAATTTTTTACTGGGCTAACTCCAATTGGCTCCAGTGAAGTTAACCTAAGATTTGCACCAGATCCAAATGAGATCCTTTTTCTTGAAATCTGTAGGATGGTTGATGAAGTCATTGAAAGTATATTTCTCCATTAAATCCTGTAGGATTTTGCTATTAGGGCAGTGAGTATGCAGCAGCATCTCACCATCATATTGGAATTTGGCCCCAGCTTTCAATAATTTCAATGTTTTCCCACAACAGATTAGTTAGTTATGTTATTTATTGAATGCAAAAAGTTAAATGCTGGGTTCTTTCAGTGGCCCTGATACAGATTCACTGTGCAATTTTAAGCAACATACTTAAACTCTCTCTCTGTCTACCCCCTTCATGATAGGGCTTGATAATTCTTACTAACTTCCCAAAGGAGTTAGGTGATTACATTAAATTAATCGTAGACTGGCCACACTGCACACATTCAAATCCAGACCTTCCCTCTCTGAAAAGTTTGGTTAGGTTTATGGTTTTGGATCAGCTCATTCCTGAACCACCAGCTAGCCAAGGGGTCCGGATTTGAACTTCTCAACTATTGGGGTGTTCCATAGATTTGGTTGAGAGGGGGACCCCTCTGAGATCAATGTTTCTCAAGCATTTTGAACTCCTTGGAATGAAGAAGGGTGAGTGTTGTTATCATTATATGTACAGTAGCTAATTTTCAGTCTTGAAATATCTGAACAAACCTATTATTGTTTTATTTTTTTCCAAAATAACCAAAACCCATTTCCCATTCGAGTGAATGCATAAGTGCCTGAAGTATTTTTTATGCATTTGTATGTGGTGCCTAAACTGATATAAATACGTTTTGAAAGATACACATGTACACGCGCGCACACACACACACACACACACTGTCTCTCTCTGTCATGACCCATCTGCCCATTCAAAGTTTCAGCTCTGATACTCCAGGGTTAAAATGGAAGTGCTGATGGATCCTTAACCATGGCATTGCTATCAAACACCAACGAAATATTGCTCAGCCACCACCTTTATCATGTGTTTATTACGTAACCTCATTTATCTATTCCAAAGAAGAAGCCTTTTTACCAAAGAGACCGTGTTCTTTTAAGCTACACTCCTAAGTCATGATAAATACTCATGTTGTTTGCTGATGCCTTTAATGTTCAGAAATTTTCCTTTGACGAGGAATGTGAAAATGACCTAGACCTTCTTATTTCAATCCGCAGAGTTGTTGCTGGTGGTTCTTTGGCTTTTCTAGCATTTGTGTGAAATTAGGTCTTGATCCTGTGATTCAAGACGCTCAGTTGGGAGTTTGCGGTGCAGGAACTACCCCTTGTTTAAGCCTTGATTCAGCAAAGTATTTAAGCATGTACTTAATATTCAGCACATGCTTAAATCCGTTCCTCAATGGGATTTGAACGGATGCTTGAATTTACTACATCAGATTTGGTTGCCTTGGTTACAGCCAAATCCCTAGTGACATCACTAGAGTGAGTGATCGTATTTTGTTAATGTAACTGTTTTATTGTTTTATTTTAATTGTTGCCTGAATGTTGCCTTTTAAAGCAGAAGACGACATCACAGCTTTAGATAATGCACCTTTCATTATGATTTTTTTTTTTTTTAATAATTGTTAGATTTTTATCGCAACTGCAAAACACTTGGGGAATGACTTTGTCATAGGGACATGGGGGAGGTGAAATGTGTGAGTTCTACAAATATACATCAAACCCTTAGGACAGAAGCAGGGATTAAGTGTGACACAGGCCTTGGCTAGCTCGCTATCCAGGGGCAAATTACATGTGTGGAAGCTGGTGCACACAGTCACAGATTAAATCCAGGCTAGTAACACACATTTTGGGCGCTCAGCCTCCAGCCTGGCTGGAAAGAGTGCTGGTTCTGCAACATAATTCCCCTAGACCTGATGGAAGGCCCATGGAAGTAGTGGAAAAAGGGAAAACAGAGGACACTGCAGAGACCTCTGAAGAATCCCATCATCAAGATCCAGGGGTGGGGATCTTGTCATAGAATCATAGAAGATTAGGGTTGCAAGGGACCTCAGGAGGTCATCTAGTCCCACCCTTTGCTCAAAGCAGGACCAACCCCAACTAAATCATCCCAGCCAGGGCTTTGTCACTTTGCTTTATTCCAGTTTAGGACATGCCATTCTGTGCTGCACCATTTCTGTCTAGAAACTGAACAGTTCAAAGGGTTTTTTGGTTTCCTAATTGCTTTCTGTTAATGTCTGGTACCCACGGTTGATTCTGTGGGCTTGACTTAGTTTGTCAAGTAGTGCTGATCATGCTTTATATAGATATCAATGCTAGAAATCAGGGTTGACACACAAGAATGTGTGCTATGGATTCAGGTGCTGAAACTGTAAACAGGAAACACTAGTTGCGTGTTTGAGGATCTATTGCAAAGAGATGGAGAGGGCTACCTAATGCCATATAGATGTTAGTGAAGTGTGACTTGAAAAAGAGACTCTAAGAACAATACTTTCTGTTAAAGTTGGTCAAAATATTTTACACTAAGCTTCTATTTTGTTGAAAAATTGATCTTTTTTCTTCAACAATGCTTTTTGGGGGAAATTGTCCAGTTTCTGTTCTTGGGATATCTTCCATCACATTTGTTGTTGATATTTTAATCAAAACGTTGTTGACGTTTTTATCCAAATAGTTTTTTAAATGGTGATCAGTTTTCCATTTACCGGAAATCACGTTTTCTTACTCAGAATCATTTTTCAGTCGAGAAGTTTTCGGTAATGATTTCAAAAACTGTATGGATAAGCAAAACCCTGTAAAAATGTCACAAAAAATGTTCATGGAAAATGGATCCATTCTGGATGCTACGAAACAAATTTTTGAAGTTTTTCACAAAGGCTTTGTCTTGTTTTCTGATTCGTTCTACTTCCTCTGCAGACAGCTTTTTCCTAGTTATTAAAAATCCAAATAATGTGACTTTTCTGGTTATAACAGTGTTACTTCTGTTGGACACAGTTTTTGTCTCCTCACTTCAAACCATGCACTAGCTGGTTAGAAAGATGATGACAGGTGTCACTTGTCCCTTGTTTCAAGTACTGACGGGTGTGAGTAGATTCGGGCAGCTGCTACCAAGATCGGGAAACTCTGTTTGAACTTCACACCCTAGCACCATTCCTTTGGGCTTTGGAAAGGTGGTTTTCTGTATACATTTCCAGAAATACCTCTGTTCCTCCTCAGCATTTCAAGTTTGCAGTTGAAACAGTTGATTGTCTTGATGCTTTAGTCCTTGTGTATTGTGAATGAAATGTGACCGGTTGTACCGTGTCTCTCCTTTGAGCCATCTGTGAATCCATCCGATCCCATTGGCAGACTCCATAGAAATAAATAACCTAATCTAGGGTTCACGGGTGACTTTTAACACAGAAGTTCAAAGTTCTCAGCTTTGTGTTTAGAGACACGAACTATTGAAAACTCAGAAGGTTTGGAACTAATTATTTAAAAATAATATACACATTTTAGATTGTCCTGAGGCTGACTAATTAGAGGTACAGGCAACAGTAGGTAACCAGTGCAGTTTTTATTATACTTCTCCTGTCTTTAGTTCTGTGCTGCTCCTGTTCTCAATCTGTTTGGCACAAACCTATGTATAAGCAACCGCCCCATTGACTTTGCAGCCATACTCACAGGGCTAATGTGAAATATTCTTTGTGTTGTTTGTGTGTGTTTGTGATTATTCCTAAACCTTAAAGAGCCCAAACCCAAAATGATGACATCCTCTTTACATTTTCCACTAATTAGAGTCCAGTCTGGGGAATAAGAACTCCTGGGTTTTGTTTACAGCTCTGTCTTTGTCACTTAGCCTGTTTCTCTCTTTCCCCAGTTTACCCATCTGTGTAATGGGGACAATATATTACCTCTCTCACAGGGATGTTGTGAGACTTTTTAATAAGTGTAAAACTTTATAAGCTCTTCAATCAAAGTAGCACTGTATATCCATAGCATCAGTGGCAGGAGTCGTGTGCACATGCCTGCCACATGAGAATAAAAGGAAATGATTATAATTATTGTTTTTAAAATGATTGTCAGATTGTGCCTTACATTTTCAGTCAAATCTAACCAGGTAATTTAGAGCAATAATCCAGGGATTCATGTTGGAGAATCCAATCAGAGATTTGTTTGAAGGGCTAGATTTTTAAATACTTTTTCCAGAAAAGGAGGTTATTGAGGGGTTCTCTTCTGCCTCCCCCCATCACCCAATTTTATTTCTGCATAAAAGGAGCAGGCAAAATTCACATTTGTCTTGTATGTGGTGTTTTTCATCTATTTCGTATTCTTTTAGGAAAATACCACTCGGTCATTTTATCCATATTGACATCTCTGACAGCCAATGAGATTTTTTTTCCCTAAAGCTCTCAGGCTTTTTTTTTTTTTTCTTTAAATCAACCAAGTTTTGGGTTAGGGGGAAAGTGTTGCAGTTCTTGACTACACATTCATCCTAGCTTTCACTGCAGAAACAAAATTATAGCCTTCTCGTATCTTTCCTGCCTTTGTTGGTGCTGTTGTTGTTGGTTGACACTGAGGTTAAGGCAGATTGTGAAGGGAAATACTCAATGTAACCTAGTTCCATTTAGCAGCCAGCGTCTTTTGGCAGCTCAGCTCCTGTTTGGTTGGTTTTTTTAATGTCAAATTACAGAATTACAGTTGTCTAAAGATGAAAGAAAATGGTGTTTCGTGTGCCGTGATTTTGGGGTTCCGCGCTGCAATATCTTCCCCGTGAATCTGGGTGTCATTGTATGTTAGGCCTGAAGCCTAGCAGTATCTTTGACCCATTATCCAGTCCATCTCTTGCTCCTAGAAGGCTGCGGCCCTACAGAGCTTGCATGGCAGTTTTGGCCGCTTTCCCCCGCTCCCATGTGGTACATATTTACACAGTTTAACTGAGCTTCTATTTCTGCTGATGGTTAGATGCGAGCGATAGGAAACACTAAACTTTATAAACAAGCAAAGCCGTGTTAAGCAAAGCGCTCTAGACACGAATGCATCTTTAGGGGGTGCAGTGTCTGCTTTGCTTTGAGAGGGCATCCTGAGAGTGCATTTGACTGGTACAGTATGCAAAGCCACACAATATGCTTTTTAATAAACTACTCCCCATAATCCGGCCACACAGCTTCAATCTTGCCATGCAGAAAAACCTGCCAGCAGCAATGCACTTACAATAGCTTTCCTCTCCCTTGCAAAAAGTGACACTTTCCCAACTAGGAGGTATATTTAGTCTTTATATTGCATAAGAGGCTGGCAGTTATTTTCCCTAGGATTCTTTCTGTAACCTCTGTGTGGTACTGTTGAATAACTTGCTTTTTTTTGACGAGATTAGATGTTGCATATTGATGAGTTAGCAATTCAAAGGCGCCTGGGGCTTTGGAACGTATTAAGACTCTCTGAAGCTAATATTCACCATGTTTTAAATATTCAAAAGTAAAAATCTGCATAAAATGACTCTTGGTACACATGGACGATGTTGTGTCTTTTTAAGCAAGCACTGGGGGCTTGTGGCTCTGCTGGTTTTGTTGTAAAGCTTCTTGCATTCCGATTTATCAGAACCATTTTGAAATTAACTGCCCTCGATCTTATACCACACCAGTTCTAATGGTGGTGCCTGTCATGGAGTGGCTCCTGATTTCCTCTGGGGTTGAGCCCAGTGGGTGGGATTCTCACAGGGTCCTAGGGAAGTGAGGAGCACCCAGTTCCTACTGAATGTCTAACCTCGTGAGTGTCCCCACCGTGACGATGTGGCATGTAGGACTTGAATCTGACCTCACTTGCGCCATAGTCTGTGTCCAAAGAGCCTGCCCTGCTCATGCATGGTGGGCAGTGAATCAGTGAACCAGGAGTAGCGATACTGCTGTCACACTGGCATGAAAGGAAATTCAATCCTGTGACTTTTAAGCATTAGTGCCGCGGATGGCAAGCAGGTTCTGCTCCAGGATGTTGGGACAAAACTCCCTCAAATGTGCCAGAAGAGATTTTTTTTCTTCACCCTAACATCCCTCTTCTGCTGGACTGCAAGGGGCAAGAGGAAAGCTTCTCAGCAGAAATGCTTCCCGGCATGCCCTGCGTCCCATCTCCATGGGAAAACTACCAGACCTTTTAGGTGAGGGGCAGGTACAGCCTGCAAATCCTCAGCCATTCCATTGTCTGCCTTCCCCGTGAGTGCGAGGGGCCATGGTGTGTCCAACACGAGCTCCTCGTCCTGTCCCCTAGACGGGCAGAAGGCAAGATTTTCATTTGGGGCTCACAAATAACACAGCCCTTTTGAAATCCCCTTTCCGCTCTCTCCCAACCCCAACGGAGGCCAGGCTTTAAATATAGAATCGCATGGGTGTTTGGTGTATGCCTTGAAAACACTATCAGATTGGTAGCAGAATGAGGGATTTCAGGATCGATTCCTCTTCTCCCCTGATTGCATAGTTCTGGTTTGCAGCCAGACTGGAACAGCCCTGTATGACTTACATTTTCAATTTACGGAACGAAAATTCGACTCAGATGAGAACTCACCAGGTTCTGTATAAATTTGCTGAAGTTCTGAAGGAATTACTCTAAAAGCTTACGGGGGCAGATTCCTCTGGTGTAACTATGACAGTTTACACCAATGGGGGATGTGCCTCATAGAGTTTAATAGAGAATGACATCCTATCAACCGATTTGTTGGAACCATCCTATAGAAATTGATGGCAGGGATAGAATTCTCTAATCACTTCTATAGGTAGCTTAAAAATCTCCTATTGAAAGAAACCCTGTTAAAGTCTTCAGGACGTCTCCATAAGGGCTGTAGTGTATGAAAAATGAGACTTTGCCCAGATTAAACTTTATTGTTACGCAAGCTTGTGCTAGAGGAAGCTGATGGTTAATCGAGTGGTAGTAATAGAAACACAGAAATAAGAATAGTGATTCGTGATTTCCCCATACCTAGTGCTGATTCAGATTTTTCTAGCATTGTGCATAACTGAGATGAGAATCTAACCCAGAGCATGATGATTCAAAAATAGCGCTCTATTTATTTGTATTGTTTCCAAATATTTTTTACTTATCAGCAATTTAATCTTCCAGGACTTGATCCTGTAGTCACATGAGTAATTCCAGTGATTCTGGTTGTGTTTTTGTGTAAGCATACAGATGACAGGATTGGGCCCTACCACAGAATCTAGACCAGAGATTGCAGAAGTATTCTGTGTCACTTGCATTAATCACACAAGGACTCACATAGCACAGCTGCTCTATTTAATAAGTAGCAGGGCCTGTAATTGCAGTCTGTGTTCTGATTGTATCTACAGACATTATGACTTTCTCGATATTGCAACTCTATTCAGATTCATATGTTTGCCTCTGTTTAAACTTTGATTAATCAGTCAGAGGGAACAGCAACAGCTGTGACACCCATGGAGGTGCAGTGACTATAAATAAAGAAGTTATCTTCCTGGGAAATGGGCATGATTTGAGGCTTGGAATGGAGCACACACATAACAGGGAAATTTTACCAACCATGCACAGGGGCAGTGGACTGTATATCCAGAATATATCTTCCAAGATCTTGGAATGTTTGTAGGAATGGAAATTTGAATCTTCTTCAGGTCTTAGCTAGTGTACTTTCCAGTGAGGGAGTTTACGTACCATCATTTCTCTGATGGCAGCAGCGTCAATCAGATCTGAACTTCCATTTTCTTTTTCCATTAAATTTCTAGCCCCTATGGTTGCAAAGAAATCCTTCCAATTGTGGCCTCGACCAGAGGCTGTCTTCCTGAGTTATGCAGGCAAGTTGAAATAGAAGCCCTGATTACGCTCTCTCTTACGCCAGCGTAAACCAGGAGTAACTTTGGTAGAGTTATAGCAGTGTAAAAGTGGTGTGAGATCAGGATCTGTACCTCTGAGAGTTTTGAACTCCCTCTCAATAGGATGTTAATCCGCAAACCTAATGACGACCAAGTGGATGCCAACGTAATTGCAAAATTCACCGCTGATCATTTTGGCAAAAACAGCCAGCTCTTTTGGAACTGGACTAGAGTTTGGGAATTGGCGTAGGACTAAAGAAGAATGAGCCTTGTACTTTTCTGTTATGTCACAGCCTGGGCTGTGTTTGCTCACTGGGGATAAAAAGCACTGTACAAGTGTGAGAATCTATGCAAAAAACCCCAAAACAACCGAACAATGCACACATATTTTAATGCACAACTACATGGAAACCCTTCCTTTTCTCCAGCAAGGACTATTATTTCTTCAATTCTTTTTGGTCTGACTGCACAAAGCACAAAGAATTTTTTTAACACTACTTCTAAGAAAATCGATACCTAAAAGCAGGGAAGAGGGAGTGGAAGTCTTACTTTCAAACACTTGGGTTTTTCTGGTTTGGAAATTAATAATTTCTACACCTGACCCAGTTCCTGCAGCTGCCAAAAAAGAAAAGAGAAATCTATTTAAATTTCTCATAGAACCATTTATCTCTTAAAATATGCCAAAGCAATTTGAGGTGGGGGTGGAGACTTAGCTATTTATCTCAGCAGCCTCATTTTTTTCTCTTTAAGTTTGTAACTGTCAAGGAAAAAGAAGAATAGGAAGCTATTCTTGGGCTATATTACTGATGCATTTTGTTGCCATTATGCGGGATGTCTGTGTTGCTACATACAGAAGGATGTTATAATGGCCATCTTCCCCACACTCCCTCTTTGGGGGGATACAGATTAAACCTGACCAGCTACTATTTGCAAGATTTTTTTAAACTATTTTGAAAACAGGGTGCAGCAAGGGTTGAGTTCATACTTGTTAATTTATTTTGAAGAGTCAGCAGCTGTGTCAGAGATCATACAGGAAATCTTGTGGGCGAGACTCTAGGGCAGTGGTTTTCAATCTTTTTTCATTTGTGGACCCTTAAAATATTTCTGTTGGAGGTGCAGACCCCTTTGGAAATCTTAGACACAGTCTGTGGACCCCCAGGGTTCGTGGACCACAGGTTGAAAACCACTGATTTATGATAGATGAGGCAACATATACTGTATGACTTCAAGCAAATAACTTCATCTTTATGTGCCTATGTTTATGATCTCATATTTTTTCTATTTAAATGGGAAATTCTTCAGTGCAGAGACTGTCATTCACTGTGTGTGTATAACGCCTAGTACAGAGGAGGCTAGAGTAATCCAAATAACACAATCATCCGTTTTGTATTGTCTAGCAAATTAAATGGAGCAATGTCAGTTTCCTGGTAATTTTCCAAAAGTAGGGATCAGCTTGTTTTGGTACCCCCAATATTTATTTTATGTTTTAAAAGACCAGGAGTAAGCAAAGGGGACAGGAATGGTTTCGTGATTCAAAATACCAAGACTTAAACTTCCCCTGAAGTGTTGGAAGCCCCAACTCAACAATGTTGTGCTATCTACAGGGGAATTAAAAAGTGAAATTGACTATATACACAAAGTGAAACTGGCCAGCCTACTTTTTTTGTCTAAGAGGAGTGAAGTGAAAAAAAAGTGGCAGAAACTAAAGATATAATTGGCCTGATTTCCCTAATTGCAGCCCAGAAGAGCTTCACTTGTTCAGAGCTTCTGAAAATCAGCTCCCCATATACTTTTCAATTCTTTCATTATTATTAATTGTAATTAGATCACAGTTAGGGCCAGCTGAAAACGAGGTCCCACTGTGCTGGGCATTGTATAAACACAGAGTTATAGACAATCCCTGCCATGAGGAGCAATAAGTTGAGATTTAACAGGTTTTAAGGTACAGAAGGTGCCATCAGATCTGTCTAGTTTCCTAGTCACAGATGGGGAATTTTTCAAATACGAATTTTAGGTGGGTGCTGTATTTTCATTTGGGAAACAGGTCAAATTTCAAAGAGAAAGAGAGGCGGACATTGTAGCTTGTTTTTATTTTATTTTTTTTATTATTATTCTTTTAGTGGCTGTTGATAAAACCACAGATGAGAAAAATATCATAATCTGAAACATTCCCTAAACTAAAGACAAAGTCAAATAGCTCCTGTTCAAATATTGTTTCACTTCAGCTGGAGTTTGTCCTGGTCTTTCTACATATGGACAGCATAGAAATAGAAGCTGGGGAAGATCATTAGCTACACTAATCCATCTCACACTCAGTGCAGAATCATTCCCTATAATATATTTTCTAGCGCTTTGTCCAGTTGGGTTTTTTTAATTTTATTTCTATTTTTACATAAGATCTTAATAGCACAATGGTTTTGCTAGAAATGGGGTTTTCTCCCTACTGTTAACTATGGGAATACATTCAATGATTAGGATTTGAGAGCAGCAACTCTTTCTAATTAGACCACCTGGTCATGATGGTAATATTCCCGCAGATAGCAACATGGTATAAACTCAGATTGGTTTACTCTGAAATGCACAGTTGGAGAGTTTGGTTCTTGGTTTAATATTCTGAGTCTGTCCCCATTTAAAAAACAAAACTGAGGCACTTTTTTGCATCCAGCGCCTTCTTGCAGGAAACCGCCGCTGATTTGGCAGAGAGAGACACGCTGACTGTCCTGTGGGACTGGCATAGCTCTATGGTCTCTCTCTCCAATCAACGGTATTTCTACTTTGTCTATGGCCACAGCAGCTAAGCACCTGAAAAAGCATCTAAACAGCACAAGCGACATGTTGCTTACCATTATATATGGATTGTTTTTTAGAACTATTCCCCCTATATTTTACTCTCTGTACAAAGTGCCTGTTCTCAGAGCCACAACTCTTAAAACCTTATCTATGGACAGGACAGGGAAATAATAAAAGTGCAGAGCAGGGATAAGAGAACGATCAAAATTATGCTAAATGGAAGTCAGATGGGACTATCGAAGATCAGCTCTTCACTAAGGCGTTCCAAAGCGGCAGCTTGTACCTCTTCCTGCTGTGTTGCCCAGCGTACGCAGTCACCTTTTAGATAGCCCGTCTGGACAGTAATACATTTCAAAGCCCCAGCCTTGCTGACGCCCAGTTAGTGCCTAATCTAAGGGGCTCTACTTTGCCTACACTCCAAAGTTCTGAAGGTCAGAGAGTCGGCGATCTGCAGGGCAGCATGGTTGACAAGTTTGCAGGCTCAGTAAGATCTAAGAATATTAAGCACTTTTTGGGGGGGCGGGTGTTTGGGGATGTTGTTTACTTGATTGCAAACTGCCTGCGCTTTCATGTCGTCCTGTTCCTTGCATGACACAGGACGGTAAAACCCATAGATGCCAGAGAAGGCTTGGTGCTGGGGCGGGAGAATTCAGGATGCCAGGACCCAGCTCAGCCATACCAGGTACTCAGTGTGTTTTCTCACTTGTTCCTGAAAGTATCGCTGTGTGGTGTGTGATGGAGCAGTTCCCCCCACTGTGCACTGGGGGGGGAGGGTAATGTTTGTCCAAAGCAATGGTACAGAGGAGGCTTCTTGGACTCTAACCCCAGCCGCTTTTGCTGTCCCTCTGGAAGTCAGTGTGGAATGAGTGATGTTAAAGGTATGTCCGGTGCGTGGGGCCTCCTTGTCACCTCACCTGGCCTGGTCCTACACTGGTGTAACCCTCCCAATTTACTGTGAGATCAGAATCAGTCCCGCTGTGTTTAGATGGGCAGGGGGGTATACGTCAAGACGCAGCACTGTAGGTAACATGCCCCACAGCTCCCCAAACTGTCCCAGCCTCTGAGTTGTGGGTAATCCCACTGCCTTTAATGGGGCTACTTGCCGGAGCAAGAATTTCAGAAGCAGGCCGCCTGTTTATCCAAACAAGGCCAGTTCAGAGATGGGCTTGAATCTGCTGCACCGGTGTAGCCAGCGCCAAAGCACTTCTCGTACATCCTAACAACAAACTGCTCCACCTAGTGCGCGCACCAGTGGAGAAGCTGCTGATGGGACGCATTGTCCTGCCTATCCAGACACACAGTGTCTGCAGTTCCAAAGTGGCTAACGCCCCACAGACCTACACAGCACCAGGAGGCGCTTTCCTTTGTGTGGTTCTAGCCGCTCACACTGGAGAGAAGCCCTGGAGACACATTTTGGATCAAAATTCAACATTCTCCAGTCCAAGGGTGTTCATAGCAGGGGTTCTCTTTCAGCTTATCGTAGAGAACAGGGACCAGCTTCATGTGCTTGCTGCGGATCCAAACTTCCCAAGAATTCCAGGGAGTGGGCCGAGGCTGTAGCTGGAGTATTGGTTCAGGTCCATCTCCGCTCTGAATAAACAGCGCAGGGTTTCATTGTTCCCGCAGTCTGATTCTCACGGCTGGCTTTAATCACAGGCAGGTGCCACAGGGGTCCCAATCACAGTGGGTGTCATTCCAGAGAAAGGTCTCTCCTTGGCCAAACTCCATCGCTTCAGTCCCAGGGCTTCTGCCCAGGGCATGGAGACCTGCCTGGCTGTTGCATGTATTCATGCTACAGAGCTGCCATGCCTCTGCCCCGCCCTGCTAACTGCAGCATTCTGCATCATGGCCCTTCGGTGGAGCTCGCTCTTTGGCGTGAGCTAGTTTCTAGCGCATTTCTGTGCAAGGCGCAAGGTCTGTTTCAGCTTTATTGGGGTGGATAATTTCACTCTCTGAAGAGCAAAACGCTCTCTTGGCAGAGGGTTTTGTGCTATTGATGGCATGACCGTTGGGAGAAGAGGGTGGCTTGTGATGGGTGCTGGGCAGGTGGGGGTTGCTAGCCGTGAGAATAGCTCCTTGGCGCTAAATGCGACTCACTAGCTTACTAACAGCAGGCAGCAGAGAGGCAGGAGAGGAGATATTGTCTGATCCAGAGAGGTGCCTGCTGCTAGTAATGCCGGCCTTCAAATCCTAATGGAGTACTGCACATTGAGCTCTCAGGATTGGTCCCTTATTCATCAGGACTTCTGGGTACCGGTCGTTTACTATTTGCTGAGCACAACCACTGATCAACTAGGCGCCTAATCGTGGTGCCATTGAGATCAGTGGGAGTTTTGCGGTTGACTTCAGTGGAATCAGGATAGGAACTCTTACTCTGTAAAGACCCAGTCCTGCCAGGTGCTAGAGCACCTCCTGTGAGGTGCTGGGTGGTGCGCTCAACTTCCCTTGAAACTGATCAGGCCGCATGTCTGTTTCGCTGACTACTTTCACCTGAATTTGAGCGCACTCAGGACACATGCTCGGCAATAGCAGGATTGGGCTGTAAGATGATATATGAAGTTTACTCGCTGGTAACTTGTGTGCATGAATTAAAAATCATTTTATTCAAATGTATTCTGAGAATGGATCCAGCGTATACACATTTTCTATATTTATAAATATATAGAGAGATTTTTTTGTTCTCAGTTAGTTACCTCTTCTGAACCGCAATTTTTCAGAACAACCGGCGTATATTTTTCATTCAACACACAAAATGACTTTTTACAGTAAGAGGATGAAAGCTGTTGTAGGCATGTGTTTTCTATATTTTTATTATGCATTATCCAATTATATTGAGATGTATTTTCCTCTTTGCTCTGCTCTTTCAATTGTTATCCTTATTTTATCAGTTATGCTTTTCTAATGTTTTGTAAGGGGAAAAAATATGCAAAATTGCCAGATGCCTTTTTTCTCTGCAGAAGAAGAATCACAAATGCTTTTTATTACATTTTACCAATCCAATAAACTCCGTATAAACTTCATTTTTGTTTGCTAGCGTGTGAATTTTTTTTCCAAGTTGCATTGCTTTCTCTCAGCCTCCCCCTGCAATTGTTTCTGCATCTGACAAAGTGGGTTTCTGCCCACGAAAGCTTGTGCCCGAATAAATTTGTTAGTCTTTAAGGTGCCACAGGATTCTCATTTTGTTTCATTTCTCTTTCTCTCTGAATTGAATTCTTTCACTCTTCGCCCTCCCAACCTGTTTGAAAAAAGGTGCTCGCAATCAATGTCTGCTGAGGCAAGGATGCTTGCAGAATGTCAGGAGAGAAACCACTCAACGCTTGCAGAGGCCAGAACATGAGCATTTTCAAACTGGTCCTTTGAGTTAAAGAGCACGCCATTCCTAAGCCCTGTGGTAATCTCTGGGTGTAGGCAGTGTGCATTGTCTAGGGATTTGTGACTAGGAAGATCATGTCCTACCTACAAGGGCTTTCCAGACTGAACTGTGGTCTGGTGAAACCCGCTGGCAGTGGAGCTGAGCAGCTTGCTTTGTAGGTGAACACAAGAACATTGTGTGGAAGGAAGACACAAGTGGGGAGTGTACACCTGTCCATGGACCCCTTTGTTCGCTCTCTTCAGGACTGTGGCTGAACTGTGTCACTTGGACCGTTCCCTGCTCAATATTGCCAGGCCCAAATGGTCAATAATCAGGAGGCAGCCCCCCAAAATCATGTGATTGGCTTTAAAAGTCCTGAGATTTTATTTTTTTTTAATTTAGTTTTGTTTTCTTAATTGGCATCCGGGGTTTTCTCCATCATCACGACAGCTACTGAAAAAAAAAAAAAAAAGTGCCAAGAGTCTCATGTAATCACATGAATCCAAGAGCTGGGCCTTAAAGTCAAACACTAAATATGACAATAAAATCGTGAATTAGCAACATTGCCTGCTGGCCCCACTGTGGGAGAGAGATGTTGTCCCTGCCAAAGAGCTGATTGATAAGTCCCCCTTCTCTTTCCTGCAGTCTGCACCGCCCCCCACTCATAACAAGAATGTCTCCTCTGTGTGTGCATGAGAGGTGCGGCAAGAATCCTGGTGTTTTAGACATCACCCATGCAGAAACGTGTGCTCCACAGGACTCTCCTGTTGGCAGAGGGGTGGTGGGTCAACTAGTAAGTGGGCATGGAGCCGGCTGGGCGAGGGGGTGGGGGCTGCGGGATGGAAGCAGCTCAGCATGGGAAGGAGAATGGCACAGCTGTGTGAGAGACACTGGGGGGTGAGGTCAGTTTACTGAGAAGGCGTGGATTTCCCAAGGAATCCAGGGGAATTAGTCACCCAACCCGAGTTAAAATACCGTGGGATTTGGGCATCCCAGCCCCCTTTTGAAATCCTTAGGGCCCTTTGAAATCCAAGCCAGAGTTCAGAGATGCTCAGATGTGAACGTAAAGCAGGCAGGGGATGGAGGGACGTGTTGGGGAAAGCAGGAATGGAAATGATAAACCAAGCAGGGGGCAACCCAGTGATTCCTGCATCAAGTCCAGAACTTCTGGCTGAGCTAGAGCGTAAGTTTTTTAGACAGAAGTATCGTATCTTGATTTAACCACAGCAACTGGTGGAGAGTCTACCACCTACATTGTTCCAATGGGTAATTACTCACACTGTTAAAATTGTGCATCTTACTTCTGACCTGAACTTGGATAGCATCCATCCACCAGATCATTTGATACCTTGTCCTGTCACATTAAGAGCAGCCCCCCACCTCCCCCCTTGGTCATAAATCTCCTGGGCAAGTATGTGTAGACTGTGATCAAGTCACTTCTGAACTTTCTCTTAGTTCAGCTAAATAAGCTGAGCTTCTTGAATTGGTTTTGCATTTCCAGTCTGTTGGTGTCTCAGCCCTGGCAGGAGACGCAAACCCAACTCCACAGCCACTTCCCCAGACGGCTTTGTGACGGGCCAACGCTCTCCTTCTGGAAAGGCAGGAGTTCTGCAGCTGCCCCGGCAGGACATGACATTTTGAAGGGCTTTAGCTTGGTAAAACAGGGCTCCAAATTAGGCATGCTTAGAAGCCAATTCCAAGTACTGGATTGTGTTCCGGAATGACTCAGCTCTGTTACTTCCTTTAGAACAAGGTGTGTGTTTTTCTAAACTTACTCTGATGGAAAAGTTCCCGGGATCGGTTGTTCCGCACACACACACCCGGAACGCTTTGGAAGGGAGAGAAATTATTAGCGCACTAGGTTGGGCTGCGGCTTGTCTTGCGGTAGTTCTCGAGTTGCAATCAGAACCCTCTGAAGGCCATGGATGTGCCGTTAGCGCAGCTGAAAAGCAGGTGCCTCCAACTGGCTTTCATTGCCTTGCTCCACGCACCCGAGGTTGAAAACTTTGATCTTCGTCTTTACCGCCCCCCCAGCACTTATCGGTCATGTCATTTCTCTGCGTTGCGAAAGGATGCTTTTGAGTTCAGTGATGTTGGCTTTTTTCCAGCTCATTTTGGTGAGACTGTATCCGCATAGCAAACCCCATGAGTGTTACCAAAGCACAAAGGAGTCAGACCGCTCGGGGTCCATCTAACTCTGCGGCTGCCTGCAGCAGAGAACCACCCAGGTTGGGTCGACCCTTGGTGTTTGTCAGTGCTAGGTATGACCTGCCTAGAACGTGCCCAGCCTAACGGTGTGGTTGGGGATTTGATCCTCTCTGGTCCTTTCTCATTGCTGTCCACTCCTGACCCAAAGGCAGGTCAGTGCCATCTCTGCTCTGTCACTTCTTTCACACAGGGAAAAAGCATGCAGGAAACCGGATGTAGAGGAAGTTGGATGAGATTGTCAGTGGAATTAGTAATAATATGACAGTGGTACCTGGAGCCTCCAGTCAGGGCCATGTTGTGCTCGGCATTGTCCTGACATAAAACAAAAAGAAGCTCTGGGCCCCGTTGATCTTAAAATCTAAGTAGATAGGGAGCCTTTCACCTCTGGGTGGTTGGGCTTGGATTCAGGCCGATTGGTAGTGGTCGGATCAGTCTGGGGGGAGGCTTTGATGGCTGCTGCTTACGGCTGTACAGCACTGTGCACCTGGTCTCTGGCTAAGGCTCCCAGGTGCTCTGGTAAGACAGATAAATAACAACATGTTCTGGGGATAAAGACAGGGCTTCCCTGGCAATGAATTCACTGTGAAACACAGAGGATAAATTCTGGAGGATCTCAGAGCTTCTGCTATTGCTTCCAAGGCCCTGATTGCATCTCCAGTGCTGTCACCCAAAGCGGATCGGATCACAACTTCTGCGAGGTAAGAAAAAATCCACTCAAATGGCTGTATGGCAGGAAAGCCTGCATTCGTACCTTGTGCTGTTGTTGCTGGTGGACTGAAACTGCTGCCTTTAAATACACATCTAAAGACGCTGCTAAATCATCACTATTTCAGCAACTAATTAAGCGGGAATGCTCTCGGCAAAGGAGTATATGAGGCAATAAACGACTTTGGCGGCTGATTTAAATGCTGACGCTGAGGCATTTAATTACCGCGAAAGCCAGTTATCACATGGGTACTCCGCCACCGGGGACATTATTGCTGTTACATGACACGGCAAAGGAAAGGCAGTAAAGCCCGATAAGAATATGTGTGTGTGTGTGTGTGTGTGTGTGTAATAAGTGGTTTTCTATCCTGGTAAAAAATTCTGCAATGCCCCATTCTCCGACTTCCCATTTGGGGGATGAACACTGGCAGCCAGGGTCCAGGGAAGGTCTTGTAGGCGAAAGTCCCACTGAAAGACCTCATGTTGGCCTCTGCAAGGAGGTGCGTAGACCTTGTGTTGGCCTTCTGCACCGAGGTGCATCCCTAGCCTGTGTGCAAAGTGAGGACCTCAGACCCCGGGGATAGAGGCAGGAGAAAAACTGCAGAACATTTTGCATTATTTCGCAGCTACACAATTTAAAAAGTGGGGGCTGATTTTCAGGGGGGTCCGAGCACTCGCGCCTCCCATTGAGTTCACCCCGTGCCCTCAACACCTATGAAAATCCAATCCTGGATGTCCAAATCCCCTCCGAGCCTCGTTCAGCAGAACTCATTTCTTCCCTTCAAAGGAGTTTCCTAGAGAAATTCTCTCTTAGAAAATCCTTGGCAAGAAACCTTAGCCAGCCTTGGCATGCAAACCGGCCTCACGCTGTCATTAACAAGCCTCTTATTTAAATGTTGATGAGCTCTTCGCTGCCAGTTAGCGATGGGAAATGCAGTCTGTGTGTTAAACCAGAGCTGGGAGTTATGGCCAAATACCAAACTGTTTGTTAAACTTACTGCCCACCTCCTTCCGCCTGGGGGCTGGAAACCTTCTTGACAAGCTGGTCCGTCTCATTCAGGCCAGGCAGAGTTAGAGAAATGTGTTAACTCGGGGAACCACAGACCCCCCCCTGTGCTTCTGACAAGACCCTAGGAACAGAGTTATCCCAAACTGAATCAGACCAGGCATCCATCTGTCACATCGTCCTGTCTCTGACGGGCCAGCACCAGTTGCTACACAGGTCAATGGAGTTGTCACAGTTGAGAGCAACTACACTTGTATCCCCCCTCCATCGTCCAGGAAGGGCACCTGCTGTAGGCTCCTAGCTCCTCACCTGCCAGTGCTCGTGGGAGAAGACCGACTCTCACCCTCCAAGGTTCTTCCAGGCTACACAATTCCTTGCCTACACCGTGATATTCCCAGCAAGCCAGACTGCCTGAACAGGGCAGTATCTGCACTTTGCTACCCTCCACCAACAGAGGCTATGACCAGCGTACTTGCCCCCAGTCTCAAGTGACCCCCTGTCCCCCAGATCTTTATAAGCAAGCACATTTATTCTTAAGGTGAAAGCCTTACAGAGAAAACATCCACAAAGAACAGTACCAGATTTCCCCCATCAGTCTTATGTGGCCTCCGGAGGCCAAAGACCTTCCAACCCTTCCCACAAAGGCTTGGGGCCCCCTTGGACAGATCCTGTCTGTTAGCCAGATCAGACAGCAGGCCCTGAGACGGGTTAAACGCAGGCTATTTATCCAAAAGTCCATTTTTTTTGGTCTGTTGGTCCCTGGAGAAACCAGTTTGGACCAGTACATGTGAGACTTTCCAAGTGGTGGTACCTCTCTGGGGGTGTTACAAGCTGAGTGAATTTGTCTAATCACCCACCCACCCTACTGCTCTGAATTCCTGGAGGGCTGTGATCTCCCTCCTCCATGGAATTACAGGCAATCCTTGGCCCGCAATGATACACACACTTAATACAATAAGCTCTCCCAAAGATATTGCAGAAATGATCCTATCTGTCCCAGCAGTGATGGGATAACCTGTCCCCAGGGCAAGTTTTCTCCTGATCCTCATTCATTAGCGATCATCATAGGCACCGAAGCTGACTCAAACTTCCTGAACGCTTGTGTTTCTTTTCCTTTTTTTTTAACCCTTACTATTCTAGCAGTGGATGGTCTTGTTATCTGTGTGAATGCCCAAACCTTTTGTGAATCCTGCTAAACTCCAGCCCTCTAAGATATCTTGTGGCTGAGAGCTCTGCGGGCTCTGTTGTGAAAGAGAACACGATGCCCCTCTGCCATTTCTTCTGACCCATGTAGCCCTGTGAGCAGAGTTCTTACCAGCCATCGTTGACCAAATGCAGCCGCTGATTCTTGACCAGGAAAATATCTGCTGTATTGTGGAGATTCTCCGTTTCCTAGAAGGCGTTGATTTCCCCTTTAGCTATGATTTTGAGCCAAGACAAAGGACAGTGAGATTCAAATGACAAAGCCAGGCAGGACTAGGAAAAAAAAAAAAAATCTCCCTTTACCATCATGACAGCTGTGCTGCGTGCTAAAATCAGCATGTTCCAGCAAAGGAATTATTAATTATTTTTAACCATCACCTTGCCAGCGTGGGCTGTGTACGGAAGAGTGAAGGATAGCTGAATACCAGCTGAGTGTCTATATGATAGCCTGCTTCTTCAGAGTGGGGACTGAGATAAGATTTATCATGCACTATGTCAGACTGAAATAACATCTGCAAGGGCCTCCTCATCAGATTTACAGCTGCCGCGCAAGTGTCGGCTGGCTGACTCGGAAACGCTGTAAGCTTCTTCCTCTGCAAAATTGACCTGGGGAACAATGTACTGTTCATGGAAGGATCTCGGTTTGTTCATTTATTCAGAGAACATCTTCATTGACAGCTGCTATAAAGTGATCAGCGTCACAGCCAGCAGCTGGAGACACACTTCCTCTTAGTCAGTGGGTTGCTGACAGCTGCTTTGAGAAGGCACCTCTGAGCGACACAGCTCCGGGCAGGGTGGGAGGATCAAGGGCAGGGATTTGGGTTGTTAGATATCTAGGGATGGTTCCAATAAACCAATACTCTCCTGGCCCTTTGCCAGAGCATGGAGAGAACTTTGACTGACGTGCCAGAGACAATGGGGCGAACACCTTTCTGGCTTTGGTCTCCGTTTTTTCATGGTTTGTGTTTCTGTGCTACCTGAAACACCACCAGCAAAATCATTCCAGCGTGGCCAGAGCAGGATGTATCAATAATATTCCCCAGAGAGCCGCCCCTTGGATTGCCTCCAGCCGGTTAGTCACACAACACCTTGAATAAGTCAGATTCAGCAAACTCCCTATCACGCGCAATGACCAGCTGTGGGGAGATTCTGGGCATTTTTAGTCTGGGGCCGCGCCAGGAGGCCAGCCGAGATCAAGGCCCCGGTGTGCTGCATGCTATGCAAACACAGCAAGCGGCGAGCCGTGTCCCAAAACGCTGATGCAGTAGGTAGACAAGACAGGCAGAGGGCAGGCAGTGTTACCAGCGCAAGCACCTGGAGCCCTGTGATCACGTGAGGTCCTCAGCTTTCCCGAGACATATTCTACCCCTCATGGGTCCAGAGAAAAGCTTGAAATTGTGGCTCCTAAAGACTCAAAACCCACAAGGCACATAGAAAGATGTCCCCCGTTGTTTGTTTTTGTCTATCTAATAATCTGATTTTTTCAGCCAGTCTCCTGGGGGGTGGGGGCCTGACTCCTGGCTTTTGAACACTTGGGGTTGAGTGGGAAAGAGCTAAACAAGCATGTGTAGGAGAAGTGACCTGCCCAAGGTTACCCAACAGGCCTGTGTCAACGTCAGGATTTGAACCCATGTCGCCTGACTCCTACTCCAATGCCCAAGCTGCTAGATCTCACTGCCTGCCCTTCTCCCTCAGTCCAGTCAAAGCCCCTAACACCGTATCACCCAGCTAGGCTCCTTTTTTCCATGCTTCTTGCATCACTCCTCTTTTCAGCAACAAGAACTGAAAGGCCTGCTGCTGCTCCCACCACCTCTGGGACGCTGTCCCATCTCCGCGTTGCATGGCCCGTGGTTCTGTTGATAACCTTGAGGGTTTGCAAGTAGCTCTGCATTTGCATGCCATGAATATGCAGCCCTGAGGCTGGCCCAGTCTCCATGCGGCTGTCCTACAGATGCAGCCCATGCATGTTTGCAAGCATCAGAGCAGCATCCAGCATGTGTCCAAATCCCCAGGGACTCTGCCCTTCAGCACCTGCGGGGATGTCCCTGTGTTTGTTTGGCTGCTTTCACCCGTGAGTCCTCTGTGCAGCACGCCAGAAAAAGAAGTCGTCTTCTACATCAAAGCAAATGGCAGGGTCTTGCAGTTCAAATGCTCCTGGTCTAGAAGCAACTGTCCCTGCAGGAGCCGTTCCCATGTATTTCCAGCATCTGATCTCTGCAATAGCATGCGTTTGCTTGGAAATCTCACCCCAGACCCATGCAGTGCAGTGGCCCATGGCAACACCTACCCACCTTCCATTCCCCCTCGTTACAGCGACCTTTAATTGCCATGTGCGTGGAGCGCTCTCGAGACATCTCGGTGGCAGCAGGTCCCCGGGGAGGCGACTCCGGGCTGTGCTGAGTAGCATTTAGGAACGAAGGTGTCGCTTTCCCCACTGAGGCCCCTCCCATAAAGCCAAGGTGCTTTTGCTACTAATTAATTACGGGGCTGAGACCAGGCCTCATTAATGACTCCTGTTTCCTGCTGATGAATTGCAATCAGCACAGCTCACAGCGCTGTTTGTAACAGAGGCTGATGCTGTAGAAATGGTCGGGGAGGGAGGGGGAAGAGGGGAATCACTGATGATCTTTTTTGGTATGTGAAGGGGCCGTGCGCAGGTCTTTGCTCACTGACTCACGGTCTTGGAGAAGAGGAGAATGACTTGGTGGGCAGAAGTTGCTAGCCTGGCCCACGGTCCCTGTCTCAAAGGAACGGCCTGTGCAAAGGAGGCCATGAATAGTTCTTACCCCGCGTCACGTAGCAAGGGGTCCCAAAACTTTCTGAAGTGCGGATCAGGTGAAGACCTCACTATTATTCCTAGTTATGGTTTGTATTGTAGGAGGCCAAGGCCCCCACTGCGCTGGGGGCTGTACAAACCAAAAACCTGGCTCCAAATATCTTTCATAGCCAGATTAACATGCAGATGTGTTGGTTCGCGCCCTCCCCAGCCATAGTAAGACTGACTGACCAGAGGGTGGGCTGTGAATCTTAGCATACTGCTACGTGTGCGATCGTTATTAATTTATTTACAATGTCTGTGACTGTTTGTACTGAAGGGTCCCAGGTATGGATCATGGGCCCATTATGTGAGGCACTGCACAGGTACATATGACACAAAGATGCTCCCCCACCCCCTGCTCCAAACAGTTTGCAGCGTAAGCAGAAGATGAGCAAGAACAGGCGGAGGCAGACAGGGGAGACCAAGGAAACGAGAGGACAATATTGGTCAGTGTGATTGGCAGCGGTTTCAACCAACCAGCTCTCTGACTGGTGTTTGGTTTTTTTTTTTGCAGGCATCGCGGCAAAGGGGAGTTTTGAGGACAACGCCGCGGCTTTGTGACTGTTCCTGGGGTGTCCTCGTTCGAAAAGGAAGCCGACGGGCGAGGAAGGCTGGGATCACTGGCCAATCAGAGGTGAGAGTCAACACCCTGGGGAGAGAAGCTCCCACTTAAGGATCCATCTCCCTTGTCCTTTCAAATAAGGGCCCCAACAGCTTCCATCAACCTCCGTGAATCATCCACGGAGTCCTCCAGCAAACACAGGGGAGGTGAGAACTGGCCTTCCTGATAGTTCTAAAATGGACAAGGAGAAAAAATGTTTCCCACCTTCTCTGTGCATCGTAAAGAAACCAAAAAGGGGGCATAAAGGGGCCCATTTCTTCCCTGTGTAGGCTACATATAATATTGAACATTAAGAATATCTAGCTCTTATATAGCGCGTTTCATCGGTAGCTCTCAAAGTGCTTCACAACCTCTAGTGTATTTATCCCCACGACACCCTGGAGAGGTAGGGCAGTGCTATTATCCCCATTATACAGATGGGGAAACCGAGGCACAGAGTGGCTAAGAGATTTGCCCAAGCTCACATGGGAAGTTTGTGACAGAGCAGAGACTTGCCCCCAGGTCCTAGGCTAGTCCCCTACGTGCTAGACCATCCTCCTGAGTTGTACGGGGCTTTGGATATACCAAATACTGCCCCGGCACTCCATGCAACCCTCCCGACTTTAGCCAATGGGTTTCTCAAGGACGCGAGCGGTTAGCATTTTACCCACTGCATTTAGCACTGCTCCTGAGGGCGACATTGCGGCTCCTGAACATGCAGAGCGCTCACGACTCTTTCTAGTCTAGAACCAAGGGGGGAAGTACGAAGGCAAATGCGCCGCAGCTCCACGCTCAGTTGTTCGATTGAAATATATCAGCGGCGCCTTTGCACTGGCCTGAGGCTTTTATGCTGAGTTTGCATTTGCTAAGAGAACGTCGTTCAAAGAAAAGAAAAAGAGGAAACCTTCTTGCTGGGTGAATTTTCGGCTTGCCAGGCCAGGGTGCGGACGGCCCTGCTTTTCCCAACAGCCCTCGGCCTTATACTGGAAGGACCCCATCAGAGAGGCGAGACGGGTAGGCGGTCACGCACGCCCGGCTCTTCCTGTATTGCTAAGTGGGAGGCAGCCCCCAGCTGGGAGTGGTGGAGATCCTGCATTTGGAAACAGTTGGGACCCTGGTGAGAAGATTGAGACGTCTGGGAGGTGGGGTCCTTCTTACACAGCAGTCCAAGAACTGTCCCTTCTAGTAATACCACCCTCCGAGGACCCAATCCCGCAGTCTCACCCATCCATAAAGATGACGGGACCAGGCTGAATGGATTGGGGGAGCCGGGTCCCAACCTCTGGCCCATTCTGAGGGTTGGAGACGTCAGGCGGCAAATCTGGCTGTCAGCTCCTCGCCTGAACAGCTGTGTCATTTCCTCGCTGAACATATGATTATCCCTTTAGTTCTTTAATTACCCAATCAGCAAAATCAAATCAATCAATCTTATTCCCAGCTCTAATGAACATTCTCCAGGGTTGTATAGCTCAACTCCTATAGACTTTAAAGGGAAAATTCTTTTTCACCGGCCAAGTTGGTCCGAGTTGCAGGGGGGGAAAGCTCCATCTTTTGTCTGACTAACAGGCAGGCAGGTGACAGGATACAACCGAGGCTAACTGTGCCTGCCACTGGGCGATTTGTGTGTCTGGGGAGGAACTGGTCTGGTGTTGGCTGGAAGCTGTCGTCAGGCAATGACTGTCTGTCTGGTGGGTTTCAGCCCAGCTGCTGCCAGACAGGCGTCTGCCTCGCAAACCCGCCATCGCAAGCGGGTGGTGTCGCAAGTCCTCTGGGACTGAGATCAGAGCTGATCCTTTCCAAATCAGGGGAGAGGGGGCTCCCTGGGGCTGGGCTGAGGGGGGGGCGGGGAAGCCTGTGCTGCTGTTTGCATTGCTGTACCTGTTCTGTGAATAAGGCTCTCAGTCTGGAACATTCCCCTGGCCTCACGTCTTCGCTCACCAACACAGGTTTTACTCCAGTGACATTCAGTGGGGAGCAGGGAAAAAATTCATGTATTGGATGGTGGTCTGTTAGCCAGCCGCTATTTCTCCTGCTCACAGCAGGGGATGACAGGACGGCCTATTGTTAATAGTAGTAAATACTTATATTATTTAGCAGCGCCCAAAGACCTCAGTTGGGCTTGCTGCTCATTGCGCCAGGCGCTGTACAAATCACAGATGCCTTATAGGAGATGGGCTCCCCTTCTGGAGCGGCTGATTGCTTTCTCCCTTTGCATGCTGTCAGCATCCCTGCAGCCCCATTCACTACAGAGCTGCATCAAATCCAAATCCCTCGCCTGGGCAGCAGAGCAGCGAGTTCTTTGGATCAGGGACTGTCTTGTTGTTCTGCGTTTGTACAGGGCCTAACACAACGGGGTCTTCCTCCATGGCTCGGGCTCCTAGGCTCCACTGAAATACATTAAGGGTCTTCCAGCGTTTAGGTCCAGGGGGATAGGAGTTGGGAGATCTGGGTGCCTTTCCCAGCTGAGTCCCACTAGCTCCTTGTCTGACCCTGGGGGGAGTCAATGCCTCAGTTTCCCCCTCTGTACCATTGAGGTGACGTTATCGTTTCCCTGACTCTGAGAGGTGTGTGGTGAAGCTTCACTGATCAATGAGCAGAGCACGATGAGTGAAATTCAGCCCCGGGCAGTCAACCAGCCCAGGGCCTCAGCGTCACTTCCGTTACGGCTCACTTAAGCCCAGGGCTGAATTTCTCCCCCTGAGTTCCCTGGAGGAAAGGTGCTCAGCGGCGCCCCCACGTTACTCATTCTGCGATCCCACCATTTGCTGTGGCTTTGCAAAGCCATTCCCTGCGTTTTCAAGGTTGCCCTGTGCCCATCCGATATCTGGCGAGCCCGACTCCTAGCTCGCAGGAGCTCAGCTTGGCGATGAGCCGTCCCACAAGCCCGGCTCCTGCAGGAGCGGCGAGCGATCCTGGCCTCGTGACACCGGGAGCGAGGAGGGATTCTGTGCAGCGTCTGGTCATTCAAAGAAATGATTCCTGAAGAGGAGGAGAGCTCTGCTCCACAGGAGAAAAAACCTCATCCAGCCGCTCAACCTGGAAGGCTCTGCTCTTTGTCATGGGTAATTTCCATGACTCTCCCTTCCCCAGGGGTCTGCCAAGCTCTCTTGTTCCGCAGTTGGTACCTGGGCACCGCTGCTCTCCCCCGCATGCACGTCCCGACCGGTTCAGGCTGCCGCCTCGCTCACGCGGGTCATTCCTCAGAGAGCGCCTGCCCACGGCTGGCCCCACAGCGCCTTTTCTTCTGGCGCTGACTGGCACCCCGGGGAAGCCAGCTGCCGGGGCCTGGCAAGAGGCACGGCAGGGGCAGCAGAAAGAAGTTTCCTCTCTGCTGACGTCCCAGAACGACAGCTGAATTTGGCCCCCTTGGCAAGCTCTGCACTGGAGAAGCCCCGGCTGGAACAGCAAGGGGCTGCGGGTCAGGATTGGGGGATCGCAGCAGAGCCGCGTGTAGGGCAGAGAGCTCAGAGCTGGCATAAAAGGGGGGTTGGGATTGAGGGACACCCACAGAGCCATGTGCGGGGCTCCACGCAGGGAATGCTGCAGGATGGCATCTGGGGAGGTTGGCAGAGCATTACCGGGGACCGTGAGCAGAGGAGGAGGCAGCGCCGCACGTTACAACCAGAGCTGCACCCAGGCCATGAGATCTAGAGGGTGTCGGATCCAGCCTCCCGCTTGGGAAACAGTCCCTGGTTAGGGTGGGACGCAGGAGCGGAAGAGCAGGTGGATGGTGGGTCAGGATTGAGGGGCATCAGCGGAGCTGTGTGTGTGTGTAAACCCCAGAATGGAACCGCAGAGGAGGTACAGAGGAGGACTGACGGGCAGCAGCCATGCTGGGGTGCAGGAGCCCAGGCCTGGGATAAATACCAAGGGTATTTATTGCCAGTCCTGCGTGAGCTTTGCCAACAGAGCGGTGTAGGATCTTCCACAATGCACTGAAGTGTGTGGGGTCACATCTCCCCTTAGTGGCTTCCCCAGTGATTGCAAACGGTTGGCTGCTAGTTATTCCTACCGCTCAATGGCACTAGTGGCCGGAGCGCTTGATGTTGCACATCCCAGGTCTGATCTCTGGCTGAGGCAGCTCTTTTTAAGGCCTGTCTTGCTACCAGCGAGCAGGAGAGCACCTGCCACTCCGGGTCAGGAACCCAGATCGCAGCGTCTGGGATCAGCAGCTTTACTGCTGAGTAAGGGGGCAAAACCAATGCAAGCCACAGAGGACTCTGGCAGCTTTTTTCCCTCCGCCCCCCCAATACTTCCTAGGCTACGCCCCACCTTCTGCAGCTCTGATTCCCTGACACAGGCCAGGGGCTGGTGGTTCCCAAATATCACTCCTCCCGGAGCGGAGGGCCTCAGAGAGGCGAGCACAGCGTGAGCAGGGCCGGGAAGCCAGGCCTGCAGCGTCCCTGCGGGGGAGCCACTGGCTGATTGCGTCCGTTTCCCGGCAGCAGCAGCCGGCCTGTTTACGCTGGGATTCACTTTTTCTCCAGTAAATAAGCACCTTGGGAGCAGCGTTTCCATCTCCCAGGTTAAATTTAGAAGCGGTGCTTCCCCCTGCCCGCCCCCTTCCCACCGGCTCCTGCAGCCCCCCCAACCCCCCCTCCAGCTCTCCCGCTTTGTCGCATTACATGGTAATCCGAGATGCCTTGGCCACGCTCCAGGGGACAGAATGTACTTGGCAGGGAGACGGGTCTTCATGTCTGCAAAATGTCGGGAAACGCAGCCAAGAGCTGCTAACTGGGTCATTAACCTCCAGAAGAAGAGCAAGTCGCGGAGCTGCGCGCCGTCTCACTTCGCCTCGCCAATAAAAATGGCCTGGCGCGAGGGGGGCGGGGGGGACGGGGCGGCGTACGGCTTTGATTCCCAGGCCGTGCATGTGACCGTCCCTCCCCACGTCTTCCCCGGAACGACCTCCCCCTCCGAGCGTGGTGCTACAGCTTCCAGGTGGCCCTTTAAACAAACACCCAGCGATTCCCGCCGGGCTAGCCCCGGGCGTGTTCAAAGAGGCGACCGACGAGAGCCGGTGACCGCCGTGGGCTCCCTGCCCTGGCCGCGCACGCCGAGCAGTGCGACGGTGAGCCGCACGGGGCCCGTTGGCTGGGGCCCGGCCCCCTCCACCCTCGTGGCAGCTGGGAGAATGAGGGTGGTGTCTTTCAGTCCCAACACGTAGCCATTTATCCCCCCTACCCCCCCATCTGCCCGGCCCACCCAGCGACTCGCACGGACAGCAATGGGAGACGTCCTCCCCTGCGGAGGAAAATGAGAGGTGGAAGCAGGTCGGCTGGTCCCGTCCTTTGAGTGGGGCTCTGAGCGCACGCAGCGCCAAGGCCAGCCAAGCAAAGCCCGTGGCGCAGAGGGCGATGGCTCCTCCGGGCCGGAGCCTGTTACAAGGGCTCCCCACAGCCTCTTGGGACCTGTCGTTGGCCAGCGGGGACCACACGGCTCTGGGCAGAGGCCGCCTTCTCGGACAGGCACGGCTCTGGTGACAAGGAACAAACCTGGGCAGCTAGGGAAGCCTTCCTTCCTCCCGCGTGCCCAGTCTGCCGCCCAGGGACCGCCCAGGGGTGCCTTTGCTCCCCCATGAGTGCCTCTAGGTAGTTCCAGCTCCAGATTGCGTTCAGCTGGGGGCTGCGGCCTGGCGGGTGCTGCTCTCCGCCAGGCTGTGGTGGGGAGAGTTCTCTGTCCTGGGATCTCCCCCGAGACTGCTGGGCCGGAGGCACCCGGGAAGGGCTGGAGTTGTCGCCAGGGCTGCTTGGCTCATCCTGCACAGGCTCATGTGCTCTTCGAGGGTGCTGGGCTGGCTTCTCAAATCCCCCCTCCACCACACCCCCCTTAGCTGTGCTTTGGGCAGACTAGGACTGGCACCCTGGAGACTGACTCTGGTTCAAGTCCCGTCTCGCCAAGAGACTCCCCGGGTGAGTCCCTTCCTCTGCGCCTCGGTTCCCCTCTGTCGAACGGGGGTAATGGCGCCTGCCCTGCCTCCTGGGGGCGGGTCAGGAGCAATACATTAGGGAGGGAATGGTGCTCAGATAACATACAGTGGGGGGGGTGTGAACATGCCTCAATATATGCACGGGCCCCACCTGCTTTTTAAGGCCAGCAGGAGACGGGGGGGGGGGGGGGAAGGAGGGTGTTCTGTGGGGGTGCAGAAACCCCTCCTCCTTGATGACAGCGCATCTCTGCCCACTTTAAAAGAACTGTGTTTAACGTTGTCCCAGTCCCCGAAGGCTCACATAATAGCACGCGTCGTCAGCAGATCTCAAAGTGCCTCACAAAGGGCATTATTCCCATTTTACAGCTGGGGAAACTGAGGCACGGAGCAGGGAGGCGACTTGCTCAAGGTCACCCACAGGCCAGCGATGGAGCCGGAAACAGAACCCACATATCCGGAGTCCCTCCGGCGCTCTGTCCACTAGGCTACCCTGCTGGTCGGGCTCTAGCAATGATTTACAGATGCCAATGTGGTTAATAGTCATTCACTGGCATCATGTCAAACTATCCCCCCCAATCTTCCCTCTGGTTGGGCACACATCTCGCTGGGGCCGGACAAGTCCCAGCTTTGCTGGGTGTCTGCCTACCTGAGGTGGGGGTGGGACTCAGGGGCTGGCCCTATAACATAGCAAATTGTTGCAGAAAGTGGGGGGGGTCAGGTGCCCCGTCCCTCTGCGGTGCAAACAGCCAGACTGTCTGTCCATCACAGGTGGGGCAGCGCTTAAGATTTTCTCTCTTCACAGCCCCGCCAGCGACCCTGTTTTTGGAGTGGCCTCTGCTGGCATGAGCAGGTCGGAGCAGCTGCTGCCCTCCTTGGATGCTGCATAGGCACCTGCTCCCGGGCAGGGCGCACCGAGGCTGCGAGCCCCTGGCTCGGCGAGAGGCGGGGTCCCTGCCTGAATCGCGCCGCCCCTTTGCGATGGTAAAGAGCAGGTCTCAGGAAGCAGGAGTCCATTCCAAAGTCCTGAGTGCTCCGTCTGCAGCTATCTCTTTTCTATACCCAGGGGCCTCCAGCACGGCCGCTGATCTCAGCCGCAGGAACGTCCAGGGTGAGGTGGCCACTTCTGAGGTACGAGGCACCCAGGCCTGTGTGGATTTCACGGGCCGAGCATTTTTTCAGGCGAGATTTGCGTCTAGGCCGCTTTGAAATCAGCGGCCTAGATGAAGGAGCAGCCAGCGATGGCGGATCCCCAGGGTCTGTTGCAGCCGCCACATCACCGCCATTCAGTCGCCTTGTGCACGGAAGATACGGAAGCATCAGCAGAGGAAATGGGGCAGGACAGGCTGTGCTCTGGGGCCTTTGTTTTGCATTGTGGTAACCCAGCTGAGCTCGCCTTGGAGCAGAGTCCGTCCTGCAGTTGGACCCTAAAACAGCCGCCAAGGAAAAGCCCAGGCAAGCACCGATGTCCTTGCTGGATTGGCATGAGACGCAGGCTGGATTGCTCATCTGTGCTCGAGACAAAGGGTGGTGATAGCCACATCTCAACTCTGCCCCTGGAGCCCAGCGCTGCTTGGTCCAATAGAAGCAGCAATCGATCAGGGCGTGAGCCTGCCAGGAGCAGGATGAAGAAGAAGCTGCTCTGGTCTTGGAGAGCTAGACAATGGACTCTTGCTTGCTTCTGGCCATGGCAGAGCTGGCTAAGAATCATAACTAAGCCATGGCTAATGTCTGATCTCCTGACTTCAAGGACTATCACTCTCACGATATTTGGTATTTTTCTTACAGCCCCAGCACCTGGAGTCATGTTGTCACGTGAAGATTTAAACGTTCATTAAAAAAGAAAAGTTTCTGGCCCACCTGGATGCATGGAAAAGTCCGATTCATAAAAGCCCCACAAGTCAGGAGGCAAATCAAAAGAACCCAACGTGCAATTATTTTTTAAAATCTCATGATTTTGTGGGAAGACGCGACCCATCGTTTTTGAATGCTGGGGGCTAGCCAGACAGCTCGCACCCTGTGAAATGATGATCTGTTGGAGGGACCTCGCGTGAGCCCTACAGTTCGCTAAGGCTGGGTAGGTTCACACAAACCTCAGCCTTATTGGCAAGATCTTGCACCTCGGTCATGACGAGAGTCACACCCTACATTAGCCAAAAGTCACTAGCCCCGGGGAGCTACTACGGCACCTGCCTTCACGCGTCTTCCCTTTGGTTTTACCCTCCTAGCCTCAGTTGCCTTTGCTGGTCTGTCCCCTGCTTTTGTGACTTCTCCCTGCAGTCTCAAAGCTGGAACCTTCGACGCAGACATACAATGGTGAGTTGTCGGATCTCGGGAGCTAAGCGGGGTTGGGGCTGTGGATGGAAATCCCCCCAGCTGAATGTGTGCCATAAGAATCCGTACTGAACCCATTGCCACAGCAAGATGTGGACCTTCTGGATGCTATGAAATCTAAATCTGTCCTTGTAGATCCTGTGGGATTATCAGCAAGAGGAGTGGCCAGCGTATTATCCAAGTTCCGACATTGTGTCTTCCTAAATACACCAGACGTTCCAACTGGACACATTCTTCTTCACTTCAAGGCCCAAGGTGCGGCATAGTTTTGCTGTGAGCTGTTAAACGGTTGCTGAGCTCCATCCCCCAAAAAAGGGGGTTGCACTCCAGTGTTGGATGAAGCAATTCCTGCAAATTGCTACCTAGCAACCGCATGGATGCGTCTCCGCTGCACCCATGAGCATCTTAGAACTTCACAGCAGCAGCTGGCATAGGACTTGGGTCTCCTACTCCAAAAGTGCAGGACTCCGCCCTGTGTCCTCAAGAAGAATTCCCTTTTGCATTTAGCCCTAAAGGGTCTATGGCACATGGATGAGCATTTCTGATTTCACTTAGGGGTGGGCAGTGGTGCAAATTTCACCAGTCCATGCAATTATAAATATTAGGATCCTATCCAGCACCGGTCAGACTTGCTGAAATCAAGTTAGTTGTACCAGGAAGTAATTTAGCTATTTAAAAATGTGCATGGAGAAAATCACGTCTTCTTTGCAGCATGGTGAATGCACAGCGAAGAGGGTAATATATTAAAATTGCGAGGACTGTTTAAGCACTCTGTAATTAACTGCTGTCTATTTAACCAGACAGCTATAGCAAGTTAATTCAGTGTCAGTTAAGAGACTTATTAACTGTCTATGGGTTGGGTTTTTTTAAACATTTTACTGGTCCATCATTAACTATCCCAAGATTATCTTGTCAAACTGATAATTAAATGCCGCAAAAATTCATTACAGACTGGGTATAGTAATAGGAATGTAATTAAGTAATGTTTGCTTGTGTGATTCCCATCTATTACCTACTCACTGATTTATCTCCAAGGCATTTATTAAATCTTTGTAGTAGCCACTTCAGAATCAATACAGGCCAGGAGTCAATAAACACCTTATTAGACCCAAATGAACTGCTTAATTGGGGGAATGCAATGAAGGGCTGTTCTAAATCTCTAGGGAATTTCAACAAGGGGGGTTGGGATCTAGCAAATGTCAGCTTAAAGAATCACAGGGGCCATTTCGCTGCTGCGGGAGATTCAGCCACAGCAGATTTTTATTCTTTTAAGGCCTGATGTTGTTGAGTAAGGTCTTTGTGTAGATTTTTGTCCATCGCAAACTCTCTCAGTGTGTCCTACTATGGAGTCGCTGGCTGCAACGCTACAGCTGATGGTGAATAGTTTCATGTTGGGCTTAAAGCAGGAATTCAAATTCATCGGTTTGTATGTGAAATATAACCCTTCCCAAAAGCCTCTTCACATTTACAGCACCTTCTCTTTGAGTACAGCCTGGGCTTCTGTGAGAATTTACATGGAAAATCCATTAACTAGTTGGAGTTGAAATAAATTACAAACAAGTTCATTTAAGAAACGCAGCATCTGTGTGAAATTGTCCAGAATGATCTTAATAATGGATTACACAGAAACTTCCAACGTCCTATATGGTTCAAACTAATTGAAATCTTGTGCATAAACTGCCATTAGATTGTAATTAAGCTAAATGATCAATTACTGTTGTGTCTAATTATTTGGAATATATAGGCTACAAGCTCATGTGTTCTTCATCTTAAAGGCAACTCTTAAGTGGGGCCATTCTGACATCAAAGGTGAGTCAGCCAATCATCGCCCATCCTCTACAACTAACATGCATTTCACGATTCTATTGGTTGTAATGACTCAATGGTGTGAGAGAGACTGGACTCATGTCAAGAGTAGTCATTGGCAAACAATTTGGGCCCAAAGGTCACTGCTCTTTAAAGGTGCTGTGGCTGTGACTGGCTCAGGTATCAGTGATTGATTTAGTGGTGAAGCACGTGCTGGGAAACTGAGTCAGGAGCATAGTGGGGGAGTAGCCCTTACACCAGAGAGACATTGGGACTCAGGAACTACACTCTCTCGGCCCCCTTTCTTGGTCTCGCTAGCACAGACCCCTACACTGCTAAATCAATCACAAATGAAGGTCCAGATTATGCAGCAGTTGCTTTGCTCTGCTCTGACAATGCAAATCAGCTGACAACCCATCTTCACTGGTCAAGCTACTCAGACTGCTCTGGTATGAACCAATCTATCTGCCCTTAGTAATTAGCCTAAAATACAATGATTTCATATGTTGATACTATGTATCTTCAAACCATTAGAAATATTGCATGGTCACATTTTCTTTGGGTTTCTTGTGTAGTGTCTATGTATGCCACTGTAAATAATTTTTAAAAACTAGGGAAATTCCCAGACAAAGAGTTATGTTAAGAAGGAGTTAAGGTCGAGAGTTAGAATAAAAATACATTACAGGGATATTCTATTTATTCCAAAACCAGTACCATGACCCTAGGAAATTTGATGTTAAAGTTACACCTTAAACGAAATCCAAATGTGTTAAGGTAAAAAAGCACACTCAGGCAACTTTAACTCTGCTCTTTACTGATGTCATGCAATAACTATATGATTAGGATTAAAGCAGTTTATTATTTCTGCTCCCAAATTAGAGTAAACTGATTCTGAAAGGCACACTTGACTTTTTCATATATCTTCCCCCGGTGGCATCAATACAGGCTTTTGGGATAATTACAACATCCCTCTAATGTATTTTCACTATTTTGCTTTGCTGGTGCATGCTCTCAACTTTAACTCCATTTTAACACAGTTTGTTTTTTTGGTTTTCTGGTAATAGATATATAATGGGCTAATTTCCCCCATTCTTACACTGATTTTTTTAATGGTACTGTCCCATTGACATCAGTCGAGTCAATCCTGATTTACACTGCTGTAAGCCTGGTGTGTATGCTTTGTGAGCCTGTGTCTCTATGGTTGCTGGTGTTTTATTTTTCTAATTTTAGGCAAATTAAGTCATATTTTTCCACAATCTCTTTTATATTAAAATCTATGGTTTTTTAAATTGGTGTTCTGGTATTTGGATTGTGTAAAGAATTAGCTAGATCCAAGCCCTGCATTCCAGGGAAGGAGTTCCCGGTAAGTATGTTTGGGTGGGTGGAATTTTTGTTTGCCAGCCCTTTCTGAGAAGCGTACACAGTGTTCCCAAAATAAAGGACCAAATTCTGCTCTGTTACCTTTGAAGTATGTTGGGGTTGCAACTAGTGTAATTGAGAGTAGAATTAGGCCTGGTAAATATAGGATAATTTCTCCTCTTCATCCCTCTTCACCCTTTTGTGGAACTGATCCCGTACCAAACCTTTCTGAAGGCCCTGAAGTACTGGGTAACATTTGTTCATTTTCCCCGTCTCTCTGCACGTAGCTCATGGCAGGGCTTCAGAGCAAAAATAATTCAGATTCAACAAGGAAGACTATTTTGATAGCATCCTTTCTGGCTCGAACAGGAAGTTCTGGAAAGCTCAAGTTATTGAGAAGTTCTGGATCTTACATGATTTCAAGCCAAAATGTTCAATCCCAAGTATTTCAGAGAAGCATGCAAACTTCTGGGGCTGCTTATCCATACAGAGGCTCTTCCATCACCGGAATTAACCTTAGAGGTGACTGTAGCAAAGGCTTTTCATCATATGCCTCGTAGTCTTGGAACATGGTCAAATAGTTTACTTAAAATGACTATGTAAAAATGGCCTCCTCTCATTCAGTAGATCTGCTCCCTGTGTGTATTCTGAGTCAGAGCTGCTGACTGTATTAACAAAGGGGAATTTTCATTGCTTTCCACTCTTGTTAACACAGCAGAATCTGCACAGTGAAGGGAGAGAAGGCAAGAGGGTTGCATCAGTTTCAGTGGGAAGGTAATTTGGCTTGTTAAACTTTTATTGTTGGGGATGATTCATGACAGAGAAAGAACCCAGCTTGATTCTCAGATCTTTTTTACTACAGATTTTTTACTAGGAGGGTGGTGAAGCACTGGAATAGGTTACCTAGGGAGGTGGTAGAATCTCCATCCTTAGAGGTTTTTAAGCTGAGGCTTGACAAAGCCCTGGTTGGGATGATATAGCTGAGGTTAGTCCTGCTTTGAGCAGGGGGTTGGACTAGATACCTCCTGAGGTCCCTTCCAACTCTAATATTCTATGATTCGATCTCAGGAGGAGTCTTGCAGGGGAACCAATTAGGGGGAAAATCCTTTAACTTAAACCACATTCACTTGAGAATATTTGACATGGCAACTGAGAAACAGTGAATACTCACTTCCCACCTCCCTTTCACACAATGCCATTTTACAGAGACTCTTTTCACTGTTGGATCAAGATCCCCCACAAAATTTTAATTTCATACAAAGAAGTTTTTTATAAAATGTAGGGTCTACAGACAAGTTCCCTGATACAAACAAGCATCAATTCCTTTGACGCATTTTCAACTCAGAGGTTGCAACATTGTGCTAGGGCAAGAGACCCTGTAAGGGAAATTGGCTAGAAACTGACTAAGGCCAGTGACAATGACTAGTCTGTTTTCATGATCCAAGATGGGAGAAATGCAGAAATGTAAACAAACAGCACAAAGGGTGAAGCCCTGGATCTTTTAAACATCCTTTTACCTGTACAGTGCTTGCCATCAAAAAGTTAGTGCTTACCAGGCTACGGGCTATGGAATACCACATATTTCCCCCAATACATACATGAGGAAATAACTGATACTATGTGGCAGCTTTTTGGTAAATGACACTTTTGAATGGCAGCTAGGTTGTTATACAAATATCTCAAGGTAAATAAATCCCTCTTTCATTTCCGTTGCACCCAGGATTGTGCTCCATTTCCTGTCCTGCACCTTTGGTTAGTGTTGTTGTGCACTGTCAAGTAGTGGCTGAGTTCTGCCCCAGAGGCAGTTGCATTTCAGTTTTGGATGAAGTGCTTCCTAAAAATGGAAATGGCCATGTGTTACTATCCTCACTCAGGCAAAATTCCCTTGGAAGTTTTGTATGAGTGAAAGCCAGAGGACATGGTACAGTATTTGTAGATCACTCTGGGAACCATCTGTTTGTTAAATTCTCCTCCATCTACATAGGGTTTATATATGGGACAAGTGCTCCTAGAGACTGAATTGATCACTGTAAAAGCAGGCTGAAGAAGAGATGCAGGAGAAGAGCTCTCAAGATATATTTCTGCTCTTGCAATTGAAATTAAAATCCTGATATTGCCATTTTTAAACAGCACAAGAAAGTCTGAAGTTTACTCCAACCACAGCAGCTATTAGCCAAGCAAAGCAGAGCAGCTGCTAAAACATTGTGTATAAACAGACATCCTTGATAACAACCTTAGCTTCGTAATTAGGGCTAGATGAGGAACAGTTTACAAGGGGGGAAATGAAGAGGCGACAATAAAGAACAACCCTCTGCATGAATTCATCTGCGACAGCTAAAATGAATCCTGACGAACGTTGTTCCTGCCCCAAAGTCTGGAATGCTTGATGGGTGTGTGGGGGGCACGAGGGGTGTTGGGACAGAATCGAGTTCCTTCTAGGTGGTGCTGAGCAGGTCAGCGACAATGCTGGATGTTTCAAAGGGAGGGCCAGAAAGGGTTCATAGATTAGCGCACACACATGAGAAAAAATGTTTGGCTAGGGCAATTTAACTGTTTTACTTCAGGAATACCCAGGTGGCAGCGAGGAGATCACTGCACGATGGCTTTAGATATCAAACAATCCTCACCCAGGAATCAGTGACCTGCATTACATGCAGGCAGCCCATTTTACAATGTGCATGAGGGGGGCTAAGACTTCACTTCTTTCCCGCAGTTTCCCCCCCCCCCTTCCCCCTGCAGGTGGGGTGTTTGGTTAGAACCTGTTGCATCCATTTCTAATGCAGATTTGGGCTCTTCTGAATGTATCACAAGCTTGTGTCCCTCCCTTCCTTCTCAGTAAACCTTTATGTCAGCAGGTTCTGCACTTGCACAGTTCTAGAGGGGTAGGTTTGGCACAAATGCAAATAATTTGATTTAAGGTTGGTTTCCCCCTTGCCCTCCCTTTTCCTAACATTTTGCACTGGGCTCTAACACGAGCCTACAAACACACACCGCCGTGGTGTTTAGAAGAAAAACCAGTTGGGGGAAAAAAATAGGTTACACATAGGGTATGTCTACACTGCGAACCACCCTTCCCCACTCACCAACCCCCTTCCCCCCCACCCCCCCGGCAGTGGATCTCAGAGAGAGCCATCTCCAGCTGCCTCCTGCCCCGTGGGGTCAATGTCCCACTCATACAGGCCATCACCGCCTCGGGTCAATCCTTGCCAATGACATTAAAAAAAACAAAGGCAATTTTCTTATCATTAATCAGCATCAGGTGGCTGTGTCGGCGAGATGTAACATCGCTAATGCTCCAGGATATCTGACTCTTTTCCAGCCCCTGGACCTGATCTTCGACTCCTCCCTGCCGGTGGGAATTTGGGATGTCTGCAGATACAGGAATCAGATGAAATGCAGCCACCTCTGGAGGGAGCACACCAGCAACATGCAGCACCCAGGTGCAGCTTTCCACAACATTTTCCTGTCGCGATCTCTCATTTGTCTAATCGCTCTTTGAAACCTGTGTGTGGATGTCATGTGCAAGGCGAATGCAGGTATGTAACTTAGAAAAGGCCTTCGTAAGTATAAGCTCTTGCTGCACGTACGGATTTCTGCAGCTGAAGAAATGCTGACAGCCCCTTTAGAATCGAAATCTGACCTGGGTTGAGGCTAAGTCTGATCACAGCTGAAAGGTTTGCTCTCTATCCCGGGGAAGCAAAATGCCCACCCAGAGTGCATGTCCTCATTCCCGCTGCTGGCATCTGATGAGAAGGTGATGTACAGGGGCAGGGTGAGCTGGAGGGCTTTAACGGCCGCTGGGGAGCGGGTTGAGACAATGGGGTGAAATTGCTGAGGTGCGGGGTCAGTGCAGATGAAGGAGCCGCCCCAGCCAGTGTTAGTTTTGGGAACGTCACTTGGCCAGTATCCAACAAAGGTTTGGAGCTGAGCAAAATGGGCCTCATTTCTGCCAGAGTGTCAGACCCACGTCCACTGGGGTCCGCAGCGCAGCGCATTGCATGACCTCCTGCTCTTCTGTGGCTGGGCCTGACCCTTCGTGACCAGAGCTCCAGGCTTCACACCTAAACACCTCTTTGACCCCAAAGCTGCTCCTAGGATGTGCCCTTAACCTGGCTTGGAGCCTTTTCTTGCTGCTGTCTTAGTTTGAGGTGCTGAAATTTTGTATCTACTCAGTTGTTACTTTAGCTTCTTGTGCGAGTATCAATACAGATTAAATATTGCAAAATCAGCCTGGCTGAATCAATACAATTGGCCAAACAAAAAAGAAAGAAAGAAAGAAAGAGAGAAAAGCTTGGTAGATGCCATCTCTCTCCTCACCCTGGACATAAGCTGCCATTTCCGGCAGAGCTCAGTGGAAAGAACTCTGTGATGGCACGAAGTCCACACATTTTTTAAGATTGCAGCATTGTTTCTATAGAAGCTGAATATTCCAGGTGCGCTAAAATCTTCCAGTACCAGCAGTGTCCCAGCAGTGGATTAACTGAGCACTGGTACAGAAGCAGCGTAACGACTAATTCACAGCTCAGTAGCTTAGCAAAGGTTAAGGGGTGCCATGATCACAATCGATAGCTATCTACCTGGGGCACGTGCGTTTAATAATGGGCTCTCCGGTCTAGCAGAGAAGGGTCTAACACGATACAATGGCTGGAAGTTGAAGCTAGACAAATTCAGACTGGAAACACGGTGCACATTTTTAACGGTGGGAGTAATTAACCATTGGAACAACTTACCAAGGGGGGTGGTGGATGTGCCATCGCTGGCCATTTTTATGTCAAGATGGGATGTTTTTCTAACAGCTCTGCTCTAGGAATTGTGTTGGGGAGGTTCTCTGGCCTGTGTGATAGAGGAGGGCAGACTGGATGATCCCAGCCGTCCTTTTTGGCTTTGGAATCTATCGAGCCAAGGGGACTCTTTCTATTAACCTCAGTGGGCTTTGGATCCCAGCCATAAGTGGTGAGTGCACTCTTTGTGGAAGTCACCTATCCCATGTGTGATGAGGCTTGCTCCTCCGGAGCCTGTAGGAACTGACCCATGCTATGGTTGCTGAAGGGCCAATCCACGTGCCTGGAAAGCATGACGGCTGCCCACCCTACAATGAGTGCGGTCCGCTCCGGGTGTGTTGAGACCAGGCTGGGTGTATGTTCTGGGAGAAGCCTGTTTTGTTGCTGCTGCTTTTTTTTTTTTTTTTTTAAATCTTGTCTGGTTTTTTTTGTTTGTTTGTTTGTTTTGGCTCAGCTTTCTGAAAGGGAAAACAAAAAACCCAAAGAAACGCAGAGTGGGTTGTTTTGGGGTTTTTTGGGTTTTTTTTGCAAAGCACCAGCATAGCTTGAGAAACCGGTTCAGTGTGGGGGAGAGGCGGGTCAGCTCACCGCTCAAAGGCTTCCCGAGAAGCCGCCGAGGCGGGACCCTGTTTGAAAGAGGAACATCTTTGATAGGCAAAAGAACTGATCAGAAAGCCTCCGACACACACTGGAGCCCAGTCAGGGAGGTAGGATTTAATGGATGCATTTTCTTTCTGAAGATTTGGCACGGCCTTAAAGGAACAACTTTAAAAGCTTCCAGAACTGATTATTTTTTTGATCGTGTTTCAAACTCATCCTCCCTCGGTGCGTCCTCCGACAAGTTCCCATCATAAATTAGGCACAACAGTAGTGTGTTTTTTCTAGGGGCGGAGGAGAGAACAGCGGGCCGAAAGCTCTGCGAGGAGAATCAGGGAGGTGTGTGTCGGAAAGTGCTGCTAAGTGACTCATTCTGCAGGACAAACGAAACCTCACTCATCACTCTGCTTTCCTCCTCCTCTGGTGTGAGAGCGAGTGTCCTGGAACAACAGCAGCTTTTTTTATGTTCCTCTCCCCTGGCATCTGTGCCCAGGGAGCCGTTCCAAACCACGGGGATGGCCTGATATGCAGCTTGGGGCATGTGCCTTCTCCTTTTAATAGCCACCTAGGAAAAGGCACTGAGGTGACCTTAGAAAAATGCACGCGCCGAAGGAAGAGGTATATGTGTGGGGGGAGGGGGAGGTGGCTTCAGTCTGGTGCATTCATGTTTGGAGACTTTAAAAAAAAAAAAAAAAAAAAAAAAGTTTCCAATTTTCCATTGAAAGTTTAAAAAAAAAAAGAAAAAGCTGCACATTTCTGAGTGGGAAGAGCCGGGGGAGGGCGTGTGTGGGTAGACAGAGCGGTCTGGATGCAGTTCTGACTCTAATGAATGCCGGGTCATAAAAGCATAAAGGGTGATGGGGGGCGGGAGGGGGGGTGGTTACAGTGGCGAGGGGGAATGTGAAAAATATCTCTGCCTTTTCTCTGCTGGAAAGGGCAATTAGTCTTTTTTGTATGAAGAACATCCACTGCACAAATCAGAAATACTGGCTTTATTGCTGGCGACAAAACAGATCTGTTTTATTTTCCAAAACAGCTCCGGAAAAGGGCTGGGGTTGCGGGCCAGCAGGCCATTTAAAATGCAGCCCGCCTGACTGCCAGCTCCGGACCAGCTCCACTGCGGGCACGGAGGACTATTGGACGATGGCCTCGCCTTCCCAGCAAATTGCTCTTTGGTTGCAGTGCGGTGGGGTTGAGTGGTGGCGAGGGTGGTGCAGGAAAACCCTGCTAGGGCGACCTTTCTCTTCCCAGGTGGCACCCTGCTGGCTCCACCCCCAGCTCTGCACATGGCCCATCGCATACAGGCTGGGAACTGAGAGTCAGTCCCATGTAGGCTGCCAGCCCGGCTGGCTATACTCAGCAAAGCAGTTGTTCCTCACCCCGATGCTGAACTTTAGGGGATCTCATCAAAGCAATGGGGCTCCAGAACACCGCACCAGTTTCTCAGGTGGTTGGTGCGATGTTACACGCACAGACCTGCAGTAACAGCAGGGAGACACTGACCGTGGTTGTGGACTGAAGCACTAGCAGCTGCTACCTTCTGCACTGGCAGCCCTGGAGTGTGAAGTCCTCTGCACATCTAGAACTTGGAGGGGGCCCGGATAGACGAGGTGGGGGGAGTTTGGACGCCAGGACCCCCAGGGCTATTCTTTGCATCTCTCGTCCGTGGTGACTTCGCTTCCCTCCTCCAGTCCTGGTTATAACAAGCCCGCTCTGTCAGTGGCCTGGGATATGTCCCGGTGGCATGGCATCACAGGAAGGCACTGACGTCTTGTGCCCAGAGCAGGGGGCTGGCCGCCTGGACTCCTGGGTTCTGTTCCCGCTGCCGGACCCATGTATAACATAGGTATAGTAATAGTGATGTTTAACCGGCCCCTCAGAGCGGTTGTAAGGATTAGCTCATCATCCAGATTTGCAAAGTGCTTTGAGATCCTCTCGTGAGCGGGGATATTGGAGGGGAAAGTATTTTATTGTTACAAGTATTTTTTTGTGTTTCACTACGAATAGTGATGAGCTTGAGCACCCCCCACCCCCACCCCCGGTGAGTGTTAGATTCTGATCCTGGCTTTGCAGCTGGTCCCTTAGCATATGTCTCCAATGGATTGGAATATCTGCACAAATGGATCTGGATCTAAACTTCCCAGCTCGAATGAAAAGTTATGTGAATTCCTTCTTAGTAGCGGGTGGGACTGTCTCACTAGACACTGTCTCACTGTTGTCTCCAGCTTGCCGGAAAATGACACGCTAGACCGGGCCTCGGTTCTTGGTGTGAGACGCTGTCCTCTCCATGTCAGCTGTAGGCTAAAGTGCCAGTGTTTTTCAGAGGATCTGGAGCCTCTGCTTCATCTGGATAGGACCATCCCATGCCTGCCACAGTCCTAGCCTGCAATATTCCAAGTGGGTTTGTTTGCCTGTGCTCCCTAGTGCTGTGGGAAGAATGGACAGGAAGGTGCAACTTCCTGGATCAATTAGATGATGTGTAGGGTAAAGTATGGGCCCCTGGGTTCTGAGCCTAGAATTTTCGTTAGTACCTGGCCGCTGTTAATGCACCATGCGGAGCCATTTAGCATGTTAGTCACAGCTTGAATCTTTTATGTGCCTTGTCTAATGGCAAGTATTATCCAGCAAGCCTTGCTGTAGCATGGTCTGTGGAAGGCAAGGAAGTTAGTGATGATGGTGCCTGAATGCTGTTCCAGACAGCACTGCTCCAGTTCACAGCAGATAATAGACGTCAGAGCCAGACAGATAACGGAACTGACTGAGATCCATTTATTGCTAGGAGACTGTCTGAATATTTCTATGTAGCCCAGCCCATTCCACCCTCCTTAGTCAGATTGCCCAGGAGAAAAACAGGGAAGAATGGTAAGGAAGAGATATGGGCAGCCTGCCATGAATCCCCATCGCCTTTTCAATGGCCTTCATCTCCACTGAAGCAGAGCGCCTCACATTGTGAATGAATTTATCCGCATAGCCTCCCCCCCAGCATGGAAGGGAAGGATTACTATCCTCAATTGACAGATGGGAAACTGAGGCGAGGAGAGACAAATAACTTGCCCAGATCACACAGTGAGCATAGCTGGAAATTGATCCCACATCTCCAGAATCTTTGCCTGGTGCCTTAACCGGGCATCCGTCTTTCCTCGCTGGCGAGAGCTATGGAAATGTGGGGTCTGAGTGATGAGCACAGTAGAAAAGTCTACAAATAAAGCCAGCGGGAGCTGCGGGTACTCAGCACTCCCGAAAATCAGGCCACTTTTATTGAGGGGCCTAATTCTGCTGTTCGCTGCTTAGCTGCATGCCCCCCAGGTAGGAAATCTTGGTCTACCGCTATGGAGTGGAACATCCTGTCACTTTTAATTACTGGCTCTTTGCTCCGGCTTTGTTGAACTCATGTCGCAACCCTGCTCTACCTGCCCACAGCATGATGCATTGCGAAGTCTCAGGTCCGCATCCGACAATGCAAGGGGCTTTACCTCCACAGAGGTCGTTGCGAGATGGAGGTCTCGGATTGTCCCTTCAGATACGGTGCTGCCAGTTGTCCTGATTTTGAGTGTGTTGCTTAAAGCCCCATCTCCTGGAGTCCTGTGATTACAGGAGAATCTCAGAATGTTTAAGTACGTTCCTAGAACTCATGGTTGCAGAGAAAAGCTTGAAAACATAAGTCATAAGGGGTCAAAAAAAAAAACAAAAAAACCCTGAAGATCAGTTAAGGGACCCTCCATGTTGTTGGTTTTTTAAAAAAAAATTCCTGAGTTTTAAGCCAATCTCATGATTTTGGGGGCCTGACTCATACTGCTTGAACACTTGAAGCTGTCAATACTGGGGATAACAGCCCCTCATGGGATTTTCTCTCTCTTTAAAAAAAAAAAAAAAATGTTTCAGTTATTAATATTTTCTTTCCACAGCAAAAATTTTCTGCTGCTTTAAGGGAATAAAGACAATAGGAGACAACTTCACCTGTTACCATCGCTCCTGCTTGTCTGGGCTTTCTGGTCTCTACTATACAACTGCCCCCCCCCCAATTCTCGGTCAGGTTTTTATGGCCCTTGACCTTTTACCCCCATCAGCCATTGTGTCAGTCTCGCTGACGTTCATGCATCCAATACCCATCTCGATGTGGCACTGTTGTGCAGAGTTCTGCCTTCTTTGTTTCCGTTTCCGGCCACCCGTCTTTCCTTTAACAATCGGTTTCCAACCTTTCCTGGGGCAGACTTCCGAGCGGAAAAGAGTCCAGTGAGCAGCTGAGAAGGGGCCTTACCTTTAAATGAATGTGCAGGTTACTAGCTTGCTGGTCTTTAACTCCACACTCCTGCTCAGCAGCTGTCTGTTAGCGTGCATCAACCATTCTCCTTCCCCACTCCAGGAAAAAAACTAAGGTTCAGTGGAAGAAATAACTTAGGGCGGGAGGCCGAGCATGTAGCTAGCATCAGAAAAGGCTCAGAAGCTAAAGAAGAAGACATGACTCAGAGGCCAGGATACCCTCCTCTAGCTTTAACTTCTTCCAGACGTGGCTCAGGCCAGCCACCCCATCACCACGGCTAACGTCGCTTCTCGGCAGTGCGCTGAGGGTTCCTTTGACACGCTGGCACGCCTGCCTCCAGCCAGCAAGGGATCTGGGCGCTGCCGTTGCAGTTGATTGAAGACTTTTCATCACTTTTGGGGGCCAAAAGTTGGCTTTTGGCTTAAACACACTTTTTGGCTGGAAAATGTCCATTTTTGTCACCCAAATTATTGAGGTTGTGGCTGAAAAATTGAAAAAACCCCAAATGGCAATTTTTCAGTCTTCGGAAGGCAAAAGTTTTTTTTTTTCTCATTGAAAATACTAAAAACAAAATGTTTAAAAAAGCGTGGTTTTTTTGGCAGACGATAAAATACATTTTTGTACTAATGCTGGCCAGGAGCCACTGATCGTATAGAAAGCCCGTGTGCCCGGCACTGCATGGATGTCCCCAGGATGGGCCAGAAAACGCTTTATCCCATTGTTCGACTGGCAATGCTAGACGTTTCAAAGAGGTTATCGGTGGGGAATAAAGAACAAGCAAGGGCATCTCTTTTGGTGCTAACAAATTACCTGAGATGAATTGCAGCAAGAAGCTTCCACCCTGCTTCTGCTGAAAAGCAGGTTCTGAAATGCTGCACGCTGGTCTTCAGGGGGTGGGTGAGAATGAGAAGCCGCGCTGGTCACTAACGATATCACCACTTAGGGAGACGTCGGGGGGGCTGGCTTTTCCTCCTGCTCCCACAGCACCTAGCTCCTGGGAAGGCACCACAGGACTGGCTTCCCACGCAGAGTCTTGCTGAGCAATTGCTGGAGCTAAGCATTTAGCATCCTGCCAATGGAGAAACCAAGGCACAAAGCAGGTTAAGTGATGTGCCACAGGACAACTTTGACCCCAGTTCGCTCGGCAGCGAGCGCGTTAGCCACTCTACTGACCGCCCTCACAAAGTGGCTGGGTTTCTTTTGCCCGTGCTACTAGTCTGGGTTTGGATGCTGGACAAAAAGTCAGTCCAGCTCTGCCCCCTCCCTGCCCTTTGCTTTGAAAGACTAATGTCATAACTTGAGCTCGTGCCTGGCAGTTCACGGATGGAAGCGCTCATGGCTCCCAGATGTGAGAGCCGTTTAGCTGCAGCGGGTCCCTTGCCAAGGCAGCCTCACAATGGCCATTTATCTTCATGCTCTGCATTTTTTGAGTTTCTCTCGGAGGTCCTTTCCTGAATAGTTTCTGAACAGGTCCCTCCCCACTTGGCCCTTCGAGGCCGCTGCCTGTGCTCTGTAGCTCCAGAGCCAGGGCCAACCGTGCGCCGGGTCCAATAATCGTGAGTGCCAGCTCTGTGTGCAAATGTATGGCTTCGGCTCGTCATGGATGTCAGTCTCCTGGTATTCGTTAGCGTTTCTATGCAACCAGCAGGACTGGAGTCGATCCCTTTCTCCCGTGAGACCCCGTTGTACAGCTTGGAAAGTTTTCTCTCCTAAGGTTAAAGGCTCTGACCTCAAGAAGCCTGTGTTTGCCTCTTGACTAGAGAATCCCCCCCAGTCCTGCTGGAAGAGAGTGTCTTTTTCACAGGATCTGTGTTAGTCAGTGAAATTCAGCCTGTAGGGCTGGTGGAATTTGCACACTCCAGGGGACTGGTCTCCCCAGCAAGAGGAATCTTTGTCAGTACAATCCTAGGTAAATCCCAGACGAATGTTCGGGATATTCCTCTAACATCTACTCTCATCGTAACAGGAATTCACAGTTGAGGCAGGAGACGTTCCCTGCCCTCAAAGCCGTCCACATCCCCAGGTTGATTCATTTCTGCAATGCCCTTCACAAGTCTCGTGGCACTTCACATGTGGTCAAAGAAACTGGCATGGACCTGCAGAGAAGAGGAGGGAGTCTCAGGCTAGATGTAAAAAGAGCAAATGAATCAACTAGTTGTATCTCTCTTGGGGTGAAGACGTCCACCCAAGAGGAGGGAGCTGTAGCAAGTCCAGCCCTACAGCTCATGAGACGCTCTGAATTTGAGATTTGCAGCCCAGTTTAAAGACCCGAGCGATCTGGTTAATCTTCAGCGGAGCACTGACGTAGGGCCCCTGGAGATTGACCTTCCATTAATTATAAATGAAGTCCGGCCCAAGGAGAATCAGGGGTCGAGCCCAGGAATTATCCATGGATAAATGAACTTCCAGAAGCATGGCGCCAGAACCTCAGCTGGGGTGAGTCGACCTAATTCCAGATCTCATGGGATCGCACCCTTGGAAATTACCAGCGTGTAAATAAAAGAGAACCCGTCGTCACAGCGATCCAGATTCTCCACCATCAGCACTCCAAGGAGAACAGAGCGTTCTCCTGGCGGGGTATGCCAGTCCAGGATTTGAACCCTTATGGATTAATGAAGTTCCTGAGTATTTTGATACCACAAGATGCAGATGTTTTGATTCTGGCAAACGGCGTGAAATTGCAGGCCAAGACTATGCTGAAAAATAGCTTGTTGTTCAACAGAGCAACTCCCTGACTGACAAGACTTTAATGCACAGCAAAGCCATAAGCCTGGGTTGGAAATGTAAACGCAGTATACGTTCTCCTGCTGGCCCAGTAATTCAGTAAATGTGCACATGATGCAAATACAGTTCGACGTGCTGTTCATGTGGACATATGGGAACTATCATTTTTGTGCAATCCAGTGCAGGGTTCGGTGCTGCTGCACAGGCTTTTGCCTTGACTGTGTGTAAGCTAGGCTAGAGCGAGGGTGAATTATGGAAACGGCCAAAATCCATGTGGTTTGTAAAGATGGCAGAAAGGAAAGACCCCGATGGATGGGAAAATGCTGTTCCAAACCAAGACGAAAGGAAGAGCAGAACGGAGGGCCGATGGAGAGACCTTGCGATTCAGGACAAAGTCTCTCTCATACCCTGCTTAAAAAGAAGGCTTTGGAGTCACGTGTTTGCAGCCTGCCATACCGCAAAGAGCAGAACCACTGGGCTTTCCAGCTGTTGCCAACATGCACTGGGGCAAAAATGTGGCTGCTGCTGTTACGTCCGTGGCATACCCACAGAGAAGTGGATTAAAAATACAAATATTCTTGCTGGACGGTTTCAATGTAACACGACTTTATTTCTTAGAACTCACAGCGATAACATACCAGAACCGCAGAAAACAGACACCGAGCAGACTGCTCCCTTAAAAAAAAGAGAACAACTGCCCCCACTTGCTAAAAGCTGGTTCTCCGCAGACTGACTCTGATTGCACATTTCCCCATACAGCCCTTTAGACTGTGGGCGGGCCTAGAAAACCCCTTACAAATGAAAGTGACAGTCTACAATTCCAGCGCGGATTTCAAATACACCACAGCCGCCACCCACAGAGAATAGATCAGAAGCTAACAGCTGGATTGCCAGCCACAAGATACGCAGCAGAAATGGTGGACACGTGCTGTCAGCCCTGGTGTGTGGAGCAAAACCTGGGAGGTGCCCTGCTTTTGGCTTAGAGCAAAGCATAGCGAGAATGATTCTGAGAGACAAGAGCTCTTCACTGGACCGTTTTCATCAGCAAATGGAAGTATGCAAAGTGATGCCAGGTTAGTCGCATAGCCATAGAGGTGGCCAGCACCGTCATCCTTGCTCAGTCCTTTTACTGCGTTTCACATTTGTTCCAGAGATCCCTGGAAAGTGCCGTAAGAGCTGAGAGGGGATCCCATGGATCCAAGCAGGGAGTCTGGCTTGAGGATGTCACCACCTGCAAAGGAGCCAGAAAAACCAAACAATGCAAAAATGCCTGTCATGGGACATTCCATGTGAAGCAACGTCAGTGACTATGAATGGCCGCTTGTAATGCAATTTGCACCGAGCAGCTTCTCTGTTGTCGTTTATTGTGGCAAAGACAGTGGATCCGGAATGGTTTTTTTAGAATGGGTCCACGCTGCTGGATCAATAATGGGCTAATGATCTTTGCAGAAGAAACTGAAATATAAAGCTTCCGGGTGAAAAGAAAAAAACGACAACCCTGCATAAAATGATTTAGGAAACAGAACAAATACAGTATTTGGGGAAATGGTTTCATTGTATTCAGTCATCTTGTGCTGGGAGAGTGGCAGGTATTTTCAGACCTGGGTGCCTGCATACAGGGATCCAGCCCCTATCGTTTTGGGCGCTGTAGATGAATGTAATAAAAAGACAATCTCTGCCCCAATGGGTTAACAATCTCAGAGCAAGGTGAGAAGAAATGGTGGGGGCAGGAGGCAACATACAAATGGAGGGCGCACGAATTAACAGAGAGACAGTTGTAAGTGTCTGAGTCTGATAAAGACGCTTGATGATGAAGAGCATGATAGGCTGCAGACATAGCACACCAGCTGCCTAGCCATTGTAAGGTGTGGTATGTGATCAGTCACCTGTGATTGCAGAGCCCTGGCCAAAATGCGCCTGGATCCTGCTCGTCTACCTCTGTGTGACTAATTGTTCTCCACCACACACACAGGTTAGTTGGAAGGAATCATTTTCCTTTTACAGCAGCGAGTTGGAAAATCTCCCAGGACTGTGTTTCTGGAAAGATCACGTTTTACAGCCTCCGAGATTTAAACGCAGAGCCGAGAGGGACTTGATCTCCTTAGCAGTGTTAGCACATTCCCCAAGGCGCTCGCCTACCCGGAGACCGTAGCATACTCTTTACTACTGTTTACACAACTCAGCGAGGTCAGCCTGACCCAGAGTTGAGGGAAGAAACCAACACCCCTTCCTGTCTAAATGAGCTGGGGAAACAACCTCTCGCCGAGGATCCAAGCCGTTCTAAAATAAGGTAAACACCACCAATGTTAATTGTCCTGGAAAACACTCCGAAGGCGCCAGGAGGATTTGGGCAGCCATGTACTGCCTCTAAGCAGAAATAATACCTGGAGTGATATATCTGGGATGCCGGGGGGAGAAAAGAAGGGAACAGTCTCTCCGGGATTAATGGACAATTCCCAAAATGTGTTTATTTCTTGGCTCATTTTTAGGGTGTGTGAAAACTGCTGGGTCGACAGCCCTGCAGTCTGCTGTCCTCTATTCAAAGAGGACGGACAGCCACAGTGCCAGTGTCCACTATCAGTCCCCCCCGAAGCAACCCCACCTTTGAGCTGCAGCAGTGACTTCCGGGGGAGATCAGACTCCATCCATGTCCCGCACGTGCTACCTGCACTGAAGCGATCAGCGAAGGACGAGTAGAGGTAAGTCCTTCGCAGGTTTCTTTTAATATCGGCACCTCAGTAGGACCTGGGCTGGGACAACCATTCCCTTTCACTGAGCTATCGATCTGATGACAATGACTTCTTCTTGTTTCCATACAGAAACAGATCCTAACCTAGAGGAGAAAGCGTTCCTATCCCATTGCTGTTCCCCAGAACCATTCAATCTTGCCGGGCTTACCATTTCAAAGGGTTTCCAGTAGAGGGAGTGTGTAACAGGCTGCTTAAATATATCCTGTTCTTCTCTAGTGGCTGAAAAACATGGAGTGGATAAGAGCCTTCTACTGCTACTGGCGGATGGAGTTACTTCTTTAGCCTGAAGTAAGAAAGGTCTTGAGGCCTTGGTGCTGGGTTAAATCCTGGCTATCCAGCCACGCGTGAATGAAGTCATCCTGTTCTTATGTGGAGGACTTTCCTATTAATATCAACGGTGGGAGTTTACAGCATCCTGGGTAAGAAACATCTGCCAGCTAATTGCTCTCAGACTGAGGAAAAAGCCAACAGGTTAGGGATGAAAATATGCACTCCCCATGTGTGCTGCATGTTTTCCTCTGACGGCCCCCGCTGTCTGCACGGCGTTCTTTGGCTCACAAGTTTGCAAAGAGTTTGGAGCAGAAAAGCGTCACGTCAAGGGGTGAAACGTCGTCTCAGCTGCCCTGTTTGTGCTCCTTTCGCTACCAGGAGGCCTGGCTGGTCATGCGGCGAGGCCTCCGACCTGTTCCTCGTTTTCAGTAGCTACTGCCTGCTTGTGCAGCTGGCCTGCACGGCTCACCAGCGCCGCGGATGTGGAGGGCTCCATTCGCAGATGCATAGGGATAAGGCGGCACCTGCTGAAGGACTGTCTGGCCCTCTTATAAAGTGCGGTGCAGGTTGTACCTTCCCATGGAACAAATCCCAGGGAGCCGCCTTCAGGGAAGAGGGGTTTGCCGCCTGGTGGAGGGGCTAGGGATCAAAGCCTGAGCAGTGATGGGGAAAGCACACACCAGCCCTGCCTATCCTGGGGCAGTGGGGCATCCCCGGGCTCTTTGCCCCTTGCTGCTGGAAGCACATGCTGAGCTTGCTCGCCTGGACACCTGCGCGCTCGCATGCCGACAGGCGCAGGCCAATGGGCAGCATACGTTTCCACGGGCTTTTGGGCTGATGCTTGCAGAGACCGTGCTCCGGAGCGCACGTCTTCCACTGGCACTGCCTTCCTGCCTGGACACGCCCCCTCCCACACACAGAGCTGGAACCTCTCCGGAATAGAGTCGCAGCCACCCTGCTGCTCCTGCCATGGGTGGCCAGGGACCAGCCGGCCCACTGTCTTTGCTCTGCGGAGGAGGATGGGGGACAGGCGGGCAGCCTAGCCAGTACCATCCTCCTTTCTCTGGGCTCAGTCTGCAGCAGGGATAAACATTTGACTCTTCACCATACATGGTTCTTGGTAGAAGCCTCCACTGAAAATTCCCCTGGGTGTTCTGCTGGGAGCTGTTTCAGCTTCTCTCTCTCCCCTTGAAAATAAAGACCAAATCAAAGTTGAGCTAGTTCTGCTCTCATACCCGTCTCGGGCTGGTGTCAGACCACCAACCTAAGCTCTTTGGGGCAAGGACCATCTTTTTGCTAAGTGTTTGTACAGCACCTAGCACACTGAGACTTGGGCCTCTAGATACTACTAAAAACAAATCATATGGTTAGTGGAGTTACTCCTGATTTACAATGGAGTAAGTGAGAACAGAATCAAACCCTTACAGACTGACTTGTAGCTAAACAGATTAGGGCCCCACGTTAATAATAACAACATCTAGCTCTTTTATAGGCGTCAAAGATTGCTCTGGGATTGCTCTCAGAAAAGTTGTTTTATTTTCAGCAACCCTCTGCAACTTCAAAGAACTATCAGGCATAGGCAAGCCGGGAGCAAAATGTACCTGTGGAACTTACTGCCGCAAGATATCACTGAGGCCTAGAGTTTAGCAGGATTTTAAAAAAGGAATGGACATCAGCATGAGAACACCCAAATTACATGGCATACAAATCCATGGGGGATAAAGTCCCTTGTGTCAGTGCATAAAGCAACGTCTAGCTGCCGGGGACAAGGATCCACTATCGATCAATTTTCGGCACTGATACGGCCTCTATTACCTGATACCTCAGCGCCTCAGACTGTTTAATGTACACAATCCCTTTGGGAGGTGGGCCATGCTGTTATCTCTGTGTAACAGAGGAGGAACTACGGCACAGGGACGCTAAGGTCCAGATCCTCAGAATATTTAGGCACCTAACTCCCTTGGGTTGAGAGTTAGGCCCAGAGCCTCAAAGGTATTTATGTGCCTGAGTGACATGGTTGAAGTCACACAGGAAGGCTACGGTGGAGCACGGAACTGCGCCTGGGTCTCCTGTCTCCTAGGCGAGCCCTGTAAACACAGGACCATCCTTCTGCTCTTGCCAAGGGTCAGGTGATCACTGCCCATGACAGAGTTTCTTGCCCTTTCCTCTGCTGCAACTGGTGCCGGACACGGTCAGGGACACAATACCGGACCCGATGGGCCCGTGGTCTGATCTGGTCTCTCTCTCTGTGCCCTTCGTCCCCACGGTGGAAAAACACAAGGTCCTTTTATGTGTAATCACATCTTCCTTCTCCTTTCTCAGCTGCGCATCAGGTGGGCCAGTGTGCCGGCCTCACCTCACCTAACCCTCGCCAGCAGCTATGAAGTTTTGAAAAGGCCCCTATTTCGTTCTGCCAGCGCTGCTTTTCCCTCCCCCTCTTCCCGGGAGCCACACTGAGGCTGTGCTTTGCTGCTCTCCGGGAAATAAAGTAGGTCATGGTGTCATGTAAGGCAGTATTAATACAGAGTCAGGCAAGCGAAGCAAAAAAAAAAAAAACCCTGCTGGATTGGAGATGATAAAAAACCGGCTGTGTGGAATACACGGCTAAGGGAGAGGATTTGTTAGGGAGCAAACTGGAAAACATAGTAACCTGGTGCACTGAAGTGTCAGAGGAAAGTGTTCAGAGTCTGCGAGATAGCGCCAGCCCCATGCAGCAAGGAGGGGTCTGGTTCTCCATTTGTCTGTGTGAGACTTTACGCTGAGCCTCAGCCGTGCATTTCGGCAGAAGTGTCAAATCTGGTCAGAACACCCTGTGCTGGCACAGACGAGGCTGCCTCCCCCCTTCCCCCCCCAAGATTTCCCTTCGGGTCTCTTTTGCAGACAGCATTTTTCTTCCGCCATTGGACACAAGTAGCCAGTGCAGAAAGCATCAGACGTTCATGGAAAATCAACACTCTGTGATCCAAAATCCTTGGATGCAAATCATATCTCCCAGAGTTTTTGGATTTATGAATCTCCCCATGTCTGCAAAATTTACATATGAAAAACTGAGTGTATTTCTGCCTCAGCAGCCTCTGACCATTCGAATTCCTCGCCCACGTTTAGTCACTTGGATTTTGAATCAATCTGCTTTAAGACGGGCTCAGGTCACAAAACTTCTCTCCGAATCAGTATTTCAAACACCCCAAAGGTCAAGGAGGCTGTTCGGCCCTTCACAGACCCTGACGACTCTTCACGGCACGCCTGAGAAGAATACCCGCTGAGTATGAATGTCTTCACTGTACAGCTAGGGAGCCAGAGGGGGTGAGGTGGCCAAGGTCGCAGAGCGGATCAGCACCAGAGCTGGAATACCTGGCTCCTCGTCTGCTGATCTAAGGCCTTGCCAGCTTTCCCTGCTCTCGGAATGGCACAGTTTGTCCTTGAGACACGGGCCTGATTTATCAGAGGAAACAGTACCAGGACACAGTGCTTACCTAGGGGACCACAGGCACTTGTTACTTCTCTCATCCATTAAGCCTGAGCTCTGAAAACCATTTGTTGAAACACTGAGCAAGGGACGCACTTAGCATTGAAACGCACTTGGCTTGGCTCTGCTGGAATCCTCTGAAATTGCATTGTGTGCGCTGAGACGCTGCCACCCTCTCCCTCAAGTTTTATAGCCGTCAGAGAATATATATTCATCCTCCCGCAAAATCTCATCGCTTGGAGGCAGAGAACGGTAGCGGCGGAGTTTCTGTTTCCCTTGGAAATGGGGGAGGGAAAAGGAGCAGCAGCAAATGGAGCCGAGATGCCCTTCAGAATGAGCAGCTGGACTGATATCAAAGCACACTCCACAGTCAGATTGCCAACCTAAAGATTCTTTTGGTCCCAAATTCACACCGTCCCTGACGCTTCCAAGGCTATCAATCAGCCTGTGGTATTTAAAAGGACTCACTCAGGATAATCATATGTTTAGAAGAGTTTCTCCCTTGTGTTACTCACACCTTGTTAGATTATTAAAACCGAAAGGATGTTAAAAATCTGGTCCTGGCATCTTTACTCTCTAGTCATTTTCTCATGCAGCAGCATGATGATGGGGTTTCCAACATCACCATGGGCTGTAATTCCAACTCAGCTGTCCTCATCAAATAGATTTTTTTTTTTAAAGTCCCCAACATTTTTTTAAAATTAATATTCAGTTTTGTAACACCCTCCGCCACCAGTCCCTGGATTGGGTTCAAAATATTTACCTGCCTCCAAGTTTTTCAAATGGCTCCATTTGTTATAATAGGTTGAACTAGCCCCCTGGATCCAAACACCTCCAAACGCCGGGACACTCACAATCTGGATCCGAATTGTCTGGGTCGTGCTCTAAACCCTGATGGTTACTTGCCCTTTTCTCACGAGGTATGTCTGCCCTTCAAGCTGGAAGGTGTCATGCCCAGCTCAAGGAGACGTACCATGCTAGTGTGTGAGTACCCTACAAATAGGGTGTAGTCGAGCTGGCACATGCAACAGGCGAGGCTAGCTGCCCTGACTATGTACTCCGTCTCTGATGGGACCATACATGGGGTGCCTAGTCCCTTCTGCCGCTTGTGCCCCCAGGGCTACGCTCTGTTTTTAGCGTACTGGCTTGATTAAAGCTAATGCAGGTATATCCCCTGAAGGTAGAAATGACACTTCCAGCTCAAAGTGCAGACATACCCTTAGCTTACCTGGGTACACAGTGCTCATAAAGGCTTCCTGTCCTGGTTTACGTCCATTATGAAGCATCTGACGTAGCACGGCAAGCTAGCTTTGTCTCAGGAAGAAGAGATGAAGCATGAACTATAGCTTCAGGAATGGAGGGGACCCCTTCAAGATCGGTGCAGCAAGATCCATGAGAGATGGGGACAGCTGTACCTTGTGTCCACATGAGAACTGCAAACAGCTGTCATGTACTGACCGGTGCAGCAGGTTTCCCAGATGTTAAGGGCAGAAGTGATCGTCATGTTGATCTGGTCCATCTCCTTCATGCTTAGGGCAGAGAATCTCATCTAATCATCTGGCCCATTAGGCTGTGGTTAAACTAGAGCACCTCTTTTGACAGGACAGCCTCAAAGGGATGGACAATTCCACGATGAGGCCCCTTGTGCTTCGGGTCCTGAATTACACAAGGGTATGTACTCATAGGCCACGTGCGGTAGTGTCCGTCACTCAAAGACCCCAAGCGACACAAATGCCAAAGACTGATTCATCATCATAGATTTTTAAGGGCAGAAGGAACCATTATGATCATCTATGGACCCTTTGCCCGCCCCTGTGTAATGCAGCTGCTGCTGCGAGGTGGGAGGTGGCAGCCCCGTAAAACACGTCCTGATGCTCGGCAGTAGCGATGGAGGAGCTCAGTAATTACCCAGTTGTGATCTAGCGTGGACACTGCGGGTCACACTTCTACTCAGGCCAAAAAGTGTCTTGGGCTTTTTAACAACCACAGGTAGCTAGGGCTTCCGTTTGACGTCAGACGGCTTTTCGCACACCAGCCCCGGCGGCCACGCAGGACACAAGGCAACTGTTCTAGGAAGTTGAAGTCTGCTGCGTGCTTTTAGCCTACAAGGACCCCGCGCTGCCATCCACGCGGAGTTGGCAGCACATTTGAAATGACGAGTGGCCTAGGAGACTGTTTCAGGCTATCTAGTGCTGCATTTAAAATCTGAACGAAAATAACAGCCTCCTGGTGAGATTGCTGAACGACGTGTTTGTATTTAGGCCTGATTCATGAAATAACCCTAGGGGAAACAGCCAGGAACTCACACAGCATAATAACCCCTCCAGAGAGAAGCTTGTGTTTCTTTTCCTCTTCCTCTGGTACCACTTGTCCTTGGTGTGTTAAAAGACGGATCTGGCACAGAAAGCACAAATTAATGAAGGGAGACTTGTTTTTGGAAGCAAGGGAGAATGATGATGAATTCTAATACAAACTTTATCTTTCCGTCTACCTTGGGGTTTTCTTTAGCATCCGTTGCTATCGTACTTAGGAGATGAGCCCGGCTAATGAGCTCAGGGTTTCAAGTAGAACAGGACTTGCTAGCTGGAGTTCTTGTGTGGCAGTACAGGCGCCTGTCCCCATAAGGCTGAATGAAGCTGACTGACACTTATGGCTGGCTTCATAAAATCTAAGTCTGAGAACAGAGAAACAGACTTTCATTTGGACCATAAGAGCCTGACCCGAAGCCCACTGAGGTCAATGGAAAAATGACCATCAGTTTTGGATGAGGTCACTAGAGGCCACAATGAAGGGGGCGGTTCAGGCCAAGACCCATCGTACGTTGTGGGTCAGAGGAACAAGCTGGTTAAGTGGAAGCTCAAACCCAAATGATCAGCCTCTTGAGTGAGTTTCCCAGACTCAGGCTGCGATGGCCGCTTCCAAGTCACTCTCATGGAAGTTGCTTTATTACTTTGCCCGATGTCATTCTCATGGTCTTTCTAGTGTTTACTGGCCCCAGGGGAACATAGACTGGATTTCCCAACAGTGATGTCTATTACGCTGTGGAATAATCTCCCTAAGGAAGCCTGATTGTGAGCAGTTGAAAACCGGATTGGACAAAGTGCTGGCCAATGTACAGTACAGCACATTCGGGAGACATCAGCTCCCAGGCGCTCGACCAATAATCAGGAAACCTGACTTCCCAGCTTCGCCACTGGTTGGCTGGGTAAATCATGTGGTTTCTCTGTGACTCAGTTTCCCCACCAGTACAACAGGGATGACCGTGCTCTCCCGCTTTTGTAAAGTGCTTTGAGATCTACAGAGGCACTCGGCGTGCTAACACCAACACTTCCAAACCCGGGTGTCCAAAATGAGACAGGCTGATCTTACCGCGACACCTACATCAGTGTCCTGATTTCCAGAGCTGCTGACCCTCTGCTGCTTAGCGCCTCTGAAAATCAGGCAATTTATTTAGGTGCCTAATTATGGATTTAGGCACCCGACTCTAAGGATTCGAGTTTGCAGATTAACCCCTGGCATTTGGAATTAGAGACGGGGGTCGGCCATTATTAGCAGGGACCTGGGTAAGGTGCCCACATCTGAGAGGATTCAGCGTGATTTCACCTGGCTCCTAGGGTTCCCCCGTTCAGAAGACGCTGGTTGGCACGGCACTCTAGAACCAACGGTTTGGTTTCGTTATGCCTCATGGTGGAGACTGCGATGCACTGGAAATTGGTGACTGCTCTGACAGATTAGTCTAAAATGCTGCTGTCAAACCTGCCCCCCTGTAGAGCAGAGGGGTATTACACTCCTGGGTCTTGGGGTACCTACACCGTTGCAGGAATCCAGCCACACCTCTGCTTGAATGAGGCTCGTCCGGCTTCCACAGAAGCTGAAATCTCCACGGCTTGTGACTCAGTAGCGTCCGATGCCAAGTTCCACTGGAATGTGAGACGAGCATCGATGGAACAATGACTGTCCCCATTAGAAGGGAAGATTTTCTAACAAATCTGCTCCAGGAATTACTGGAGGGCAGTTGTCCGGCCTGTGTCCTATGGGAGGTCAGACTAGATGGTCCCTTTCTGGCCTTGGAGTCGATGAATCTATGAAAATTGATATTCTGGCATGGCTCAGAATAATTTATGGTCTCTGTTTTTTATCACCCTGCTGGAGGACGCTGCATTGTGGAATGCACTGCGCAGATGGTTAGTTACATGGGCTAACAAAACAGCACTTCTTCATTCCGCCTCTCCACACCTCCTTACCAGGATGCAATTTGGCAACCGTCCTTTGACCTCTGTGCCAGACTCGAAACGGCCTTCAACGCCGGGAATTGTTTCCAATCCAGCCCCGCTCCGGTTTTGAATTGTGCAGCTGGAGTTTATAATGATCTGCAGATGAAGGGCACCCTCTGGTGGCCTCGGGGCAGCCATATGTGCTGAGTTTCCCAAATAAACACCCCGCTGGGTTTTTCCAGTCATATCCCAACAGCCCTCCTTAGGGTCTAATTTTTAACTTCAAGTTCAAAACTAAGCACAAAAGTCTTTCCCCGCCCCCTGCAGCCTGTAGCCGGGTACAGCTCAAAGTCCCCCGGCCTGGGCCAATTCCTCCGGTCTCAGGATCTTGCCTAAAAGAGCCCTTCACTTTCTGCAACCTTCTGAACTTCCTGCCTTCTGCTCTGTATCGGGAATGGCCTTATTCCCCTCTGCTGGGGTTCCTTCTGTCCTCAGGCTTGGCTTGGCCCCAGGCTCTCCATCCCAAAGGCATGCCACCCTGTTCCATGGCCCAAACATCCTCGAGCTGGTGGGGAGAGGGGTTTGAAATACAGGTCGGGATGCAGAGTCTACGCTTGGCACCCCCCTTGGCTTACACCTGGTGTCCAGATGTGAGAACATGCCTTGAGGGTGACTTATTCTGGTGTCTCCATCTGGGATCGGCAGGGCTGGGGGACCACATGAGAGAGAGCCTCGTCTCTTGAGATTCTCCAGGTTCAAGCCGTCCAGATAATTCAAAGGCCCGTCCAAGGGTCGGACTGCTTCACTTGCTGCCAGCCTGCACACATTTTTGCTCAGGGGGTCAGATCAGACCTAACCAAAGAGGGTAGTCCTCCTCCTCCCCCTCCAGGCAGGCCTGCTGCAGGTTTGCAGCACAGGGAGGGTACCTTGCGGGAAAAGGGTCTGGTTTCAGGAGGAGCGGAGCTCAGCCTGACACCAAGCTGGGGCCGGCCTGCTGCCACACAAACACTAGGACCTCAGCATGTAACACTGGCCTCTCTGCAGGCTTCATATACATCTCCTTCCTATAACTCCGCTCCCGCCTGCCACATCGCTTATTGCTCCGGGAACAAGCAAGGCATTTGGCATCTGGAGAAGGCTTGGTGAGGCGCTAGGCAGCAAGAGCCGAGGAAGGAATAAGTCCGGCTAGACTCCTCCTTGCTGGAAGTCACTGTGGGAAGCTCACGCACATGTTGTGGGACTTGGAAAAGATCTTCACAGAGGTTTAACATAACATTTAAATAAAACTCCTCGGCTGGTGCTAATCATGTGTGAAAACCCTAACAAGCTGCTCCAGGGATGACTCATAAACAAAACTTCTGAACTGTGTGAAGTAAACACAAACATCTTTCTTGCTGCTGCCTTTGATTTTTTGAAGGCCTGCGGCCGCGGGGAACGGAGTGATACAAAGCCAAGTCAAACTGGCTGTTTCCGAAATCACGAGGCAGACACTAATGAACCAACAGCATCAATGGCCGGCTGCGTAGTCCCCTGAAAGAAAGAGCACCTGTAATCTCCAGGTAAGAGCATCTGTAAATAACTGGCTGCTCAGCGGCTGGGTGGGAATGCTGAGGGAGTGAGGGACCCGCAGAACCAAATGTAAGTATTTGGACCATGAATCATTGACAGGTACAGATCTCTTTCTCTGTCATGGGTCAGGGCAGGACTACAGACGTGCAGGCTTTCTTTTACCAATTCTTTTACAGGATTTCCTCTTTAAGTAAAACTCCGTCTGCCTGACATTCGTAAAAGCACTTCTTAGTAACATCCCCTCCGGCGTCGACAGCTCCTGCACAGATTGGAGTTCCACAGCGTTGGTCTTGGGCAATGAACATTCTCTTCGCCAGAGAAACAGGGAACCCGGCTGTCTGGCTTCTGGGACGTGTTTGATCAGTGTGGTCCAGTGGTTTGAGCCCAGGAATTTGAGAGTGCCCATCCCAGCCTTGACACTAACTCACCGGGTGACCTTGGGTGAGGTACTGAATTTCTCTGTGACTCAGTTTCTCCATCTGAAGCATGTGGGTAATGGCTGCTTTCCCAGACATTTACTGACTTTTAGAAAGTGCTTTGGAAATTAATGTTGGCCTGAGTGCTAAGAATTATGTCAGTATGAAGGTCCTTGGATACCTTTGTCCATATCCTGCCTTCCACCCTTCATGAGTGTGGTTAAATTTAATATGGTGCAATAATGTTATCAATCTCAGAAAGCTCATCAGTGTAAGCCTTGTGGCCTGATGCTCAATGGGGTCAGGAACTCTCTGCTCCCATCTGTGGGTGAGCAGCAGGAAGAACAGCCACAGAGCTGCTTTATCTGCATAAACTATTCACCCAGAACTCCAGATTGACCAAAGCTCCAGAGGGAAGGAGCTCTTTGTCCTCCTCTGTTGAGGAACAGGGGATGGCTACAAAAAAAGAGCTTCATTTGCATATGCTTCTATCTGGAGTTCCTCCAGTGACACTTCGGGAGTCACCATCACTGTACACAAACTCAGAATTGGTTGGCTAATGGAAGTGACCTGACCACAGAAAAGAAAAAGGTTATTGCTATCTAGTAAGGAGTGCTAGGGTAGTGACTTTACTTAAGAATTCTTTCTGCTGCTCTTCTATGGAATAACGCTGATCTCACTATAGTTAGTTTAACGTGGTAGAGCTTTCCAAAGGATTGGATGTCAACCTCTCTGAGTGATCTGAAGACTGTGGACCATGCTACCCACTGACATCAAACTGTGAGTGGGGCTTAGCAGCTTGAGATGGGGAATGGGGAGTGATGTGATAAAAAGACTTTTGTCTATTGGACATTCACACTGGTGGGTGGGGAACTGAGGATTCTAGGGTTCTGCCAAAGCTCCTGTGGGGGAGTGTTGTATTTATCATTCCTATTGAGAGACTGTCACTATGTCTTCCCAGCTTGATGCCATCTTCCCTTTCCTCCTTAGAAAGTTCTTCTTGGTCCATGCACAGACTCAAGGCTCATGAGTGGGGAAGTACTGCCCTTTAAGGGGTGCCAGGGAAGGTATTTAGTGGGCCCTGGGTGGGGTACCCAACTGGGGCATATGACAATATGAGGGTTCAAATCCAGACAGGTGAGGGGTTGTATCACCGCTTGCCCTGCATCCCTGGGTGCCTAGCAATGCTTTGATGCTGGAGTGTCTATCTGGGATACTCACAAGTCTACACAAGCGTTCAGGTCACACCCTGAGTGTCTGGATGCTAGACAGCCCTAGTTCAGCAACTCTCACTCCAGAAGCCTGTCTACAACCCCACTCTGGCTTCCACCAGCCTTGGTTACAGCCATCCAGGTGACCCTAACACACTCCCAGTCCCAAATTTCCCCAAAACTATGTGCCCTGAAGTGCCCAGCCCTCCCCTAGACAGCTCAGAGAAAGAACAAGGTTCATTGCTCTTGTGAAGAGACAAAACCACATCATGGCTCATTAATCTGACTGGGATAAATGCACCCTTCCCTTTAATCACAGCACTGAGTTGGTTTATAGTAAAATAAAATAAATGTGTTAACTCCAGGACATAGGTTATGTGATGCCAAGTAAAAGGAATAAAGTTAAGAAGGGCTACAAGCAAATAGAAACATGCATCTAAAAGGCTACAACTGAATCTAGCGAGAGGCAGGCTTTGTGGAAGACGGTTTTACTCACCTGCCATTCTTCTTTCCAGCCGTGGCCGACTGTCCCTCACTCAGGACCTTCCTCAGCTGTGGAACAAACTGCTCATCCTGGCTCCCTGATTCTCTACCCCCGCTCAGGCTAGAGCAGTCTGAAGGCTGCCCTAACTTGTAACAGCTGGCAACCGTTCGCTAGGGCCACTCCACATTCCGACCGCACTTTGCCCCCACCCTCGACTCCCCCTCTGTGCGGGGGCTGTGAGGAGGGAGGTGCAGGACCCAGCTGGGGATCCCCAGCAGGGAATTTGTGACATCGCAGTTGCTCAAAGGGAACTGAGTGGGGCAGAGAATCTCCCCCAAAACCGGAGTGTAGGTTTTTGACCAGAGGCTGAAAGGGCTGGGCTCCACTGTCCTTGCATCTTTCTTCTGGCCAAGGAACATGACTGCAGCCCTTCACGGCCTGTCAGCATCACAGCAAGCAACACCCAGGAGGCAGCAAGTCACTTGAGAGTGACCCTCCCTTTCCAGAGATCAGGCCCTATATACGCCACTTAGGATATGAACTTCCACCAGGTGAGCGCATACCCACCAGCTGCCGCTATTCCAGCCCTACTCCCTAAGTCCTTTTCTTCCGGCTTGGAGTGATAGCGCCATTTGTCTGAGGTGTCTAGAAGGGAGACCTGTCTGACAGAGGATTGCTGGGATGATAAAAGCAAAGCCCTGTGTTCAGCGTGATACTTAGAGGCTGTTTTCCTTTTCCCTGCTGATCAGAGCACCATCTGTCCCCGTGTTTACGAGGATGCAGTCTTCAGAAGGGCTGTATTTCCTTGGCTGCCACTTGCAATACCCATGGAAATGTGTCCCTGCACCAGCTGTAAGAATCTCAGAAAACGGACAGGAGACACCTAGGCTAAAGGGGAAAACCCCACATTAGCAAATGAGGCAGGGGAATGTGCAGAGCCGGGGCATGAAAAGTGGAAGGCTGCCAGGTGCCAGAGAGCTGCACCGAAGGCTTTACATTTGGGCTGGTGGCAGCTGCTCTCATCCTTTCTATGCAGACGTTTGACCTGCGCATAGACTACAGATCTCAGCGTGCAGTGCTTCACTCGGCCTGGCTGCCTGGACCACGACAGATGCTGGGACACACAGCTGCACCTCCATGTTAAATATTAGGGGGCAGCATTGCAGAGCTGCATCTAGCTCCAAGCAATACCTCGGCCGCTCCTGGCCTATAGTTGAAGCACATCCTGGTTCAGGAAATGACGGAAGCACGTGCTTATGGGCTGTCCTGAATTTGGGTCAGCTGTGCAAGGTGGGCGTCGCGTGCTACCGATTGAGAATGGTGTGCAGGGTTTGAGCTTGTTGGGGGGTAAAGAGGGGGTGGGAAGCTTGCCACAGTGCTCATTGCGGTGTGCTTGAATTGTAGATAGATGACGAGTTTCGTGCTCCAGGGCTGGCGTGCCAAGCCAGCCATCCACCGTGCAGGAGGAGGAGGTAGCTGGATAGGTGCATCTTCTGTGACGGTGGGGACCGTCCATCAGGGCAGGAGGAGGAAGCTGGGTGGGGCAGGGGGAGTTCTCTGCGTGCTGTGGTGTATAGTGATTGCACAGATTCCCTCTCAGAGCAGTGGGCTCTGTCCAGGATCTCTGCTTGCTTTCTTCCCTCTGAATCCCTTGTTTTGATCCAGTGACCTGCACCCCGTCCCTGTTTCTTCCATTGCCCCCCATCTGTTGATTCCGAGCTCAGAGGCTTCTGTGAACCCCCAGTTATCAAACAGACCTGCCCGATGCCTTGCACCTGCACTGCAATATGCTTTAGAAAAAGGAGGCACAAATGATGTTCCCTACAGAACACAACTCCCAGGAGCACATGTGTTGCAGGTCAGTGTTGCAATGAATTAGTGGTGCTAGAGCAGGGGCAGTCAATAGGCAGACCATGGGCCAAATCGGGACCACCAGACACTTTTGAATGGACCTCGAGATCTGTTTGTTTTCTTACTATTATTATTGTTGTTATTATTTGTATTTTCTTCTCTGGAGTCTGGACCTTGATTATACCTTCACCAAGAAATCTGGATCTTGGCAAAAAGTAATTGATTACCCTGCGCTAGCGTGTGTGGGGAGCGTTAGTGATAATTCCCTCGCAAACAGTGCGTGAAAGGAAAAAGGGCTGTCCCCTTCCATGCCGAATGAGTTCCTGCTTTTCCCTGTGGCCATGCTGGGATTGTAGGCCGCTCCAGAGAGGCATTCCTCGAATGTTTTACAGTATGTTCACAGTAAATAAATAGCAGGTATAGGATGCCAACTTCTGAAAGCCACGTGCCATTTTAAAGAGAATAATATGTCTGTCTGTGGCACTCTTCAGGATATATAATGCCAGTGGGAACCCTAGAGTCCCTTGATTTATTTTAACTTGCTGACCTTACTTAAGTACTCTGAGTTCTCTGCAAACTAATACTAATTGAATAGCTTCAGACATTCAGTCAGAGTGCTGACTGCAGTGACCTTGCGGATTACAAGTGACAGGGGCGCAGGGATATTAATTTTCGTTTCTGCAGAGGCACCTTTTTATAAGTACATTGGCGAGACGTCTTGTTCCTTGTGGTGACGATGGTGTCTGTGTGCTGAATACCATGCCTGGTTGTTACCAAAACTCATGGTGGCTTGATCTGCAATGTTTCTTTGGACTCCAAAGAGGGAACTTTTTAAAATAAAAATCTAGGAATGGAGCCGTCGCAGATTGTACAATACAATATTATTTCTCAGCTTGAAGAACTGTTTAATTTTTAGCGTCAACCTCAGGCTGCAGCGCTGAGTTTATTTTATCACCTGCTTGCTTCAGCGGACGAATTGGTGGAGAAGAGGAAGGGTGGGGCTAAGACACTGCACTTCAGCTCAGGACATGTGGTTCAATACCTGACTTTGCCACAGATGGCTTGTGTGGTCTTGGGAAAGTCACTTGATGGTTTTGTGCCTCAGTTCCTTCGGTGTAAAATGAGGGTGATAATCCACCCCTTGTTGCATATACTTCAATTGTAGGGTTTTAGGAGAAGGCGCTGTCTCTTGCTCTGCCCAGCACAATAGGGATCCGCTCTAGGTCAAAGCCTCTAGGCACCATTGTAATACAAGTAATAAATAATACTGATCAAATGTATCCATTGGGCAGATCCTCCAACACCCATGTTCTGTAATTAATATTCTTCGGGCTCGCTCTTACTGGCCTCACACTTAATTTGCAGGATGCTGTGCGTAAACATTGATGTACCTCCTGACAGGCCTGTACTTCTGCATCACCATCTCTTCAAAGTACATGCCTCTAAGAGAGGTCGCTGAGGCTGGCGGTGTCCTCGGTGCCCTAGGAAAAGCAATCCCCATTCATCTAGGCACGGCGCCACGTCCTTATAAATTGATTGGCCTGGAATCCGCGGAAGCTTAGGTCCGGGCTGTCAGATCTGCCTTATGTCTTGGGTATTGATTGCGGTGGCTCCGGCCAGCAGCACTTTTCATGTTTGTTATCTGTGGGCTGCTACTGTGTGGGGATGAAGGAGGGATGTGCCGGCTTTCACCATCACTTGTGGCCCTAGGATTATTATTTTTTTTTAAAGCCAGTGTTTGCTTAGAGCTGCCAGCATTTGGCATCCACTATCTCCAGCGTCGATCCTTCGGTGCTTGGGTGACCCACCCTCCAGCCTTGCTCTTCCTAATTCTCTTGTCTAGTCAGACTGCACATTCTCAGGGGCAGGGACTGACTCTTGCTGTGTGTCTGTCACCGCCTCGCAAAACAAGACCTCGATCTCACTGCTGGCTCTCATCTCTATAATAATTGGGGCAGTGGGACGGGGTGCAAACCCCACCCAGGTGCGCGAAGGGTTAGGAGGAAACTGAGAGCTCCGTTTGCCCACCTGGCTGCACCTGGAGCGTGTGGTGTGTGTCAGGCTTAACTGGTTATTAACTACAGCAGGGCAGGAGCTGGGTCTTCTTCATAAAGGAAGGAAGTGAAGGGTACATGGGAGGGTCAGAGCTCCCTTCTCTGGGAAAGGAGGGTGGCTGGCCCTGGGAACGGGGTCAGTGGCCCTGAGAGGGTCAGATTTCTAAACAGGGAGACCCCCCAGGAGGACTAAATGCTCAAGCCCAGCAAAGCAGAGGTTGTTCAGGTTGGGTTTGGCTTGTTGAGGGTTTCTGGTGGGCAGGCTGGGAACCCGCTACGCTGGGAGAGGTGTAGAGCCTGGGATGGGAGGGAAACGCCACATTGCCATGAGAGGTGTGTGGGCCGCTATTGGTATGGGATGTTGATACCCCGGAAGGGATGAGACTTTAAAGTGACATGGCTGGAGAGCGGCGTCCAGAGAAGTGTCAGATGGCCACAGGGCCAGATCGGCCTTCGGCAAGGGGCACCAGACAAGGGGAAGCTACTGTGCCACGCCCGGTGAGGACGGGGGCGCACAGCCAGTGTGTGACACATCTACAGGCAACTTCATATTTGCTGAGGCCCAATAATCGCAGCGGAAATGGATCTCTTCTTTGCTACCACTGGCCATAAATGCAATGCAGGCCAACACAATCCCCCGGCCCTGTTAGAGATGCCTCTGCTATGGGAGTCCTCAGCTGGAGCAGTGAATAGTCACTTCCATACAGGGGCAAGCACAGACTAGAGAGGGCTGCATCTTGGTCCTGATGAGATCCCATTACACGAGGCAGTGTGCATGAAGACCACATGCAGCTCTCACACGGGGTTTCACAGGTGTCTGGTTTCCTAACTGGCCAGTGCAAAAGAGCTGTAGAAATAAAGAGCCTGAGTCACTAATGCTTTTTTTGTGCGACGTCAAATCGGTCCCAGCACACTGTGCATTCGCTCACGCATTTAGCAACTCCACTTCACAAGGCAGTGGAGCCTGGTGAAATCCAAATGCAGGACAATTTAACGCCTTTGTCCAGCACTGGGGGGAATGGGAGGAGAACTGCAGAACTCTGACTGGAAAATTCACAGCCGTCAAATTATGATTATAATATCAGAAACTGAAGCAAAGGCCTAGGAAGGAGAAAGACCTGGAGTGGAATCCTGGCCCCCCTGAAATCCGGAGGAGTGTTGATTTCAACGGGGCCAGTTTTTCGCCAGTGCTCCCTGCTGGAAAGACAAGACAGGCTGGACACATGTAACAGGCTGCGTGGAGGCTCCAGTCGCTAAGAGCTGCTGGTTTCTTTTTCAATCCCTCTCTGGTGGGTTAGAGGCCGTAGGGGATTGGAATGAAAGGGGGAGACTGATGGTTGAAGAGGGAAAGGGCATTCCAAGAACAAGCGGCGGGCTGGGGGAGGGCAAGGGGGTGGCATAGGTGAGCCGGGGTATCTATTGCGAGTGGGCATTGGGCCAGGTGTAAATCAACACAGCGATGCCAATTTGCACCAGCTGAGGGTCTGGCTCAGTGATTTTACCAGCATACAGTCTGATCCCCAGACAACATCCCCTGCGTGTGCAGGGCTGGGATTAGATCCCATCACTAACAGCAGTAGTGGGTCCCTTATCTTTTCCCTTGGCCCAGCTGTCAGAGGGCAGCATCCTGCCCTGCCCCCCATACGTTACAGTCAAGGAAAATACGTCTCCCTGGAGTCTTCTCTGTCCTACAAGAGCAAGGCAGCTATAAAGGGGCTTTGTAAGGCGGGCAGCGGTGGGATCTGCCATTTGGTGGCCAAACTGGACTGAAAACTCATCCCCGACCAGCGAATAAGCTCACTCCGTGTGTGTCCCCTGCTTACCGCCTCCCAGACTTGAACCAGAGCCATCAAGCGCCGTAATCCTATTGCTCTTCTAGAAGAACCAAAGGGGGATCCTTCTCCTGTCCTCCCTCCCTCCCGTTGCTTAGCCAGTTGAAGTTGTGCAGCGCTCCTCTCCGCTGGAAGACTTTTTCATATATTTCTCCTTGACCTTCCGATCTGTATTTCCATAATGTTTTTGGGCACCTTCCATCCCAGCCAGTCCCAGAGCACTTCCAGCACTGCGTCGTACAGGGACCACTGAATACGGCTCTCAGGGAGCTGGGTGGAAACGGGGCACTGAACGATGCTTACCAGTCGGAAAACAAAGAGGTCCGGGTCCAGTTATCGCTCTGGGGTGAATTTAAGAGGGCAGATTCTAGTCTCCCGTGCTGGAAGTTAGTCAGGGCACCAGGGTTAATAACCCTGCTCATGCATGAAATGCTACAATATCTTTAATGGCCACCCGTGGTCATGGTTTTATGTCTCCGCTGAAAAAACTGGATGTCGCTCCGCTGGGGCCTCTCATACCATGTCCTTGTGAATGCATGTGAACAGTCACCTTCTTCAGCACCTGGAGACCTCCGGCTGAGAATGGAGCAGGCTTGATGCTGCTTAGTGTAAGGTCTGCTGGGATCACAGCCTTAGCTGTTGTTGGTTGTGCAGCCGCTGGGAGCGATCTGCTTTAAACAGATCTTTCAATACTTCTGCTCGGCGGGTCTCGGCCTCATACTGCAGTGGTGGGTTGAGTGTTGGCCTCTGCCCGGGAGGGGATTGTATTCAGAGAATTAAGCCAAAGGCAGGAGGAGGGTGGAGAGGTGGGGAAGGGCAGAAGGAAGGATTTCTGTAACAAATCAGCCTGAAGGAGGGATGAAGTAGAGATCGGGAGAAAGCTCTGTGAACAGCTGAGCAACTGTTCCAACCGATAGACGCATGTCCTCGAAGGCATGGAGTGAAGAGTCGGAGGCAGCGGCAGGAATCTGTAATGCCATACCTGTGGGTTGTGGGGGGGTAGTGGGGTGGGGAGAAATATTCCTCCCCGGCTCCTGCAGTGATCGGTGGCTGTGTCTTTCCAGTGGCTTCCTGGTTGTCTCTTTGAAATACACTCCATGGTTTGATAGCTGGAAGGCTGAATTCTCAGCGGACCAAGTGGAATTTGCAACACCGGTCGGGTCCTGCTGGGTCTTTGGCAGAGCCAACAGGAACGCTGACACACAGACAGGTGTGATAAAATGCGTAGCGTTCTTCCCCTGGTTTTTTCCCTTTACGAAACGGCTAGAAATCATCATTCCTCTGCAATTTTGTATTTTTTTTTATTCCGCCAAACAGTACTGGATGTTCTTCCCATGTTAATTTATTTGTGGATTACACAGTGTTCTAGGCAAAACATCAGGACGTGCCACAAAAAATGTAACACGGGAGGTCAGCTATAGAAAAGCCACAGAGATCGTCTATCCTGCTAAATAACAACCCAAGTGAAATAGGTACAGCCGTGTGGTCTAGTGGTTAGTGCAGAGGCATGGCGGTCAAGATTCCTGGGGTCTAGTCCCAGCACTTCTTTGCCTTGCTGCGTGAGTTTTACGTCTCTGTGCCTCAGTTTACCCTCTGCACGCCGGACATGTCTGGCTCGTTGACTTATTGTGAAGTGTCATTCATTTTTGTTAAAGTGCCTTGAGATCTGCAGGTAACAAGTGTTAAGTAACGGGGAAACACGATGTGTCTTTTAAAGACAACATATTGAGATCTCAGTTTTGTGAAACCACCAGGAACAAAAACCATCTTTTTACTTGTGAGCGAAGGGCTGTTGATTGGGAGTTGGTGCAAGATGACAGCTGGAACGCCAGCCTGCCAGTTTTGCAGAACCACTGCATTTTAAACACCAGAGTGAGGGTTATTTTTGTTTAAAAAATAAAAATAAAGAAATAAGGAGAAAAAGGAGAATGAATTTCGTTGTCAGCAACTGATTTTGGATTTAAACACAAAGGCAAAATGCTGTGGACTCAGACACCAGCGCATGCTGCTGCACCAAAAGCAGAAAGTGAACTTGACTGTAAATCAGGAGTGAAACGCCTTTGCTGTCCAAGCTGAGTGAAATGCCACAAGGAAACAAGTGGCATACGTAGTGGGCAAAATACAATTAGATTTTGCTACATTTCAATTTTAACAGTCGAATCTGTTATAGGCCAGAACAAAAGAGATTGGCCAGGGACAGGGTCGTGTGCTCGCCTGGGGCTTGGCAAACATGGATTCAGTTCCCTGCTCTGCCTCAGACTCCCTGTAAGACCCAGGGAAAGTCACATGGGGCTGGATTCACGAGCTGACTTCGGTGCCTAACAGCTACTTTAGGTGCCTAAATCCCAGAATCCAGCTCCACTGGGATTCACACAGCCCCCTCGTTGCTTTTAGCCAAGTGATTAAGGTACTCTCCTGGGATGGGGGAGACCCCAGCTTCACATCTCTCCTTGGCTTTGTGAATCCCAGTGGTTTTCTAGGCCCCTAAAAGTTAGGTGTGGTGACGCTGAGTTTCACCATACCTAACTTTCTCTGTGAAGCTAGTTCTTAGTTGCTCGGTGCCTCAGTTTCCCCTGTGGACAATGGGATAATAGCCCTGCCCTGCCTCCCAGGGGTGTTCGGGAGGGTAAGCACAATAAAGATTGTAAGGCGCTTAGATGCTATGGCGGTGAGAGCCAGATAAGCGTCTTAGATAGAAAAGAAAAATAAAATGTGGCCTTGATTCTAGGCTGGTGGAAGGTCTCCTTGCTAAGTACACTTGGTGGAGCGAGGAATCCAGCCCTCTGTCTTGAGTGTGTCCCTGTACCAGGGAGAACTGCTTTACACACATGGGGCTAGCTCTTCAAAGAGCTTCTGGCCAGATCTCCAAGTGCTCAGAACCCGAGATGCTCAACAGGTCTGACAATCTGGCCACTTATTTTGGTAACTACGTGGCAGCTGAGTTGTTTTGAAAAGTCTGGCCCTTCGAGTCTGATCCTGTCAAGGGGAGAGTCAGGGGGACTCTTCTTGTCAGGGGGAGAGTTGCCACTTTACTTCAGTGGAGCTGGATCGGGCCTGTCCTTTGAAGCTGCCGACAACCAATTCACTTGCAAACCATGTCCCCGGTTAGAACTGGAACAAATCAAGATCCTGTCCTCCGCTTCCTTGCTAATCCCTCCCCACTCACGAACACACTGACAATAGAGTTCCTCTGGGGTAAATGTTGCCCTCCAGTCCGGCCAGCAATTTGTCCTGGCTCGTACAATGCGGTGCACAGTTTCCTGCACAGTGTGTTCTGGCTTCCCCTGCACAGGACATCTGGAGAAGATGCTTTGGATTTGCAGCCGATCTGCGTGTGAGGCACGGGGAACAAAGGGCATCGAGCTCACCGACGGTGCTGGCGAGGGGGCGGAGGTAATGGCTGCTTCCCAGAGTGCCTGAGCCTGAAGGCCAAATGTTTTTCCGGTCTCCTTCCAAGCTCAGGCCTTCATGGGATTGGGCCCCCGGTGGAGACCAGAGAAGCTGTCCAGTACTCTCGAAGACATGGGGATGTGTTGTTGGAATACAGGGTAAAGGGAATGCGGTAGGGCCCATGTTATCTGCCTGTTGCCATGGTCCCTCCCCTGTAGTACGTCAGCGCTTATCTAGACGGGGCCCGAGTCTCAATTGTCCTAGGGCCGCTTGATGCTGCCCTGGCGTTGGCGCCGACTTCAGGGCCCCACTCAGGACATGCGGAGCGGCCTCGCTGGCCATCTGGCCCTGGCAGAGGGGAACAGTCGGGTGCATGGCAGTGCGTGTGCTAAGGGGCAGCGTAAACCAACTGGCTGGGGTTTCTTCCTGAGTGAGCCCGGGCGCTGGGGAGTGCCGCCGGATGAAAGCCTCGGGCTGCAGCCCTGACCCCACAGAGCAAGCAGAGCGTGAGCCGTCCCCTCCTCCTGTCCTGGAGGGCTCTGTGCTCACCGAGGCCTTGGGCCCTCCATTGGGGCTGTCGGCCTGGGCCCATGGTGGTGGAGATGGCCGTGGGGAGGTGACGTCCGAGCCCTCTGGGAGTCGGACAGGTCTCCTCTTATCTGCCCCGTCCCACTCTCTTATGCAGGCACCGGGCCATGCGTCCCCGCTCCCCTGGCCTTCCCTTGATCACTGAGCTGCTAAATAAGGATATTTCCTCCTGTCCCGTGAGGTTTTGTAACCCATTTGTCCTGATATGTAGCAGGTGGGGGTAATGTCCTTGGGCATCCTCTCCAGATCAACCTAAGAAAGGACTTCCACTGCCCCCCGAGAATCCATCCCAGGTTTTACAGAACCCAGAGGAGGCAGATTAGGACGTCAGTCCCTGTTTTGTGGATACTCATGCAGTGCAGACACATCAGCCGAGTTCCCCGTGTTGTATCTCACTATTGTGTCTCAGAGCTTTAAAGAGCTTCCAGTAGCCTGTTGGAGTTGATAAATGTTTCCCCCCTTTTGCAAATACGGAAGTGAGTTGGGTAACTTCATAGTGTTGTCCAAAGCCACAGAGGGTCAGTGTCAAGGATAGGATGATGACTGTGGTGGAATTAGGGACTCCTGACCTGTGCTATCATGCGATCACCCTACTTGTTCTTCCCCTGGTCACCCCAGATGTTACTTAGGATAATTCCTCTTTCCAAAGAAACACACAACAAAGTTCCTGCTAATGCAGAGTCCGGATGCTGGTCTGAGAGGCCAGTCTCATCATGAGGATGATGGTGGTGATTATGGAAGACAGATAGCGGTGGAGTATGGAAATTATCTTCACAATTCAAGAGACCAGCAGATAAATACATTTGCTTCCTCCCAAAATACGTAACAAAAAAAATCTTCCTTGTACTATGTGGGTTGAGCCTTTTCATGTGCTCATTCCCCAGGGCCCATTTTGAAATTGTTCTAATTTATCAAAGGAGGAGGAAGGGAGGGAGGGATAAAATAATCCTGTTGCAAATGGCATTGATTTGACTGCAAAGTCATGACAGCTGTTCCAGTCTTTGAGGAGAATAAAAAAGGAATTCCTGATTTTTTTCCCCCCTTTTTTTTTTAATGGGGGGGAGGGAGAAGGCGTTTGACACATTAAGAATGGGGCAATGCATTTTGGAAGCCGTTCTGAGCGGCACTTGCATCTCCTATGCGTGAGAATGAGAAGTAATAACAACAATACAAAAGTTCAGAACACTTTCTGTCTTTCGGATTTGCATTTTGCTCTGTTGCAACAGTGATAACTGAGCACTGGTGCGGGGAAATGTCTTTGACGCAGTGGGTTGTGTTAGACCGCTTGAGCTTGCCAGCTTCAAGCCCTTTTCAAGGAAGACCCTGCAGAATATATAATGCAGCTATTCAAATAGCAGCCGTACTATTAAAAAAAATACCCTCCTGAACTCTGTTCCGTTAAATATGAAAAGTAAAATGACTTTAACAAAACACTTTTCTCTGCCTCTCTCGCAACCCCAAACAAAAGCTCCAGCATGGAGCCTGAAATTGCTCGTCAAGGGATGGGACCAGGCGAGGATGTTGTCGATGGCTTTTGCTGAACGAAGTATTTCATTCTAAAGGGAACATGTCATCTCCTGCACATTGCTACGGTAGAAGAGCTATTGTGCCGCCTGGCACTCCATCAAACTGCCGCTTCGCCATAGTTATTGGAGTTAGTGAATTTACACGTACCGAGATGGCGGATACTGGGAAGAGGCTTCTTAAATAACAAGACACGGGCCGTTATGAGCATTGGCATTATTTTTTTTGAGTGTTTCAGCCCTTTGGAGACCAAAGGTACTTAATAATATGTTGTATTTATATAGTGCCCATCTGCCCTGGTGCCCCCCGAACAGAGACAGATTAACCTTTATCTGTCCCCCTCATTTCAATCCAGCTGGCTACCCTAACTGCTCCATTGTGTAATTTGTCCCCAGCCCTGGTAACGAGTGGGGTGGCTCCATGCCAACCTTTGGGAAGTCGCTGGAGAGACGATCCCTTGTGGCGGGCTGGCCCAGTCAGGATGGACGACCTCTCCCCACCCATTTACAGCCTGCTGGGTCCCCATGGGACGCATGAATTCTGCACCGTTCATGAGGATGGCACAGATTGCTCCTTGTGGCGGGCTGGCCCAGTTCCATGACCCGGTTGTTTGGAGGTGGAGCATGGACATGACTCCGCCTCTTCCCCACCCATTTACAGCCGGTTTGCTCTCTGCGGGGCAGTCACTGTTCACGAAGACAGCTGTTGTGGTTGACACAAAAGGGGCAAGGCTTGTTGTATGCTCCCTTCCCCAAGGGCACCCATAAGCCAGCCCTTCCGGCAGTCAGCATCACAGTGTCAGGGCTCAGCTGCCCACGGGAACTGTCCTATTCTGCAGCATCCCTATTAATGAAGAGGAGGCATAGACTGTGATCGGAGAGCGACCTCAGAGCCTGGCAGACGCCGTCACACGGGCGTTACAAAAGGTCTCCGTCATGACGCTGCCTCCGCCAACCAGGTAGGTGCTTCCCAGAGCTGGCGTTAGTAGGGGAGGGGCACTGCGACCCCCATATGCCAGATGACAACACCCAGAGTGGGGCTGGCTTCCTGTCCCCTTCAGGGCCTCCTCTCCGCACTGGGCCGGGATGCGGGTGGTGTTGCCAGGGCAGCGGGAGCTGCTGCAGGTGGTGGGAGTTCTCCTTGATGACAACTCAGGATCAGGTCCAAGAAGAGTTTGGTATCGTGCGCCCATTGAATCGGGAGGCTGCATTGACCTGTGGTATTTCTTTTCTCCTGTTCTCGTCACATCGTGTTTTTTCTCTTGTGACCCGTCCGTACGTCATGTGGGGCGGGAGGAGGGCAAGGAGAGAGAGAAAACGACTGCCATAAATAGATCCTGAATAGGAAAAGTTCAAAATAGACAGCCTCTGGCTTGGCTGGATGAGTCATAGCCACAGCCAGGGTTGTAACAAAACAAAACACAACAAAAAACAAGTGCAGGGACCCCACTTAGCATTAGCACTCAGGCCTGGAGAAGGAAATAACAGCTCAGGAACAAGGTATTGGCATTTGGAAACTTCAAAGACGAGACAGAAAGGCAAAGCGAATTCTCAGGCGGATTAGTCGAGCTCTGGCTGCTGTGTGCTACTTGGTCAGGAGCAAAGCTAGTGTGAAATGATTTCAACAGCGACAGCACCAGGCTGATGTCTCAAAGGATGCTGTCTCACCCTGCGAAAGTGGCTTTGTCTCCCAGCACCATCACGCACAGTATTTTTGGGTGTCTGCTCATCGCGTGACGTGAGCAGGCATGGAGTGTGACAAGGTGGTGCAATTAGCAGGGTTTGCACCCCTGCCCTCCACCACTCGGTGGAATCAGAGTTTTTCCCACGTGTATTGCAGATGTGTTGCCGAACACTGACTGGAGGTAAAGCTCTAGAGATCCGGGACAGGCTTTGCTTCTGGAGCAGGATTTGCTGTGGTCTAGCTCTGATGCTGCCACAGACTTTTGAGTGTCTCTGGTATGTGGGACAAGGACAAGATCAGTTCCTAGGTGGCTGCATATACGTTATAGGTGCAGCTGGTAGTGCCTCCTGTACCAAAATTACCTAACTCCTTCCATTTTCAGCGCCTGTTTTCAGTTGCTTGTCACTTTCCCAGACATTAACAGCTTGGGCTGAAACGTTACATCTTAATGTCGCATTGTTTTGGAAAGTGTCAGGTCAGATGCTTCGGCCATTTCTGAAAACAAGGTTCGGGAAAAGTACGTTGTTTTCGTCATGCTAAATTCTTGCAACCGTTTTGTTAAGAAGTTCTATCAACCCCTTGTTTTGGAACAGGGTCTTGAAAAATGACCTGGGAATTGCTCTGGTGCCTTTTCCCATCGCTGTGAACATTCACCCAAATTATAAGCCTCTGAAAAATCCGTTTGTGCATGCTCAGGATGGGTTTGGTGGCGTTTGGGTGCTAAATTCTCTGACGTTTCCATCTCAGCTGACCATGCTCCAATACAGGGCTGCAGGGACTGAGCAAGTCTTCCCCTGCAATTACTTCTCCCAGCTGCTGGGAGCCACTGTAGCAATGGGGCCTGGCTCTGAGAGGAGGAACACGCTCTCTCGTTCTCTGAGGCTTGTAACATGACCAAATTTGGGCACATTTTCATGGAGACAGCAAAAGGCATGTCCTTGACATCACAGCAGCTCCTGCTGCCAAATTCAAGACTCTGGAGTTGCCAGAGTTTCTCAATGAAACAGTTGTAAGATTTTTTTTTTTAATTTTTTTTTTAACATGACCAAAACAATGTCTTTGTCCCAGTTCGGGCAGGTATCCTGTGAAAACAGGAGCATGGGATCATGTGATTAAAGACCGTATCATAATGCATATGGAGCGGTTGGAGTCCCAGACCGCAGAGGCCAGGCCCACCGAGACCCAGGCGAATGCCCAGCTAGCCATGGAAGCCCGTGACGGGGAGGGGTGGTAGAGAACTTCGCCTGCCGACTACCTCGGAGAACCAAAGGACCTGCAGATGGCGCAGCAGGAAGATAAGGCAGGAAGTAGCCCAGGGGAACCAGAGATTGATCTCATTGTGGGAGCGGGATCAGCGTCAGCCTGTTTTGGATGGATCCCTGCTGAGCCAATGGCGGATACACCCACTGTTCATAGGGCCCTGGGCTGGGACCTGTGGAGTAGGGAGGGCCCAGGTTCCCCTACCCTGGCTGCCAACCCACCCCTGGGTGGCAGCCCACCCTCTCTGGCCACTAGGCCACCCTGCCCTGTGCAGAAGGGCAGCCCTACTGACGCCAGCCACGAGGCCCTAATGCCCTGGGCTGAAAGGCAGCCCTGTTGACTCTAGCTGCTAGGCCATACTGTCCTGAATCTAAAGACTCTGCCCCCCCACCCCAGACTCTGGCCATTGGGCCTCCCTGCCCTGAGAAGAAGAGTGGTTATTGGGACTTGGCCACAGGCTCATAGCACTCAGAGCTGACCTGCCCCACCACTGGGGGGGATGCAATTATCATATATAGTCAACCTGAGAATTGAACCAGGACCTTCAATCTGCCTCCTCCACTGAATTTCAGAGGGGTAAGAACGAAGCCTTTGGATCTCAAACACACCGCTGGGGTTTTGGTTCTGTGATCCGCTTACTGCTTGGCCTCGTCACTGAGCCTGCAAATGCAGTGCCAGCGCTGCTGACGACACGGTCCTCTAGTCACCTGTCTGCTAGGAGCAAGGCTGAAGCCACCCAGCTGTGTCCAGCTGGTGATGACCAACGGTTCGTTACTCCAGTTGTGGGGTGAAAGGTTCCGATTCAGTTCCCGTTGCGTGCCTGATGTCTCGTCCTGAGACATGCCATCTACCGCACAGCAAAGACGCAGGTAGCACTAAAGTCATCCGGACTCTTGTAAAGCGAGGGCCACCCATCGAGTTGGGGAAAGAAGCAGAGAAGCTAGAGGTGAAGGTTTGGGTGCGACACGTTTTCCTCTTGTTTCCTTTTAACTGAACTGGAAGACAATGATGCCGCCCCCCCACCACACACACACAGACACACCTTCCCCCTGTGGGCCCAGGCACTTCTCCCCTTAACATTTGTTGGCTCCATTAAATCATTTATTAGATCTTCTCTGCAACAAAATGACCGTTAGAAAATGCGGCACTCGCTCTGCTTTGGAAACCTATGGGAATCTTTCCATTCGTGTCACTGGGCTTCGGGCCAGGCCTACGTTTCCTTCTTCTCTTGCACAATCCTTTTGATTTCCATTTCCCCTTCACTCCCGCAGCCACCTGATCCCCCGGTCTCTTAGTCCTGGATTCACCTTCCCTCTCTTCCCCTTAAATTTGTTCGTTCAGTTCTGGGGGGAAAGCCGGAGCAGGGCGGGTGCCCCGGCTCTTGGTTGACAGGCCATGCTGCTTAGCCTCCTGTTTGACTCTCTTGGATTCAGGCCCCTGACTTGCACTGGGAAGATCCGGTGTTTCCTGCATGCTCAGTTGGGTGGTATTTGTTTGGACGCCCTCACTGCAGTCCTAATAAGTGAGTTCATGCTCGAGCTTGCTGAAATGAACTGCACCAGAAGGGCCGGTAGCCTGGGGGAGATCTTGCTTTGGATTGGGTGCTCAAGATGGTTTCTGATCAGCAATGGTGCTGAGCTTAGTGGTAAGCTGGTTCATTAGCCAAAGTGCCTGAGTTGGTTCATATCCAGCACTCGGGGGACCGGGGGGGAAGAGGAATAAAATCCCCGCCGGCTCGGAGCCAACCACAGAGTTGATTGTCTTCAGGATGGAGGCCGAGGTAATGCAGGGGAAAACCAAACGGATCAAATGTATAAAAACTAAATAAAAACCAATGGCAGCTCAAAAGGGGAAAAACAAAGGCGATTTCTTGTAAATGGAACACAGTGTGGGGACCCGAAGTACAAAACAAAACAGCTTTGATGTGAACATCCAGTCCCAGCTGTGAACAGAACTTCGCTTTCATATCTTCCGAGCAGCTCTAATTCAGCTCGCGCGGCTGTGCTGAAGGCCTGTCAGGCAGCAGCCAATCCCCTCGCCTGGGGCAGAGGAAGCAGCTGTGGTGTGGGGAGCTCCCGGCCCAGCTCTCCGCACAGCTTGCTGGCTCTGTTCTAGCAGCCCAGCCCTGCCTCCTTCCTTCCTCTAGTATCTTGTTCCTCCCCAGAAGACAAGCAGCTTTGCAGGAAGGGACCTCTTGGGGGGCGTGGAGGGGGGGTGTTTCTTTCCCTAGCCTGTAATGAGGGACTTTCAGTGATCAGTTCAACCAGGGGGAGGGTCTGAACCGCACCCTTAGCCTAGCATCACAGCTGATACTTGCAAAGGGAAAGCCGGCTCCATAGGGCCTGCAAAGCAGGGCACTGCTTTCTGTGGAAACGTGCGAGGTAACACAGTGCACATGGGAACTGCTGTTACCTCCCTGGACAGGAACTTAGGAACCACTGGAGGTGTATTCATCCTTGAGCAACCTCGAGCTCTGTATCCTGGGTCTGGCAATGACCTGTACTGGGTAGAATTATGGGAATTGTATACTGGATCAGACTCCTGGCTGGTACCCTGGCTCTGCCGTAGCTGGTGATATGCTTTGGATGATGTCATTTCCCTGCCCCTTATAATGCACCTGGCTAATTGTGCAATACTGTACATGATTGGGGGGGGGGGGGGGGAGGGGAGGAGTGCTTCCTTCCTGACCTCTGTGGCAATCACGCCCTGAAGCATGAGGTTAGATAACCCTTCTCTTTCTTCTCATAGCTACGACGATTATTAATGGCTATAAAATGATCCAGCCAAGTGTTTGATTGGTGACTTTCAGTGGCAGTGAATTCTGCCAGTTGGCTGTGTGCCGTGTGTTGGGGGGATACTTTTCTTTATGTTTAGGGAAGAAGATGTAAATGCCACATAATGGTGCTAACTGTGCAACTCTATCCCACCTGGATGGGGAAGGATTTCTTCCTGATCCCATATGGCAATCCGCTTATCCTCATGAGGATTGTATTTCTGCAAAGCACTTTTTGTCCTTATGGCAGCATTTGGTTTTGAAATATATTTGTGCTAATTATTCCTGCATTGGGACTGGGGTGCAAACCCTGGAGCATGAAGACCTCAGTACAGCCACATCAAAAGCAGCAGTCGTGCGAGCTGTCGTTCCCACCACCCTGGCATTGTGCCACAGGGGGCAGGGCAGATCAGTCGCCACGAACCCATCCAGTCCTGGACCTCCCTGAGCAGACTACTGATAAAGAGGCCAGCTGGTACCAGTTGAGCCGTGATGTGGCCTTTTTCGATGTGGGACCCTTGTTCAATTGGACTGAGGCCACCAAACCAGTTCACGCCACCCGCCAGCAGCTGGAGGAGCTTTTGATCTGATTCCAAACCACGAACCTAGAGCAGAACATATAAACTGCATGGCTCAGGGTCTGGCCAAGTCAGGGACCCGCTGAAGTCCAGAATACACGGAATGAAGCTCCAAAGTTGCCACCACTGACACCAACTCTCCCAGCTGACACCTTTCTCATCTTGCTCTGTCATATCATTTCCAACTCCCCTCCTCTGACTGCATTTACATGCTGGCTGTCAAGAGCGGTATTTGACAGCACGGCTATTGCTGTTTGTATCACCCGACAATTACAAGTCTGTCCAGGATTCATAATTTGACTCACCACTCACGACAATTACTATTACTATTATTATTATTATTTCTCTCTCTGGCAAACAAATCCAGCAGCTACTTTCTCCTGGCATCCGCTCTAATTGTCTCTGGAAAGCCAAAGATCTTTTTTTTTTCAAAATTTCAGCCATCCTCCCCCACATCTTGCTAACTTTACAGCCCCGCCGTGGCATCTGTGTGCAGTGAACCGAGCTGTTGAGACTAAATGTAATTTACAATCAAGCTTCTGTTCACATGGAAATGTACCGGCTGGTCTCCTGCAATATGGATCCTCATTCTGTCTAGCATATGGTAGCATTAAATCCAGTCCATGGGAATGTCTCTCGTTACCATGTTGTCAGTCCTCGCGGAGTGGAGAATCCTAAAACAAGCACCCGAGAAAAATATTTTGGGAATCGTCTCCTCTAGAAGAGCCTGATGGGAGCTGTCCAGAGAGATTCTTTGTGCTTTGAAAGGAGCCGGCGCTGTCAGCCGTCGAAAGGAGGCTCAAGAAACCGATTCGAACACTGATGCAAAAGCCTTGTCATTCCTGAGACAGGCAGTGCAGAGGGAGAAGCGGACAAGGAGGGATGGATGCAAGTGGGTTCATTATTAACAAACGAAAAAGCTGGAAGCCGCTTCCCCTTCTGCTGCCCTTGGTTTGGGAGTTCTTGGCCTAGTCTGGGGGGGACAGCCAATGTTTACATAAAGCCTTGAAATAAATGTAGGTTAAATGGGGAGAAATATGTCTGGGAGGGCAAAAAGGCTTTTGTCCATTAAGGAGAAGATATGAATGTCATTCCTGCTCTCTTTGTAGGATGCTATCAAAGTTTCCCGGCATTACTTCCCATTGTCTTGTGAGGCGTTTTGTTTTTTATTTTGCGTCATTAGTAATTCTGCGTCTTTTACCACGCTCGGCTTTGACGGGCATTGTCCTCTCCTCTTTCTCTCTAGAGCTCTGAGGGGTTAGCCTTAGCAAAAGAGATGGGATCAGGAGCCTGTGAGATTTAGCCCCAAGTAAGATCTCCTCCTCTGCCCCGTCCCAACGCCCCTCTGAAATGTGGGGGCGTTGGCACCTGAAACTGACCTTTGCAGGTCAGCCCCGTTCCTACTTCCATTAGGCCCGTCCCCTGCTGAGCAGCATTCGTCTCCACTAATCCCTTCACCTGCTATGCAACTGCAAGTTCTTGCTTGGTGCCCTGCGTCTTCCCCTTTGGTGAGAACCTGGGCCCAAGTGACAATGAGATGGCTGTGTCTAGCAGGCCCCGATTCAGGAAAGCATCCTTTCTCTAGAAAGCCCGTTAGCATGGGCTTAAGTTTCAATGAAGCCAGTGGGCTTTAAACATGAGCTTCAAGTTATGCGTGTGTTTCGTGTCTATGTTGCCTGCACCGCATGCTGAAGTCATTTCCTGACTCAGAGACTTTGCACACTTAATTGTGAAACACTGTAACCTGTGGGTGGGTTTCTTCTTGGCCACAGGTGGTCCCTTTACGCTGGGTAGTATGAAGCTCGTCCTTGTTTGTCATATTTAGCCTAGATGTTGTGACTGCAGATGCTTTTAGCCATACAAATGTCTGCGCCCCTCCCCCCCCCCCTTTTTTTTTTTTTTGAGAGGTACTAAGTGATTTGCCTCCGTGGTATCCAGCTGGGCTCCATCCTAGTTATTTGGTTCTCTCATTGTCATCCACATATTTATATAAGAAAAATGCATTGGAATAACAGCCGTTTTGCAAAGTAAATGACTGAACAGAAAGCCCTGTGCATTGGAAGAGGGAGCCCTGTGTACTGGAACATTTTCTTTGTTATTAATCTCTACCTGCAGGTTGGGTTGTCTAAGATCTTTATCTTTGCAGGACCCCCAGCTCCCTGCCTCGATCGTGTAGGATGGACAAAAGCAGGTTCTGATCGCAAACTCCGCCAGTGCTGCTGGTGTTTGCCATGGCACTTCAACCTGGTGACCCTGGTTTTTGGCTGGCCAGAGTCTATATGTCCCAACAGAACCACTTTCCATGATGAATTCTAGGTCCTGCCTTTGTTCTGGCCTCCGTGACCCACCATTGCCTGCTTCTCATTCAGCTGAGCATGCTTTGACTGATACTGGAGGTTGGGCTGGTCTAAACCAAGCCCCTGGCCCTTCAGGAGGCATAATGGGGTGTGGTCACTTGGTCCCGATGTGCACGGATGACAAGCCTCAGCTAATCCCCCAGGATTTGGAGGCTCAGATTGGATGAGCAGCCTGAGGTCCCAGTCCCCCTTTGAACACGATACTGGCAAACTCACCACCGGAGCGGAACTAACTGGATCCCCTTAGTCTGCAGTCTCAGCAGGGAGGCCAAGAGATGAATGAGACAAGGAGAACGAACTCCCATATCACTCCTAAGAGTGCTTCTTGCAGAGCAGCTACTTCGGTGGAACGTTTTGTGGGACATTTCCCCTGCTGCAGCCCACTCTGCACCAGTCCTGGGAGTGAGAAGAGTTCTTCAGTCTCTAGGACTGCCAGCCCAGCTTCTTTCGCTAGCACTAATTTCATCAAAGAAAGGGAAACACTGTGTAGACACTAGAAAGGGATTAAAATTCTGACCTTCACCTGCCTGCAATAAAGCAGCGTGCAATGAATAACGAAGAAGCAGGTATAGAGGAAGTGGTATAAAGGGTCAGGAATTCCAGGTGCTTTAACTTGGGGCTTTCTATAGAGCCAGTGAATTTGGAAAGGGGAAGTTAAATGCAGATTCCTGGAGAAAGTGGAACCAAATAATAGTAAATCATATTGCTAAGAAAGATTGTTATGGGTTACAGCAAAGGAATGGTGCTTCTCCCCTATGCGGTACCATCAAGGAAACCACTTATGGTCCTGATCCAAAACCCACTGGAGTCTGTGGAAAGACCTCCATTGACATCAGTGGGCTTTGGCTGAGACCACAGGAGACTATATCACTGGTTCTCCCAATCCAACATGTTTCAAAGTAATTTATAATAATGCCTCCAAAACATGTTGCAGGGCACGTGCAGGGAGACTGGTAGGACTCCCCTAAGGCCCAGTTATTCTGGGAACAGATATTTAGGATCACAGGAGCTAAGCAACCAGTGGAAACATTGATTCTCTTATGGGGATTCCAGAGAAAGTCATGCCTCCCCCATGCAAAACGCTACTTTGACTTCCTATCTTTTGGTGTCAACCAGATGCTCTATAGCTGGATTTTGGAAGAAAAAATCCCCTTCACCCAGACATTTCTTTCCTAGCTCTGTAGAATCCGAGGCACTCTAGTGGTGGAGAATAATTGGACAGCCGAAGATCAAGAACTTCTTACTTATATACAACCTAGCTTCTGTGTACAGAAGATGAAGAAAAGGCCATCTCCATAGTAACCCGCAAAGCCGCCAAGGCTGTCTCTCCCATTGTGAGCTGGTTTTCAAAACACTGATATATCAATTATGACAAACAACAAAAAAAGTATTGTTTGGTTCTGTAACGTCAATTACATGCCTTAGAAAAGACATACAGACCTATGCTCTGAAGAGCTGGCTTGATTGTTAAAGCGAGGAATCCCTTTTTATTTTCTTCCTTCATTTTTTTTTTATATTTGGAAAAGTTGTGAAAATAAGAAGCGAAACTAAAACCTGACCAAGCCTGAGTTGCCATCGCATCTAACTCCCTCCGCACCAAGCCGTTGTCCTGCGTAGGCTTTGTTCTGCTTGTCCTTGGTTTTATTAGGGCAGCAGGGTAGAGTCGGGGGAGGCCCTAGCTCCACTGGAAGATTGTGTGTACTGCGGCAGTGAGCTTGCATTGCTACACCACGGCTAGGCTGGAGTGTGAGTGGCCATGTTGGGAAATAACTCTCCAGCTACACGGTGTTTGGGTTAGCGGCTGGTGAATAATGTTCACTCAAGTTTGTGGCCTGCAGCTGCATCCCGTCTGTATTTCCAGTTCAAGCACTAGTAGCACTAGAACTTTAACCCGCCTCTCTCGCCCAACCCCCAAGGAGCCAGCTAGCTCAGATTTAAAGCACCACTTAATTGGAGCTAGAGACTTTTGTGTGGACAGGAATCAGGATGGGGCAACACTTGAGTTATACCTCGAGCGAGCACTGCAAGGACGGCAATCCCTACGTTGTTTTATACAGTGATGTCCCTGTAATATATGGGCTGGAAGGGGTCTCAAGAGGTCATCTAGTCCATCCCCCTGGCTGAGACAGGATTAAGCATACATAGTCCATCCCTGACATAGCTGTAAATCTCACCAATAGGAAAGACTGGATGTTGCAGGTCCCTTCCAACTCTAATATTCTATGATTCTAAGATTGAGCTAAGTGACTGGGGTGCCAAGATAGAAGGGGCGTTTGTCGGTGCAGCCTCTCTTACACCTTCCTCCATCTGAGAACCAAGGTTTGCTTAAAGCATTAAAAACAAACTAAACAGTGATTATTCTCAACAGCTCTGGAGGTTCAGTTCATACAAACACCCGAAAGTCCTGTTGCTTATTGGGATCTCTAGAACCCGCAAACCTGGGCCTGGAAATCTAGGGGGAGCCAGTTTTCCTCCCCATATTTCTGGGACTCTTTGTTCCTGGTTTAGCTGGAAACAGCTACAGTGTTTGTCCTTTGGCACTTGATGGCCTGACAGATGGAAATGAAAAATAAAGTGGAAAATAAATTCAACTTTTTTTTTTTAAAACCTCAGAAAAAGTTTGACTCTGGTTTGGGCTGCGTATAGGGGGACAAGATTTGTGGGACACATTAGCCAAGCAGATTCCCTAATGCTAAGCTTGATTTCCAAGTATCTAGAATGAATGCAAACACTAAAGGAGAACTTGGTACTGTTTCTCAGTTCATCCTTCTTTATGCAATTTCCCTCTCTGCGTCTGTGTTGTTGCATGTCCTCTTCCCCTGGGAACCTCTGCGTCAGTCTTTGCTCTCCCTCTGCCAGCAGCCATCCTGCAATAATCAATAATCATCAGAATCCCCTGATTGATGCCATCTGGTTTCTGAATGCGGGCTGATTTTCAAACATCCAAAGGCATGTCAGAAACGAGTGTTTCAGGACGTGGTGTGCGCAGTGGGCTGGGTGCTGTCGATGAAGCAATACGACCTAGTTGTCCTAGTGAATGTAGATGGGAATGTGATTGCTAATATCCCTGCCTGTCTGTCTTTAAAAAAAAAAGGGGAGGGGAGGAGAAACACATTTCCTCAGGGTATCATCAGCTTTGGCTTTGGAACAAAATGTACTTCCGTTTTTACACGTACAGCGTGGTGCTATAAGCTGCCATCTGCTGCCACCGGATGGCCAAATGAGCTATGGCAGCAACAGGGTGCAGATGTCCGGATACCTGCGGAAGGAACAGAGCTTGTGGTTATTTGCAGGCGGCGCAGTTGGCAGTGTCCATCTGCCAGGTGGGAGCTGTCCAGATCACTTCACTGGGGCTGTAGAGAGGGCGGACGGTCTCCCTGGGTCTCCCTCCTGCTGCCTATGCAATCCTGGGTCGGTGTGGGGGAGCTCTCCTGCAGCACGACTTCAACGCATGGCAAGTCAAGGCTCTCTTCCCTCCGCCATGCAGGAATCTCCAAGGATGGTGATGCTTTGTGCCAGTCTCTCCCACCCGCCAGCCCATGCCAGACCTGCTCTGTGGCTCCAAGTGTATGAACTGTGCCCTTGGTTCTTTGAGAAGAGCCAACGAAACACCACTCCTAGGGCCTGGTGAATGTGTCCTACCTGGAGGGCAGAGCAGGGGCACCTCCCTCCTGCCCCGAGACAGTGTTTTGTTTTTCTGTTCGACCCCAGCTTCCATTTCAGCTGCCCTGGGGTTGCGGGTAGGGGCCTGTCTCCATCAGGACCCTGCTGTCGTTAGATTAGCACTTGCAACCAACCTCCCTTCCTCCCGCTTGCCCTTCCTTGTCAACTGCAGCTTCCGTGCCACTCACGATGGGTAGAAAGTCAAGGTAAATGAAACGCAAGTGGCGGCTGAGTCCAGGGAGACCGTCCCCTTCGACAGCGTCTAACCCAAAAAGAAACGAGGGAGGGAGTGTGAGCGGGGTGAGCTTGCGTTAACAGCACCTCCCTCTGCTGGGCGTGTGATGTTCTCGTCCTCCCGCATCCGTGTGATTTGTTGTTTCCATTCGGGCCGAGTCTAGGAATCCCGTCCAAGGAGCAGGCCCTGTGGTGCTGCGCGCTGTACAGAAATGCAATGAAGAAACCAGTCTGTGTCCCAGAGCTCAGAATCTGTGTATCCGACAGGACGCAACAAATGGATGAAACAGACAAGGGGGTGCGGCTGGGTTGGGAGGAGAGAACCATAAACTGAATGGAGCTAAGCAGGAGAAGTTGATTCTTCTTGAGACTCCTGAGTCAGCCTTTGTTTGATCTTTATTGCCAGCTGCACTGATGATCGCATTCCTCCCCGGCCAAGACCCTGCCTGCTGTAACTACCTCAAACTCCTCTGCTGGTCCCGCAAGGCCCTGCAGAACCCTGGACCGCTTTGTATTTGGATCTCATTCTGCAACGTCTTTTCCTCCTTTCCCAACACCACCAGCAAGTCCAGGCTCAGCTCTCCTTTAGTTCCCTTCTCCGGGCCCTGCCTTGTTGTCCCCCGCACATGGGATGGTCTGTGGGTGCCAATGTGCCAGGCCTTTTTTAGATCCTTTCTTAGGACTCACTTCTTCTGCTATGCCCACAAACACCAGCACATTATAATTGTTATTGCTATATTATGTTGGTGACCTTCATGTGCTTTCCAAACACACAGGAGAGATGGTCCCTGCACAAGGACGAGTGCTGGGAAGCGGGCGTGTAGGATGGTTCTCTGCATCTGTACCGCTGCCCTCAATGGGATGGACTCACTCAGACCTATTTATATTCATAGATTTTTAAGGGTAGAAGAGACCATTGTGATCATCTAGTCTGACTGTCTCAGTAACACAGTCTGACTTCCCCGTGTTCATTCCTGCCTTCAGTCCAATAGCTGTGCTTGAATTAGAGCAAGCCGTCTAGAAAAACCATCCAGTCTTGATTTCAAATTGCCCATGATGGAAATCCACCACAGCTGTTGGTAAGTTGTTCCAATGATTAATTACCCTCACTGTTAAAAATGAGCACCTTATTTCCAGCCTGAATGTGTCGAGCTTCTTTCAGCCGCCAGCCTCTGGATCTGGTAGACCTTGCTATAGGTGGAGCTGGATGAAAAAGAGAATTAATCTTGCATGAAAATGTTTGTGAAACGTCACCCTTTTTTCATCACTGAAATGGGAAAATTTGGTGAGAAATGTTGAAACGTCAGAGTTTTCAACCACCTACAGAGCTGGTTTAAAAAAAACAGATGACGTTTTGGTGAAAGTTTTAATGACAGTTTTGACCTGTATTTTTTTTCATCAAAATTTCTAAATGTTTCAACTCAGCTCCACTCATCTGTCCATTCTCTCTTCTACCGGAGTTAGCAGCTGTCCGCTATCCCACCTTGTACCGTCATCCTCCCAGAGCTGGCCAGCTAAGTAGGGCTGGGACTATAAGGCGGATGTGCAGTGACTAATGAGGACAGCAAATGGGGCTGCTTAATCAATGCATTTGTGGCGGTTGGCACAGCTGAGCAAGAGGGGAGGGGGCAGAAATCTGCTTGGATAAAATTTCTTGCCCGTTACAGGTGTTTTGCTTTGTATGTTTCCCTCCCTGTCCCCCCCCTCTGTCTCCCTCTGAATTTCAGAAGAAGAGCTTTGAAGCCCTCGGACTGGTCTCCAAATCCTGAAAATGCCACTTAAGCGCTGTGGAAAATATTAGCTGAGGAGTTAGTGATGGCCGCCATTAGCAGGTACCGTACTGTTCTGTCCACTGTAATGTCAGCCTCTAGAGAGAAAGGCAGGAGTCTCTGCTGCTTGGACTAAAGAACCAGGCTTTGTAGCTAGGGCTGTAAGAAACCCTCATCTTCTGTGGACTGAGCACAGAGGAAGATGGCTAGCATATTCTGACTCTGATCCGTGGGATACACGTCCAGCCAGCCCAGTATCTCCTCTGATGAATGCTGGGTGTGTGCAGTCACAAAGCTGCCACTCCTCCTAAGTCAAACACAGGGCAATCAGCTGCACCCAAGTCCTTCCCTTCTCATTTATGAAGCTTTTCCAGTTACCAGCTGCGAGAGCTGAAAAATCCTGAGAGCCCTAAACACAGTGTGAGAGAAGGACAAACGTCCTTCGCTGCCTTTGGGGATTTAAACGGACAATTGCACCAACCGGCTTCCTCTCAGCCAGCGGAGCAGCTGAATTTCCTGGTTGGTCTACCTGACACCCGATCTGAAGCCTTCCCTGAGTGGCTGGCAGAGAGAGAGCCGCTTACCTGAGGCAGGTAAGCCCCCACAGAACTCCCTAATCTGCGGGGGAGTTCTCTGTGTTGCCATCTTCCACAGGAGAGGTCGGAGAAGTGGGAGCGGGGAGTATATGACAGCTCCAGACCAAGGGAGGCCTTTGCCTCTGATGCCACAGCTGCTGGGCGCTGACTGGGAAAGCCGCTGTCTTTGTTGCAGGGCCTTTAGAGTTAATCTTCCGCCTGCCTCTCCTTGTTATTACCGTAACAACCATGACACCGTTCTGTTCCTATCCTTCCTTTGAACTAGACAAACCGCTTTTTCAGACGGGGCAAAATTCACAAGCCAGGCCTGTAGGCAGCACTTCAGTTAAGGAGGAAGAACACAGGGCACCAACCGCCAAGGAGATAAGCTGTGTGAATGAACGTAAGGAGGTGAGGGAAGGAACAAGTGCTAAGGGCGGTGTTTGTGGGGGGGTGGTGAGAGATCTTCCTTCTTCAGAGGCTTCTGTGGACAGGTTTTCATTTTATTTCTTCCCCTCTTGTTTTTCTGCCACAAATGCTTCTTTGCCCTGCTCCCCTGACACTTTGCCCTTCCGAGAGGCCGTGCCGTCAAAGCCTTTCTCCGGCTATTCAGGAGACAGAGGCTAGTTCCCTGCTCGGATTTCTTTCTTGAGAAACGAGCTTTTGTTTGAAAATCTCCTTTCCTTGAGGTGGGCTTGGATCTACAAACGCGGGAGATGGAAGGTCAGCATAACCTCCCCCCCTTCTATTGAGGGACATCTATGCCTGCCGTCATTAATACATCCATCCTCCCATCACCGCGGGAGGCAAGGAAATACAGGTGTGGAAATGAGGCACAGAGAAGGGAAGTTTATCCGGGGAGTTTGTGGCAGAGCCAGGAGCTGATTTCAGGTCCCCTGCTGTTGTTTTAAGATCAGCTTTCTGAACACCACTGTTGTGTCGTCTCCTGTCCATACTGCCATCCTCCGGCCCAGTAAAGCAGTTTAATAGCAGGTCGCATGGTCGGTGGCTCATGTGCAATGAGGGGTGATGCTGAAGAACTAGACTGAGACTAAGTTGACCTTCGAGCTGAAGGCGCCTGGTTTAGTATGATAATCTGGGACAGCGCTGCACGACTCTTTCACTATAAACCAGAAACCATATCAAACCGGCTGGTTTTCAGGCTCACGCTGAATTTGAGAGAGGCCACAAAAGTCGACTGCTTGAGTCCACCACCCGAGATAGGGGAGCAGAGCTGTATTTGGTAGCTGTGCCGAAGTCCTGCTGGCTCTGGAAGACGGTTGCATTTTGGGGCTGTTCAAGGCAAAATGACCCCAAAGTGGGACTGAAACCGATGAAGGTTGTTCCATGTATTTCTGTAATCCAAAACCTCCTCATTTCACACAGCCCTGGTGGGCCTGTAACCCTCTTGTATGGGTGTGTGAAGTTATTGCATGATGCTGATAAAATACTGGGCCGTTATTCCCTGCTGGGTAAATTCCTTTGGCGGGTTATTTTATCCTCTTCATTGTATGAAATGAACAGGCTCGGCTGTATTTGTACCACCAACCTCTACTGGATGGTACCAGAACTGTTTAATCGTGTGTCATAGGCCCTATACCAGACACTGCCTCTAGTGATTCTCTGTTCACTCAGGTGGCAGGTGCTTGTGCTATTAGAGCCAGAGAATTAGAGTTCTAGCCCATCTGCTACCATGAATTTCCAAGTAGTCATGCTATGCAGCAAAGAGAGAAGCAGGAAGTCCTGTGGATTTGTCGCACTGCGTCGTACTCCCTGGAACCCGAGGGATAAGTCCTTCCTGAGTGAACAGCACGGAGCTGTTGAATCAATTAAGCTGACCTGGACTTTGCCCTCTCAGCACATGCATTCAGGACTGAGAACGCAGACAGGTGGTGAATGGCGCAGGAATGGATGGACTCTATTAGCCAGCTGCTTGGTATTGCAAGCTGCTACCGTTTTCGCATCGGAAACCAAGTGCCTGTGCTGAGCTTCTGGAGAGCACAGGACTCCTGGCAGCCCAGCCCTCATGCCCTGTCCACACAGCACAAGTGATGCATGTGATGCATGCATGAGTGACGCAGTGATCCCGCTTTCCGGCACACATCTTCTTGACAGTTGCTCAGCGTCCCAGCAGTCTGTGGCCTCGCTTGACTGTGACTGCCCAGATCCTGCAAGTCTGTGTCTCAGCTGGATCTCTCATTGATTGGCCTCTCCTGGTCTTCCCAGGGTCTGGAAGACTCAGAGCGTTGAAGCATTAGAACGACCGTTGTGATCAGTCTCACCTGCCTTCCTGCATAGCCCAGGCTGCTTCCTCCTGTATCAAGCCCAACAGCTTGCAACTGAACTAGGGCATGTCTAGACTGAACGTTGCTTACCATGGTCCCTTACGAAGTAATGGCCTCCTGTTCAAACCCAGTCCTGCCACACCTTCTATTCCGTTCTGTATCCCCACCGCAATCACCTGCATTCCCACCCTCAGCCCTGTCTTTCAAGGTCTAGGTTGCCAAGCTCTGGGATGTCCGGTACGTTTCACATTAGCTAATGGGGGGTGAAATTATTTTCCACTCTCGGTATTCTGAGGTGTTCCCCGCTGGGGTCTGGACGGACTCCTGCCCGGCAAGCACTGGCAGCCACAGGCAGAGCTGAGTGTGACATCGTTGGCATTGCTGACTGCAGGGAGCGTTTGCAAAGCCGGTTCCGTTGGTGAGGATTATTCATGGAAGGTGAACTCCCTGAGCATACACTGCATGATGATTTTTCCTGAGAGCAAGCGAGGTCTCTGGGGCTGTGCTGGAGGAAGAAACATTGCAGGGCAAAACCAGGGTGAGTGCTGCAGAAAGCTCCGGGGCAGGAATCTCAGAGCTGTGGGAAGAACAAAACCTGCACTCTGAAGTCAGGTTGGGGAAGTGGAGTGAGGGGGTCCTCACCTAGGACAATCAATAGGGTGACTTTGGCATCCTCGCATAATGACACTTACCTCCCGTTGTAAAGCAGTATAACAGGGCATTTGTCCCTTTAAAGGCCAGGGGCAACGGGGACCAGCCAGCCCTTTTCTGGCTCGGGAATCTTCTCACCCAGCTGGACAGCATCAGGTGACGGTGTGAAGAGTCCCAGGCAGAGGATCTGAAGAGGAGCTCCAGCTCCACCAGGAAGCCTGGGACCAGGAGAGGACTGGGAGTGCACTCTCCCATGGCTGCAGCAGAAGCTGTGAGAGGGGAAACAGGCTCTGCTCACACCCGGGGCTGGGGAAGCTCTAACCATTGAGCCAGAGCCCCACAATGTAGTTTGGGAACAGGATTCTATCTTTTGTTGTTGTTACACATTTCCTTTGATTTTATTTGCACTGAAGAATAAACAAGGCCCTGAAGACGGGGCTACAGACTGAACTGCGCATGGCGGGTCGTTTGTCCCAGGCTGGTGGATCAGGTCCACATGCACAGTAGATGAGCTAGGTATCATTGTTATTGCTTCCCGTGGCACCTTCCATCTGAGGATCCCAAAGCACTGATCGACTACAGGCCACACGGTGAGTTAGTGGCAGAGCCGGTAGAACCCAGGAGTCCTGGTATCAAGTCTCTTCCACCTCTCACTCTGGACCTTTCCTTTCCTCAGAGCAGGCAGCCGATTCCTGCCTCTTCCACCAGAGACTTTGCTCAGTGTCCTTTGGGAAAGACTGTTGTCTGGGGTGTATGGCAAGGGACTGGGAATTGGAACATTCGTGTTTTCATTCCTGGCTCTGTCACTTGACTTGGGTGAGCCAAAGCCTCTCTGTGCCTCAGTTTCCCCAACTGCAACGGGGGGGATCACAATAGTTTGCTTACCTCACAGGGGCATTTCAATCTTTTATCCGTGCATATAAAGGGTGCTGGGGGCCTTTGGTGAAAAGCATCATGGGAGTGCTAGTGAAGAGAGAAAATCCCTATGCTTGCGTACACTGTCCTCCCACCCACTGCGCTTATATGTCGTGCTTAACACCCCATAGCCGGGAACTAATGCCGGGTTTGGTCTTTTGACCTCTCTCTCCTGAACCAAAGCTGCAGGTAGGCCACAGTGTGGACGCATTGCCTCCAACACACTAGTCTGTTCCCAGCTCCTGGGAGGCCAGCCTCCGCTGCCCACGTGTTAAATTGTCAAACCAGCACCTTCATCCGTTCTCCCAGGCTGCCTCTCCTAACCGGGAGGCGCTCCCTGTAAACATCCCCACATCTACCTCATTGTCATCCTCCAAAACCCTCCTTAAAACTCTCCTGTGCCGTGTGCCTACAGACATCTCGACAACAGGCTGTTTGTCTGTGTGCTGAGATCACAGCTCATCACGCTGACCAGCCCTTGGCTCGCTGTGTCCTGGTGCGCCCCCGCCGATCAGTCTGTCTCCATCGGTCGGGTCTTGTCTTACACTTTCGGTTGTAAACTCCTTGGCACAAAGGCTCTTGGGCAATGCAACATCCAAATCATTATACTAAACATCCGCCCGGTGTGTAACTTGCGCTCGGAGACTGGGGGGGTCTTTGTCCCCCTCTAGCGGCTGGTGCTCAGAGGAGATCAGCGAGTTCGCTGCAGGTGACAGCGAGTCGAACGTCTCCTCCAGCACATGCTCATGCTTTTAGCGCTGATGGCCCTGCCTTCTAACTCTGTCACTGGCCCAGGCCAGGCCTGTTATTTACAGGCCCCTGTCCTTGGGCCTGCCGATGGCGGCAAGGTCTCGGGAAGCTGTCTGCGTTACCCTGGGGCAGCACCTTCTGTTTTCTCAGCCTTCGCGTGAATTCCAACCTCCGCCGCTCGTGTTTGTTGTTCGCACGAGGGTCCTATTCTGTGCTCAGGCCCGTGGCTAATCTCTGTGCGGTTCAAAGTGGACCCGCACCGCGCTGGGATGGCATCTTGTATTAAAGGCCCATTACGGGTTGCCATGGCAGCAATAGCTTTACTCTGGATTATTCCCTTTGTGCAGCTGAGTGAGAGCGAATGTGGCAATTTGAACTCACGCGCATTGCACGGAGCTGGCTGTCGCACGCGCCGGGAAACCTACCACGCTGTCATCTCTTTGCTATCTTCATTTGATTCGCACTATGTGGGAGGTCTTCTCTGAGTCTTACACCTCCATTACACAAGTCAGCAGGGCCGTGTGGGAATGACCTTACCAGGAGGGGTGTCCGTGATTTAAATGCAAAGAGCTGTCTAGGAAAGATGTTGCTTAGATCTTTCACAATGCAGAAGGCCAGACAATGGAAATATGCAGAAGTCTGTCTGTTCGGATACTCAGAAACACTGAAAGGAAGTTGTTGATGTCGATCTCGGGTTAATTAGAAAACGTTCAAAGGACTTTGTTTAACTTGATTTCAAGGTTAGAAGTTCCCTGGAGTTCGATGTAAAGAAAGGACAAGAGCTGAGCCTCCTTTGAACTGAGCGAAAGCAAATTCTGCGTCATAGAATTGTAGGCCTGGAAGGGACCTGGAGAGCTCTTCTAATCCAGTCTTCTGCACTCAAGGCAGGGCCAAGCATTATCTAGACCAGTGGCTCCCAACCTGTGGCCCGGGGGCCAAAAGTGGCCTGCGTGGTCTTTTAAAGTGGCTCTTCGCTCCCCTCCCGCTGGCTGCAGAAGGGAGACGCTGCCTAAAGACCCAGGTGGAAAGCGTTGCTGCTGGGCTACAAGACCCGTGCAGGCTCCTTCCTGCACCCAAGGGGATGGGAGATCAATGCTGCCCTCCGCCTGGTCCATAGGTGCTGGGGTCCCTGCTGGAGCCAGAGGGAGGGGAGCACTGATCTCCTGTCCACCTGGCTGCAGAAGAGAGCCACTGCCCAGGGACCCAGGTGGAGCACACAGGGCTACAGGACTCGTGCGGTTTTCCTGCTGCAGCCAGGGGGACGGGAGATCAGTGAGGAGGCAGCCTCCTTTCCGAACTCCTTCTGTCTGGCTGCAGTGGGTGGGGGGCAGGGTGGGGGGCTGCTGGTGGAGCAGCCAGGATCCACCGGGCTTGAGGAGAGGCAGGACTCTAAAAAATCAGTGCCTTCCGGTGGCTAAGTGCAGGCCACCCACCGCCACTTAACTGCCAGGCCGTGTGCTTCAGTGTGCAGTGCTCGGTCTGTGAGTGTGTGACGTACTGTGCGTCATTTGTAGCTGTAAACTAGTGAATGTAAAATGGAGCAGGGAAGCATCAAAATGATTACTTTAAATAGGCAGTGATTTGTAGTGCTTAATGGTGTGTGTGTCAATACATTTTTTCTGAGCTGATAGACTGGTGGTCCTTCACCGTTGTAAAAATGATATTTGTGGCCCTCGAGACAAATGGTTTGGGAGCCACTGATCTAGCCCATCCCTGACAGGTGTCTGTCTAACCTACTCCTAAAAACCGCCAATGACGGAGATTCCACAACCTCCCTAGGCAATTTATTCCAGTGCTGAACTACCCGGACAGTTGAGAAGCTTTTCCTAATGTCCAACCTAAACCGCCCTTGCTGCAATTTAAGTCCATTTCCTCTTGTCCTATCCTCAGAGGTTAATGAGAACAATTTTTCTCCCTCCTTATTGTAACAGCCTTTTAACTACTTGAGAACTGTTATCATGTCCTCCCTCAGTTTTCTCTCCTCCAGACTAAACAAACCCCATTTTTTCACTCTTCCCTCATAGGTCGTGCATTCTAAACCTTGAATCCTTTTCCTTGCTCTTCTCTGAACTTTATCCATTTTGTCCAAATCTTTCCTGAAATGTGGTGCCCAGAACTGGACACAATACTCAGCTGAGGTCTAATCAGCAAGGAGCAAAGTGGAAAAATTACTTCTCGTGTCTTGCTTACAGCGCTCCTGCAAATACATCCCAGAACGATGTTTGCTTTTTGGCAACAGTGTTGACTCGCGTTCAGCTTGTGATCCACTAAGACCCTCCCGATCCCTTTCCATAGTATTCCTTTCTAGGAGATTGCAAAGAACTTATTGCAGAGGATGTGTCATCCTCGTGGGTCACTATACAGCACAGCAGGAAAGCGGGGGTAATGATATCGTGCCTTTGCTCTAACTTTAAAAGAAGTCTCTTGTGGCCTGAGTTGATGCATATATCCCTACTGCAGAGTCAAAATACGGTACATATATTTTGTAAATTCTGACACCTTCATATAGGCTGGGGTCCTAGAGTGGAGGAGAGGAAGCACCTCCACACCTGAGAAAATGGACACAACAGGGATTTAAGCCCAGGTTTCCCACATCCCAGTGGAGTGCCCTAACCACGAGACTATTCTGGGGCATGGAGGTGTGTGTGTGCCCCCGCTCGCTCGTTTTGAAGAATCAGCATTTTCCAATAAAAATACGGTTTTGTCGAAAAACTCCCAACTCGCTCTACTGTTAGATTTGCATTCCACTGGGAGAGACAGAAAAAAAGAATTGGGTGGCTGAGATTGGTATGCAAAGTGGATGAATAAAAATACAGTGAGACTCGGGGTGAAAAAAATAGGAGAGAGAAAATTCTAATGGAAATATACACATCCTCTCTCTAGCCACAGTTAGGGCATGCATTCTTGCTAGCCTAGCCTTTGAGTGTCTTCTTATGTCCTTAATACACAGCAAAGTCCTCCCTGCAAGAAGAAAGATTTTTCTCTTTCTCAGTTGACTTGTCTTTGGGAGGAGCCTTCGGTTTACAGGCAGGAAAAACAAGTTTGCAAATTTGGCTTTGTTTTGCAACTCCACCCTAAATAGTCCCTGAGGTTGGCAAAGCCTTCCAACTCCACCAGGGTCTCCTGGCAAGTGAAATTAACACAGAACAAGTTTAGCATTGCCCAGAGCAAGGTGTGGCGAAAGCATTCCTATCGTCCGATCAGAGGACGGTGCAGAAGAGTCCAAGATGCTGGGTTACAGCTCTGCCAAGTGCTTGAAACGATGCCCATTCAATGAATAGTTGGTGTAAACAAGTGTACGTGTGAACGACAGCAGGAGATGCCACGAAAATAAACGGGAACTAAATCTGGTGCAAATTGCTGCTTGCCTTTCCTCTGCCTGAGGTTAACTTTCATGGAGCTATGCCATTTGCTCGATGCTGATGGCTGAATATGGACGAGGCCTGTGTTACTCCTTTATTCCCCTGTGAATGCTGTCCCCTGGAACATGCTGTTTAGGAAAGGGAATGATTGGCAAGTCCTGTATGTGGTCATCACAAAAGGACCCTAATGAATAAATAGATACTGCATAAAATTGAGATTTGCGTGGTGGGAAAGCCTGGTGATTTTGTTTTTGCAGAACTTCTCATGTGGGCTTCAGGTTTGTCGGGCAGGGTTTGCTCCTGTAAAATCGAAACTAGATTTGGTTTGCAACCAGGTCCCATGCAATCACAACCTTAAAAGGTTTCGGGAGTGTGACAGGGTTTATGCACCATGCAGGCAAGGAAAGGGCTAACATGAGCCGCTCAGGCCATTGAGCACACCAGGTGGGCCAGGCTAAGGAGGAGGAAGCGCAACTGGGGAGGCGCTAGGAGAGGACTATACACAGAGGGAGTTTTTCGGATTAGAAGGGGGCTGAAGCTAGAGAATGAGGAATGCTGCAGTCACTCCCTGGGACTAGAGAAGTTGGGACGAGTTGGCCCTGGGGTCTCCCCTGGAACAGGGAAGGCTGGCAAGCAGCCTGGAGTGCTATCGAAAGGCAGGAACCGGGCCTGGGGTTAGGCTAGATGACCCTGGCGGTCCCTTAAGACCCTACGATTCTGTGACCTCCGAGGAGAGAGCCCTGGGAGGTTATTGGGCGGGATGTGATGTCAAGGCCAAGGAGGGCGGAAGTAGGTTTATGTTTGTATCTGATGGTTTGGGAGCTTGTTACTGGATTCCAGGGGAAGGCCCTGCGAATCCTGGCCCCAGAAAGAAGGGTTAACTTAGGCTGGTTTTGGAGGAGAAGACCTGAGAAAGGCAGAGAAGGAAGAAACCCAGGGAAAGAACAGTGAGGAGCTGGGTGGAGCAGGCCTTGGCTACTGGTTATAGGATCCCTGGGTTGGAGCCTAGCTGAGTGATTAGGCCCAGGTTCTCCTACTAGCCAGCGGCAAAGTAGCGCGAGTCCAGAGAAGGGGACAAGACTGACAGAGACCCGAGAAAAGGGGGTGAGGACAACAGGGCCTGGAGTGGAGGCTGAAGACGTTGTGCTAAGGACTTTTGGACTTCGTGATCCCCGAAGGGGTGGGAACAAATTGTCCCCTGGCCAGAGGGTCAAGTTACAGGAAGAGAGACCACTCCAGAACCAGAACCACCATGGGCAGGGGGTGCTAGAGCGGTGAGAGCTGTCACGCCTGGCTTGGCCAGGACGAGGCGCTGCAGCTGCGGGTCCGCTCTTTCACCCAGAGGTTTGGATGATGGTCTTGGCATGTCTTGAGCGGAAGTATTGTCCGTCGTGGTTAAATTACAGGACTGAGATTAAGGAGCTTCTGTTCCCGGCTTTTCCACGAAACTCCTGGTGCCCTTGATCAGGCCACGCCACCGTTCTGTGCTTGAAAGGGGGACAGCACTTACCCTCCCTATGAGGGTTATGAGAGCTAGCTCGTATTGACAGAGCACTTGGAGATCTGAGGCTGGAAGTTGCTACAGCCAAGGCGATAGCGTCCTGTCCTGTCATGTCCATGCCATTTACTAATGCAGCTGAAGGATATTTTGAAGGCCACGGATATAGACAATCCTGGTGGTTTAAGCATTCATTTGGATTTGATGCTTGGAGTGCCTTTGTCTAGCTCTAATATAAAGGATTAGTTCAAACATTTAGGTTGTTTGTTTGCTTGATTTTTTTAGGCTGTTGAAATGTCTAACGGTGAAAACAACCAAGGGTTCTGGATGGGGGAGCAAATGAGAGAGACAGGCGACAGGAAACCCCCAGAGCCCAACCTGACTGCAGGCCTGGTGTCTCCACCTGTGACTTCCGAATCTACGCGCTTCCCGAACGCTTATGCCATGCAGTACGCCATGAGGAAATTCTTTGTTACAAGGGTAAGAAAACCCCACCCCTCTTTGCTTCCCTTAGTTAACGGACTGCCCACGGAATGGCTTGGCACGTGGATAGTCAGGCCCCGTACTGCCAAGAGGATTCTGAGTGATCTACACTTATGTGGCTAGGATTCGAGTCAGACCCTCTATGATTTATGTTCACTGGGGAAAAAAAACAAACCAACCTGCATGTGAGTCTAGTCTGCTCCAGGCATGCACGATTTCCAGCTGGAGCTCCTCCATAAACTGCGCTCACGATCTGCCCTGCATGTGGGGATGGTGTAGCTCAAACCTGGACTTGCTTGATTTTTGGAGGGTGTGGCACGGACTGCAATTTGATGTCCCCGATGCTGTGAGAAGCAATAGCTCACGAGACTGCTCTGTCTAATCAAAGGCCTTGTCTGATGTGGGAATTTGCCTCAGTTTCCATCAGTCAGTGGCCAGAACTCCTCACCGACAAGCCGACCATCGGTGCTGGCGTAGCTAATCCCATCTGAACCCTGGGCAACCTGCCTCGGTAACCATCATGGCTTTGCTTTTTCTGCATTGGTGCAGCTTCTCCTTTTGCCAGCAGGAATGGGAGCAAATTCCCAAAGGAGAGAAGGCCTCCATCTAATGCATTGTATTTGTGGACTGCCCATCACCCTTGAGTCTAGGCACCAACTAAGACTCAGTGGAAGTGTCTGCAAAGTATCATGCACTGATAGCCCCTGATAAGCCCTTTCCTTAGTGTTAGTAGAGACAAAGTCTGAATGCACATGTCTCCATGGAAGATATTCGCCATCTCCGTCCCACTCGCTTAGAACTGGGGCCTAATAGCACATGAGCTAAGTGGCTCCTGGAAGTTGAGACCTCTAAGCTCACGCTGGCCTCCTTAGGAGCGGAAGATTCTCAGCAATTTGCAGAACCAAGCCCTTAATTCTTACACTTATTTAATACAGAGTCTTCCTGGCTGGAAGAGCAGCACTCAGGGCTAATCACGTGCAGTGTGCTGTGAGTATGATCGTTGTTTCTGGCTCAGAGACCGCTGATGCACAGCCGTGCCTTACAAAAGGAACAATACTTCAGCTCCACTGGAAATATATTTATAAGCCCCCCTCAGATTGCTTTCCAGGAGCTATCAAGCCGGAAGGGCAAAGGGGGGAGGGGAAAGGAAGGGGAGAAACTATCTCTAAATTTAAACTCAGGAATGTAAATTATATGCAGACAAAAGGAGCTAAAACCATTTGATCATTTACTATTTAATGAATGGTTCCCTGTTGCCTTTTTAGAGCTAGCATTCTATTGTAGGCAGCAGGACTCTAATAAGCAGCCCCCAGGCACCCCACTGTGTTCTGAGACGCACTTGCCTGCAAGACGCTGGCTTGGCTCATATTGACACTAGGTTTCCTGCGTGCTATCAAAAAAAAACCCCAAAACCCCCCAGCCGTGTAGAGGTCTGAATCAGTCGTGGCGCTGCCTGTGTGAGCTTCAGCCTTTCCAAAGCCAGGTGACCACTTCCGTGAAATCAGAGCAGTGAGAAGGGCAAGATAGGAAAGGTGAAGGCATGTCAGGCTCTCCTGGTTCTGCGTTTTCTTACAAGCTCCGATTTGCTGGCACTCAGGGACCTCTCCAGTGGGCCAGGGTTGGTTTATGGGCTCATACTGAAATCATGTGAAAGTGGCAGTTACACGTTGCTTTTAGAGGAAAAGGTGGAACTCGTGAGTGTCAGTTTGAGGGTTCCCACGCCCAACAAAGAAATACCACGTATTTCCCAGCTTCCTCCATTTCTGCTGTGCCCTTATCACAGATATTAAAGAAAGACCCAGGTAATATGGGGCAGACATTGGTCTTGTTTACACCCGTGTAAATCTGAAGTAACACCACCGAAGTCAATGGAATCACAGACGCACACAGGAACGAACTTATTGACTGAAATGTGTGGAACTTCCATAAACCAACAGAAGGCTTTTGCACTAATGAGACCTCCCCAACGCCAGTTCCATCATGTGTCCCCTCCACGGGAATCCAGCTGGGTACTCTGGTAGTTCTGAAAGCTCTGTGTTTATTTGAACTGTATTCTGTTTGTTCAGAGCAGGGATAATTGTCACCACATGATGGCCCCTGTAACAGCTGGACAATAAGGATGTTACAATTAGCTTGTGTACATAAGGTCATGGAAACATCCCCACCCACCAGAAGGCAGCTACAGATGTCACTGAGTCATTTCCAAATAAAAAGTGCTTGGAAACCATGCTAAGCATAGATTCCCTAGTTCTGAGGCATGGGATGTGACACTTACAGGTATGAACTGGGTTTCCTTTGGAGGAGCCACCTGTATGCATTGGGCATTGCTCCGACCCCTTGGCTTAGATAAGAGGAGCATGTGTGTTTGAGCGACGATTTCTTTCTGCCATGTTTATCTTACTCTTCTTTGCTGATGTTCTCCCCGTCTAGCCAGGAGCATTTGACCAAGCCATAGAGGATCTAAAAATCCATGCGGTCAAGAATTCAGAGGAAACCGCTCAGAGCTTCTGGCTTTTGACCGAGTAAGTAGTCGTGATGATTCATGGGGTACTGGCTGGGGTGATGGCTTTGTTATGGACTATCAGAAATAAACCAACAATGGTGGGGAGTGGGGGTCATGGAGTGACGCTGGGTTAAGCTCTCTGGGCCCTGCTTTTAGAGTGACTGCACAGATACATCAGCCTGACTTCCTGTTGAAAGGGAAGTCAAGAGGAGAGGAATTTGAGGCACAGAACAAGTAGACCTATGCCTACAGAGTAGAGGTATAACGAGCTGCGTAGAGTCTCTTAATATTGATGACCCATTTGTTAGTGTTTTATAAATCACGTCGCGGGAAGTGCTGAATAAGTGTCATTTATTATATTAGCAACCGTGTGGGTTAGAGAATAGAGCACTGGACTGGGACTCAGAAAACCTGCATGCAGTTCCTGGCTGTGCCACTGGCCTGCTGGGTGACCTAGGGCAAGTCCCTGCCCCCCTCTGTGCCTCAGTTTCCCCATCTGTGAAATGGGGATATTAATGCTGGCCTCCTTTGGTAAAGTGCTTTGAGGTCTACTGATGAAAAGTGCTAGATAAGAGGTAGGTGGTGGTCTTCTCATCAATCATCATCATCTACCCAAAGAGGAAGAGAGACCATGTCAATGTAAGGGTTAATTCTGGAGTCATCTGAGCCTCTCTGGTGATTGTGTAAGAGCTGGTTTGGGGAGTGGGAGACTGGATGGTCTCTGTTAGCCGTTTCTTTTCAGGAAAAGGGAAGGGTTAATGCCAGAGCTCTTCTTTTTGCTGAAACTTGGTAGTTGCCTCCTCTGCTGTGTTTATTTCTAGTTAAGAGGATTGCAGCAGTTGGCAAATGACAGCTCCTCAATCTCGCTGATGACACATCGTTCCTGCCCGGGAGTGTCTATCTTCTGCGGGGAAGAATCTTTGCAGGGGGCTCCCTGGGTTTAGCTGAGACTAGAACAGCATTTAATGTCACTCCTGACATGGCTGAGGTCTCTCAAAGCCTTTTCGAGAGCTCAGAGAAAAAGGCTGGTAGGCCGGGGTTACCTAGGTGGGTCTGATAGCCATGTCAGGCACAGCTATGGTGCTAGCACAATATCAGGCATCACCGCCTTCCCTGCTGGGGGACAAACTATTTCCCAGGACTCTGGGGGAGACGGTTACCTCCTGGTGCTTTCTCAAAGTCCAGTAGGGCTTCCACCCAGGAAAGGGGCAGGAAATACGTCATGCCAGACCATGGCTCCAGCTCCAATGAACTCCAGGGAGTCGCTTCCATTGACACCGTCTGGCGACCAGCGCGGCATCTCCTTGAGGGATGCCGGAGTGGCTCACTCGAGAGCTGAGCATAGTACAGTTCATTCACTGTCCCCCCACGTCCTTGAAACGCCCCGTCAGTGGGGGAAAGGAGGTGGAATGAGGGCTCTTGTAAAACATCTGCTGTCCCGTCTGGAAACAAGGCTGAGACCAGCAGCTCCCATCAGAGCCAGCCAAGGAGCAGTGAGTTTCACCCGCCGCTCGCCCGGGCTGCCTTTGAACCAGCAGCCTGGAATGGTGCCTTTAGGACAGCTCTGAGCCACATGGACAGGAGAGTGGGGAAGAAGGGGGGAAGGTGCTGTCCCTTGTGCTGTCCTGCTCTGCAGCTCGATGGTGCCAGTCTCCAGGTTTTCAGCACCTCGCACTTGCCTGAAATGCATGGAGAACGGTGGCCACCCGTCTCCTTCCCCCCTTTAATTCCCTGGTGAACGCGATGATCATCTATTATTTGTAGTACGGTAAAACCCAGAGGCCCCAAACCAAGATCAGAGCCCCACTGTGCTGGCTGCTCCACAGATGCATGGTACGTGTGGGCTTCTCCTCCCAGTCTCAGTAAACATGACAGAGAATGGCTGAAAGGGAGCAGTATTTATCCCCGTTTTACAGGCTGGAAACTGAGACAGAGGGCAGGTTACACGGGAATTCGGGATCAGAACCAGGAACTGCGCTCCGAGTCCCTCCAATACGAGACCCTCTTCCCGTTTTGCTCCCCTTCCTCCCTCCCCACCTTCTGTGTATTTAAAAAAAAAAAAAAAAAAAAAGTTATGGGACAAAACGAAGCAACCTAAGGATCCGCATCGCGATAGCGGAAATGGACCGGTAGGCAGCAGCCCTGGGACCATGAAACCTCTTGTGCATTGGTAACAATAGTGAAACGACCTTTTAATGTGGGGTAAATACTGCCCTGGCGGTATACGTACATGGCAAATGCAGTGGATTGCATGGCCTAATGATAGGGAACTATGGTTAAGCGCTTGCTTGCTTACACTAATGGTACCACGCTGTGGGCACGTGACCTGCTTGGCGAGCAGCTTGTCAGCTCTGCCTGTGCTCAGCTGTTGGAATTAGCGCAGCGCCGGCTTAGCGAGCTTTGGCTCCTTCAGGAGCTCGTGGATATTGGTTAGTTTTTTTTTTTTCAAATCTCCAGCGTTCCGAGGGAGGGCTGCATAGCCCAGCTGTGATGCGAGTTGCTCTTTGTCTGCAACCGGGCTCTGGCCGGGAGGATGTCAGACTTACCCTTTCTGATGAGGCCTCTGGGAGGGGCTGCTGCTGTGCTCCCAATACTGTGTCTGGGCTGCAGATGTCTCAGTGAGCTTCTTTTAAACGGCTTCAGCGGTGCTGGGACTGGCAGGTGTCTGAGATTTAGAGGCACCTCACCTGCACCTCACAGAGAGGCTGAAATTTCCGCACGTGCTGGGGTTGAAAGCTGCCCACTGCAAATGGATTCCCAGCGTCCATCCAAATGAACGGCACCTGGGTGCCACTAGGACACTTTACCCAGGCGTGTGGCGGATTCTCCTTCATTGACCATTTTGAAATGAAGATTGGGTGTTTTTTCTAAAAGATCTGCTCTGGGGATATTTTTGGGGACTTTCTCTGTGCTGTGCTATGCAGAGGGTCAGACCAGATGATCACAGTGCTCCCTTCTGGGCCTTAGACTCCATGAATCTTTTAGGTGACTGGAAATTCCAGCCCTGGATTTATATTCAATCACCTGAATTTCTAGAGGGCAGTTTATCCCGACGGGTCAAAGGCACTTTACAAGCCCAGGACCTGATCTTGCACCAGGGTTGGAGCTTTAGCTCATTCAAAACCATGCAACGTTCTTTGTAGATTTTGTTTCCAGCTGCCCACAACAACACTGTTGGATAAAAATTTCAAAAGCGCCTCAGTCCCATTTTCAAAAATCAGCTGGGCACTTTGGAACAAAAGACCCGCTGCCCTTCCATGAGATTTAGGCTCCTAAGTGCCTGTCACTTTTGAAAATGGGACTCAGGTTCCTAAGTCACTTGGGCACTTTTGAAAAATTTTACCCTACGTTTCAGGAAAAAAAACAAATGCCGAGAACTGGGAACCTTTTTTCTGTTTGAATCTGTTTAAGCCCTAAATTTGGCCCGTGAAGGATTTGTCCAATGATACCTGGAACTTTGCTACTCCACTAACAACTGTGTGGGTGAAATGAGACAATGCCAACACTCTCAAATGAACGCACACAGAAAAACGATAAAGGACAAAAACACCGCCTCACGGATGGGTGAGCTCTGTTCGCGAAGGATCACTCCGCATCTGACCTCGGTCCTCATCCTCACAGGAAACTTGCAGGACACCTTCAAAAGACTGGCCTGGGAGCTTAAATTCATCACGTTGCTAGACACTAAAAACATGGATTTAATAAAGACACTGGATTTATGGCTGATTATAACGATCTATAACCCACTAACCCCCCTTTTTTGTCCTGTGACTGCAGAGGTGTTAACGGGCCACTTCACCTTGAATGGTCCCTTGAAATATGTGTTAATTACTTATACTAAACAATCTCTTCCACCCTGCATTTAGCCCTGACACACTGACACTGGGTACCTTTCCCAGACAAAGAAGAGCTCTGTGTAAGCTTGAAAGTGCGTCTCTCTCACCCACAGAAGCTGGTCCCGTGTAAGATGTTCCCTCCGCCGCCTTGTCTCTCTAATAACCTGGAACTTTGTCAAGCCTGATGGGGCGCTGCGGTTTGGAACCCTTTGCGAGCCAGCTCAGCTTTTGGAGTTTGGGTCCACACTACAATTCTGTGGTCTTCAGTGTATTTTAGGGGCTACCCAGTATCAGCTGTGGGCTCTTTATTTCTGAAATGGGACTGGATCTATTCAGTCCCCTGCTCTCCTCCCACATGATGGGAGCGTGTCGTTCCTCTCCCTCCTGCCTGCTGATGCCAGGATTGCAAAATCACCCCCTCCTGTCTCCGAGACTGAGCAATGCTCCTCTTAGATCAATTTGCTCTGCGGATGGAGGCTCAGAGGCTGAACTGATGCACTGTCTTTTTCTGGTGCATTGTTCTGCGCGCTCTTTAATTTAGCTCCAAATGTTTCTTATGCCCGAACCATGGTGGTGATAACTAATGGCTTTCTTCTCTTAACCCTGCGCCCCCTGATTCGGCTGCGCTCTCCCATCCAGACGCTTTCGCTTTCCTTCCTCCATCTGTGACATCACCACCGTTTCAACCCGACCGTGGTCTGCATTAACCTCCGTTCACCCCAAACCACTCCTCGTCTCCTCTTTCTTCTGCTCCCTACCATGGCTAAGAGAGAGTGGGGGAGAGCCAGTCTGCTGGTGCTTAGTTCAGAAGTGCCAAGACTGAGTTCTGTCTTTTGAGCTTGTTCAGGTGTGCGCGGTCCTGCTTTGAGCAGGGGGTAGGACTAGGTGACCTCCTGGGGTCCCTTCCCACCCTAAACTGGGATGAGTCTATGAATCGGGATCTCTCAGATACTCCACCCCGGGGGAAAGTTAGAGGAACTGCCCCTTAGCCTTGGTGCTTTTGCCCACCTGGCCCGCTCTCAAATCCGGACTGCCATTAATTAGAGAAGCAAAGTGGCCCTCCCTGGCGCAAATCCGTGGCTGTCGGCAGATCGTCTGGCCGTTAACTAAACAACACAATGGTGGCCTCGCGGATGGACCTCACAATGTTTGTCCCCCTCACGCTTGGGCTGCAGAGAAATCGCTGTGTTAGCAGTAGTAACGTTCAGGTTTTGGTTTCCTCCGTAGGCTGCAGGGCGATATGAGCACGCCCATGAGCAGGCAGGCCTGACGTTCCAGCCAGTGGAAGCCAGCAGTGACATTCGCACACACGCGTGTGGCCAGGCTGTTGTGTCAGTTAGGAGCTGGCAGACAGAGGGGTGAGGGGGAGACGCTCGCCATGGGAGGACCCACAGGATGATTGTGTTTCCGGTCTCCTCCTCCTGTCGCTGGAGTGGGCAGGCGGTTTGAAGGCTCTGCCAGGGACCCAGTCCCCTGTGTGCATCGTGCCTGACTAGACAGTTGTGCTGCTCCTCCCTTGTCCTCCCCCAGCCTCCTGTACTTACCGGTCCCGTGCCCGCCACAGCAAGCGCTGTCGGTCGTGAGGCGTCGCCGATGGGGCCTTTCAGCCCGGATGAAACGCTCCTCGGCGTCTGCAAGCAGTTCCCTGCGATCCGGAGCCCAGGAGCTAAGCTGCACCGAGTCCCTGGAATCCCAGCTTGCCCCCGATGAGCTCGCTACCCCTCCCCACTTTACTCCTGCACTGACTGCGTTTTACTCAAGCTGCAAAGTGTCCCCAGAATAGCTCTCGGGATGCGTGTTGCCTGCTCTGGACCTGTCCCTTCCTGTAGCACCCAGCAGCTGTGTCGCTGCTGGATCTGACCCCATTGCAGCGCAGGAAAGGGATGCGTTTAATTGTGATCAGAGCCACACACCCGCTATAAATTCATTCTGGCCACAGAAGGTGATCCCTGGATGCTCTCAGGGCCATGCATGCACTGCCGCATGGCTGGTGCTGGGATAGCACGTATACATTGCTCCCCCGCAGCCCCTGCGCTATCCTGGTCTGTTTGGTGTAGGGGATGTGTTGCGCTCCAGCAAACCCTACCGGCCCCTCCTCACCCCCTGCAGGGCCCAGCACTGGCTGGCAGAGGTGCTGGCCCGAGGTTGCTAAGCGCACTCCAAGAGAAGACCTCATTATACCAGTCAATATCCCCTTCCTCTTCCCCTAACTACCGTGGCAATCACAAACGCTTCCAGCCCCGTTCATGTACCCAGACCCTGCAGCAGAGATGGTCTCAGGGACCCGGGCTGGTGCAAACCGACCTCTGCCCCTGTGCGCGTGTCCCTGCGATGGAGACATCACTGAAGGCAGTGGCTACCTTTGCTTCGTCTGTGGGAACTGGACTGGGCCTTTCCATGCCTCTTGAGTGGGCATTTGGTTACGTGGGCTGTATGTCTGTAATAGAACCATGGCCGTTCACAAATACAACTCCTCAGAGTCTGCATCTGGGTATCAGCACCGTCCTTGCCCCTGGGCATCAGGGTCTCTTTGTGTGCATCTGGGGGGAGGGCATGTGAATCCCCAGTTTTTCCCAGCTTCTAATCCCTCCTGGTGGGTGACTGACCTCTCTTCGGGGTTCTGGGCACCAAAGCTATCCTCATCCCCCCATACGTGAGTCCCCCCATCTCTGCCCTCTCCTCTATGGCCATTCCCTGCTCTCCTAGCCCAGGGACCAACGCACTGGCCTGCTGGTGCCCTGGTGTCAGGAAGCTCAGCCTGAGACGTGTGCTGAATACATGCGGATGATACTGTCTGGTGGCAGGGCCCTGAGAGCATCCAGGGATCACCTGCTGTGGCCAGAATGAATTCATAGCGGGGGTGTGGCTCGGATAACAATTAAATGCGTCGCTTTCTTGTGAGCTCCCTGTGATGGAAAAATGCACACAGAGCTAATGGCTACCTGGCGTCCCTGGGCAGATGAGCATGTAGAGAGATTATATACGGTAGGGATGTAGATGTTCATAGCGTCTCAGGCCAGGGTGGACCATTGTGCTCATCTAGTCTGACCTCCTGCATAGCAGAGGCCAGAGAACTTCACCCTTGATTTCTTCATTGAACCCAACAACTTGTCGTGCAGCTGGAGTGTGTATTTCAGACAGCTGCCTAATTTTCATTTAACGATTCCAACTGATGGGGAATTCATCACATCCCTAGGTAAGCTGTGCCCACAGTTAATTACCCACAGTGTTAAAAATCTAGCTATATATCTGCATCTCATTTCCATCTATCTGCATTACATTTCCCAGCTTGAATTTGTCTACCTTCAGCTTCTAGCCACTGCAGTTATGCTTTTGTCTGCTAGGTCATAGCGCCTTTCAACACCCGATGCTGTCTCCCACTTGGGGTGTTTATAGATTGGGATCAAGTCACCTCATAACCTTCTCTTCGGTAGGCAAAAGAGATCGAGCCCCTTAAATGCTTGACTGTAAGGCCTCCAGTCAAATGATTTGTTATATTGGATCAGTTGTCCATCAAATACAGTATCTGCCTACCAGCGGTGGCCTCTGTCCAGTGCTTAAATGCACGTCTTTAAAAGTGGTCCTGACGAGGGCTGGTTATTTAGTTGATATACCGAGAGCATCTCTGAATTTATTCTGTCACTGAAGCCAGAGGAATCAGGATTCCCTGCCTGCTCCAGCGCTCCTGAGAGCTGAGGGAACAGATACTCCTGTGTGTATTGTAAGAATGGTTGGGTTTTTTTAATGTGTGTGCACATTTCATCGCCCTTAGGCTCCCCGATACCACGGTGATAAACTGATATTGAGCAGAATAGGTCATATCAGAAACAACCAGAGTCCTCTAGCACTTTAAAGACTAACACATTTAATTTCTGCAGGCATAAGCTTTCATGGAAATTAAATGTGTTTGTCTTTAAAGTGCTACCGGACTCTCATTGTTTTTGCTGTATGCAGACTAACACGGCTACCCCTCTGAAACGGTCATATTAGAGTCTGTCTTAGCACCTCGGTGTGTGTATTGGACATCCGGAGAGTCGTCGCTGTTACTCAGGATCAAAGCTCATCGGGAAGCTGGCTCAGTAACTGCAACTAGATAAGTGCAGTCCGCTTCCTGCAGCAAACTTCTCTCTTCCAAGTTTTCTGTTGCTTGTGTGTTACCATTCAGTGGCAACACAGTGTAGTTTGGCTCAGCCTCCTTAAATTCTCCTCTGCTAATTTAGACCCATCTCTGGCTATTATAATCCTGGGGGAACCCACAGCCTTGAGTGGATGCACTTCAGTGACATCCCTTAATGGGATTTTTTAAAGCTCATCTTTATTCTAGACTAGAAAGAGAATCTGCTACAAAACATTAGATCCACAGTTGACAGACGTGTTTGAGTGGTGAGGCCTTTTCCACACCAGTCTGCAAATTGGCTGACATCAGAAATTGCAGCGCATTCCCTGCCATTCTGGGCTTAAAACAATTCACAGTCCTTCAGGGTTTTGAACTCTGAATGGAATATTCCATTGACACAGAGCATTCACCGGCGTCATGTATTATATGTCCCCCCTTCTACTGGGAATGCTGTCTCTTTAGCCAACGTATTCATCTTCCTATATGAAGACTTGTTTTCTTCTAGACAAAGTACTGTTTTGAGCATGATTCCAATCAGTCGTTCCTTTTTGTCACACAAAGCTAATGTTTTATTGAGTACTTCTGGATTCTCGAGATACACATCCTTAAAGATGGTTTGCTAATTACACTCGTGGTTTTTCCCTGGTCCAGATGCAGCAAGGTCTTAAGAAGCATTGAAATGCTGTGTATATATAGTTGCTTTTCTGAGAGGCTTTAAAGGAGCAAAAGAAAATCTCTGCACAGCCATCTAGTGGACACACAATAAATTCCCTCGGTAAAAGTTACTGAACAATACGCTCAGAGATGGAACCGTCGCAAACATGCCACAGGCTGATCCTTGGGTTTCCAAGCCAAAGAGCAGACTGTTCCTCTTTTCATTTTAATTATTATTTCAAATAAGAAAAGAAACAGCTTCCCAGGTTCCCACATGGGAAAGTCCAACAGGGATTAAAGCAACACCATAGAAATGGCTCCAAAAACCTATGGACCCATCCATCCTTAGGCGCTGGGGTAGAGATGTCTGGGCCATTTCACAATGCAGTGCTGGTTATTTATGCAAACTGCGGCTGGAGTCCTGCTCTGATCTTCATTAATTCTCCCCTCTCACAGTAGCATGGATGGTCACTGTCTGCTTTGTCCCCAGGATAGATCACTGGAACAATGAAAGGGAGCGGGTCATGGTGATCACAGACACCACCCTCCTGGTCTGCAAATATGACTTCATAAGGCTCAGCTGCCTCGAGGTACAGCGGATCCCCCTGAGCAACATTGACCGTCTCTGCGTTGGCCAGTTCACCTTCCCTGACAGATCTCTAGACAAGTGAGTACCAACGGCGCTGGCGGCAGGGGAGGGGAGGGCACTGAGGCTGCTTGGCTGAGCTGAGAGCTGTTGTCTCCCTGTCATTTCCTGCGTCCCCCTGATGTTCTGGGATCTCTCCAGGGCAGTGAGCTAGGGATAGCCCTACCTGCACAGCGCAGGTGGCGGCGGGGAGGGGACATAGGCCCCTATGTGGAGTGAGCAAACGTTACAGCGGTAGGAGTCGAGGGAACCTTTCGGGTGAGTGGTGGCGAGGGAGAGAGGCAATCCGATCCCGTGCAGCATCATCCTAGCGGCTTGGAGGGGGAGAGTTCCAGCTCCCCTGTTGCTCCCCCCTCCACACCCCAAAGGCAGGGCCTGGGGAGAGGCTGGGAGAGAGAGAGAATGAAGCAGAGGTGCTGGAGGTTAGTCACATCATTTATGCATGACTGGAAGGGGGTCTGATACTGCAGTGATAGGGGCAGGATAAGATCCAACACAGACTAGAATAGCCAGACATGGAGGCAAGGAAGGGCTTCCCCAAGACTTTAGTTTATACTGTTAGCCCAGGAAGGTCCCACAGCCTCACTTCCAGGGGGTGGCATGCCTGGGTCCGAGAGATACGCTGGGGGGCCTGGCACTATCCTCCCCTAGTCCAGAACCGGTGGAGCCACTGAGATGGACCGTAGCGCAGAGGCAACGTGTCTGGGTCCAGTGTTATGAAGGTCAAACCCCTTGTAGAGATAGGCCTGAGCCGTGAAGTTTGGATCCAAATCTGAGCTCGACCAGAGGATCGCTGGAATTCCCCGTCGTTCCACTTCCGAGCAGGTCTCCCGCTCTTACTGCCAAGCGGTCAACCCCAGGCGGGCTGGCTGCGCTGAAACTCAGGGAGCCGGTCGGATGGTGCCAACAGCAAGGGAGTCACACGATGCTCTGAGCTTTGCTCCCTGAGCTCAGGGGGGATAGGTCAGCGTCCTCCCGGAAATGATGCTGCCATAATCTTATGTTAAACGAGCATTTGGCTCCCAGTAAGACGAGTATAGCTAACAATGGGAGAGTTCCCTGCAGCCTTCCATTGGAGCATCACTTCCCAGCACCTTCCCTGAGCTACGTGGGGGCTAAGGCCTGGGTCTTCCACTGTAATTATATTCTGTTGCTAGAGATCTCATGCTCTGCTTCAAGAAATGATCATAACACAGGCCCTGGAGAAGGTAATTACCCTGCGTCTTATGAATGGCTGCATGTGAATGAGTGGCTGCTCAAACTGCTGTCAGCAGCAAGTTTCAACACATCATGCATGCCGGGCATTTCACAGCCTGCCTTTTATTTGTTCTAGTGGCTCGGTGCCCTGTGCGTTATTTTTCTTCGCTGGCTGTGTTTGGTGTTTGTTTTTGCAAAGGCCAGAGTTCATGTCTTTGCCGCAGAGTTTGGGTCGCGGGTGGCAGCTTTGATTCACTCTGTTGCCGGCGCTGTGGGATTGATGAAAGGGAGGCAGGTCCAGCAGTGTTCCGGTGTGAGAACATCTGCGATCAGGCGATGATTTCCTGTTCTGAATCTAGAAAAAGGTGCCCTCGCTGCTCTGTAAATCAGTCTGGTGCTGTCGATTGCAATGCAGCCACGCTGATTTACTCTGAGAGCTTTTCTTCCAGCATTACTGCTTTCCTGGTGTCTCCAGCCTGTTGAATAACCGGTGCCCAGTCATTGCACATCCTAGCCCTGACCAGAAACGCTCTCTGATCGCTGGACCACTCAGCTTGTCAGCGCTTCTCTGAAGCAAATCTCCATCTATGGGCAGTGTCCACAGGTAGCAATCACTGCATATGTCCCTGCACTGCAGCCGAGCTGTGGCTAACCATAGCATGGGTGCCTTATGCCAGGCTGCCCTGAGTCCACCCTCCAGGGATTCCCTACCGCGCCACAGACCAGCTCTGCTCCTCTCTTTTGCAAGGGCTGTTGCTTATCTCCAGCCAGCTGAGAGCTCCGGCTGCACTTCTTGTGCCCTGGTAGGGTCGTTAGAAGGGCCGGCACTAAGAGGAAAAGGAGCACGGCTCCCGATTCACTGCAGAGAGAGGGAGTCTGTGTCCGGCCCCACGTTATCCAGCCAGGCTGAGTTGGTGCCTGGCTGTGTGCTCAAGAAGGAATGAAACCACTTCCCTTACCGCTCCAAGCATGATTCTGGCTCAGCCCTGGTGGGAAGGGCTTGTGTCGCTGGAGTACAGGACTCTGGGTTCGGTCCCTGCTGTTGCAGGGGAGTGCTGCATGGCCATGACTTGCTGCCTAGGGGGACAGTGATGTGCAATGGGTCTGGGTTTTTTGCAGTATGGTTTGCCTGTGCTGGCTGCTCCTTCAGCCAGAGAGGCCAGTCAGATCTGCCTGTCCTCCAGAGTGATCATGTTCCTTGCTGCACTTCCCCTCGAATGCCAATGAGACATGGGATTATTCTTCATTTCCTGGCCATGCCGTGGCAAAGCTACACGTGTCATAATGGCCCCCTCCGTTGTCTATGCTCTGGTCTTCCATGTCCATACGGCTATGCCCAGGCCATGGTCACCCTCTGAGGATAAGACCTGCTGTTTACTGGCTGCTAATGGCAGTCTCTCCCAACTCCAGGGGCAGAGGCCTGTGCTTATGGTGCTAAAGTTCACAGGCTGGATCCTCTCTGACGACTCGTGTCTGCGGCCATGTTGCTGCGCACTGCTGCAGCCCAGAGGTGGCTGCATTTTGGTGTTGTGTGAAGTGCTTTATAGGCGTCTGTCTATGTGTGTTAGTAAAGCTTAGAAAGCACTTTGGGATCTAGTTGGACGAAAGGTCCTACGATAAATACGAGCGAATGTTGTTATGAGAAATAACATAACTGAGGCGCAATTAAAATAACCGCTCAGCCTTCTAATTCGCTCCCTCGGGGCAGGGGAGGAAATGAATTTGGCAGACTTCCTGTCGCTCTATTTCTTTTGAACTACATTTAAGGCAGACAATGGGCCAGAGTCGGCGCTGACTTCAGTGGAACCTGGCTGGTGTACACCAGCTGAGAATATGGCCAAAGGAGGCTGCTTAGTGTCTGGAGGAAGCAGAGTTAGCTGAGACCTGACCGCACTGGCTTTAAAGATTCCTCCAGTCCTAGGTGGGATCAGAAGGCCTGAGACCTAAACAGCGTGTGCTCCACCCTTGCTCTGATCTGGCAGTCCTTTCAGACTGTGAGGTGTGACAGCAGCACCTTTACTCGGGTTGAAAACGACTGTTGTCTCAGGTGGATTGCATGGGGCTCGTGTCTGTCTGTTCTAATCCCCACTGGAACGGTGCTGGCCTGAAATGCTCTGCAAAACCTTTTTCCTTGCTGCTTCTGCAGCAGCATGTCCTGTCTAGACACCCTAATACTGAGAAGCAGGGAGTGTACACTCAGTGTGGCTAACCCTGGGTAACTCCCAGGAAAACAACGGATCGGTTCCATCCCTTCCCTTATCCCCTGCCGAACTGGCTTTGCCAATGTGTTCGCTGCTCTGTCGCTAAGATTAGCTGCTCTAATTGAAGAAGATGGTCAGGTGCAAAGAAGGGAAAGAATAAAGGAGTCAAATATTCTCTCTATCCCCTTCTTTAAGGCGTCATCACGCCAGTTTTCTTAGCTGTAATTTATACCCCAGGATTGTCTGTGGAATTCAGCAGGGCATGTGAGGATTGGGATATTCTGTATGCTGCTGCACCGCTTCTGGGACTTACGTGGGGTTGATACAGCTCTGTAAAGTTGTGGTGGGCAAGAGAAACCGGCTCTTTGGCTTTTGATTCCACATCAACAGGACTTCAAGTAATATTTGTAATGCTTTTTTTCCATTGAAGTGTTATGACATGCACCAGTCAGTGCCACTGGGTGGCAGAGGGGAGCAGATATGCTTTGGATTAGTGAAAACGTTGCGTTTGCGCCAGGGTTCCAGGTTGGACTGGTGAGATCACACTTGTGCTGGGGGGTGTGCGTGGGTTCTAGCCCTCTGTCTTTCTGTTGTTTCAAGTTTGGCTGGACCAGAGGGCATCGTTGCTGCAATTTGCGGGTGAAAGAAAACCATCCAGAATAGGAGGATTTGAAAGAAGACAGCACAGACACTTGTCAGAATCCCCAGTTTATTGTCTTTTCCTTGCCTAAAGAGGGCTGTAAATCTGGAGCTGAGCAGGAACTATTGGATTCTGCAGCTGGACATTTCAGAGGCCTTGACTACATGGGAAAGTTGCACCGGTTTAACTGAAATCCAATGTAAACCCTTGCAAACCCCCTGCATGGACACTCATATTCACTGTAGCTTAATCCTGTTCCCGATCAATTTAAGATACGCTCATATAGGCCCTTCTGGAACCAAGATGAGTCACTATGCAGGGATTTGCAGCCCTTGAACTAAATTGGTTTAAATTCACACCGTACCGACCTGTTCTGTTCATTCCTGCTGAAGCACTTGGCGTTGGCCACTGTCGGAAGATGGGATCCTAGGCTAGGTGGACCATTGGTCTGACCCACTATGGCCTTTCTGTTGTAACTTTCCTATGTAGACAAGGCCTGAGTCTGACTAGGAAACTCTCAGGGAGCTGTGGTGAAATCCTGCCCCCCCCCTCACCCCCCCCAAATCCACTGGCAAAACTTCCATGGAGCCAGAATTTCACCCTGAACAATGCTGTGTCCTGTGTTTGACTTCAGGAAATTACGATCAGGTTCATAGCTGAGATTCAGGTTGGAACTGTGGACACTGTGAACGCCCCAAGAAGATCATTTCCAAACTCAGGCTGGGCTGATGAGCTTTCAGAGCCATCCTGGGCCGGGTCAGGGTTACAGATGGAAACGTGAGATGCTCTGTCTCGTGTTTTGCCTCTAAAGCACATTTTGGCACATTTGGTGATCAGCGGTGAATTCTGCATTGAGTTTCTTTGGGCTCGCCCGAGACCCAGGATTCAAGACTTGCCACATGAAACTGGTTGGGAACTGAAAGCACCAAATATTGCCGAGCTCCAGACCAAGGCTGCTCTGCCGCAGCTCCCAACGCCTCCCCCCGCGTGGGCGCACCGACTCTGCCTGAGCATGGCGCTGCGTCCTGTGTGCAGCTTTCGCTCTGACCACGGCCAAGTCACCCACACAGAAGGGTGTTCGAGCCATGCATTCTGAGCTCCGCACAGAGCTGGGCAGTTGCTACAAGGCTGCACAGTTGTTAAACATGAAGCAGGAACAGGCTGGTCCTGAGGAGAAGGACCAGAGGGACAGACAGCTGGGAGGGGACTAGACCTTAGCTTTGGTTGAGATAAGATTGGGAAGCCCGGTGAAGATGCTGCTAGGGGATCAGTGCTGGGGGAGCTGCCACGAAGTGAAATGTGACAGCGAAGCTACTTCTTGTTTTTCTCTTGGCTACAACGAAATTCAATAGTGCTCCTTTTCCTTGTAAATTAGCCATGAGGCTGTTTTCTTTGGCCGCGGGCCACGTGTATCTTTTGGCCGAGCAAGGAATGCAGCTAACAAAGAGCCACTGAACTCTGCGTTTTGCATTTGCAAAGGGGCAGCGCTGGGAAGGGGGAGTTGTTCCAGTGGCAAAGGGGGGATGGCGCACGTATCTGCCGCCTCTGTCCCCAGATTTGCTTTTCGGCAGAAGGACAGGTGGAGGGGTGGCTAGGAAGAGGTGAGAGATCACACATGGTTCTTGAGTGTGTGGCACCCCTTGTGAAGGAAAGAGGATACCAGCTTACCTAGCTATCGCTCTTCAGCCACGGCTCCCAGAGTGCTTTGCAAAGGTGTGGAGCGCTAGGCAGGGTCCGACTCAACCTGCTCGTGGGGAAACTGAGGCACAAAGCGGCTCAGTGACTCGTCGCAAGTCCACGCGGAATCAAGGATAGAAGCGTTGTAGCTGGCGCGTGGGTCGCCGAGGCCGTTGGCGGAGTGTGGTGTGGCGATTCTTACAACGTAGGGTGGTATAAAATACCATTTTCACTGCGGGGCTCGCGCTGGTTTTCCCCCGCCGGGGAGCCTCTGCTTTGAATGGGAGCGGCGGGGTCCAGCTAGACAGCGGGTCAGCCCAGCCGGCTGCGCTGCCTGAGGGAGACGACTCTTTTCTCCTGGCGGATCGCGCCCCCAGGTTGTGGCGGGGAGGCAGGGCCGAGCGGTTCCAGGGCTCCGGGAAAGCTGCTGTGGAGCCGGGGAGCGGGCAGGGAGAGGGGCTAGGGATGGGGCAACACACGTTGGTGCGTCTCCCCTCTCTGCCAGAGATTGCCTGCGGCCGGGGCATGTGTTCTCTTGGCTACACAAGAGACCTTGGGACCATCTTTCCCACGGGGCCCCCTCCCCAGTGAGAGTCCCCATGCGGGGGGGAAGGGTCACTGAGAGGGAATTTCGGCCCAGAGAGAGGACGTGACCTGCCTGGCATCCCACAGAGCGTTTGTGGCTGAGCTGGGAAGAGACACCCCCCCGCCAGTCACCTCAGCCCAGCGCCCTGGCCACAGGTGAGCAAGCACGCTGGCAATGGAGAGGGGGTCTCCGCGCCGTCATTCCTACGCAGAACCGAGCTGGAGCAGGACCTCCTGGCTGGCTCTGCAGCGTCTCTTCTGTTCACGGGAGCGCAGGATGTCGGGAAAGGGCCCGATCTGCTAGAGTGCCCGGCTGGGAGCCCAATGTCTCGTCTCGTGAGTGGGGCGGCTCCATTTTGCAGCTCCAAGAGCTTTGGCTGAGATACGTGTGGCCACCACGTGGCTCCCTCTCATCTAAGGATCCTGCCAAGAAGGGCTCGTGCAAGGATCAGCCCGGACCGAGTTCAGCTGCGCCTGGGATCGGGTTGCGCTGCATACCACGGCTGATCGGGCAGGCGGAGAATCCTTCACCCTTTCTGATGCCCTTGCCTCGAGGGGCGACCTGCCAAGAATGCCCCAGCGTTTCTCAGCGTGGGGTGTTGGCCACATCTAATGCCCAGGGGAGGCGTGAGTGATGACAGGGCTGAAGGCACGCTGGGACTGCCAGGGCATTCGCTGGCGCTGCGGAGCGGGAGAGTCTCCCACATGCCACAGTCCTGTTATTTCGGGCAAAGGAGCGCGACGGAGCCGAACCTTTCACAACTTTGTCCATTTTCTTTCCTCGGCCTGGAACGTTTTGTGATCACTCAGGGTTTGCCCGGCTGGGACCCAACTAGGAACTTAGCCGCGGGACCCAAATGTACCCCAGGTGGAGCCAATGGCAGATGCCCTCGTTGTGCCTGGAGCTGTGATCCTCAATTTGAAAAGTGCCTGTGTTGGATCACATCCCAGCGCTCCAGGGCTGGGTTTTGGCCACCTTCTGACCATGAGGCTGCCCTCCATGGAGATACATAGGTCCCCTTTGCAGAGCCTGGCCCGACTCACTGGACGCCGGCAGGGAGATGGGCCAAAAGCCAATTTTCAAAACAGAAGGTGATTGCTGCCTAAACCTAGTAACCATAGCGATGGATGTACAGGTCACAAGGCTGTGTCTGCCTACTGGATCCCCACGCTGCAGGCTAGCCAGATCCCGGCTGTACCTGGGCAGACATGCCCAGAGCAGATGGGAAATTAGCAAGAGTATTGATAAGCAGCACTTATTTAGCTCTTTTCATTTTATGCATCTCCAAGGGCTTCAGAAAGGCGTATTGGTCGCTTCATCCCGGGTAAACTGAGACACAGGGAGCTGATGCAACTTGCCTTTGGCCATGTGGCAAATCCGGGGCAGAGATGGGCGTAAAACCCAAATCTTTTGACTGTTCGGCTGTGTCTATCCTGCAATTCAAAACCCGGGGTTGGCCCAGGCCAGTTGATTCGGTTTCCTGGGGCTCGGGCTAAAGGGCTGTTTAATTGCGATGTAGCCATTTGGGCTCAGGCTGCAGCCCGGGCTCTGGGACCCGCCCTCCTTGCAGTGTAGACACGCCCTACATCTGTGCCTTAACCACCAGACAGTCCTTCTCCCCCTAGGCACGCCTGACTCGGACCTGGAGTTGCCAGTGATGTGTGTGCAACGTGAGTGTCAGATGGCACCACATGAGGTGCGGGGCAATGGAGAATAAGCCCCCACCCCTTGTATTTTGTTTTAAAAGTGCCAAGCATTGAAACTGAAAATTAAACTGATTTGCAGGCTGTGATTTTTTCCACCCAACTCCAGCTCCTGTAGAGTGAGTCATGTCCTCGCCTCCCTTTTCCATCATCGGCTCAGCCCAGCCCTGTCTCCGCTGCAGTTGTCCTCCGGGAGCAGACGGCAGCATCAGGGCAAGTGCAGAGGGAACCATTTGGCAGCTGGAGCTCTGTGAGAGAAAGAGATCTGCGTGCAGCATGCATCCAAGTGGTGTCTTGCTTAACAGCTTTCCCTGGAGTCCCTCGCTGTTCCGGACCCCTTCAGTTCTCATGGCTGAGCTGGGACAGAGCAGAACACACGGTGCGCCTGCTGAGTCATCGGGCCTGGCCTGCAAAGGGTGTAAACTCCACCCCATGAGAGGAAAAGGAAGAAAACAGTGTTATCAGTGTTCTCATCTCTGTTCTCCTGGGTCCTCGCCAAGCTGCCAGTGCCCTTTTCCGCAGTCAATGGAGTGCAGTGTCTATTAGTCCATCAGTAACACCTGCCAACCCGCGTCAAGGATCAGGGCCCCATTGCAGTGGGTTCTGTACAGATATGTAACAAAGACAAAAGACCCTATCCCAGCGAGCTCACAATCAGCCTGTCACAGGGGGTTCAAGAGCGGACCAGAAGAGACACATGGGATGGAAAGAGTGGGGAGAATAAGTGGATAATAAACCAAGAGTTTAGCAGAAAAGCAGGCAATGCAGTGCCAGAAAGGAGTGATCCGTCGGCATCTCAGGGGAGAGCGGTTTTGAAGGAGAATTTAAAAGAGGATAAAGGTGGTGGCTTTGCAAATTTTGATGGGGCGTTTTTCCCATGCATGGGAGCAAGCATGGAGGTGTTGGAGGGGAAATAGACAAAAGCCTGAAACGCTAACTTTACCAACCCTGTAAATGCAGTACCTCTGGGGTGGAATGCGGCCGCAGCCCTGTATAACACCTTGGGGCAGGAAGTAAAGAATGCGGTATCTGATTGAAAGAGCAGGGGGTAGGAAAGTAGGCAGGATGTGTCCCTGCACTGAGCTTTGGACACCAGGTCATTAAAGGGGCACAACCAGATGGAAAGAATCTAAGGCCAGCACAACGTGAAGGATGCCTGTGCGGGTGCCAGCTCTAAATAATGATCTAGGTTAGTCTCATTAGCTGTATTCCAAGGAGCTGGGGCCCAGCTTGGGTCTGCCTCCTACCATGCTCTGCCCCTGGCTCAGTACTGATCACACCGCTGGCTAGTTATTCACTGGATTCATCTGTGCAAAATGAGTTGGTGGCTTAATTCCGTATGGCTAAGTATTCACGGTACCAACCCCCGCTGTCACCAGCCAGCACCGTGTGGTGAGCCTCAGCTGAGAGACCAAGGTTTGAATGAACCATGGCTCCAGGACTTCCTCTCATTCCTAGATGAGCCCCCTGCACAACAGTGAGGGTGGCATGGGGGGGACTAGCCACGGATGATGATTGTCGCGTGGATAAATGGAGAATCTAGGGTCTCCAGAACTGCTGATCTTGCTTTGATTTCACTTGAAAGATTGTTTCCAACTCTTCTCCCACGTGTGTGTGTACGTTCGGATGTATATTTGGTTACATTGGTCGGGCCTTAGCAAAGGGAATACCACAAGAGGGTTGTTCTGACCTTGCCTGGAAGATCAATGGGTGAGCAAAGTGAAGGACGCCAACGTCCCAAATGCAGACCTCACCAAGGACCCAAGCAAAGAACCCTGTGGCTTTTGACTCTTCCGGAAAACATGGTCCACTTTGAACCGCATCTGCACATCACATAGCAGATGCACCCACCTTCTCCATTAGTGGGGAATGAGAGGCAATGCAGAAATGGGCTTGGAACTGTGGAACTCCTCCTCAATCCAAGGTTCCAAAGGCGCGTCTCCCAGGGGTGTCTCTGCCATCCACTCTGCATCAACGGAAGCAATCAGTTGGGTTGTCAAGCCCGGACATCCAACGTGCTGTTTTTAAGCCCTACAAAAGAAGAGGAGGATTTGCATGAGGGAGAAAGTGAGGAAGTGGTGTGTGTGTGTGAGAATATGTGCAACAGCTGATTTAATAAGAGAATATTCCCCTGAATTTCTCCTGGGCACCAACCTTTTCCAAAGTTCCTATTTGATTCCTAAGGGCAGGTACGCACAGCTGGCCCTTTTCTTTCATGCAAAACCACAATCCACTCCGGGAAGGGTTCCTCTCCTCTTTGCTGAGGGGGAGGAGGAGTCATGACAGATCTGAGAATAATTAATATTTTCTGTGTCTGAAGGGTGAAAATCCTGCCCGAGTCACCCAGCCGAGCTCCAGCCAAAGTGTGCTCCCCCTGTCTAAGTTTTATTACCGACGCCCAGCATGTCGAGGCTGGTCGCAGGGACTGCTGCCGTATGTGTTGCATTTTTGTGGCTGTTTTCTATTGTTCTAATGAAAAGAAGGAACCCGGCCATACAGTAAAAAGGAAGCTTTACGTTTCCCACACCCGCCTGGAGCTGAATGCTTTGGCATAAATGTAATGAACATTTGAGCTGGTCTTGACGTCCCTGTTTGAATGCATTGCAAACGAAGGAGCAGATATAATAATTTTTCCCCTTAAGGATTCAAAGACCTGGGGGAGTCTGTGAAGGACGATGGAAACTCGTGGGTCTTGGTTCAGATCTGTTTTGAATCTCACTCATGTTGTTTCCTTCTGGTGGTTTATCGGTGCCCTGTGTGAAAGCATGGTGGCTTTGATCCAGTTCCCAGTGTCATTGCTAGAGAGGCAGCATGACCCAGGGTCTAGCGGACTGGCCTGGGGCTGTTTGCTTCCTGCCTCAGCCACTGGGTAACCCTGGTGAACCATTTGACCTCCTGGTGCCTCGGTTTCCCTTCCCACCCTTTGGGTCTCTCCACTCAGCTGCTGAGAGGTGTGATTACCTGGCAGCTGCATGGCGGTGTGTGCTAGCTGCCCAAGCCCCTCGGCATGCACTCAGGTGGCTAGGCCCATACCCTGGCCTGGGCCGCTGCAGCCGTGCTGCTATTTTTAGACGCTGGCTTGAGCAGTGCTAGCAGGTGTACGCCTGGCCGAGGGAAGAGCCCTCCCAGCTGCGTAGATGTACCCTTTGTCTGTCTTGCCCAAGATCACACACAGGTCTGTGCTTGGTTGTAGTTTGGGGGGGGGATGGGCATTGTCCCCCCTTCCCCCCCGACTGCAAACCTTGGACAGGCGTAGAATTTTCCCCCCCACGCACGACCCTGTTGGCCTGACTGGAGCTGCCCCCCCACATAGAGAAGTCAAACTACACCTGTGGGTCTGTGGCAGAGCCAGGAACAGAATCCTGGTGTCTAGTCGGCGGCTCTATCCATTAGACCGTGCTGCTGAATCCGTACTCCACCTACATGACCTGAAAAATGATGGACTGATGGCTCTTGGGTACAGACGTCCTGGTTAGGTACAAAGGGGGGGGGGGGGGATATAGTGCAGTTTGCCACATTCCTCCCCACTAACACACCTGAGAGATCACCTCTAGTGTAAGTGTGTGTGTGTTTTCCGTGGGCGATTCACTCCGTGGCCCCTGCTGAAGACTCGTGTGTCAGTTACCAGGGAGGACTCTGACGTTAACAATTACGCACCAAGAAATGGGCTGAGAAAGTATCAGCCTGGTTGACGTGACCTTCAACAAAGCTGGGAATAACTTTCGGTGGCTGCTACCTTTGTCATGGATTTGAACCAGTGTTGAGTCCTAGCTGTGGGGGAAGATGCTCTGAATCGTAGAATCATAAAAGATGAGGGCTGGAAGAGATCTCACGAGGTCATCTAGTCCAACCCACTGCTCAAAGCAGGACCAACGCCAACTAAATCATCCCAGCTAGGGCTTTGTCAAGCTGGGCTTTAAAATCTCTAAGGATGGAGATTGCACCACCTCCCTAGGTAACCCATTCCAGTGCTTCACCACCCTCCTAGGGAAAAAGTTTTTCCGAATATCCAGCCTAGACCTCCCCCACTGCAACTTGAGACCATTGCTCCTTGTTCTGTCATCTGCCACCACTGAGAACAGCCTAGCTCCATCCTCCCTGGATCCCCCTTCAGGTAGTTGAAGGCTGCTATTGAATCCCTGCTCACTCTTCTCTTCTCTTCCCTCAGCCTCTCCTCATTAGTAATGTGCTCCAACCCCCTAATCATTTTCATTGCCCTCCGCTGGAGTCTCTAATTTGTCCACATCCTTTTTGTAGTGGGGGGCCCCAAACTGGACACAATACTCCAGATGTGGCCTCACCAGTGCCGAATAGAGGGGAATAATCACTTCCCTCCATCTGCTGGCAATGCTCCCACTAATGCAGCCCAATATGCCATTAGCCTTCTTGGCAATAAGGGCACACTGCTGACTCATATCCAGCTTCTTATCCACTGTAACCCCCAGATCCTTTTCTGCCAAACTGCTGCCCAGCCAGTCGGTCCCCAGTCTGTAGCAGTGCATGGGATTCCTCCGTCCTAGGACTCTCTTGTTTTCGTACTTTTGCTCTTCCAGATCCAAACCGCTAACGCAGCGCTATCAATGTCTGAAGGTAAGACTGCTTGGAGTGGGTGGGCGTTGCGTCATCCAAAAGGACAGGGTGAAAGTGGAGTGAAGAGGAGGAAGGACGGATGCCATCGACAGAATAAGGTTACTGCCCTCAATTAGCCCAAATGGCAGTTCCATTTGAAATAAAAGCACAGCAAGTCTCTGAAGAATTCCCTCTTGGGTCTTGGTGAATTTATAATCTAGGACCACAGTGTGCTTAATTTCCTGAAATGTCAAGTGGCTGACAGTGGCTGTCTGCGCTGTTGGTGTTTTCTTAGGAACACATTATACTCCAGTTGCTGCAAAGAATTCCTATCAGTTCTTGATGGTCACTTAATAAGAACAATCTGTAAGGCCAGGGAAAGTTCATTTCCTCAAGGTGAACATAATGTTTGTTCCCGCTCTCCTGCGTGGCTGGGTTTGTTTTAAACCCACAGCAAAAGATAACACTGATTTTAGGACAAGACCCTGCGAGGTACTAGCATTCCTGTGGGATACAGAGAGCCCTTGACTCCTGACGACTTCAGAAGGGGTTGAAGACATTGAACATCTTGCAGGATTGAGCCCCCAGTGGATACCGGAAAATGGGAATCATGGCAATGTTGTACATGGGCTGCAGCACCGCCAGCCCTCACGATGGAATTACCAGTCTCACAATAGGGAAGTTTTTTCTTAAAGTCCCACGTCCTGGGGTCAGTGGATCATGGAAGAATCACAGCTTCCATAAACAAAAGGAAGTTTTAGCCCTCATGGTTGTGGGGGAAAGCCTGAAAATGTGGCCAAGGGCAACCTAAAGACTCAGAAACCAGCAGGCAAATACAAAGAACCCAAATGCAGTTTGGTTTGGTTTTTAAAATCTCATAATTTTTAAACCAGTCTGATTGTCTTATACTAGGCTTGACTCAGGACTTTTTTAACCCGGGGGATTGGCAATTCCAAGACTGTGACTCTCAGTCACTCTCCCACATGTTAAATCTCCTCTAGCAGCAAAGGCATCTTTCTTTCTGTGTTTCATGCTGAGTTGAGGGGGACACCGTAAAGAAAAAGGATTTTCTTTTTCATTACAACTCCGGGCTGCCTGTCGCCACCTAGCGCATTCTCTCTAGTGCTTCCCAATCTTCAAAGTGCAGTGCAAATAATAACTAATTGTACAGTTTAGGACAGGGAGGTGGGTAAATCATAATCCCCTAGATTTGTAACGCTACTTGAAGGTTAAAGGTCTCTGAGACACTGGGCCAGAAAGTGTTAAGCAATTTTGCAAGCTGCATGGCCCAAATCTGACCTTTAAAGACATATTAAAGGAAGATACAAAAGGTAATTAGAGCCATTCATTGTAAAATAACTAAAACGTTAAAGTTTAAACTTCTATTGTTAGAAGTTGGGAAGTAAATAATGGCTGCGTATGTCTGTATTTACCTATAATCTCGCTAGTGACTGCCAGTGTAAACAAATAGTTCCGGTCGGTCTGTCGCTATAGTCCCTTAGTTCAAAAATCAAAAGAAGATATTAACATTGAGCTGGAACTTGAATGTCACAATACTATTGTTTATATTTCTCTTCGGAGTCTAAGGAGTAAATACCTGTGAACGGTTGTAAATTGCCACTTGCCTTGTGCTAATGTAGCTAGTTACCGGTGTGCATAGAAAACAGGAGACGCTAATTCAAAGCCACAAGTAATTACCTATTATGTACCCTACCCGAGGATTACCTGCCACGACATCTGCTGTCAAGAAGATACCAATAAGTTTGCAAGGATCTATTAAAGATTCTAGGATCCTGACCCTGTTTATCTTACGACTGCTTTGATTTCATCAGGGGAGGTTCAAGTCACACGTCTAAGGTCCCAGTCATGAGACTGGTACACCCTGGTATTTCTTATGGAAGAAATTATACAGACTCTGTACATGGACTATTTGGTCTTCATTTCCTGCTTAATTTCTCTGGACTGAATTTCTAACAAGGAAGTTTTAAGCAAGGATTGATGACCCCCCTCCCTCCCAGCTGTTTGGGTATTTTGCAAATTAGCAGTTTATTTCACCACTGCTACACCTGATCCTGAAAGAACTTTGCAACTCCGTTATCATCTCTGCTTTGAAACTAACTTACAAACTTTTATTTTCATCTATATGTATATGAACTTTTAACCAATACTTTCTCTTTTCTTTTTTTTAAATAAATATTAATTTAGTTCATAGGCATTGGCTTAAAGCATGTATTTGGGTAAGATCTGAAATCGTCAATGACCTGTTTGATAATGTGCCCAGTCCCTTGGGATTGGTAGAACTTTTTTTATATTTGATGGACAAAGATTACCAGTAACCTCCATCATATTTGACTTAGCTGTCTGGGTAGAAGCCTGAGGGCTGGATGGCAGCAAGGGAATTGTGTTTTTATCTTTCGAATAACCAGCAAGGTGATCAGAAGCTGTTTGTTGCTGGCTTGATATAATCTTATGAAAGAAAAGCCACCAGCATTAGGGGTCTGCAATCTGATTCAGTGAAGAAGTTAATTACTTAACTTTTCCTCTACTGTTTGTGTCCTGTAGTCATCTATTTGTGTGTGCATATGTATATTTATTTGTAGCCAAATTTATTTTAGGTAGAATGACCTTTAAAGATTCATATTTGTTTTCTTAAAAAAAAAAAAAAAAAAAACCACCAAAAACCCTCCCACCAAACAATTAGCAACAAGGGCATTGATTGCACATTGCCCTGCACCTTGTGCAGTCATTGACACAAGTCAAAGTGAGTGCAAATCAGGTGCAAGATAAAAGAATCAAGTCCTTGTTTTTCACAGTGCAACAAATGCAGGGTTGTCTAGTTCTTCACAATTTTCAACATGGCCGTTCCGAACTTTTTTGAACTAAAGGAGAATTGCCATTAGCTGTTAGCAGTATGGGGCATATGACACGCAGGTCAGTAGTTTTGATTTTACTTAGAATAGGGCAGTGGTGTGTAATTTTGCACACACACACACAGTGCAGACAAGTCATTTCAACATTTTATTTTGCAGGTAATGCCTTCACTTCCTCTTTTCCCTACATTTACCATTTTAAAGACAATTCTCTGAACTGAAGAAAGTGAGGATTTCTAAGCTTCACTGATATATTCTTCTTCTTTCTGGACTGGCACCCCAGATATTCTTTGGCCATGAATGACTTGGAAGTGACTTCCTGTGGAGCTACTCAATGATGTTTTGGGCTTGTCAACTGGGGTCCTGACAGCACCTCATAGAACTCACTTATCCTCTACTCCTAGCTGAAAGGGCTGAGAGATGTAGATAGTCCCATTCATACTGAGGTACCTATCTGACAAAGTATGAAGCAAAGTTTATAATTAATTTTAGCTGTTAGATGTATGCTTTGCACAGTGTTTAATCTAGCAAGTAAGGGGCTAATTATCTTATCTACATGGTCTAAGGTGGAGTCCATGTGAATTGCTGTTCTTCTGTTGTCTAGGAGGACTTGATAACCCACCAGTGTGACATGTTGTTGCATCTAATGTTCTAGCTTGCACCTGTGTTTAGTCTGAAGAAAGAGCTGAGTCAATAGAGAAGATTGAGATCTGCTTTAGAAGACGGTTAAAAAGATCATTTTGATCTTCTACTGTTTGGACTCTCCTCTTCTGTTTATAGAAGTTAAGCATTTTATTAAGAAAATGTGAGTGTAGAATAATATAACAAAGTAAGATTCATCTGAGAAAGCCAAGCTAATGTCTCTAGGGAAAAATCATCTGGCATGTTTAGGTGATGGCCACCAAGATGCTGGTGAGTGTTAAAATTGCACTGCATACTATAGGAAATCATCCTGCCCAGGCCAGGAAATAGACTAGCTGGTCTAACAGCTACTTTCTTTCTCTGATTTCTCTGCTTTGTGATTCTCAAGCCGTTATAGCACCTAGGGAGGCAGTGTTTACTAGTGGTTAGAGCAGGGACCTGGCTTCAGGTGTCCTGACTTCTTTTCCCAGCTCTGCCACTGAGTCATGGCCTGACATTGGGCAAATCACTTTACTTCCCTGTGCCTCAGTTTCCTAACCGTTACCTAGTGGGCCTACAAAGGTGGCTGTGAAGACATGTGTGTCCTTGGGGTTTTCGGAAGAATGGTGCTACATTACCAGCCTTTCCACTGATTTTATTAGACTTGGGAATCAGCTCTTCAGTTCAGAGCAGCAAAATAGGGGAGAACGTGTTTTGTTTTCAGAAAATCTCGAGGGTTTGAAATATACTTGAACAAACCTCAAACATAACAAAATCTAGATCAACTAACTGCAGTGGCTTTAACGTCTGATAGCAAGGAAAAAGCTATTTCCTTTCAGTGATTTAGCAATGCGAAAGTGAGGATAGACATTAACATGCTGCACTGCATGCAGCAGGCCATGGTGAGGTATTGTTGGAAAGGTGCCCTCTGTCTTGACAGCAGCAGCTGCCGATGCAGGAGTCAGTCAGTGAGTCAGGACCAGGCTAGGACAGGACTTTGCAGTGTCTGGTCTCGATGAATCAATCGTTTTTTTGTCTCTGTTTGATGGGAGGTTACCCGCTATCTTAGAGATGAGCTCACTGCCGGCAGATTGCTAATTGGCTGATGCCATTCGGCAACAAGCTTTGCATGTTTAAAATCTGAAAGGACTTCAACAAGGCAGCTTGTGCAGGGAGAGTCGTGTACCGCCCATTGGCTTCTGTCGTATGGATGAGGCAGTGGTGTCCCAAACAGTCATCACGCCTTGGGCTGTGATCTCATCGGAGAAGCAGGGCTGGGCCTGGTTAGCGCTTGGTCAGGAGTGGGGCAAGGAACATCCAGTTGCTACGATAGATTTGGCTGGGTGGTTCAGTAGGTGGCACTGTTCCCTCGGAATAAAATGTGGAGTGATGTCCTGGGAGGGGCGTGTTAGGGGCCCCCAGATGCTGAAGGCATCACCTTCTGGAGGAGATGCAAACCCACTGTCCTGATCACTTGACATTGATGATCACATGACTCAGGGTGTTCGCCCTAAAGCCCTGGCCAAAACCCATCAGCGATAATCACATTCTGCAGATTCAATCCGTCCCTTTCCTCCCCCCCCCCCCCCCCCGTTTTCAAATGGACACGCAGCGTGCTTTACGTTGTGTTTTCTAGTGTTCTGTGCTTTGCTGAGCAGCTGCTCTGCTCCGTTCCAGAGGGGACAGTATTTCATTGACAGGTGACCCATGTATGCAATTTGCACAGGGAAGGTGTTACAGAAGTGTCAGATATTTTGCTGCACATGGGACGTTTCTGACACCATTCATAAGGCAAAGCCTGAGAATAACCACGTTATAAAGAATCGAGTGTGTATGCATGGAAGCCCCATGCTGACTGGCACTTTACATGCAGTTCTTGTTTCATCAGCATATCCTGCTGCTCTCCAAGCAAACAGAAGTGCGGCAATACAACTGCCCCATCTCAATGAGACATAAAGGGTTTGCTTAATTATTTTTCTACATTTCTAAATGCACCTGTGTGGATCCCTGGGCCAAATTCAGAGCAATATGTGATGTACCAGTGCATGGGTGCAAAGCACTGTAATTTATGTACTGAGTGGAGGGAAGGCAGGATTGTAGCAGGAAAAGCAACCAACAGGAGGGCATCAGATGAAACACATGGAGGGTCGCTGGAAGGAGACTAGTTGCTTTGGCCTTGTCTATACACAAATTTGCTCCAGTGTATCTAAGTACTCTTGTGTGGATACCCTTATTTCAATTAAGCTTCAACCTGTTCCTAATTGACTTAGGCCTGGTCTACACATACCTTCACAGTCGGCGGCAGTCGACAGGAGTTACGCAAGCCATGCAGAGTAACTTCGTAACTCCTCTTCTTCGCAGCATCTTTTAACGCGTCGGCTTCCGGATCGATTGAGTGGGTCTTCACTGACTGCTCAATCAATCCAGATAGATCTCGGGCCCTTTTGTCAAAATAACATTTCTGCTTCCACCTGGGCATAGAGAAGAAGTGAGACTCAGGGAGGGGGTAACCTGGGAGTCAACTGAGAGCCGATCAGAACAGGGACAGAGCGAGCGGACATGGGGCTCTCATTGCCTGCGTCCTAGGAATAGGCAGTCCTGCAGGCTAGATCTGACTGAGTTGGCTGGGAGGGGAGGAAGTGGGCACCTGAAAGGACAAGGGGGAAATTCCCCAGGAACCATCGCCCAGAGTGGGCGGAGGAGCTGTGTTGTGTTTGTTAAGTGTGGATAATAAAACTGCCTGAAAGAGACTGTGGGTGTTGCAGTGGGTCCTTTGGGAGCTGGGGTGGAGCCCTGCCTTGTGACAGCCTGGCTGGGATAGAAATAAGTCTCCATATGGCATTTGCTGCATCAGTGGCACTAAACCGGTTTAAAAATCAAGCCAGACGTTAAAGTGGTGCTGCTCTGCGTGTAGAAAAGCCCTTGAACTGACATCTTCCTGGTCTGCTACAGCACTGCTGTTCTGCCTCTTCAGCAAGTGACTTGCACCCCGTTCCCTGATGTGCAACTAACATTCCCTCTGGTCCTTGTGAATGCACGGATGTGAATTAAAAAAACCCCAACCAAAACAAAGCAAACACAGTCCCTTGTCAGACCATCCTCTCAGGGAAAAAGCACAGGGTGAACAGAGACTGCGCCCTGCATTCAAACTGTGTCAGACCAAGAGGAGACACATGAATCCTTGAGCTGACGGCCTTCTCCAGTGATGCCAGGTGCAGGTCTAGGGTCTGTTCTCAGAAGCCCCCCTGCGGATCTCTGCTCTCCTGGCAGTGCAGAGGGGGAGAGGGTGTATCCAAGACTCAGCTCTGCCTTTTGCATTTTCCTTCCCTTGCTTGTTGGGTCTTGACATGTACTATGCAAATTTCTAAGTGTGTGGGGGAAAGAGCTGACACGTAACACCAAAAATTAATCTGAAGGCTAAATATGTAGGTTGGTTGGTGGGGTTTTTTTTTTTTCCATTGAAAATAAAGCAACATATAAAATGATGATCTAATTAAATATCCTCATTACATGTTCCAGGTAGCATCTGAGTCATGGCATTTGCATTGTGCTTTTTTAGCCCTGCAGGGCATGGAAACGTTCCCTCTTAGAAATATCTTTTGGCCCACCCCAGTCAGATATGCCAGGTATCAGCACCAGTGTAGTCTAGGACTGTGTTACAGGCAGCATGTGTGTTAATTCTCAGGATGGGTAAAACTCCGTCCTGTGCAATGGGGATCAGCAGAAGGTCTATGTATCACTTGTGTCATATTTTGAGGAGTTAAGCAGTTTATTGCTGTTATAACTTGGCCCTGTCCTCCATCTGGGCAGACAACAGTCTGTGGTAAATGGATCCAAGTCCTGGGGCCCACATTCTCCTACTGTCCCTGGATCTGAACAGTGAGTGAGCACTGTTTCTAGACCTAAGTCTCTCACGCGCACTGCCAGGTGCAGACCCCATGTCTAACACCCTTCTTGGGCAACGGGAGCCTGCAGTCCAGCTGCCTGAGACTCTCAAACTCATGCCGCAGCCCTCTTGACTTCCTCGTTGCTTAGATATGTTTCCCCAGAGTCCACCTGGCTATGGGAGTTCTGGTTTCTAGTCAAACCCCTCATGGACAATGTGGCAGGAAAGAAAAAAGATACTGGCTTAGCAAAGGAATTTCTGAACCACACACACTTTTACAGCTCTAGAAAGTTACCGATCTTTGACAAATAACAAAATCCTGAATGCATCCTCTCTGAGTCTGGTCTCCCCCTCTTGTGTGTCTGATGTCTGGTTAGCATCCTTAGGGTATGAAGCCTTTCCTGCCTTCTCTCTCCTTAGCCTAATTTTTTGGCATGTGGTGGTGTCTGGCTGCTTTGCTCAGAGCATCACCCACCTTATAAGACAGTCTCTGTCCTACTTTTTGCTCATGTGCTTCACCTGAGGGAATTCCAGACTTCGGCCCCCCTACTCACCCCCTGATCAGCTTCTGTGTAGAGTCATTCAAAGACAGTGGCCCGGCCACTAGAAACCCCATTGTTCCAGTAGGGAAGAGCCATGCAGCAATGATGGCCCTTGATGGCACTCTCAATGGTAGCCTTCTCTGAGTTGTTCCTCATCCCTACATGTGCAGGACAATGTCTAAAATAGACTGGCCTTGTCAAGAGCAGACTGGTTTGCAATGCAAACTGGATGTTGCTTAATCCATCACAGAGATCACAATGAAGGTTTCAGTCAAAAAGAGGTTCACAAAACCAAAGGGAGTTCACCCTTTGACCCCGGCATGTTGCCAGTCTGTCACAAATGCTTTGTGCTCCATACAGAGGTGAATGTAACAAAGTGACACCACAGCAGTGCATTTCTGGGTGAGTAGTGCCAATGTTGAATGTAGTTAAGGCCTGGGGGCCAGCAACGAGTGTGACGGTTTGGGAGATATGTCAATGTTGGTGCAAAAGTTCCCTTTTGGTTTGTTGACTGTTATGTTGTATTTCAACCTCCAGTGTGAACGTCACCTGGACTGCGCATTCACATTGTAGCAGGCACTGGACACCTAGTGGACAGACTATGTCTGGGGACAGGTGATAGTGCAAGCAAAGACTAGCTACATGGACTGGCTCGAACTTACTGAAGCAATGTGTTTGACACCAGCAGGGCCATTGACTGGGAATGACTTTCTACCTAGACGCTGACAGGAGGTCGGAGCCTGGCAATTCCTAGTGGAAGCACAGGGACAAAAAGGTATCACAGGCTGTTGTAAGAGGAATGGTCTCCTAGGCCTTGTCTACATTAGAAAAGGTTTGCCAGTATAGCTATATTGGCAAACCTCCTAGTGGAGACATGGCTTATACTGACTAAAGGGTGCTTTTTCTAGTATAGCTTATAACAGTTCCCTGAATGAAATAAGCTATATCAGCAAAAGAACTGTTTTGCCTGTATAACTATGTCTTCACTGGCATAGCTATGTCAGTTAGGGGTGTGATTTTTTTTTCATGCTCTAATTCACATAGCTATCCTAGTAAAACCTTTAAGTGTAGCCCAGGCCGAATCAAAGGAGGCCATTCTACCACCAAAAGCAAGATGGCCAGGCGAAGCGGGCCAGAAGGATTGCCTAGCCTAAGGGAGTTGGACCAAAGTTCAGGAGCTTGTCGTTTTTCATAGGTCTGTAACTGTGTTGTGCTTTGTAAGAGTGAAGTGGTTGCCGTTAAGAAATTCCTTTGTTGCGGCTGTGTTTCCTTGCTTTATGGCCACATTGTTCCTGAAAGGTGTAAATAGAAAACCAGACCTCCCCCCCTCCTTCAACCAGGTGGATGCTGAAGGGGCTGGGAGATCGGGAGAGCTGAGATACTGGTTCTGGGCTCTAGGTGGCTGAACTGCAGGGTGCCACTGCCCAAAATGAGTGTCAGATACAGGGTCTGCACCTATGGGTGTGCATGAGACCCCCAGAGGTAGGAACAATCATCAGTCACTGCCCAGACCTAGGGGGCCTAGAAGCATGTGAGATCCAATGTTTGGATCCACTTGCAATGGTTTGGTGACCATCCTGAGAGTGGGACTGGGCCAGGTTGTAATATCCAGTAACTAGAGATGAGCCTGAACAAAAATCCCTGGAGCCACACTCTGGAGATGACTGAACCTTGATCCAGACTCGGCATCTGGTCCTTACAACTCTCTCTTTGAATCCCTCCACTGGCTCCCCACCTCCGGTCAGTCCATGATCCCAGCCTTCATTGCCGCCTTGTTACAATTCCAAACAAGCACTTTCATTGCTTCCTTCCATGCTGCTTGTCTCACTCAGAGGAGCTCCCTGTATCCGTCAAGAAAACTAATGCATTACTCCTCAAATTCCTCCCCCTTGGGATGCCTACAGAAACTTGGCAGTGGTGAGGCAGCCGGTGTGCTGAGACCACAGCCTGACCATGGTCCATACTGTCTCATGGTTTCCTTGTGCTGCCCATTTGTTGTCGCTTGTCTTATATTTAGATTATAAACTCTTCGTGGCATGGACCATCTCTTTTGTTCTGTATCTGCGCAGTGCCTCGCACAATGAGCTCCTGATTCATGACTAGGACTCCTCATGGCCTGGTAATACACATGATAAGCAATAATCATCATACAGTTGGTCAAACCAAGAGTTTGAAGTTCTTTTGCTAAACTTTAAGATGGTGAAAAACCAGAAAAAATGCTCAGCATTTGGAAGTTGGGATATTTTCCTAAAGCATTGAATAGAAGAGAGGACATGAAGTACCGTACTAAGACCTGCAGGAAATCTACAATTATCGGGATGAAAATACCCCCTCCGTAAGTGATTGAGCGTCTGAAACAGTGAGAACAATTAACATACTATAAAGGACAGAGCTGGAAATCCTAGCAGGATTATCGCAGTAAGGCAGTAGCAAGGCATTGTCTAAAAAGAGGTCCTTGGATTGGACAACAGCAGCACTACGTTGTGCAGGCATTATCCATGGCGTTCCTTTCCTGCCAGAAGTGGGCAGATTTCGGACACCGTGTGCAATGCCTGATGAATCCAGTGTTTTTTGCTGACTTCATTCACATGGCTCCAACTGGTAGGAGCGCTTCATATCTGCAACCCCTTGTTGGTGCTGTTGGTGCTGCAGCTAGACTTTGGGCTGTTTTTTAAGTTACACGGTTAGGTTGTAAGTATCACAGTTCAGGGCAATGGCACCTGTATTTCCCCTTAGTGGTTCAGCCAGGGCAGACACTCTCAGGCGTCTGGCTTCCCAGCCATTGCCTTTCTTGGGCGGAGTCTCACATCACTCTCCTTCCGGACTGGGGTAGTTCCACGTTGCACAGTTCCCTGGCTTCCTTGTTTTATTGCCAGCAAAAGACAGTCAGCCTAAACAGGCCTCCTGACTTGCTTTTCAGAGCGCAGAGTGATTGCCAACAGTTATAAGTTACAACACAGCACTTCCTGGACAAGTCTATTTTATCCGTAAGGTAAAAGCACCGCAGAAAAAAACAATAAAACAATAGAAGAATCAATATGTGTGCTAATAAGGTGACCAGATATCTCCCCAACAGTCTCCAACATAGGTTCTGGCAGGTAAGTCCTTCAAATCAACAAAGGAGTCTCTTTTATGGTCACAAATTCGTAACAGCCTCATCTCAGAACTAGTACACAATCTTATGGGGTCTCAGTAGAGCCTGTCCCTCCAATTCTTCCTGAAGAATTGGGGCCCTCATGGACCATGGGTCCTGTCTGTTTGCTGCATCAGGAAGAAGACCCTGAGGCTGTGTAAAACCAGGCTATTTATCCAAACATCCTTTCTTTGTCTGTGGGTCCCTGGAGAATTCAGTTTGAACTAGTATATGCAAACTTCTCCAGGGCAAGGAATTACATTATCACCCCTCTCCTCCTAGAGAAGTTGAATACAGTCTCACAATAACACACAAACAGCTGCATTTTCGATACAATGGACTCCAAAGGTCTCATACTCAATTCAGTAAGGTTTGTCCAGGATATTGTTCTATCGCGCACAGTAAGCGCACAGGAAGGGGAAAGAGACTTCACCGAGAAAATTGTCTTCTGCATCCTTTCTCCACTCACTTGAATGCGCTTCTTGCTGTAGCTGTATTGTGATTGCATCTAGCACAGGAGTTGGACTTAAGAACCTCAGAGAGGAATGCAGTCAGAAACTAAATAAGCCCCTATCCCTCAACAATAACAGACTCTCCTTGATTTCAATGAGATTAAGGCACCTAAAACCTTTTAAAAATCCCACTAGGTGCCTATCTGTATCTTTAGGACCCTAAATGCCTTTGGAAATCTGGTGCATTATGAGATGGAATTTTCCTTCCTCAGTTGCCTGGGGCAGGATACCACATTGGGCCTATGGCTGGAGTCTATTCCCATTTGTGTATCCCTTTTGTAACTCTGTGATATTACAGCATGTGGGCCGAGGGATGTATTGAACCAAGATTCTGATGAATTTTTATATCTGATGAGACAAGATTAACACAGACAATGTAAAACTATGGCATGCAGCAGTAGCTGAATTACTCTAGGAAGGAGGTTAAAATCCTTCAAGGTCTTTGGGCCAAACAACAAGGTAGTTTTCACTTTATTATTATTTTTAATCATGAGAGCAAAAAAACCAAATACAACATTCATTCGCGTTTGGGACCACATCATTGCTTCCTTCTGGAAAGGGTGGCTAAGCAAAAAATTCTGATTGGGTCCTTTGGCCTAAGTGGGGAGAGGAAATCTTGACATATTGGAGGCTGAAATATACCGTTGAGAACAAGGGCTTATCTACCTGCAGAATTACACTGGTTCAATTTAAGGAGTGATTTTAAACTGGTTTAGTTACAACTGTTTGTGTAAAAGATTGGATGGACACTCTTATTTCAGAGACAAGGTGGGTGAGGTCATCTCTTTTATTGGACCAACTTCTGCTGGTGAATGAGACAAGCTTTTGAGCGTACACAGAGCTTTCTCAGCTGGAAAACTTGTCTCTCTCATATTACCTCAACCCACCTTGTCTCTCTCATATCCTGAGACCAACATGGCTATAACAACACTGCAACAATTTTTATTTCAGTTTAGCTTACGTTGATTAGGAGCAGGCCTAAGCAAAACCAAAATTAGCCACACTTAAAATGAAATAACAGTGTCCACACCAGTTTAATTAAAGAGGTGCAACTTTCTGTGTAGTCAAAGCCTTGGTGTGTTGAAAACTGCAGATTAAAGGGTGAAAACTCCCTTAATGATTGGCCTGTCCATGAATATAACAGACATTAGACTCCCTGGTCGCAGTGGGAAGCCACTGATTTGATATTCCCAAGCTACCGGGAGGCCTATTATAGACATCTAGAGGAACTTGTGCCAGCTCTTTCAGTATATCTGCACTGTCATTGCATTTGGTATAGTATGAGTCCCATGAGCAGGTGACTGTATTTTAACTGACGTGTGTGGCATTTGTAGCTTTAACAGCAGGAACGAGTACCAAAGAGGGACGTGAAAGAAGAGAGGACTGGCAGGCCTAGGGGGCCGCAGGAAGACAGGCATGGGGACGAGAATGGGAGAAGGAGATGAAGGGGGAGGTCAGGAGCGATTCCCTTGTGGAACAAGGAGGGTGGGGAGCCGTGTTAAGAAATGAGACTGGATGGTGTGTAGGCCGGGACAGAGTCACAGGTGAGGATGTTTCACTCCGGATTGAATGCACTATGTCAGGATGGATAGAGGGGGCAGAGTAAAGAGGGCATTAGGATGGGGGAGATGGGAGTGGAGTCCAGAACAACGAAGGCTCTCTCTCGTTCTGATCAATGATGACGGGCAGGCCTCCATTCCCTAATGCGGTTGCTTGTGAGTCCCATTAAGCCTATTTTTATCTTCCTCGCAACAAAGCCTTTGGAAAACATGACTAATCCCTCACTGGGCTGTTGGTAAAGCCCCTTCTTTATATCCCACTTTTGGTTCACTTTTCCTATGCTGTGGTGATAGCCTTGTAAATAGTGCTACGAAGTGTGTAATTATCATTGTTCCAGGTGGTGTGGTATTAAGGGCGGAACCTCTCATAGCATCTCTTGGAGGCATATTACCCAAGAAAACAGGAGCCAGTGCGTTAGAGCCCTAATGAAGCTGAGCGAAAAAGAGAGGGTTTGAACCACAGATATTCCAGATCCTAAGTAGATTATTTTCTCAAATCCGGGTCATGGAGACTGCATCGTAGTCCCTAAAAGGATCAGGATGAGGTATATGGGGGAGTACTAAATGGAGTACTAAATGGGGGGAGTGGTAGATACCCTGCGAGGTAGGGATAGGATACAGAGTGACCTAAACAAACTGGAGGATTGGGCCAAAAGAAATCTGATGAGGTTCAACAAGAACAAGTGCAGAGTCCTCCACTTAGGAAGGAAGAATCCCATGCACAGCTATAGACTGGGGACCGACGAGATGGGCAGCAGCTCTGCAGAAAAGGACCTGGGGGTAACAGTGGATAAAAAGCTGGATATGAGTCAGCAGTGTGCCCTGGTTGTCAAGAAGGCTAATGGCATATTGGGCTGCATTAGGAGGGGCATTGCCAGCAGGTCACGGGAAGTGATTATTCCCCTCTATTCGGCATTGGTGAGGCCGTATTTAGAGTATTGTGTCCAGTTTTGGGCCCCCCACTACAAAAAGGATGTGGACAAGTTGGAGAGAGTCCAGCGGAGGGCAACAAAAATGATTAGGGGGCTGGAGCACAGGACTTATGATGAGAGGCTGAGGGAACTGGGCTTGTTTAGTCTGCAAAAGAGAAGAGTGAGGGGGGATTTGATAGCGGCCTTTAACTACCTGAAAGGGGGTTCCAGGGAGGATGGGGCTAGGCTGTTCTCGGTGGTGGCGGATGACAGAACAAGGCGCAACGGTCTCAAGTTGCAGGGCGGGAGGTCTAGGTTGGACATTAGGAAAAAGTTTTTCACTAGGAGGGTAGTGAAGCACTGGAATGGGTTACCTAGGGAGGTGGTGGAATCTCCATCCTTAGAGGTTTTTAAGCTGAGGCTTGACAAAGCCCTGGCTGGGATGGTGTAGCTGAGATTGGTCCTGCTTTGAGCAGGGGGTTGGACTAGATGACCTCCTGAGGTCCCTTCCAACTCTAATATTCTATGATTCTATGATTCTATGACATGAGGTCAGGAACCTGTTGTATGTACCCACCTCTGCTTATAATACACGATTCAGCTGGGGTTTTTTTGCCCACTGATCTCATAATCTGACCTGGTGATTGCCCCAAGTGTTAGCTTTGGGTGGAGTTTGTCATAGATTCCAAGGTCAGAAGGGACCGTTGTGATCCACTAGTCTGGCCTCCTACGTGACACAGCCCAATAATCTTTTAGATAGGCATCCAGTCTTGATGTAAAGACTCCAAGTGGTAAAGAATCTGCCACGTCCCTTGGTAAGCTGTGCTGATGGTTAACTCCCCTCCCCATGCAGTTAAAAGTGTGCGCCTTATCTCCAGTTTGAATTTGTCCAGTTTCAACTCTCAGCCACTGGATCTTAATCTGCTAGTTTATAAAGCCCTCTGCTATTAGAGATATTCACGGTATACCCTGCTGGAGACATAACAACCTGGTCATAAATGTCCCCAGGATCCCTCGCCTCTCTGACTGCCAGAGTCAGCAAATAGTTAAGCTCTTTGAGCCAGAGGCCTGTGAATGGTCTGGTTGGGAGCCAGGTGAGCAAAGAGCAGATAAAGGCAGCACCTGCCTATGGGTTTGAAACAGCCCGGGGCCATAGATAGAATGTAAACACGCTCTGAAAATCTTACTGTCTGACTCGGTGCCAGCGTCTTCTGGGCTCCTGTCATGGAAAATATTCTGTCTGAGGTCATTCAGTCAGCAGAAAACCAGCATTTAAAGGTGCCAACTCACTTCTTCCTTTGTGTCGATAAATAAACAAAGTGGGGTAACGTTTCGCGTTGCCAAGACCTTTGTTGTGTTGGAAAGGGTTTAAGGTTATCTTCTCCCTACTCCTTTTAAATGGATGGACTTTGTGAATTTCTGCTCCGTTTCCCTGTGTTTGCTCGTTTTGACCACATGCACACACCCAAACTTCAGAGCAAGAACAAATGTCTGTGCTTCCTTGTAAATCTGTGCTTGCTGCCCCAGGCCACATTTTTAATTCCTTTATTGAGCTTTGAGATGAGTAGGAGAGAGGTGCAGCTAGCTGAGATGATGGAAGTTCCCATTTCCCTCCCTTAGTCAATCAGGCTGCTTCAGTTGGTTTCAGCTAATTATTAAAAAATGCCATGGGAGATGGATTTGTTCTTGAATAGCAGGTCAGGGGGTGCGGGACTGAGCGATCTGAAGAGGAGAGTAAGGGGCTAGTAACTGGCCTATCTATGGATAAAATGACTTATTTGCTACCCTGTATCCCAGGGAGAGAGGAACAACATGGCTTTAGAACATTATTCAGAACAATTGACCCTCTGATCAGTGCAGTTTGTTCCACTTGGTACATTGCTGTTGGCTTTTGTCCAATCTCAAGCACGATAACTCTAGCGATAGGGCTTCCACCAGTTCCTTTGGGGAAACTATTCCACTCTCTCAAAAACCACTGCTAAGGAAACTTCTCTGATGTTCACATTAAACTTTCCTGCCCTTAGTTTTTACCCAAATACCCCACTGTTCACTGAGGACTGGATCTACATGTGGCATTTGGTGAAGGGGGGGAGACACGCGCTTGCCATCCAGAAAATCTCTAGGAGCAGATGAGAGCTTCATTAGCCGTAATTAATGGCATAGAGGGGTCTCTCCAGATCCTTCTGCCACATACATTGGCATGGTGTCTGAGTACCTCCTGCACATGGCTTGTGTAATGAAATGGAGTAGAAAGCCCTATGAGTTGTTTTAAAACAAAGATCCTCTGTAACTCTTCACATTCATTTGCAGTGCTACAGAAGCAATAATGTGAAACCACGGACAGAATTTGCCTTTTAAATCCAAGCTCTCCCCACTTGTCGGGATGGGGGAAACAAGCCTCCATCCGTCCTCTGTCAAAGATCAACATATTTTTTGTACCACCTCATCTAGAGGCACCTGAATCTCTGTCAGGGACTTCAGCTCACTCGTAACTTTTGGAGCTCATAATTCAGATGAGACACTTTGTGTTGACTGTAATGTCACACCGCAATCCACGTCTCATAATAAAGATGCCAACCAATGCTTATCTCAATCGGGTTTTGGGTGGTGGTTGTGTTCTGCCCATGGAGAGTCTCTTGTGGTTCAAGGGTGATGGAGAGTTTCTGAGCCAGAAAGTGGTAAATTCTATGCCACATCTATCACTGTGGTGGCAGTTTGTTAGCCAGTGCACTGCTGTCAGGAGTGGTTTACTCCCCCACCACTAGCGTGTGGACTTTCCAAAGTCCCATTTTCAAAGCTGTCTAAAGGATTTGGATGCCCCGTTCCCACTAAAATTAACTTCAAAGGTCTCAGCCTCGCTGCTTAACTTTTCCTCTTGCTTTCGTTTATGACGTGGCTGTTTATCCCGGGTACATCTCTGCAGCAGAAAAGATTGCTGCTGCTCCCCATCTGGGCTGAGATATGCAGACCTCAAAGTTTAGAAGAAACAGAAGCTCCGGTCAGCTCCATGCTCCATTCTGTACATTACCATAATTATGAAACTGACAGTGTACTATAGGTGAGGGTCCTTGGGCCCTGTTTATGAATCTAACTCAAGAGCTGACCTGGCAAGAGAATAGGCAAATGTGCCTCCCTCTTGGACAGAATGAAATCTGCACGCACGTTGACACGTGAAGCAGCTAATATTCCATTGTGCAAGATCTCTGAATGGACTGAAGCCCGAATGCTCCATTCACTGCACACATGTAAAGTATTCACGGAGCTTGGCTTTTGTTGCGAGGCTGGGGCGTGGGGAGAAGTGCTGGAAATGTCAGTGTTGAAGGATGAAGGAGGGAGTTGAAGGTACTGTCTGAAATCTTTTTCTTTTTAAATTTTTCTTAAAGAAAGCTCTCTAATCTTCAGAAAAAAAGGGGATTAGATGCAAAAATTAGTGGGTTTCAGCTTTCAGTTATAATTGCCCAAAGTCTGAAAGTGCCAAGATCCTTGCTATATTTTGCATTGTGTACATTCTACAAATTAAACCCGGGATCAGGCTTTTTTTTTTTTTTTAAACGTAGTAATAAGTGCAGAAGCCACAACAACATTCCCAAAAGGGCTGTACTCCTAAGTAGAGGGATAGGGTTCCTAAACACAGGAAACACTGAGGCATTGCGGTGGCACAGCAAGTAGGTACTAGCTTTTCTTTCCGAAAGCCCAGGTTTCAATTTATAGATGAATCTAAAGACCTTCTCCTGTTCTGTGCTGGTTTCAGAGGTTTAGAACAATAACTCTTCCGGTTCCATTACCTACATATTGTGTAGATAGTGAACACTTATAAGGGATTTGGTTAAAAAGGGTTGGCTTAATCGCTGGCTGCCATGTGAATTAAGGGCCACGAATGAAACTGTAAACTCACATTTCAGAATGATCGATGCCACAGAGGAAGCTCAGTGAATGGCTTGTTGTATTTCCCACCTTGGTGTCTGCTCACAGTTGCTCACCAGCCAGGAGATTGTAATGTTGCTCTGGAAACACATGAGATTCCCTGGGCACCTTATTGTTCCTGTGATGTTGGCCTCTAGGGGAATCATGCTGAGATAGCTTAAACAGGGCACAACTGCAAAAAATGGGGCAGGCAGAGACCCCCCAACACCGGTGGTTTTTCTTCCCTAAGATATACCAAGTCAGCAACAAACAGTTTCTGATCACCTCACTGGTTATTCAGAAGATAGAAATACAATTCCCTTAAAGTCATCCACCCAGATAGCCAAGTCAAATAGGATGGGGATTACTGAAAACCTTTATCCATCATAGGTAAAAAAAAGTTCTACCAATCCCAAAGGATTGGGGACTCATTAACAAACAAGTCAATTAATAGTTCAGATCTTACCCAAATACACGCTTAAAGCCAATACTTATGAACTAATATTTATTAAAATAAGAGAGAGAGTATTGGTTAAAAGATCATGTACATACAGATGAGAATAAATGTTCGTAAATCAGTTTCAAATTAGAGATGATAAACAGTTGCAAAATTCCCCAAATGTTCCTTAGTGTCCCTCTAGAGGGGCAAGCCCCACAGTTTGGAGACCTCTGTTTTAGGGTGTTTTGGTTTTGCAAAACAAAGTATTTCAAATTCTACAATTTGAGGGAGTTTCTGCAACTGCTTCTGTTTGGGGCCCATAGTTTTTAAGAGGAGTCCTTTCTTAACTTCACTGGAGGCCAAGCCAGATTAAGTGACCAATTTGTCCAAGATGAGGTCTGAAAACTCATGCTCTGAAAACTAATCACTGACCCTATGCAATAGTTTATAGCATTTGGGGTGTCCTTACATGATAAACAGAGACAATAGGGGAGAAGAAAATGGGGAGACAGCTTTTAACTGCATTGAATTTCAGTGAAGTTGGAGGGCTTTTTTGGACGGATGTAGCAGAAAACGCTAAGTATCTTGCTTGAAAGATGGGACTGTCCATCCCAGATGTGGTCATTATTGCCTCTCATCAGGGATTAGAACCCAGGGTTCTCTGATGCCCAGTTCTGGTCTCTATAAAGATACAGCACTCAACTGCCCAATTTTGCATTTCAGGCTCTGTAAATCTCTGTTTACAAACAAAGGCATCAGTACTTGGTGATTGTAGAATCAGGTTGTTCACAACATGCACTTTTTCTACTCAAACTGCACTTGCAGTCTGCTGCCTGAAAATATGACTAATAGATTCATAGATTTCCAAATCCAAAAGAAACCGCTGTGATCTTCTAGTCTGAGGCTGGAGAACTTCCCCACAATAGTTCCTAGAGCACAACTTTTAGGAAAACATCCAAGCTTAATTTAAAAATCGTCCATGATGGAGAATCCACCATGACCCTGGGTAAATTGTTCCAATGATTAATGGCTCTCGCTGTCAAAAATGTACGCCTTATTTTCAATCTGAATTTGTCTAGCTTCAACTTCCTGCCAATGGAGCGTGTTATACCTTTCTCTGCTAAATTGAAGAGCCCATTATTAAATATTTATTCCCCCTGTAGAAACCTATAGAGTGTGATCAAATCACCCCTTAACCAAACAAGCTACCTGTTCAGGATGGTTGGTAATCCTTCTGTTACAAGTCGCCTGATGTAATACAGCTTTCTCTGTCTGTATTGTTCATTCTCTAGGAGAGAGGGAGAAGGCCTGCGAATCTACTGGGACAATCTGCAAGAGCCATCCTTCCTGTCCCGTTGGAATCCATGGGCCATGGATATCCCTTATGCAACTTTCACAGAACATCCAGTGAAGAACTATAATGAAAGGTTCAGTGCCATCTGTCAGGTATGGAGCATGGGTTCTCTGTACAGCAGGTGAAATGCATAGTTGTGCAATGCCTTGAAGGTGAAAGGCATGTTTGTTTGGGGCCTGCATTTCTTAACTGTCCCCTTTTAAAATCTCCTTGCACCCAGTAATTCAAGTGGTAGCAATACACTGAGATCGCTTCTTTAGGAACCAATGTGATCATACGACAGACCAAATTTGTGCATTTCCTACTGAAAAAAATTTTACAGTACTTCTTTACAAATGCTATGTAAGTAGCAAACGTGTTTCCCAAATTAGACTTACAAATTGTATAATATAAAAGTGGCCCTTTTCGTAGGACAGTATATGTACATATTTAACATATATGGAGAATACAAAATAGATATAATACATGTTAAGTCTGGATGGAGCTAGGAATTACTCTGACTAAAGGGGGCAAAGGTCAGTCTTATAGTTAAAGCAGTGGGCTAGGACTCTGGAAATCTGGGTTCAGTTCCTGGCTGGTCCTGACGTAGACTCCATGTGGCTTTGAGCAAGTCACGCGTGACCATATTTTCAGCAGAACTCAGGGGCAGATTTCCAGGGGCTCAGCACCCACATTTGGGGGCCACACTTTTAAAAGTGCTTAGCCCCCTAGCAACTCGCGTTGCTCAGGATGCTGGGAAGAGGAATGGGGAGCTGTCCATTGTTCTCAGCTAGGGACTGCAGCATCCTTGAAGAGAAAAACATTAATGTTGGTGCGGCATTTGGATGCTATGGCAATGGGGGGCCAGGTAAGGAAAAAAGAAACCAAAAGACCCCCCTAAACACACAACAAAACCAGAGTATTCAAAGCTTTCTGGTTTGCCAATGTATCTACTAGCATCCCAGTCCCCATGGTACACGCCAACCCTCCCCATAGATCATTGGCTCTGAACTTTTTAGGTCCATGGTCCCACTGCCAGCCAACTCATCCTATCCAAGGATCCTGTCTTCATCTAGCCTTGTGTATGTGCAAGTATTTATGTGTAATGTGACATGCTGTCTGTATACATGAAGCCCATAAAGTATTGTGTATGCCTTCCACCATGGCGGTCCTTGAATTCTCTTGCCTTACCAGAGAATTCAGGTCTGGGGACGTGGAGTTCAGTGATGGAGAAATAGTCAGCTAACATCAACATGAAATCAATGGTGGGCTCCAACCTCCAGAATGAAACGTGAACTCCCAAGCAATCGTTTAACAAATAACAGTGTGTACAATATGTAAACAACTGCGCACACTCCCTGAAAAATTATCTATCTATCTATCTATCCCCATACACACCCACTATCTCTCTATCTCTCTATCTATCTATCATCCTGAAGTTGTTGCATCCTGATTCTCTTTAAAAAATATAAGGCTTTGCAGGGAATTGTGCTGCTGGTGTGACTTGTTTAGTATGACACACCATCTAGTCACGCTTGGAGGATTCCCAGCTCACTTTTGTACAAATCCACTTTCTTCACAAGCTCCTTCCTGGGCGCGCTCTGACTCTGATTACTGAGCTCGTACTCCCAGTGTTCAGTTCCATTCACACTGGACAAACTGTCTCCCCCTTTGCCATTGTCACCACTTTCCCGTGTCAGTTTTCCACAAAGTCACTCTGTCTGTCTATCTTTCTTGTTTGTTGTGCACCTTCCTTGGCTTCTTCACATTCTCTGGATGGCTTTAAATACTGGAGGTCACTTCCTGATCTCTCTGCCCTTGATCCTCTACACAAGGTCCCTGGTTTCTTTGCATGCATAGAAAGTGGATCCCCGGAGCTTGGAGGTGGGTGGGTGGGTGGGTGACGTAATAATCTTTTTTATTGGGCCAACTTCTATGGGCAAGAGAGGCAAGCTTTCAAGCGTACACAGAGCTCTTCTTCAGGTCTTGTCAGCGCAGAGGCCCAGACATAGGTGTTAAAGTCTTTAACCCTTGGGCCTCTGCCATTTTTCCACTGGAGTGGACAGAGGAATGTTGTTTGGGGGTGGGGAAGCGAGAAGAGTGGCTGAGGGGTCAAAGGAGATACCTTTATATATACTTCCATAGCAAGCTGAGGTGGATTATTTGCTGCAGACAGTTGAGTGCTCGTTGCACGTACGAGATAGGTTGCTTTTCTTTCAGCATCTGAAGGTTAGAGGAAGGAAGTTAAACACAACATGCAGCACATTCCTTAGAACTTCAATCAATTCTCATAAGAACACAAGATCATAAGAATGGCCAGACTAGGTTAGACCAATGGTCCATGCAGCCCAGTATCCTGTCTTCCGATGCCAGATGCTTCAAAGGGAATGAACAGAACAGGTCATCATCAGTCCTCAAACTTGTCATCTTCTTCCTTCCTTCCATAGATGTCTGCATTCACTGCTGAGTTGGTCCAGGCTGTTCAGACTGCCCAGAGCAAGAACCCAGCTCCAGGCAGAACCAATGGAGTTGTGGTGCTGAACCAACCCCTCCTGATTGACACCTACACGGGGTTAATGTCTTTCATCGGGAACCGAAACAAACTTGGTTATTCCCTTGCTCGCGGGAGTATTGGCTTTTGAAGCCCTCCATGGTGGGGAGTTCTGAGGGTTACTTTCTGTTTGTTAATGTCACTGATCTTTAAATTCTGCATACAGCAGCATTTATTTTATAGGTTAAAAGGTGTAAAGATTAAGTGATGCATAGGTCTTGTGCTGGCCCTCTGCCCAAGGGCAAATTTCACTCCCTTTGCCCAGTTTTTCCTGTGTCCTTCCGCCTTGACTATGTCAGAATATGGATGAGTTATAAACTCTTAACAGTGTGTGCATTAGAAATGGATCAAAACCAGGACCCCAGACTTGAACCCTGCCAAATTTTGAGGGAAGTTCAGATCTGAGGTTGATCTTTGCAGCTATTGCCCATCTCTGGCGTAAATATTCTACCCAAAACTAACCTGTCTAGTCCAACCTGCCCATTGCTAATGTCAGTGCACTGCTTAAAACTAAGTGCCTCTTCAATAACCATGTTGTTCTATAGTCTGTTTCCCATCTCAGGGTTCTAGGAACTTTGCAACACAATAAATGGAGGCTTGCTTCAAATGTCAGGACTAACATTCAAACTACAGAGAAATAGTTCTTTATCTGATCTCTGGAGATTTACCAACATGGCCCTCAATTGACGCAAGCATTTAGCTATCTGCACTCTATTACACGCTGGATAGATTATTTTGTGGTTGCATCTATCTATGTCTGCCAATCGATGCTTGGAAATGACACCCTACATTCTCCTAAATGTTGCCCTTTAAGATCTTTTTGTTTTTGTTTTTTAAGGAGCTGCCATGTTTGAAATTCTGTTTAGATTGCTTGGAGAATCTCTGGCGCAATCCAGTGACACCTTTAGAAAGGAATTTTCTCTATTCCTCTATTCACATTACACCTGATCCAAAGTCCATCAGAATTATTGGAAAGATTGCCATTGATCTGAACTCTCTTTAGAGCAGACCCTTGGCAAAAGACAACAATCTTGAAACAAATCTTAAACGATAAAAATATATATTTTTGCTCAAAAACGAACTTTTCATGTTCTGCATAAGATATCGGAATGGGGGAAATCTAGCAAAACCAGACAGAATTTTCTGGTCTTTTCAGAACATTTTAACTAAATAGAGAGGTGGATGGTATAACTGGATCTAGGAGTTTTTTTATTTTGTTTTGTTTAAAAGATCAAAATCACTGCATATTGTCATTTGAGATTTTCGGTTTTAATAAATGAATCTCCTCGGTGGTTGTATTTCTTTTAGGTTTCAATTTGAACAGAGGGCAGATGAGTGGTTGGACAATGTTACTTTTCTTTTGGAGATAGGGTTGTCTCCATGGCTCTCCCGTTTACCTCACATACAGGCCCTGCAACATGCTGCTTTTCTTCTCTACATCCTGGCTCTGTACTACAGAGAATCTTTCCGAGACAAACAGTTGTGTCATCCTGAGAGGGTCATTAGAGAGTAATGAGATATTCCCCATCTTACTCAGTGTCTGATGTCTCTGCAGTTCCAGACCAGAAAGAACCACTAGGGTTGGTGAAGAAAGAGATAAGAACAGGTTATGAAATCTGATTTCCTGTAGTCTGCACTGATGGCTTATATACCATGGGCATGTCCTCAATAGTTTCATTTAATAACCTGCTCTGATCCATATCACCCATCCTTTAAGGAATTTTCATCCAAAGCCCATGGAATATCTACTGCAAACCACAAACGTACCATGTAAGTTGCAGCATCCTGTTTGCTTGGCATGCCACCAAAACTAGAAAGTGGGCGAGACAGTTGGTCACACTGGAAGAGTTGTCAGCACACAGGACTCTCAAGATTCTTGAATCCTCATATTTTGTGATACCCTTAATAGATCCATTTTAGTCCAGAACGCAACACATTTTTTGCAGATCTAACCACCTTCCCTGACTCCAGTCTGGGCAACAGTTGAAGTTCCAAATGTGGTTTATTTTTCTTCTCTACATCCGTTAGAGATTCCCCTCCACTCCCCCTTTAATTCATGTCAGTTAGCATTGCCCTCCCCAAGGCAAGAGCTTTCTATTCAGACTGCGAGAGGAAATGTTGCAATGTTGGAAGAAGGGGGATGAGAAAGCGTTGGCAGTTGTTCTTAGGAAGGCATCATTGGCAACTTATCACAATAATTCTGCACAAGAAAAAAAAACAAAACCTTGCCCAGGAAACAGCGATTTTGCTGATGCGATGTTAGGAAAATAAATATCTGCTTTTATTTCATTCTGTTCCCTATTGGGATTTAACATTTTGCTTGTGTCGTCCTTTCATACCAAGCTAACTTTCAAAGGAGACCCCGTTCCATTGCCAACACGCTTTTCAAGCCACAAGTACAGCTTTATTTGCTCAACTCCACCTTGTCAGGAATATTTTGAACTCAGTTTTGTTTCTGATTCAGACAGAGCTACTGGGGATTCAGAGCCTTGAAAACGTAGGTCACTTGCTTGAATCCTGCCCAGGTCACTAATGAACAAAGGGTGTTAATATTTGGTTGCTTGCGAGCCTCTGTGAGGCAGGCCTACGTTACATGAGACAGGTGTTCATATCACAAAAGGATACCCACCACAATTGCCACCGACTTTCACCCATTTGCAGCCTCTGTGTAGAGACCAGAGACTTAACAGTACTTGGAGATGGAAATCTCCACTCACCCCTGGAGAGGGTCCCACCAGATCAGGGTGCAGAGACTTTTTGAAGGGGCAGTCTTGGGAAGGTTGGCTACTCATGCTTGTATCGGCACTTTGGCTCACTGAAGTTCATCTTCAGGGCACGTTACACTAGCACTAAACTGCTGAGGGAGATGGCTGGAAGATCAGGAGAATCGTAGCCTAGTGCGATGGAAAAACATAGAGCTTCAACGAATGGGACTGTTTTGGCCACCGTTGAAGTTAGTGGTAAACGTCCATTCACTTCAATGGGGCCTAGAATCTTTTCCAAGCCATGACCTTCAGATCCTGTCCTGATTTTACTCAACCCTGAGGGTGTTCAGGTCCAAGATGTTGGCTTGGCCTTTTACCAGGTCGGAGGGGAGAGAGGGGATGGGGAAGGTCACAAAGTCTGGACTTTGGTTTCATCCTATTTGCCTTTTGGATAGTCTTTTGGATCCTATTTGCCTTTTGGATAGTCTTTTGGATAGCCATTCCACAGCCCAGTACCTTTCATTGTCAGGAAGATTTTCCTGATGTTTGTCTCCTTTCTTATGGACATCAGAGTGCTGGTAATGATCCCCATGTAATGACATAAGTGCTGTACTTCATGACTTCCGTGCAAGAACCGTATTAGTTTCAACCTGTTTCTGGTAACACACTAACCTCAGCTCTTTTTCATGAGTTCAACAATTCAACTTTAATGAGTTCCAGGGTTTTGCAAGAAAGGCACAAAATCTTTTTTGGTCAAGCTTTTTGTTCTTAAGCCCACTTTGGTTTCTAATGTTTGATTATAACGTTAAGCACCACCTAAGGGAAGAAGTTCAAGGAGCTTGCATGTTGGGGGGAGGGGAAGCAGATTTATTACACCTCCTCGGCGTGCAGCATCATTAGGAATGAGCAATAACTGCACAGCTTAAAACAGGTATATCTTAGTGAAAATGGCCACAGGATTGTCCTTCGGGACTCCTTTGTGTCTGATGCCGATTTGATCCGGGGATTCTAGCGGCTGCTTCAGGCACCTATTAAATAAATGTGCAGCAGATCTTTTTCAGGGCCGAGCATGATGTGATAGAAATTAACGGGAGTGCTGCTTAGTGATTAGAGCTGCGGCTGGTGAGTTCTCTTCCCATCTTGCTGGGTGATCTTAGAGCCAGATTTTCCGAAGGAGCCTCTAAATCCTAAGCCCCCAACGCTGCGACGGCGAACGGGGGGAGCCGCAGGTGCCCAGAAAGGCTGCGAACCGGACCTTGAGCATCCGGAGGTGAGCACTCAAAAGCAGAGGTGCCTCGCTGTACCCCGCTCTAAAACAGGGCTCATAATGAATCCCTCCCGCACCTCAGATGGTATGGCATGAGTTTACCAAACATAGTCCCTCTTATCCAGCGAGGGGCCCCTGCACAGCTGTCCGCCGTTGACTGGCGGGCGCTTATTTGGAATTTTCAGAACTATGTGCAGCGCAGGGAACTCTCCGAGGCCACCAAGTGACCCCTGGCAGCAGAACTGCCCAGGCATTGATATTTATGCCCCAGTCCTCCTATGACGCGGCTGTGCGGCATCTCAGCGAGCATTGCCAACCTGGAGAGTCTGTTCTGCTACAGAGGAAAACCTCTTTGGAAGCTCACCAGCAGCCCAACGAGACCCTCGATGAGTTTGCAGCTTTTGGCCCGGGTCTGTGACTTCGGGGACGTTATGGCTGCTGCCCACTGGAGGGGTTTATCTGCTCCCAGATGTGATCTGAGCAGTTTTGTGGGGGGGATTGGGTAAGTGGTGACGGTTTCCGCAAAGCCAGGGACATCACAGGAGTGGGCAAAGCTTCAACCGCAAGATCTGTTTCCAAAGCAGGGCGCTGGAGCGGGGAATTGATGCGGCCTGAAAATGCCAGCCCCATGAGACTAAGTGCTCTTCCACTGCACCCGCGTGGCCTGGGTATATTCCCAGCAAAGCACCCTCGTTCTGATGCCAGTGCGCAGAGGCTGATGGGCGTCCCCCACCCTGTGTGAAATTGCTTTTGCTGTGGTTTCCAGGCAGTGGAATGTGTGTGTCAGGGAACAAAATGTACGCAATGGCACCTCCTTACCACATTCCTGTCCTGCTAGCCTCAGGAAACGGAAGAGCCAGGGATAAATGCTGCATGTGTGGTTCCCATTCAAATCAATGGGCGTAGCCATGACTCTCCAAACACTTGCCTTACCTCCCCACTGGGCAGCCAGCCGCCGCCCCTTCCCTGCGGAAGAGGTGGGGGACCACTCCTTCCCTCTTTCTCTTACAGGAATGATCTCCGCATGAGTCACCGCCCGCACCGTGTGGACCTTGTCTCCCTGGAAACAGGGCCCGGGCAGCAGCTGCAGGGCTCAGCTCAGCTCTGACACACCTTCCGGAGCAGGGCAGGGCATCCAGGTAGGAAAGCGTTGCAGGGCAAGGCTTGATGGCACTCCGGCTGCACACGCGGCTGTTGACTTCCTGCAGGAAGCAGCGAACTCAGAAGCAGAGGGTGGGTTGGGAGGGCAATGGGTCCATGTCTATCGTTCCAGCTCTCTGGTCGCACCCTGCCTGGTAGCATCTCGGCCCTGTGTGTCAGTCTTGAGGGAGCAATCGGCTTGGGGAAGCTAACTGTTTACTGTAGCGCAAGGGCAACTTTTGTTCCAAGATCTTGGCTGATTGACCACCTTGGCGATGGCTTTGCTGGCTGGGGATTGTTCTTGAAATCTCACCTCATGGGGCAGCCTTTTTGCTGGGAAAACTGCCCCCTTCCTGTCTGTTTCCTCCTTTTGGGTTTTTCAAGCTCACTTACCACCTGGCGTTCCCAAAGATCTTACACATCGATGCCTTCTTTCCCTCCCTCCCTCTGCCCGTCACGCTCAGCCCTTTGGAACACATGCTCCCCCCAAAACCATTTGCTTCAGCGGAGTGACATGCGAGGCGGTTAATGAACGGGCACAGCTGCGTCGAAGCATCCGAGCAATGAATACATTCCAAAATAGAATCCGCTGGTGGGGAACATGCAAACCCTGAATGTGCCAGAGACGCCATCCAGGGAATGCTGGGCTGGATTGCTGGCTTTTCACGCCTCCTGCTAATTAAGCCCCAGGCCTGCAGTTCGCTTGTCCATTGCATCCAGTATCGGTGGCTTCCTCACGGCTTAATGGAGGCATTTCAATTGGAACAGCTTCCAGGAATGGCTGGAGCCCTCCCACATCACCTTTAATATCGATGGGCATAATTAAGTCATTTCATTTGGGCCGGCTGATTTGCTAAAGACCAATGGTCCACTGTGGAGTTAAAGGGGCAATCTGTGTAACTTTTAACCTAGGCTGAGCTTCTGTTACACTTAATCCTGCCTTGACGGCCTTTGCACCATTTTCTGAGTGATTTAAATGGTGCGGCTTAAATCTATTTAAAAAGGCGGGGTGGAGAACTCATCCTAGTCATTCCAGCAAAGAAACAAACCCAGGCCAGCCAAAAGGCTTCACAGAAGGATGGGTGAGACTCAGAACACGCTGAGATTTGGTTTACTTAAGAATCCAATCTTGGAGCTTGTAATCACGTTTTGTGCTTGTCATTCTGCCATGGGCAAAGGGGGGAGAGTGACTCTTGCAATGTTCTCAGATCTCACCATTTAACGGTGACTCTTGCCATGTTTGGTGTTTTTCAGAGATCCCCGTTGTCACAGGGTGAGCAGCCCCTTTAGGAGAGAGCCGGCTCCGTGCATCTGTGTTTGATTACCTGCTGCCCAGCTGGGCTTAAGGAAAGGCTCCTAGACCCTATAAAGGAACAGCAGCAGGCGGAAAGCCAGTGGCATACCATGGGTCTCCGGCGCCCGGGGGCTAATCCTTGCATTTGTGCCCCCCGACCAGGCCACACGTACCCCCCACACAGAGCAGGAGGGGTCCCCAGCTCCCACCAGATGGTGCCGCCCCCCACCTGCCCCAGGGAGGAAAGGGTCTGTACCTGCAGGGGGGGACATGCGGCTTCCCTCCTTCTGTGCTCCGGGGACTTTCTGGTGCTCATGGCACTTACCCACCGTGTGGCGCCCGCCTTTCCTGCTCTAGCTCCACAGTGCAATCAGTCCGGGGCTGGCTTCCCCTACCGGGCAGGGCGGCCTCACCCCCCGGCCAAGGGGTAGCAGGGGAGAGTTCCTCTTCCTGGTCACCTACAGCTCCCTGCCTGCCCTTGGGCTCCGTCCAGCTGCCCCTCAGAGCCTCCTGTGCTCCCCACCCCCTGCACGTTGTGAAGGGCCCAGCTGGCGCCCCCCCCTCCCCCCCCCCCCGGCCCAGCACCCAGGGATTTGGCACCCTCTCGCCCCCCACCCGTTGGCATGCCACTGGGGAAAGCTGTTCCCCAGGGATCTCTCTGAGCCCAGAGGTGAGGGAAAGAGCTACAACGAGCTGCCAGGGTTCTTGAAGGAAGCATCTGGGGCATCTGAGAGCCCAGAGACACAAGCCCAAGAAAGAGAGTTGTGCAATGCCCTGGACCCAAGCCGAGAGACTGCAGGCCAGGGAGACTTTGTTCTGAGTGAAGGTGAAAGACTTTATTTCCATTTGGTTTTGGACTTTATTTAAAGTAGGAAAAGCTGGGGAGATTTTGTCTTATACCTTTGGCGGCCCTGAGAGAAGAGGAAACCGAGGCAGGGCACTGCAGAGCCGTGCTTGTGTAGAAGAGGGTGCCACAGGGCAGCCCTGCCCTTTGACACCCAGCTCTTGGGCTGTGTGATTCTGTGAGACTTTCAGCTCTCATATACGTATAAAAGGAGCAAGTTTCCAACCCCCACTGTTACCAGCAAAAGCTTGAAAAGGGGGCCCAAGTTCCCCCCCAAGAGGCAGGTGAAAAGAACCCGAAGTAATTACTGCTTCCAAATCTCAACGTTTTTAAGCCAATCTCATAAATGCTGAGGGCCTGACTCATGACTTTTGAATAATCAATTCTGCTTTGAACCATCAGGAGAGGACCTGAAGCAAAAGAGCTCCTCACTAAGTTTACATGGCTCCAAATGATGTCAATACCGCAATGGTCCCAGGTGACAGGGCTGTAACTGAGGTCTGATCCAAAGACCACTGAAAGGAAACACTGAACTGGGACTTGAGAGATCTGGCTTCAGTGCAGATTTGGAAAGAACTGCTTGGATAGAAACTCCAAATGATTATTATATCCAGTCTTAACTCAGAGTGGAATTTGCCTTTGGACAAAGAACCAGCACAACACCTAGGGGCAGAAGCAGGACTTACCGGGTGCCTCGGTCTTCTAGGGTATAAGTGATGGCTTTCTGTACAGGGCTGAATTTCACCATTAAAAATCGTTTGGCTTGTAAACTGAATCTGGGCCTAGTTTTTGTTTAGCTGTTGTTTAATGACCATTAACATCACAGGAGTTACACTGAGCAAACACTGAGTCTTGAACTCTGTATTTAAAAAAAAAAAAATCGTTATCATTATCGCTCCCATAACCCGTATTCATCATTGGGGCACCATCACTGACGAACGATCAACCAATTGTCTCCACCCCTGAGGATTGTGTGCCTGTGTCTGAGTCTCCGTGAAGCCCATTCCTCTCCACTCTTTTATATTCTCAATCCAGCTCTTCTTCTGCCTGCCTCTTCTTCTCTTCCCTTGTACTGTCCCTTAGAGGATGATCGTGGATAGTCCAGATGATCTTGTTACATGGCCGTACCACTTCAGCTTGCGCTTCTTCACAGTTGTCAGAACTTCATATGACCCAGCACACTGGGTGATGATGTTCTGAACCTCTGCATTAGTGACATGGTCGAGGTAGGAGATGCCCAAGATTCTTTTAAAATACAGGTGGTAAAAGATGAAAGGGGCTGGGAATACATTGGATAATCTATATTTTTAACTGGCGAAGGGCTGTACATTTTAGGCTTCATTGTAAAATATAATAATAGATTTCTGAGTAATAATTACAGCGGGGGGAGGGAGGGGAATATCTCATCCAAGTTGCATAAGTTGTTCTCTATCCAAATGTGTGGTTTTATAAGAATTTAATTGTCCAGGATTTAGAAGATACCACAAGCTTTTGCTTGGTGTCTGAAAGTGTTGAAGTATCAGGATGAACTTCTCTCTGGGGTTTCTTTTCTTGCACCACAAGATACGAGGACTACCACTGCAATCAGTGTGAGTTGCTCATATCTTGTGGTAGGGAAATAAATCTTTGGGGAGAGCAGAAGGCTGCCTGAGTCTTTGGTTTAAACAATGGAAGACAAGGAGTGTGATTTTTGTAGTCTGTCTATAATCCACCCTTACATTTTCTCCTGGTTCTGTGCAATAAGATTTCTTTAATTGCATGCTGGATTTACAGTAGGAACACTTCAGCTATAATTACCTCTATTATCCAAAACAAAGGAGACGCATGCCAGTCTGAAAAAGAAAAGATGTCGCCTTAAGGAAAATGATGAATGCATCTCACTCTCTGTCACATACCACTACCTACCTACCTTCCTACCTATTGTCATGAAAAGCTGTGTTGCGTCCCTGCAGCATGTGAATACCAAGACTCCTGCTGCTAAAAAAGAGAAAAAGAAAACTGCTTTAATTGTAGCAATTCAAGCGACTACTCCTGAAAGGCGCTCGGCAAAGGGAGTGCAGCAACTTAAAACCTTTCACTAGCAATGAGAACAAAATAAGACTTTCAGTGCGGCTTCACGGGGCTGGAGACTGCGCTATGCTAAAAGAACGGGCTATGTGAATGTAGAATATTCTCTGCCGTTTCCATTCTGTACAGAGCTTTGTACGATGTAGACTCTGTCGTGCACACAGCCCCTTTTCACTACTACAATCACCTGATACTTTCTGGAGGCCTCCGTCAAGAGCTCCCTGGGCCACAGATGGTCTGTGAAGCATAGTTTGTGAATCAGTGGGTTAGCTAACATGGGGATGTTGCAAAATTGATGAGTCCAGTTCAGATTGAAAGATGATTTCAATGTGAATTTCCCACAGTGTGACAGAATAACCCTGCGTGTGGAATCCTTCCCCTAATAAATGCCAATGCATCTGAGACAAGCAACTTTGACCTAGGCCCCAGTCCTTCTCCCACTGACAACACCAAGAGTGTTACCACTGAATGTGTCCGCACAAGAAATTGACTGCGGTGAGAGCAGGATTGGACTCTTCATCTCCCGACGAGGAAACATAAAGCAATATTCAGAGAACTACTCACCTCTCGGTGCTCAGCTCAACCCCACATGACTCTGCCCCAGAGAGGATGGACATACGAAATTCCTAGTCCTTTGCTGTGAGAAGGCATCATTTGGACTGGAAATTGGGTAACTGGTAAAAGGCAGGATGGTATCTTGGGCTGCGCTTTGGATTTACATTTCAGATTTTCTTTACCCCTTTTTAAAAGAGAAATACAGTCACATCAACAATACGTCTATAATAGTGTGGCCTTGTAAAAGGGGATCGTGAACTCTCTCACTTTCTCTCTCTCTCTGATGTATGTGTCTGTTCTTAAAAGTGGCTCTGAAGGGCTAGGCATGTTATGCCAGCGTGGTGTCGATTTTCACATTGGCCGCATCTATCTCACTGAGCCAGACACCAAGGGAAAAAAAGAGTTGAATTTCCAACAGAGGGCAAGTAGTTACCTGATTGTTTCATGCAAACATATGGGTGTTTCCCTGGAGACCACAGTTGCAGCAATGATGATTCCTGACCTGTTGGGATGGAGGTGCCGGGTGTTGCTTGCAGATTCCTTTGTCACGCTGGTTAATTCTCAGGGACAGAGGGGAAGGCTGCCAGCCCTATCAAACTGCTCTCTCTCTCTCCCCAGATACTCAGAAGGTTATGCTCCATGCGTGACAACTCATGCTACTAAACTTCCCCCTGGCTTTGTGGTGCATGCCTTTGCACCATCTCTGTTGTTTAGACGGTAAGCTTTTCAGAACACCTTTTGACTCTTGATGCTATATAAAGAATATTGTGGCTGGTAATCTGCAGGAATAATTTATATAGAACTTCTCTCCATGGATCTCTTGAGAACACAAGTGCATCAAATCTCCAAAGACGGCTTGGATATCAGTGCAGGAAGCATTATCATTCCCATTTCACAAAGGGGTAAACTCTGGCACAGACAAGATAAGGCACCTATTGAGCAAGGCACTGAAGCATGTGGGTTTCCTGGTTTGCTGAATCAGGCTCTTAAGGCCCAGCTCTTCACAGATACCTAGGGGCCTAACTCCCATGAAATCAATGGACCGTGGGTGCTGAATACCTTTGTGGAGCTGGTCCGAAGTGACTATGCAATAGCAGAGCCAGGGTTCTGAGTTCTCAGAACTCCTAGCCCAGAGCCACAGAAGGACAGACTAGCGGTAAATACCTGTAACAACTAGGAAATGTCCAGAAGAAATCCCCTTATAGTGTATGCCCCTGTCATTTCAGGTGGCATAAACTGTAAGGTATTTAACTGAACAGGCTTGTTGATTGCAAGTAGAAAACCAATATATTCTGTTAAATATATATTAGCGAGGTGGGAGGAACATCTTGAATTCCCAAAAATCCTGTTCTCCTCTTCAAAGTCAGTTTTATATGCAAGAGGAGAACTTTTTTGTAGAGTTTTTCATGTTGTTGACAATCCATTCGTTGGAAACAAGTATCCAATTTAAAAGGCTATCGGAAGAAAGGTTTGGACACAGAGAGGAATGTGGTAGAGTCTTAAAACAGCTGCGCCTGTTCAGTGACTTGAATCTTGGACTAAGAAGCTAAAAGGGAAATAAAGTTTTGGGCATTCTGGTTGCCTCAGAAGAATCCATTCTGGCTCGGCTCATCTGGCATCTCAGCTAGGCAATTAAGTGAACTGCTGTGCAGTAATGTTGGCTGCTGCTTTTCTTGAATGTGTCAGGGTCAGCGTGACCCAGCGATGAGGTTATCCAAGGGCTTGTGTGCCTGAGCCCCCTTTGTCTGGGTTCCAGACAGGGCCTTCCTGTTGAGAAACACTAGTTCTTCAGACTGTAAGACCAACAACATTCCAGCAGTTACCTCAGAGGGATGGTGGAGAGATTTAACTGTTTCCTATTTCTGCTGCCGTTTGATGGTTCTGTGACTGGCCTGCAGCTGCAGCACACATCTGTCTCTCTTACAGCCAGGTGCACTGATTGTCTCTCAGTGGACTTATTTATTAAGACGGCATTGACTCTTGCAAAGTCTGAGGAGAAGAGGCCCAGTGCTGCAGAGGTGTTTACACAGGAAAGGGCTGACAAGCTGCTGCTGTTCAGTATCAATATTGCAGTAGTGCCCAGGTCAGAGAGCACGCCCCCCGGTGTGCTAGGCACTGTACACTCCCAGGATGAAAAGGAGGACCTTCCGGAGTTTCCAGTCTAGGTTTCCCTGTGCTCTGGGGCCCAGCATAAATTACAGAATGGACTGGGAGGATGTGGGGATACCTAATATCATTTCTTGATATCAATGACTAAAGCAATAGGCCTTATTTAAAAAAAACAAAACACGTTGGAATGAAAATTAGAAATATGTCCTGCCAAGCAACTAGTAATCATAGCGACGCATGAAAAGACCGCTCTATTCTGACAAACCAGTGATGGGTTAGATTATAGATACAGGACCACATTCTGTGCTGTGCATGTCATGGGGCGCAGCCCACGGAAGGGGATGCAAAAGTGGTGTTGGGCCACCTACGTGTCTGTTGCATTCTGACAGTGTGCTGCCCCCCGGTGCTGCTTTAACTTACATCATCTTTACCACAACTGTCTACGGGCTCCTCTTACAGCCCTGAAATGTCACAGCACAGAGAGCTCTGGCTAGTCCTCCACCCCTCCGCTGAGCATGGCAGTGTAAGGTTGTGTGTGATGTTCTCCCAGGGAGGGTCACTCCTGCCCCTCCCCACTGGAGTGAGTGCATGTTTGTGTGTGTGTATCTCTACAATCTATATGTGATTAGTCATATGGTGTATATACTGATCTTATACATATGCATGATAATTGTATAATATGTAAATACTGTTGTCTGTGCATGCGTGTGTGTGTGTGTGTGTATGTATACACACACACTCACATGTATGAATGAATTGGCATATAAATCTAACCTATAACATTGGCTGTAAGGTCTGTGGCCTTGTATTTTGGCTAAGCTTAACCCTTGTCCCTGGGCTAAGCAGTAGCGGCCATATTAGGAGAGACAGCAGCCATAAGCGAAGTAGCAGGTGGTCAGGTCGTCACATTCCTGAGATTACTTCAAATGACGTCATATCGGTCTGTTAAGAAGGTGCTACTGTCCTAATAGTACCTGCCAGCAGCAGATAAAGAAGCGGATCTTAAGATGTTTAAAGAAAACTTTGTTTGCTGGCGTTCTGTCTGGCAAGGAATCACTTACCGACAACGGTGGTTGTAAACTCTACATTTCTTGTTGTTTCATCTTTATGCTATCTAATTCTCTATTAAAAAAAAACAATGAGGATCCTGTAGCACCTTAAAGACTAAGGAATTTGAAGATGCATCTGACGAAGTGGGTTGCAGCCCACGAAAGCTTCTGCCCGCAGAGATTTGTTAGTCTTGAAGGTGCTACAGGACTCTGGTTGTTTTTGCTGTATACAGACTGTGACAGGGCCAGACCTGATGGCTACAGGAGAGTAGTGCAGGGTATCTATATTAGCCCCAGGATCAACAAATCCCTGGGTGATCCAGCTGGGGCTACTCCAGGGCAATTAGGCCAGCTGAGGCCAATCAAGGAGCTTGCCCCAGCTGTTAAAAGCCTCCCTGCCAGGCAGATGGGGGCAGCTGAAAAGGTGTTAGGAGGAGGAACAGAGCGGAGCGGAGCAGCTACAGGGCTTGGCACAAACGCTGTTGCTACCACAACCCAAAAGGTACCGGAGTCAAGGGGGGGCGCCCATCTGGCCACGGCTCAGAGATCCTAGGCACAGAGGCCTGAGGGACGACCCCCCCTCTGGTTCCAGGAAGCGGACCACGAGCAGTGGGGCTGAGGACAGGCGACACAGGGAAGGGAGTAGCTCATGGACCGAGCAGTTTTGAGACTACTCCACACATGGTCCCTGGGTCGGGGCCTGGGGCAGAGGGTAGGACCGGGCCCTCCCCTGCTCCCACCCAGGCATAGTGCCAGCATAGCCAAAAAGGGTGCAGGACCCACGGAAGAGCAGAACAGGCCACCCTCGCCACCAGACTAACACAGCTACCCCTCTGGAATTAATTCTCTATTGTTTCTCTGAAAGATTTCTGTCTGATTCTTTGATTGTTTCTACCTGTTGCATAATTAAGTGTGCACTATTTAAATCAATTAAGGTGGTGGGATATGATTGCTTAAAGGACTGTTTCGTAATGGGCTAGGACTGGTGTTTTGTAGTACTTTAGTTTGAAATGATTTGTTAAGGTACAGCTAAGCAGGACCCAAGTTTTAACTACATAAACTGAGGGCTAAAAGGAAGTTCTTTGGAACCTAACTCCAGGACACATCCCAAGAAGGTCAGAGTTGGCAGACCTCACCACCCTGCCCACCATACTGTGCAGAAACTGGAATCTCCAGATGATTTAATCCTGTCTGGCCACCAGAAGTCTGCCCTATTGGGAATGGTGAGCATTGTATGCTTAGCATGTGTATTCTGTTTTGGTAACTGTTAAAAAATAGAGAATAAGGATATTACGGTGTAAGGCTCCTTCACTGGTAACAGTTCTTGCAAACCCACACAGAATTATACCCGGAGCCCTATGAATTGGGAAAGGGTGGGTACTTCAATAAACCAGGTTATACTCGGAGCCCTATGGACTGGGAATGGGGGACCCTGAGCCCTAGAGTGTGAATTGGGTAAAGGTATGTGCTTTTCCCCAGGAATCTTATGGTTTGGGAAAGAGTGGGGAGTGCCTTAACCCAGTTATGCATTGAGCCCTACCAATTGAGGTAAAGGTGGGGTGCCCTCGTGTGCTTGCAACAGATTTGGTGGAGAATGCGGGCAACTTACAGTTGTTTGGTCCAAACTGATGGCGTCAAACACAGTAAATAATAGCAGAACACCTGTGCCTTCTGTCAGAAAGGATCCCTATCTACCTGACAGAACGACCAACAAGAATGAACGGGAATGAAGAAAATGGACCAGGAGGGGTGGAAGCTAGTTGAGGCCCCCGCTTTCCTTGTTAAATGGGTAGTGAAACAAGGCCCATGCCCATGGAAAGGAACAGTTCTGTGAGGAAAGCAGCAGGATCAAGCCAGCAGGAACCATGTAGTAAAGTGGAAACATACTGGGACGGGAGCCCCGAGGGACACTGTGGCAGGAGCCAGGGGAGGAGTAGACACAGGCATGGGGAATTCAGCTCTCTGAGCAATGCTTGGAATGGTGATATCTGGGCTGACGGAGGTGTCTTTGGGAGACAAGCAAGTGATTTAAGGAAAAAGACTGAGAATTTAATACCACAGAGGTTGGAAGGAATTAAGCAGTTGAAAGTTGTGTAAAGTGTTATAGAAAAAGAATTCTTGGTTTCTTTGCAGCCATTTCGAAACAAACATGGCTCCTTTTCTCAAATGAATGGTCTGTAAATATGTAAATAATCAATTGTAATTAACTGCTGTAGGCAGAGACAATCTGATTTAAATGATTTGAATATGGACAATTTAGTCAAAATGACTAAAAGAAGTCAGGGGTTTCCATTGGAACTTAACTGCCTCCAATGTATAAAAGGGAATGTAATCTGTGTACAGCTGTGTAAAAACAATTAAAGCAATACGAGGGATGTTAAGACAAAGAGAATTTGTGTCTGTGTGTGAACATATTGTTTAAATATGTAAGGTTTTAAGGATCTAAACCAATAATTCTGGCTTGTAAATCCCTGTTTTGTAGGTTTAAGATTTTTTTTTTTTAAATAATGTCATTAAAAATCCATTTGAATCTTTCATTCAAAGTTGTAAAACTGACAAATTTTGCCAGACACAAGTAAATTCATATTGTTTGGCCTTGTTATTTATCATTTAAACCTTGAGAGGTACCTCAATGCTTTATAGATTCATTATCTTTTTAAATAATGAACAAACAGTGTAGCCATGGCTGTGGCAGGGCAGCCAGAATCAGAAGAATAAAGATTCTGGATCCTTTTTTTTTTTTTTGCGGGGAGGGGGGAAGGGGAGGTAGGGGAGTAACAAAATAGCAGATCAGAGCTGCAGTAAAAGAATAAGAAATTAAAAAGAAAGTTCCCCCCTGGAGCAACAGCAGGGGTGAGGTGCACAGAAAAGCAATGTTAAAAACACTGAGCCTTCAGGTGGGTCTGAGCGATTAGACTGTCTCTTTGATAAGGGTACATGAAAACTCTGCAAGCACAAAACAGTTACATCTTATAAAATGGATATGGTTAATATAATGTTATAGAAGTTAAACTATAACAGGAACGTGCATTTTCCCATGACATATGCAGTGTACGTTGTAGAAGGGGTAAAAAAATGTAAACCAAACTTGCTATTTAATTAAAATCCTGCAAGGGATCAAAAAGGAGTCAGGAGAGGTTGTGTTTTCTTTCAGATCACGGTGTGCTTTAAGAACAAACAAAACAGACAAAGAGAAAATAAGGTATAGATCGTACTTTAAATTTTTAAATGAGCCCATTGAACATTGTGGAAAAAGGCCAGCCCAACAGTATACCAGGTTTAAAAAAAAAGTGTGTGTGTGTAACTTTTTTTGTCAAAGAAACAAAACAAGCCATAGTTCAAATGGTTCCATTCCTCACAGTTAAAAGCATGGAAGGGGACTCAAGTCAGTCCTGACACTTAGGGACAGGTTAACCCTTAGAAGGCAAGAGTCCTTTACAAATTTACCCTACCAGAACTCCAAGGATATAATGAAATTAAAGCCTGTGCAAAGATTCCAAAAGGATATTGAACACACTGGCCTCAGAGACATTGTCTAAATAAGAGGCATGGAAAACAAGATACTTACAAATGTCCACTTAAAATACTTGTAATAGATTTGATGATAATGTTGTTGTTATTACTAAACCTTGAAATTAAATGTTAATGAGTAACCCTTTAACAATATATAATGTGTGTAGTTTTGAGGAAAACCTTTCAGCATGCTAGAAATGGTCACTGAAAACACACCTCATGTTAAAAGGTCTCATTGTAATGATGGTTCTCAGCTATTACCTTAAAACTTGGCACTTGAGAGAGAACATTACAAACCTGGTCTGCTGTCTAAAAAAAAAACAAAACTGGAGGTACATCACCTCATGAATTTCTTGAATGAATAGTGGAATAATTCACCCTAAACCCTTAAAAGGTGGAAGCTATAAAAACCTGGCCTTCCTATAGAGCAAAAACATAGAAAAGTATGGGGGGTAATTCCTCTCTTTTCCTGCAATCAGCAAGATTTGCAAAAGGAAGAGTTATTTTAAGCAATAATCTGTCACCCTGTGTACTCTGTTTTGGTAATTGTTAAGAAATAGGGAATAAGGATATTACTGTGTAAGGCTCCTTCACTGGTAAAAGATCCGGCAAACCCACAGAGAATTACACTTGGAGCCCTATGAATTGGGAAAGGCTGGGTACTTCAATTAACCAGGTAACACCCAGAGCCCTACGGACAGGGTATGGGGGCCCCTGAGCTCTAGAATGTGAATTGGGTAAGGATCGGAGCCTTTCCCCGGAGCCCTACGGTGGGCAAAGAGTGGGGGTGCCTTAACCAGGTTATGCCTTGAGCCCTATGGATTGGGGTGAAGGTTGGGTGCCCTAGTGTGCGGGTAACATAGCAGGATGATGTGGCATGGTATAAAGTGGTTCCCAGCTTTAGTTTGGGCTACCCAATTCTGTTATGGCTATACCACTTCTCAGTAACATTGCCCTACCAAACTCGGGTTGCGGGAACCTTTATACCGCACACCCCGGACCTGTTCATCTTATTCCATGTATCTGTGTAACCTCTGTGGCTGGGTGGGTGGGCAAATGAGATCAGCTGTTCCAGAGAGATTTCTGCCACTTTTCAGCCACATTCAGACCAGAGCTGCCCTGTAGCCAGGGTGTGAGGTCTTAGCCATCTCAATCATAGGGCTTGTGGGGCATTTTTCAGGCCATGTGCTGAGTGACCACCATTTAATAAAGGCTCAGGTCTTTTTGTGTTTCAGCTTGTTGAGATCTAGCCATATAAATGCCCTGTGTGAGTGACTTCTCCCTCTAAGAAGGGTTGAGGTGCTATTTCTCTAGCTTTCTTTGATGGTGGTCTTGATTGCGTACATCACAGGATCTTTTGACTCTTTTTATCTCTTGCGTGAGAGATCACCCTGTAATTCTTGTTTCCTTGTACTCTCCTGTCTGTATCCATCTCTTGTCTCAGATCTTAGATTGTTAGGCATTGTCTTCTTGTCCTGTGTGTGTACAGAGCCTGCCACAATGGGGCCTGGTCTATTAGCTGAGGTTAGTCCTGCTTTGAGCAGGGGGTTGGAGTAGATGACCTCTGAGGTTCCTTCCAACTCTAATATTTATGATTCTATTACCTAGATGCTAGAACTGGGGAAATAGGCCTTTGTTTGGAATTAGATAAGACCCAGAACCAAAACCAGAGGACAGATTTAGATTCAGAGATTTCAGTTCAACTCTGTACCCCTTAAGTGGTTTGTATTCAAAGTTCTGGTTCTGGCCCATTTCTAATTTAAAAGCATTTGTTTTTCACTGGCTTTATTTTAAAGCTGTGTCTTGAACATTAGGTTAGAATGTTTTGTTTCAAATGCCATTCTTTTTCCTTCCCTTAAGTTCTTGGTTGTGAAAGTTCACTGAGACGCCAAGCTATGGCTGGTTGTGAGTACGGAATGTCTTGTAACGGTGCAGGCCGTGACATGCCAGAGTGATGGGGCATGGTGCATGTAGCCCAGGAAGCTCAAGACAATGTGATGGATTAATGTGCACCAATAGTTTCTTCCACTAAAATCCCCCAGATCTGTGTAGTTTAACCCTTTGGATAGTGACATTTATGTCCACGTTTCCTAGCACAAAGGAATTCCTAAAGAGGATGCCCTTGGCAGTCAGCTGATGAATATTTTGAGCATTTCCTATTCCATCAGGCTGAAATTTGATAATTATAGAACAGAACAATACTGGAAATATGGGCCAACCCACAGCAGATATTGAGTAGCAGCTACTGCTGCTGACTGCAGCAGGAGAGCCGGTGTTTTCCTTTCCATCTCCTGCTTCCACTGCCTGGGGGAGTGCCTAGCATAGCTAAACACAGCTGATTAAGGAGCTGCGCTGACGACTCCAAAGGTTGTCCCATTTCCTTTGGCCAGAAGGGTGATGGCATGAGTGTAATGAGGAATGTGATGAAAATAGTCCTGCTTTGAGCAGGGGGTTGGACTAGATACCTCCTGAGGTCCCTTCCAACCCTCATCTTCTATGATTCTATATGCTGAGTCCTGGCCCTGGAATGTCTTGAAGATAAAGACAGAGACCTTGAACTTCATTGGCTCTAAAAGGGATGCAGAGGCGTTTCCTAGGTGACAGCGACAATGATTTGGAAATATGCTGGAGTTAAAATGCTGTCTTTCAATTTCTTCCCATGTGGACCAAATTTCCAGTGAAGATGAAGGTCTGAGGCTTTGGGGTCAACGCCCTGCTTCTGAAAATTAATCTGTGTGCTCAAACACAGTTCTTGTAAGAAAGTTGCCTTCAGCATGGTTCTCCCAGGCAGAGTCCACACGGCCTCAGCAACTTGGAATGGATTTAGAATGAGTGATCAGGGAGGAGGTCTCCGGTACTCCCTGCCTCACCAATCATGTGCCGGGTTATCCTGAAGGACAGCGCATTGGAGGTGAAGACACAGGACATACCACCAGCTGGTCGTTGTCTAGTTTCCTGATTCTCAGCTGCACGGTAGAGACTTTATTCCCCACTGCTTCTTTGTCCCGGGCTTGGTGTGACTGCTGGAGAGGTGTAAGTCCGAAGTTAATTGAACGATGCACGTGGGAGACGTGAATTTATAACAAAGGCTGCGAGATGTTCCTAAAGTCCCTTTCCCTCCTTTTTTTTTCTTTTTTTTTTTTTTTGGGCCACCTTCTGTCTACAAAATGGCTGGGACTGACCTCCAGTCTCGTTCTATTCTGTTGTTCTCACCAAAGACAGGTGAATTTGGCTAGGTTTTGGGGACATTGGCAGGTTAGTTTCGGAGACATGCTCTGGGTTACGCTCACCATTCGTGAGCCAGTGAGACATCGGCAGCCTTGGTAGCGTCCACCCCACGTGGACACGGACACTGGGAAGCTGGCAGACTCGGATGATGGGATTGTTCAACTCCATCTGGGAAACAATAGGGTATGCATGATAAATGGCTGCTGCTGCTGGGTATAACGCCAACAAACTCCCGCAGAGCTGCCCCAGGAGATCTGTGCACTTATGCCGTGAGATCCTGGTCTCTTTCCATTCGGTTCTGGGGGGGTTATAAAGGCTGCATGGGCAGCAGAGGTGGTCACAAGGCCTGTGTGGATTTCAGCATCAGCTCACCCGCCAGCTACTGTGCCCAGCTACTTCTTCGCTCACAGCTGCTGAGCACAGTTACTGCTCTCCCCTGGTGCTGCCGATGTTCCCTCTGAGCACTGCCGGAGGTGCCAGCCACCCCAAGAAGGCGAGGAGAAAATGGGCTCAAGGCCTTGCCCCCCTTCATCCTATCTTTCTGGGTGCAAAGACGGAAACCTCCCGCACCAACCACCCTACAGCATAAGTCCCTACTTCTCATAATAGACATAGAAATCTGCCTGCTGCAGGACAAACTCCCCACTAGCTGATGGGGCTACAAAGACAATTTCCCTATGGGAATCATTTTCCACATGAGGTTTCTTGCACCTTCCTCTAAAGCAGGCCACTGTCAGAGACAGGATACAGGACGGAAATTCCCATTTAACTGTCAGTTAGCAGAGATAAATCTTAAGTTAGGGCAAGTAGGTTCATATATTGGTGAGCTGGGTCACACCACCAGATGGACCAGCAGTCCAGTTCTATGGAACTTGATTGACTTTGACTGGCAGAACTAGGGGGAGGGAAGGAAAAGAAGGTTCTCAACCAAGGTACTTGCAGACTGAATTCAAGTCCTTAAGCTTGTTGCAGAAGAGGGGGGGCTCATACCACTAGCTCTATGACCTTCCTTACATTGGCAGACTGACTAATCCTTGAGAAAAGGAAACAGAGGGAACTTGAAAGCTGCTCTTGTTGTTTACAAGCTCCTATCAATAATTAATTTATTGTGCTGTTTTCACCAAGAATAACAATCTCATCGGCTTTTAGACCTTTTCATCACAACTTTTGGATCTCTCTCTCTCTCTCTCACACACATATCTAATTAGTTTTTCTTTAATATCCAGTAGCATAATATCTGAGCATTTTACAGTGAGGAATATATTCGATATTAATCTCAAATTGTTGAGACTATTTTTTGTGACTCAACACTTTTGTAATCACTGTGCCTCATTAAAGACTTTCAGCCCTTTAATAAACATATTTTTCATGATCCACTGGTATTTAAATACTCTCTCTAACTAAAATGAAAGGCATAGCTTACATGTTTTTAGGACACTGGATTTAAAGTGGTACCAGAAAGGCTAACGGCTCTTTAAAATTCTATAGAGTGGTTGTGGATGCTCCGTATATAAAGTTCTCATTAATGATACCTCTTATGGAAACCATTCAAGACGTTCCTCCTGACTCTTTTAGACTGCCCTGCTGCCCTTTTCCGATAATCCTCTGCTATCCTCCAGACTTTTCGTGGTCCTAAACTTAACATATAAAGTTATTTTTATCCAGGGAAAAGGGTGTGAATAAATGTAGAGAATGTGTCTCAGCATGACTTTATGTTTATAATTCTTCCTCTAACTTGACTGGAGAGGATCAAACCCTCTAGCAAGTAGCCTTTGAGCATCCTCTAGTGAAATACTTGCATTTATGAAAGTTTTCACCCGGAGCCAGTCATAAGTCATGTCAGTCAGGAAATGCCTGGAAGAAAGTAGGTAAGACCCGGGAGGAAATTGTCCTATTCTCCTTGGCACGAGTGAGGCCTCAGCTGGAGTAGCGTGTCCAGTTCGGGGCACCACCCGTGAGGAAAGATGTGGACAAATTGGAGAGAGTCCAGAAGACAACTACAAAAATGATAAAAGGTTTAGAAAACCTCATCTGTGAGGAAAGGTTTAAAAAACCCTGGGCATGTTTAATCCTGAGAAAAGCAGACTGAGAGGAGACCTGACAGCAGTCTTCACATATGTGAACGGCTGCTACAAAGAGGATGGTCTTCAGTCATTCTCTGTGTCCAAGAAGGACAATGAGTAATGGGTCTAATCTGCAGGAAGGGAGATTTAGGCTAGATATTAGGAAAATCTTTCTAATTCTAAGGGTGGGTAAGTTCTGGAATAGGCTTCCAAGGGAGCTGGGGAATCCCCATCGTGAACAGATTGGACAGACACCTGTCAAGGATGGTCTAGGTTTACTTTGTCCTGCCACGGTGCATGGGGCTGGACTTGATCACTTCTTGAGGTCCCCTCCGTTTCTATGACTCTGGGAACGTGCCTGGAGAATGGATTGGTGTATTCATGAAGAGTGATTTAGGGGTGACTCCAGCAAGGTTCTGAGACCCAGACCCTCAAAGCTATTTAGGTGCCTAACTCCCATGGGGAACCAGGCACCTAAATGCGTCTTAGGATCTGGACCTGAGCACTTCCATGGTTCTCAACTCCCACTGAGGTCCCCGAACATTGAGAGTGCTGAGGACTGGGCCTGTCCTAAATGGCCTTTGGGTGTGGAAGAGACACAAGATGCACAGAGATGTCAATGTGCTGGACTTTTGCTTGGGTCAGTTTGGGTCACAGGTAATGTGACCAGCATTCTCTCAGCTGCTCGTACTTCTTATTTGAATGTAAACACTTCCCACCTGTCCCAAATATGCATGCCGTTCTCCAAGGCTTTCCAACATTGCTTGCATTTGCGGAACTTTAGTCCCTGCTCCTTACGTCCACGCTCCCTGGGCCGCATCTGTTCCTCTCACAGCTGTGGCCATCCTGTTCTGTCTGTCTGATTTCCTCCCCCCGCCCCAACACTTCCCCACCAAGACCAGAATACTCTGTTTTTATTTATTTACTCTGCAGCTGTCAGTGTTGTGTCTGGGTCAGGGCACGGCGGCTTGGAGGGACATGCGATACATGGAAAATCCACAAACCTGGTAGTAACCAACATACACACAGTCAACAAACCTACCCTGGATCCTCTGCTCCTTTGAAAACAATGGGCCTGGGCAACGTAAGAGGAGACATTGTAAGAGGAGACTTCTGCCTTTAATAAGCTCCATGTCCTGGGACCATGAGTAGTTATGGGAGCCCAGAGACCAGGGTGATGACCAATTCAGAAATGCTTAGCTCTCTCTAGTTTGGTATTTACACCACATTCACGGCAGTGATATCCAAGCACCTCTCATTCATGGAGTGATCTCAGACCAATAACTTAATTGTTTCATGCTTCCATTTCCCCATCTGTAAAATGAGGGTAAGAATGCTTCCCTGTGCAAAATGCTTTGAGATCTACAGATGGAAGGTGTCAACACACAGAGCGATTCGATATAACATTGGGGGTGGGGCGGGGGGGGGGGATTAAATGACCTGCAAAGGAACAGTAAGAGTAAATGGCTTCTGTACGGTGTCTTACTATTGCTTCCATTGAAATCGACATGCCTGCTGATTTCAGTAGAGCTGGATCAGACCCTACATGAGGAATTTGGCCATGAATTGAATCAGGGGGTTCCACTGGCTGAACCCTGAGATTTTAAATGGATTATGGGTCTTTCATTTTGAAAAGAAGCTGATTGAATAGTGGGGCTGTTCTGCTTCCCCTGTCTGTAAAGATATTTTGGCAGGAGAAGAAAAAAGGCAAAAGAAGATGGGTGTTTCACGTGAGGTTCACTTGTTCAAACACAGCCCGAGCGGGTAGTAACAAAAAGTCTTCGGATGGTTGTCTGGTGCTCGATGTGAATTGAGGCTGCAGGTTGTGTCCGGTTTGCAATGGGCAGGTGTCCGTATGACTAGTCTTGCTAGGAGGACAGTGGGGTGAACGATTCTTTGACATTATTATTTTGTAGAGCTGAGCAAGACCCCCCCACCCCACACTGTGCTAGGTGCAATTTATTCATTTATTCTTTGAATCTATTCCTTTCTTTTCTGGACATGAATTATCTGCATACAGACTTTGATTTTCACCGGGATCATCGTTAATTAAAATGGTTTGACAAACCCTTTGCACCAGGGGTCCCCAAACTACAGCCCGCGGGCTGCATCCGGCCTGCCGACACATTTTGACCAGCCTGCTGAGTCCAGTGGCGTTGCAATTACGCGCGGCCTTTCCGAACATAACGCAGGGTCAGCAACCTCGCACAAGTGGCATGCCACGTCTTCCTTCCCCCCTCCTGGCTCCGCCCCTTCCCTCCCTGGTCCCACTCCCCTCCCACGTGGGCCCAGCGCCCTGGCCAGGAGCTGCTCCCGGCCCTGCCCCTTTCCCCCTCCCCTCTCATAAGAGCAAGACTGCTCTGGCCCTGGCAGCTGACAGTTTGGGGATCCCTGCTTTGCACAAACCTATTTCAGCCCCTGGATTGCTTACAAACCATTCATTTGGACCGTATCTTTCATTGCTCAGTCTCTGTGTGACAGAGTGCTGGGCAGCAGCACCTACTGGGAATCCAGCGATGGGTGGGTGCAAGCTCTCTGGTCACGGCAGCGCTAACTAATTACTCCAGAGCAGACCTCATTAAGAAGAGCCTAACGGATGGGCTGCGGAGAATTAAGAGGCTAATGGTACAAAAGGCACCGGAAGGAAGTCAGACAGGAAGAAGCAAATAGCAAAAAGCGCGGAAGAGTGGCGGGCTCTGTAGGAATAAGGCTGTGTAGTATATCGGGATGGCGGAAACCGCACTTGTGAAAAAGCTGCACAGGGTGTTTTACCAGCAAAAGGTCTCTGAGCTGAGTGCGGTGCTGAAAAGAGGCGGGAAGAAGCAGCCCTGCCACAATCCATTATCGGTGGTGTCAATTCTCACTCTCCTTTATTTGGTTGTCTAAGTCACATGGCATTGTTTCTGCTTGCTGATTGGATGACTGAAACTCTTATAAAGAGGAGGAAGGCAATCAAGATACGTCAGTGCGAGCACTCTCCATGCCAGCATAGGTTCATGTGAGTCCTCACCAGACTCTTGTTCGTTACAGACAAATGTATCTCTCGTGGTGGATGCTGGAGGGAAATGAATTCCTGGGCCTCTGAGGGTGGTTTCAGGGAACGCACTAATGTTCATTAATACGTTTGTACAGTATTTGTCCAGCTCCGCTCGGCAGTCTTGGGGAAATGGCCAGAGGCTGCATAGGTGTAGAAAGGTTTTCTAGTGGCTAGGGCATGGGATTGCAAGTCAGATCTCCAGGGATCTGCACCTGAGCTGCCCAAAACTAGAAAATGAGTTGGTAGCAAAGGCATTTTATTTCTCTGTGTCTCCATTCACTTACCTATTTACTGAACTGGATGTAAGGATGCCTGCTTGATGATGATGATTAGCGGACGGGTGACAGGAAGACCCAAACCTATTGTTCTAGGTGCTGTACATACATACAGTACGAGACAACTCTTGTCCCAGGCAGTCATAGATTCCAAAACCAGAGGGACAATTGTGATCATCTCATGTGACCTCCAGTGTAAGACAGGCGACAGACCTTCCCAGAATAATTCCTGGAACAGCCCTTCTAGAAAAAACATCCTATCTTGATTGAAAAATGGTCAGCAAGGGAAAATCCACCACAGCCCTTGGTAAGTTCTTCCAATGGTTAATTATTCTCGCTATTAACAATGTAGGCATTATTTTCCGTCTGAATTTGTCCAGCTTCACTCTAGCCATGGGAGCTTGTTATGGCTTTCTGTGCAAGATTGAAGCGCTACAGAGTTTACAAGCTAACCAGACAAGACCATCAAAGAGCGGGCAGGGAAACAGTCTGCCCAAAGTCACTCAGCAGACCAGCGGCCAAGCCAGGAGTCAAACCCAGCTTTCACACCCAGTCTAGTGGAGAGGGCACTTTTCCAAAGCTCTGTGCAGACTTTAACCCCCCATGAAAGCAAGGACAAATATCCCAGATTCGCAAAATTCGATTGCCTCAATAATCTGTGGTGAGGAGGTTTGTTTGGGGGTAAATGAGTAAAATAGTCTTATTTTTCCATTAGCATCAGCTGTGTAAATGACAGGCATGTGAATTTCTGTCCCCTCACTCTCCCCAGGCTGCTTGTTTGTTTCAGTCACCTGTAACATCTTGTCAGTCCCTAGACTGTGAGCTCTGGGCCAGGAGCTAGCTTCTTGTTCCACGCCTGTATGGCACCTGGCCCAATGCGGCCCTGATCTGTGACTGGTGCCTTTGATACTACTGCCCACCGCAAACCTGGGCTCCCGGGCACTGTGTTAACTCGCCTCTGTCACTGCAATCCAGGTGGAAATATAACATGCACTGTGGGAGCCCAGCAAGCAACACTCAAACCCGGCCTCCTCAGCTCTGGAAGCTATGGGGCTGGGCTGCCCATGCCTACCCTGTCCTTGAGCCGTGTTGGGGTGGGTCTCCCTCCCATTTGACCATGGAGGGAAATACGTGGTAGAAAGGCGGGGCAGGTTAAGAGAGAGGGGTTAAGAGGGATCCCTTGCCTGCAAGAACAGCTAAGTGGTGGGCCCCTCTGGAAACATGAAGCCAGCTTCACTGTCAGACAAGTAACAGGCACCTAGAGAAGAGCATCACCCAAATTGTGAGACACCACGGTAGGAATTCTGAGTGAGCATCTCCCTGTAACCGTCGGTGGGACGTGCCCCTGTGACCACGCGGGTAGGAAGGGGGCAGGAGCGCCGCTTTGAAGAATGCCTGTAGGTAGCTGTTTACTGAAGCTGCAGGATGCCTGCCGTCTGGAATGCAGCGCTGGGAATAGAAATGGGGGACAGAATTAGAACAGGGCGTTCAATGGGGACATGCCAGTTCCAGGCGCCAAACCAGGCTTCTAGCAGTACATGAACTTGCAACAGACCCTGTGTGCCGGAATAAAATGGATCTGCTGGGATGCACCGTGCACTAGGAAAACAGAGACCCCACACTCTGACCGGGGCTCAGGCATCTGTCACTGGCAGCTAAAGTGGCTTCCCAACAGCATCCCCTCCCCCGCAATATATAAATTAACCCTTTCTTCCCTGCTGCTCTGCCTTGTCTCTGCCTTTCTGGGCTCTCTGCATTGGCTTCCATTCCTCTTCCACATTCAGGTCAAGCCCTGCCTACATGTCTGAACTACATAACATGGAGGAGCCTGGCTAGGTCTGGCAACCAAATTCCAACCATGCTCCCGGTGATGGGAAAGATACGAATACTTAGTCCTGCCTTGAGTGCAGGGGACTGGCCCTCTCTTCACACAACGCACAGTCAACCTGTGGAACTCTTTGCCACAGGATATTTCCCAAGACCATAACAGGGTTAAAAAAGAACTAGATAATTCATGGAGGATAAGTCCATCAATGGGATGGGCAGAGATGTAAAACTGTGCTCTGAAGTGTCCCTAGCCTCCATTTGCCAGAGGCTGGGCGACAGGATGAATCCCTTGCTGATTACCTGGTCTGTTCATTCCCACTGAAACACCTGGCATTGGCCACTGTCCGAAGACCGGACACTGGGATAGATGGACCATTGGTCTGACCCAGTATGGCCGGTCTTATGTTCTTAATGTCCCTACCAGTCCTACACTTCTATGATTCTACATGTGGGGAAATCAAATATGTTGATAACCCCACCTCGTTCCCAGTGGCACTGTGGCTGCCTTGCTGAATGCATCACACCAGAACATTTGTCACCCTTTCTGCCCCACCCCTGCACAAGACAGTACCTCAGGAAATGACATTGTTACGATGATGCCAGCCAAGAAGTACCTCCCGGCACGGGGGGTGCTCGATTGATTGACAACATGGCAGGTCCCTCGATTTGGCTATTGCCGTGGCTAAGTGCGTCAGACGGCAAAGGAACTGTTTCAGGACACTCCCGTTGCCCAGTTGGAATTTACCCAGGCTGTGAAAATAACATCGGCGAAGAGTTGCCAGAGTGGAGGCTTAGCTGGCTTGGGATAACTAGATGCCCTGGAATTGCAGGTTCAGAGCGCAGCAGAGTTGATTCAATCCTTCATCGTCCAAGGTAGCTAAACTGAGTGCCAAGGAAGGTGGTCTTTCTGATGAGGTCTCCTGGGAGGATATTAAAGATCCCATGGCACTTTTTTGCAAAAGCACTTCTCCTGGGGCAAAATCCCCCTCCTCCAGTGCATTTCCTGGGTTTATTGCTGTCCTCCATCCCAGAGGTGGCTGCACATCTGATGCTGTCTATATACACAGTAGATTGTGAAACAATTTAAGACCCTTTAGAACGCAAGGCACTATAAAAATGTAACATATGATCCGAGTTAATGACCCCAGCGTGTGTGGAATCATATACCACCATGCAGCAGAGGGGCCAGAGATGTGAAATATTTACTTGGGCTACATATGCCAGTTGGATAAAATAAGAATCGACGTGAACTTTCACCCGGAATTGGACTCCCACCTGGACCCCTCCCCACCTGCTGAAGTTCACCCACTGCGGCTGTCTTCTGGAAGAGGTGAGGGAAGAATACCAACCCCATTTCCACCAGCTCCTGTGCAATGAGAAGTGCATGCGCAATGGCCTTTGCAAAAACCACGCACAGACAAAGCCCTGAGACAGTAAAACTGAAATTAAGCAGTTTGAACCTGGCTGGGTGACTCATTTTAATACGCAGCAAGTCATAGTACCTCAGACCAAACAGATACTTTTCTATTTCTGTTTAGTCCTCATGGGACTTTTTGTTTTTTGGATGTGCCCCCAAGGGGAAAATTTCCAATTACATCGTTTTTCAGACTTTCTCTGTAGCCCATTATTTGCGGCTAAGGAGGTAGCGGGGAAACCCCCCAGCAATCTCTCTGGTTAGATCAATCTAATTGAATCCAGTGCAGCTGCATTTCCAATATGCCCCTAGTTGTAATAACTAGACATTTTGTCTTGCACCTTCTATTTGCCATTTACAGCTGCAGTAGAGCGCTTCATGTGCGTGAATCAGGGTGGTAGCATTTGACACTCACCCCGCAGAGGTGTCAGCGAGGGCACCGGGTGCACAGCAGGGGAATCAGCTTCCCATGTGCAGCTACAGCTGTTGGCCAAAGATCCTAAATCCTCTGCCCTTTCCTTGTCGCAGCTGCTGTCCCGTGTCGTGCACACGTTGGTGGCTGTCTCCCAGACCATGTAGCAGAAGCAATGTGTTCCCCTGCTTGTGGGGGAAGGACTAGCTAATGTACAGCGAATATGGCACTGGACCCTCTGCTATCACGTGCAAGGGAATGCAAACAGTAATCGTGTTAATGATGCTGCTTTAAAAAATGTGCTCTGGGGGGGGTTATGATGCCATTAAAATTACACACTTGGGCCCATATCCTCCAAGGTGTTTAGGCCCCTAATTCCCATAGAAACCACCCTGATTCACTAGCATTTAAACACTCCTTTTACTCCAGGTGGACATGCCAATAGAAGGTGCATGGTGAAGGGGAATTGGGCCCCGAGGAGTCTAGATAGTACAGCCGGTGGAAGACTAGAAATGCAGCAGGACTGGTTGGAATCAAGGGGAGTTAGGTGCCTAAAAAGCCTTGACGATCTTCGCTTTCGTGCCACCAACATCGATGAGGGAATGTTTGATTGCTGAAACATCCAGGTGTAGGGACGTGTGTGTGCCCCCAGGGCAGCACCTCTGCGGAGCACACGGAGCTGATTTCTCAGCGCCGGGCCACGCTTGTTGCCATTTACTCCAGTGCAGACTGGGTGTAAAATCCGACAGAGTCCCAATGGCCGTATTTTACTCCACGTGCACCGTCTATGATGGGGCACCCATCAGGTGGGCCCTGGGAATCTCAGCGCAGAACTGAAGAGCCAGTGTCTCTCCTGGATCCCGCTGGCAAGGGGAGGTCAGCTTGAAGCTCCCCTGGTGCTTTGTTCTTGCAGGGGCTGGATCTCATGAGAGATCTGGAGGGATCCTTTGGAGGCTGGCTACGCCCTGCTCTGGGGCTCGTACAAATGATGGGTCCTGCACCCTGGCACCAGGAGGATAGACGGTGAATTGCACACTTGGCAATCATTCAGATCCTCGTTCCCGGGAGTCCACGTCTATGAGAAATGGACTTCACCAGCCCTTTCTTCAGGGAGGGAAAGGTTGTGCTTCATCTGCCGTTTAGCATACATAAATAACCAAGGGAAACCAAGGCTTGTCTCTCTTGCTAACTCCTCCTCTCCTCTGGGTCAAGCACGTGAAGGGCTATGTGCCCCCAGGCATTATCAGAGGCTGCAAGGTTATGAAAGCACCTGGCTCAAGAATAATCATCCCTGCCATTCCTAGTCCTGAGCCTACTGGCATTTCAAAGCCCTTGGCCATGCCAGCCACTGGTGGCAGCAGCACACAGTGATTTACCTGGATTCAGAGACTTCAAGGCTAGATGGGACCAGGGTGATGGTCTAGTCTGACCTCCTGCACACCACAGGCCAGAGAACGCCCCCCAACATAATTCCTGCAGCTGATCTTTTCGGAGAACATCCAATCTTGATTTAAAAACTGCCAGTGATGGAGAATCCACCATGAACCCTGGCAAGATGTTCCAGTGGTTAATTACGCTGGCTGTTAAAAAACATTTCTGCCTTATTTCCCCTCTGAATTTGTCTAGCTTCAACTTCCCGGAATTGGATCATGTCAGAGCTTTCTCTGCTAGGCCGAAGAGTTCATTGTTAAGTGTTTGTTTCCTATGTAGGTACGTCTAGCCTGTGACCCGGTCGCCCCTTTCCCTTCTCTTTGTTAAGATAACTAGGTTGAGCTCCCTGAGCCTATCGCTACAAGAGATGGTTTTGAATCCTTTCATCATTCTCTTGACTCTTCATTGAACTTTGTCCAATTTATCACCACCCTGCCTGGATTGTGGGCACCAGAACTGGACACAACCGTTCCAGCAGCGCTCGCACGCGTGCCAAATGCAGAGGTAAAATAACCTCTCTGCCCCTCCTCGAAATTCCCCTGTTTACGCATCCAAGGATTGCGTTAGCTCTTTGGGCCGCGGTGTTCTACTGGGAGCTCATGGGCAGCTGCTTGTGACGCTCCCACCGCCCAATCTTTTTCACAGTCACTGCTGCCCTCTTCCAGCCTGTCCCTGCCCTAATGCCCCCTCCTCCCCGGTCAGGCTAATGCACTGGGAGTGATCTGTGTTCCCGCTCTCCCCATAGGCAGAACGCTTCCCTAGGAGTGACCCCCGCCCTCCCCAGTGCACCCACTGCCTCTGGCCAGGCTCCAGTGTCTGGCTTGGAGCCTTTACCCTCGTCTTCCCTCAGACATCAGGTACCGGAGGCCAGGGACATCTGGAGGGAGGTGACGGAGTCATGTGCCAGTGTCACTGGGAGTAGGGTCCCAGGAGATCACAGTGCGTCAGCTCCAAAGCCAGGAAGGCAGCGGCCACATTGCCTGCCCAGAGGAGCTGTTACTGCAGAGCAGCTGGGGCAAAAGTGACCCCTTCCCTCGAGTTCGCGTCTGTCTCAGAAACGTGCAGGGAAGGGCAAGATGTGATTGCGGGGGGAGGCGCCTTAGAGCAGGTGCCGCTCAGGGAGAAACCTCAGCAGGCTGCTGGATGCAGATACATTTTGATCAGTGGGAGGTTTTTTTAAGTGCCTTTTGTGGTACAATAACAATCACAGCTCATCATCGTTCCCCATTGTCCTTCATCCTCCACGTTCCTCCCCCTTTCCCGGCTCCCTCTTGTCATGTCATGGCTGAGTTAGGACCCTCCTTCAGACATTACTGCTTGGTCAAGAGCTGGACAGAGAACCCACCAACTCGTTTCACGCAGGCCACTGAGCAGCCGTCAAATCCTTCAGCTCACAGGGATGAGTATGGAAGGCAATGTTAAGAAGCAGTTTCTCTTTCCAGGCCTCTCATCCACCGGCCCAATGTCCTTGTGGCTGGGTTTCCAGCACCACCATTGAATGTTTAAATGTAACCTGCACCTTGTAACCACGGACATTTACTACCGGTCCCCCCCAACGGTCCTTGGCTGTGCTCACAATTTACCCTCACCTCTTTCTGTCGCGGGCACATTTTTCCCATCGATGGTAATTCACATTAAGAGCTCCTAGGTCTTGCTCAGTATTACCTCTCCATCTTCTCCTTGGCCCGTCACGAGGCCAGAAACCATAAGGCTGTCCTTCCAGGAGATGCCTAGCTAGACCATCTTACGCCATGCTAACTGCGTGAACTTTCCACTGAAGCTGTTGGAACTTCACTACATTTGTTATATTTGCATAGATCTCCTGTCATTTCCTGTTAGATCTCCTGCATCTCCCCTCTCCATACATCCAACACCAGGCCTGGGAAGAGGGTAGGGGGGTGAATAAATCCTGGAACTGCAGGAGGAGCAGAGATGAGGCTGGGTAGGAAGAGGAAGAGGTGAGGTGGTGGGGGGACAAAACTGATGTGGGAGTTGCAGGTTGCATAATTAATTGCCAGGCTGGGGGAGGGGATGGAGGCACAGAATCATAGAATCATAGAATCATAGAGCTGGAAGGGACCTCAGGAGGTATCTAGTCCAACCCCCTGCTCAAAGCAGAACTAACCTCAGCTATATCATCCCAACCAGGGCTTTGTCAAGCCTCAGCTTAAAAACCTCTAAGGATGGAGATTCCACCACCTCCCTAGGTAACCCATTCCAGTGCTTCACCACCCTCCTAGTAAAAAACTTTTTCCTAATGTCCAACCTAGACCTCCCTCCCTGCAACTTGAGACCGTTGCTCCTTGAATGAATGAGAATAGTGGGGATTGTGGGGAAATGGGACGCTCCGCCCCACCAGGCAGCAGCGAGAACCCTGCAGCCTTTGGGAGTATTTGTAAATCTGTAAGTGCCCCACGCACACTGGCAGAGGGGAGTTCAAAAATCAAAAGACAGACCATAAACCAGGATATCTTTTATTTAACAAAAATCCCATGGTTTTTCAGGGACAAAGTCAATGTTCTGGGATCTGACGAGTGATTTTAAAAACGCTTTTGGGGGTTGGTAACACTGCGAGCCAATTGGAGAGTTAAATATTGATCCTGTCTTAAACGAGGAAGAGCTACTAGGAACACAGGAAGGAGTTTGTCTCAAGAAGTGTGGGCATGAACATATTACGGATTCACAGTACATCCCAGGAGCCAGCTTGTGTCCTTGAATAATACCCGTGGAACTTGCATGCAGACACGTCCAACTTTACCTGGAGTTGGGGTGTAGTTTGTTTACAATGGGCCAGTATGGCGTCCTAGGGAAGACAATAACAAAACTTCCATTCCACTCACTGAGCCCACCGGCGTTATCCGCAATGAAATGAAATCCATTGCTGAAATCATTTATCCAGCCTAGCAGATAAAACACGCACATCCTCGGCTCTTAAAAAATTAATGAGGGCTGGAGCCAGCTTGACTCTGCAAAGGGCTGTGGCACAGATGAGAGATTGATGAGCTGAGAACAAGATGCCAACCATTTCCCCCATAATCTGTGGTTTTCCAGTCTAGGGAAAGGGACCCGGAGGCAGGGGTGAAGGATACACTCTGTGATAAGTGTTGCAGTGGGAAGTGAGAAATCTGAGCTCCCAGAAGGCGTGGGGGAAGCAATGTGCTGTTAAACAGGGCACAGTTCAAACAGAGTAACCACTTGACAGGCTTTTGGCAGCGGTTTGGGGTCGAAGCAGCGCTGGGATCAAAATACCTGTTATCGAATGCTACCCACAGGTACTGGGGAAGCACAGTCCACGCTTTGAAACTGATATTGTATTTCTCCAGTTGCTTGCAAAGAATATGACAAGGGACAGTGAGATGAAAGGGCAGATGATATGGAGAAATAATTCCTGCCCTTCGCTAAAGAAACAGTAACACCATAGGGTAAACAGAAAGACACACAAATCCAATTGACTTTTCACCACCTCTGCTATGGGCTTAATTGTATTTTTTCTGCACTTCACTGATGCAATGGGGTGGTCAGTCTCGTTTTCTAGATTCATTTTAAAAGCACAGGTTTTTGCAAAGTAAAAAATGAAAGAATGCATCGGGGCCCAGTGTTCCCAAGTCCTGTGATTTTCTTGGAAGACTCACAATATTTGGTGTTTTTCTTAATGCCCCAGCTCCAGGAGGCATGTGATCAGGTGAGAATCTTGGTTTTCATTTTTTTTTTAAAGTACCTTTTAAGCCCTCATGGTTGTGGGAGAAAAGCTTGAAAATGTGAAGCAAGTGCTCCCTGAAGGCTGAGAAATCAGAAAGGCAAGAAAAAATGCCCACGATTTATTACTTTAAAAAAAAAAAAATCTGATGATTTTTCAGCCAAACTCATGATTTCGGGTGCCCGACTCATGATCTTTGAATGGTCGGGTTGTCAATAGTGTCCCATGACACTGTCTTGTCAGTGACCGTTTCCATTGTCAGTTTAGAAGGTAGGTTTGGCAATCACAGTAGAGAATAGACACAGAACTGTGACTACAAATAGAAATCTGGTCATGGTTGGCTTGGAGCTTTTAAGATCTGCAGTGTTGGTAACCGAAACACAAGAGCGCTGCTTTAGCAGACAGCAACTGGAAAGTGAAGCTGCCTCTGTGTAAGAAGTGAAAGCTGCAGGCTAGGCCCTGATCCTGCAAGCAGCGGGGCAGACACATAATCCGACTCACCCGAGCAGTGCCTGAGACGAAGCCTCTCAGCTGGAGCATGCAGGCTCATGATCCACGTTTCCCTCGCTCAAGTGCAAAAATAAACAGCATTGGTCAGATTCGGTGCTGAGCCTCCTGAGAGACACAGGACAGAAGGTGCACTCTGAGAGGAGGGAGGAGAAAGGTGGCTTTAAATCCTGTTTGTTCCCTGGACTGGGAGCTGCTGTGGGGGACATAATGGTCCTCATCACAAGTTAGAGCAGCCCTTGGGCTGCTCTAGTAGAGGCAGTTTTCCCACTACTGCCTGGGGGCTGTACTGTTGCACAAAATCTCCACTCCTGTAAGCAATGCAGGCATGTCCTACCTCCGACCCCCCGACTCAGTACATCCCCTACAAAGGGGGGGAGCTTAGGGGCACTTACTTCAGTCCTACCTTGTCCTGCAAGGGGGATTTCTCCCCCAATCTGTTGAGGCTCCTTTACACCCCCAGAAGGATGCAGAGGAGCCAGAGATATAAACTGAGCCTCATCAATGGTGATATGCAGATATTAGACCTATGGAAACAGTGCCTATCTAATATGAAAAACTGTTTGCATTCCCTGTGCCTTTTCCAAGCAGCAGGGGTAAGAGAGTTTGAATGAGGAGTATACTGTTCTTTCCTGTACTGAATGAGCACAGCTACTCCTCTATACAGATACATCATTTTAAATCAAGTGTCTGAGGTTGCACTGTAAGATGCTAGATAAGGTTGCGCCAGGAATGAACCTTGATCTTTTTGTAACCCCAAAAACTCGATGGTTCAATACTTCTGCCATTCGCTTTGTCCGATGCAGATCCAAGTGCGTCCGTGGCCTGTCTCCAGGGCTTTATGCCCGCAGGGTAAGAGAGCTGGTCCCTATTAGACATCTGATCTTCCAAAGGAGTGGAGAGGAGACGCGAACTCTCCTCGTAAACTCCGCTGGCTCCTGGGGGGACAATGATGAGGACACTCAATAATATCCAAATCTAATAGAAAAATGACTCTGAGGAAGGGGCTTGGGTGTGTTTTCCTGGGACCAAGTGAACCATGCAGGAGAGAGACGCTAAGGACACCTTTGCACATTCCGAACGCGTCACGCTGACAGCGAACAGCGTTTCACACCAGTCTCTCCGCTCCATTACGGTTCCCAGTTTGTGCTCAAAATGCACATATGGAACCAGCGGGTCCCGGATCTTGCTTTTTTCTCCTCCCTTCACTCACTGTATCTTCAGAACAATGACAGCGGGTGGAATTGTCCACGCCGCAACCTAGTGCCCTGATGGGCTTGTCACACAGGAAGGTTTTCTCCGTTCCCAAGAGGGAGGGCAGGCCTCGATTAGCATTGCAATAAAGTGGATTGTGACCCCTGGGGCCCTCAAGCTTTGTTTTCCTTTGGGCTGGAACCTGGAAAGTGTCCCAGCCTGGATAGGATCCTAGGACCCATCCTAACTCTGGCCCAAATGTTGTCCTGCAAAACAGCCAAAGAAAACCCAGCAAAAGGATCTTCATCAGCCAGATATTCTCGATGTCCTCTCCCTAGTCCCATCGTGCAGATATTTGGTCAGAAGGCAGCAGCTCTAGTACATGAGTTAGTCAATCTTCCTTGCTTGTAGAAGGATTTGTTTCAATATCCCTAAGCCTGGGGGTTCTAGCCTAGATGATAAGGAGCATGGAGAGGCACCTTTCCAAAGCTGCAGAGCAGATGTTTGGTGTGGGGGCACTTCCATGGGCTGTGTGCAGAAATATAATTCTAGAATCCGGATTTCAGGATTTCACCAGTAAGGCATTAATGGGGCTAACGCGGCCGCACCTGACATTCAAGAAGGGACTCGCTCACCTCTTCGTGAGAATGGTGCTGAGGCTGCAGAGACCCAGCAGCTGCTGTCACCCATCCTGGCTGTGGCCAAGACAGCCCCATGGCCAGGGACCAGTGCCTGCATCACTACCCAGTGGGACAGCCACTACCAGAGTCCTGGCACTGTGGACTAGGAGGGGACAAGAGGCCCGAGCACATCCCCTTGCTTCGGTCGGGGCAGCTGCAGGGAGGATAGATGCTGCCTGGATTCTGGGGCCTTTGATGGGGTGCAGAGGTCCTGGAGGGATACGCAGCACTAGCTCCCCCTGCCGTCTCTAGGTTGTGCCCTGCGCAGGCAACGGGACATGTCCCAGGGCAGCTACAAATCATTCAGGGGCGGGATAGAATCATCCTTTGGGCTGCCAGCTGGACCCCTGAGCTAGGCTCCCCCACATATAGTGCTAAAAGTGGGGGGCCCAGCTCCACAAGGGTGTTGTTAGGCTGCTAACTGCACTGATTTCAGACAGGCTCTAGTTCCCCTAAACAGCCTCCTTGCTCAGAGAGCAGCAGCAGCTTGCCTTGTTACCAACAAACAGGGATCAGGTGTGATTACTAAATGTCTGCAGCTGGCAACAGCTGGCCGAACTAACCCTCCAAAGATGGCATCCCTCCCCCTCGCTTCTGCAGCCTGGCTGTTCATCTCTGCGGTCAGGTAAGAGTTTCAAAGCAGTAGAAAGGAGCATGGTGTCATCCTCCCAGAGCATAAAATAATGAAATGCTTTTATGTGGGAATCGGCTTGTTTTCAGTCAGAGGATTATAAAGATCAAAGGGTTGCATGGTGGATAATTGTAGGCCCGGGGAGGAATGGTATGTGTGAAATAGAAATGTAGTGTTCACACCAAACCAGGCCTCAGATCTGAACCCCCTGCTTCAACTTTTAAGCGTGGTCTGTAGCCCGGCTGAGGTCTGGGTCTTGCAGGCGAGCAAGTCCTAAAATCCCCTGTGTTTCTGTTTGAACTGTGGCTTTCAAGCACGAGGTGTTAGTTTATATGATTGGCTGCAAAATCTGGTTTGGGAGGGATAAACCAGCATAGCTTCTGTAGGGAAAAGTTGGTCTCCTTCAATCCATTAGAATTCTTTGTGTGTCAGCAAAATAGCGAATAAAGGGGAGCTGGCCTTTAAAAAGCCTTTGTTGGCGTCCATCACAAAGATATTAAGGAAACTAAGTAGTTGTGGGGTGAGTGGTAAAGGGCTGCCACACGTTAGAAAGTGGTGGAGAGACAGAAAACAGGGTAGGAATAAACAGTCAGTTCTCAACTAGGCAAAGGGTTGTCTGTGAGGTGAGCTGGGTTCTGCATTGGGTCTGGGACTATTTAATAGTGCTCTGAAAAGAGATGAACTGGGAGGAAGGATGATTTGCTGGTAAGTTATTTAAGATGAAAGAAAACCTGCAAGGGACCTACCCGGTTAAACAGGCAACATGACTGGCTGCTGAAATTCAGGGTTGACAAATGCAGGGTAGAGCAGAGGGGAAAGAATGACTTGAACTTGCCGCATGCACAGACACACACGCACTCAATGCTGGGTTCTAAAGTAACTGTAACCACGCAAGAAAAAAGACCTGAGGCAAGCCCAATGCAAACTTGTGGCAGGTGTGCTGCGGTGGTCAGGAAAGCCAACGACATGTAAGCATGAATACAGAATCGGATAGAAAATGATAGTGGAAATATTACAATGCCATTACCGAAATCAAGGGCACGTCCCTGTCTGGAATATCGAGCCCACCCCTGGGATAGATAGAAAGGGGCCAGAGATAAGCGCTGAGGAGATTGGAGGCCTGCAAAGACTTCTGCAACAGGGCAGTCTGAAAAGACTGGGCCAGTTTAGCTGTAGGGAGAGACAAACGAGGGATGTGCTGGAGATGGGAATGCTAATAAGTGATCTAGAGAAGGGGGAGAGAGTACTCCTGTTTGCCCTTTGTCTTTGGAGAAGAAGGAATTCAGTGAAATAGTGGCAACCAACTTAAAGCTGGTCAAAGGAATCTCTCTCTCTCTCTCTCTTTTTTATAAAGTAACATAATTAACTTGTGGAACCCTCTGCCACTAGATATCACTGAGCCCAAGATTTTACTAGGATTAAAAAAGGCTCAAACAATTTGATGGAGGATGAGGATACTTATCATAACTATGGAGAGAACTACAAAACATTAGGGACAAGGGGATATAAACTCATCTGGTGTCTTGCACAAGCTTATTTATTGGTTTAGGGGTTAGGCTGAAATTTCTGCTATGGGCTGATTATTCCACACCTGGCTAGTAGGGGGTGTCTTTCATCACCCTGAAGCAGCTGTTACTTGCCACTTTAATAGACAAGGTGCTGGACTACATAGACCACTCCTGTGCTACTGTATTTCCCAAGAAATATTTTTCTTCCTGGCACAGATTCACTATTATCCTTGACGTATGATGCCCTTTTGCAAGCATCTGGGGGTTTTCTAGAATGACAAGATATACATAAGAATGGCCATAGTGGGTCAGACCAATGGTCCATCTAGCCCAGGATCCTGTCTTCTGACAGTGACCAAAGCCAGGTGCTTCAGAGGGAATGAACAGGTCATCATCAAATGATCCATCCCATCGCCCATTCCCAACTTCTGGCAAACAGCAGTCCCTGCCCATCTGGCTAATAGACATTGATGGACCTATCCTCCAGGAATTTATCTAGTTCTTTTTTGAACCCCATCATAGTCTTGGCCTTCACAACATCCTCTGGCAAAGAGTTCCACAGGTTGACTGTGCATTGTGTGAAGAAATAGTTTCTTTTTGTTTATTTTAAACCTGCTGCCTATTCATTTCATTTGGTGACCCCCTAGTTCTTGTGTTATGACAAGGAGTAAATAACACGTCCTTATTTCCTTTCTCCACACCTGTCATGATTTTATAGACCTCTACCATATCTCTCCTTAGTCGTCTCTTTTCCAAGCTGAAAAGTCCCAGGCTTATTCATCTGTCCTCATATGGAAGCTTTTCCACACCCCTAATCATTTTAGTTGCCCTTTTCTATACCTTTTCCAATTCCGATATATCTTCTTTGAGATGGGGCGACCAGATCTGCATGCAGTTTTCAAGAGGTGGGCGCACCATGGATTTATAAAGAAGCAATATGATATTTTCTGTTTTACCTATCCCTTTCCTATATGTATATAGCGGTCACTTAACTCACACTGAAATGCAGCTGAATCTGGGGAGGGCATGTGGCAATTGTTACAATGGCACTGGTGATGCTATGTAACCATTTGGGGCCTTGGTTTAGAGGCAGGAAGCAGAGACTGTATCCAGGTAATTCTATCTCCTTGCTCTCTCTCCTTCCTGGCCGAAGCAGCCTCCATTTTCCATCCTTATCATACCCAGGGCAAGATATCCTGTCCCTGGTGTGCTAATAAATGCCCCTGGGGTGGCCAATTAGCCATTCTTCATGTAAAAGGTACCTTGCTCCATCCCCTCACCTGCGGCCTAATTGGCTCCTCTGAATGCTCACCCCTCACATGCTGACACAGGCTGGAAACAAGAAGTCTTTAGCTGAGCAATTAGTTGCTGCCACTGCTGGCTCTGCCATGAGATAATTGAGCGCTTTTAAGTGAGGTTTGGTTCTGAAACGTAGCAATTATCTCTGTAATGACTTGGACGTACCTTGCATGCTAACGATTTTTATTGCCACATGGAAGAACGTTCCTGTTTCATGGCTAACCTGACAGCGCTGGCGTATCTTGCCCTGAGCTAGAGCATCCAACTAAAGGGAAGAGGGGGCAGGAGGCCTTGCTGGTCCACTCTGATGAAAACGTCAAGTTTTGGGGGGTGAGTTGACCAGCTGGTGGTTTCGTGACCACTTGTCTGCTAGGAACGGGGCTGAGATCACACAGGCCACCCAGGCGCCTGGAATGACTTTACCACCAGAACCAGGCTGGGATCATGCCGGAGCCCGACAAGAGGAGAGTTGTCTATGGCGTGACCAATCCTTGGGTGCCCAGTCTGCCGCTCAGCTCCCCGTATGAATGCACATTCACGTTTTAAAGGCCGAAGCAGCTTTTGTGCAGTAGCAGTCTCCGTTAACCGTCACTAGCAGAAGGGCCGTAAGAGAGCCAGGGGAGGAGGATGGGATATGAACTTAAATAGAGCAGGGTTAGCCACTAGAGGGCAGCACAATTAAAAATATGAGCCCATCTGATTCCTTCCAGTCTGGAGAGCATTCTAAATATTTACTTGTCTTACTTAGCACCAGCTGAGATGGAAGCCCGGTGGTGCTGGGCGCTGTACAAACGGATGGTCACATGCAGTCCCTGCCCCCAAAGAACGTACAGACCCACTGGACGAGTCAGACAAAGGGTGGGTGAGAAAACAGAAGTGCAGGAAGGGACCTTCGCCACGATCCCCTGAAAGGTCGGTTCCAGAGCTGGGAATAGAATCTCGCGGATTTCGCCAGCTCTCTCGCGAGTTCATTCTTCATGTGTTGCCTGCTCCCCCGACCTAGGGTTGCCACCTTGGAAATGCAAAAAACCCATCCCCCTGCCACAAGCCAAGTCAGCCCCAACCACAAGGCAACTGTGCGATTTTTTTTTCCCCCTCTCACCCCCACTGTCCTCAACAGCGACGTATCACATCTAGAGAGAGAACACGTCTAGATCAGACTGATAATATCCCTTGTCTCCTGACTCTCGTGTGACTCAGACCCTCTCTCTCTCACACGCACAGGGTGAGTGACTTGCGTGGTGGTGGGCAGACAGCTGCTGTGTTTTCAACAGTTTTGATCTGTTACCACTTACGGAAGTGGGGACATGGCAGCATCTTGAGGCAGACACAGACACCGTTCACTTTAGCTATCCCCGGGTGTTGTGATAACAATGCAAATCTTCAGACCCACATTTAAAAAAAAAACAACCTAGGCAGATTAAATTATTTTTCTGGCAACTGGCAAATCCATTTTAAAAAAAAACCAAAAAAAACCCCACCCAGCCTGGATGGGCAAATATCAGTCAGGTGGTAACCCTTTCCCTCCCCCTCCACCCCCCCGGATGTAATACAGAGTGCAAACTCAAGAACCATATTTTGGCAATGTGGGCTGCAAAATCAAGACTCACATCATTTCATGAATGAAGACCTCTAGAGATGGCACATCCCTGTTCAGTCCTCAGACATTCCCTGGCCAAACCCATTGTGCCTGGGGAAGCAATGCCTCTTTTCTGTTTGTTTTCTGGACTCATCCATCCATCCAAGAGTTCTCAGGTTAAAAATACCACAGTACCTGTTGCTCCTTTCCTGGCCTTTGCCATCTTGTGCACAGTGCCATGCGTGGGGGCAGACAGTAACTGGTAATGGGACAAGGTCTTACGGCCTATCCAGTATATGACGGGAGAGAAACTATTACCATGGCACTCAAGAAGCAAAGGTTTTAATTTTAAAGCAGACTTCTGGAGCCAAAGATTAGCACAGAGTTGGCCTCTCCTGAACATTTGACACCGAAAACTACAGCTGCACTCCCGGGTGAAAGTTGTGGCTCTGCCGTGAGCACGCCGTGAGAACTAGGCTGGAGGGTGGGAAATGTGTGCGCATGTGACACGCGTTGAACTTCCTTTCTCCTGACCTTTCGAACAGCCGTGCAGCAGGTATGTCTCGCGCCGTGTTCCGCCCATCGCCAGTCCGCTGCAGGGGCAGTCAGCTGTTGTGCTAGAATGCTTTCAGTGGAGGTGAGGGTTGGTCTGGGAGCATGAAAGCAAATACCTGCAAATGCTTTTACCATCGCCCCACGGCTGGTGGAATTGTTAAAGCATTTACACAGCATCGGTTTGTGTGTGCGGTGCCTTTTTCTTCTACACTGTTCGTCGAGAGCCCGGAAACAGCCTCATGTTGTGACGTGACGTTTTATCTTAACGTGGCATCAGAACGTGGGCGGGGTGCTCCGTGACGCCCCAACGCACTGCCATGATGTTGTCATGCAAGTGCCTCGGCGGCACATGGGAGGGATTTGTCTTCCTGGAGAAATGTGCCAGCTCAAAAGCGAGCCTCTCTAATCACAGGCTAACAGCGCATCGGCCTCTGTGATAACAAAAGCCAACAGCAGAGGGTGGCATTTAAATCCTGAAAACTCCCCTTGCTTACAGCCCATGGGGGAACCTATGGCCTTGCTGGCTGCACATGGAAGAGGTTTTACATCTAAATCTGCGGCAAACATTCAGGTGGGTTTCCAAAACGCCTGGATTTTCCCTAGCTCTGGGCTAGCGGCATTTGGTTTACCCTGAGCCTCCGATAGAGAATTGGAGACAGGATGTCTACTTCAGACAGTTAGAGAAGCCGGGGCTTAGGGCGCTCCATCTGCCCTTGGGTTACCCATCGTGCTCTGCAAACCCTGGGGAATGTGCAAACCCAGTGGAGAATGTAGTTCGTAAGAACGGTCTTGCGTCACACAAGCTCATTGCAGGAGCTGCAGGCGTGAGGCTAGGGACACCCACTGGGATAAGAAAACAGGTTCGTGCACAGTGACGTTATGTACATGGCCCGATTCTGTTTTTCTGGGATGCATAGCACCTGCAGCTTTCCTGTCAGTGCTCCACACCTCTGAGAGCCGAGCTGGAAGTAACCCTGACATCTGGCTTCCTCCTGTCATTTAAACACCCAACTGTCACTTCTCTGGGGCAGGGACTCTCTTATTTTTGTGCTTTGTCCCGCGCTGAGCTGGCTGTCTGCTCTATACAAACAGTCTTGTCAGGAGCTGGTTTCACGGTCCCCCTGTCCCGGATGTTTCAACCACACCTACAAAAGAACTGAAAGCCGAGAGTGGGAATTGAAGCCAGTCCCTTGCTGAAAGAAATGCCCATTTCCCAGATGGCAAGATGGCCCTGCACTGCTCCCCTGGGGCACTTGAAACACAAGCAAGGACAGGAACAAGTTGTGTTGGTGGTTGGTTTTTGGTTCTTTTCCTCGTTGCCTGAGGGAACAAATAACTCCACGCTGCTTAGCCCTGAGGTGGCCTGCTTAATAACAGCTCCCCTCTAGTGGTGGCTGTTCCTCTCCAGCCCCGGCCTGACCCTGGCCGGGGAATGTAGCTGTGATCCACAGAGGGAAGAAAAGGATGGTGGGGTTAGGGAGCGAGGGGCTATTTTTGCTTTCCTACCACTGTCTAGGTAAACTCTCAGATGCTGTCCTCCCTTGCGGTGTGTTCTCTCCATTGCTTTGCAACGCTCAAGTGTTTACCATTGCCAAGCTGTGAGCAAACGGACTGGCAAGGAGAGAGACATTTGACCCCAGGAGATGTCCTCTGAGCAGCAGCTGAGGCTAATATTTCACCAGATGTCCCAGCTTTAACCCCTTAGCCACTTCCAGAAGCTCCATCTCAGTGTTGTCCGTGGCTTAAAGACACTCCGCTTGCCACAGCAGCCAGACAACAATGGCTAGTGTTCAAACTTGCCTGATAAGCAAATATTCTAGTTTCCCAAATGCCTTGGCACTAGATCAGGAGCAAGAGAACCAGAGAAGGGCGGGTGCATGCGCTTCCTGTGCGAGCCCGTATCAAAGATCAGGAACTAGTATTCACTGCCCTACGGGCTTTTCCAGTCGGTAGCATGGCTGGCTCTAGGCCTAGCTGGTATCCACATGCACCATGGTTAGTAATTATGGCACCTAACCACACAACACTTTTCCCCAGCAACCTAGACTAACGCATGATCCTGCGAAGGGGTTGTTACAGCAGGGAAGACAAGACCCCTGAAGAGAGTCCGTGTCAGCACGGTGGCTGGCCTTCCCGCTGTCTCTGCAGAGGGTGTCCTGGGGGGGATTGCTCCCCATCCTGTGTTTAGCTTGTGTGCATGTCCATGGGACAGCATGCCTCGTGGAGGGGGGGAGAAACCGTGGGACTGTCGGGACAACTCTGGCCAGAACGCGATGGCGGCGGAGGCCATGTGGTGGTTGTGGACATGCAAACACGGTTGTGTTGTGAGGAAAGTTGCTTTGTGGACACAACTCAGCTGTCTCTGGGGTGAGTTAGTCAGATGAGAGCACGCCCTGGTTATCAAAGCCTGCTATGTGTCTAGCGCAGATGGGGTCTTAGAGCAATTAACGGAGACACTTGCTGCTCTCAGTGGGAGGTGGTTGGCTTGGTCTGTCGAACACCATAAGAACTGGCATTTGGGCCCACCTCTGTGAAATCCCCCTCTTTGATCCGAGGCAGAGAACCTTGATTTGGCTCTGAACTCCCATAAAATTCAGAGCGGGTTGAATCTGGTTTGTGGCCTCCTCATCTCTGCTTCCTGAAGGTTAATCAGAGCTGTAGGAAACTGTGGGCTCAGTCTGCCTGGGCTTATGAGGAAACAGCCTCTGGGCTGACACTACTCATGCTGCCCTGGCACTGACAGGAGTCTGGAGTCTGCTGCCCTGGCACTGACACTGCACTGGCACTGACACTGGAGTCTGCTGTGATGGCACTGCACTGCACTGGAGTCTGCTGTGTTTCCACTGCACTGCACTGGAATCTACTGCACTGCACTGGAGTGCACTGGCACTGCACTGGAGTCTGCTGTGATGGCACGGCACTGCACTGCACTGCAGTCTGCTGTGTTTCCACTGCACTGGCACTGCACTGGCACTGCACTGGAATCTGCTGTGCTGGCACTACACTGCGCTGGAATCTGCTGCGCTGGCACTGCACTGCACTGGAACTGCACTGGAGTCTCCTGCACTGACTCATGCAAGCTGCACTAGGAGTCTGCGGTTCAAACGGCCTCCAAAGTGCCGCCCAAACTGCTGAGATGATTCATCTGCCCACATGGCAACTGACCCCTGTGTGACTTGCAGTTAGGGAGCAAAGCCCTGAATTGTCACCAGCCGCTTGGGTTCGCTGGCGTGGATTGTGGAGCTGAGCCCCCTTCTAGTGAACTCCGCAGTGTTTTTCTGCATATGTTGGGAGGCTTTGGAGTTGGAGTCTTGTGTCTCTGAAAATGGAGAAACAGATTCTGTTTGCTGGGGGCCAGATTCCTCTCACTACAGGCCTGTACCACCTGTAAGATAACCCGGGCAGAGGCAAGCTGCAGAGAGCCTGTGTGGAGTGGGAGAAAGGTGCATTCTGCAACTGCCATGCACTGCAGAGTTGTGGTCTGCCAGGTCCTTTCCATGGCAATGCCCTGAGGTGAGGCTGAGGCAAGAGGATTTGTGACTACATGGACTGGCTGGTCAAAGCACCCCTGCAGAGAGCAGAGAACAAGGGCTTGTCCTGTGGTCAGCTCTGTGCAGAGAATAAAGAAATCCCAAATGCACAGTGCCTTTTTTTTTTGGCCGGAGTCATTAAAGAGCCCTTGGAGATGCAGATCAGGCTCCGAGAAGCAGCTAAAACATGTTGCCAGACTGAATCTGGCAGAGGCGGCTGCAGAAGATGCACCAGACTTGGAAACGGGGTGCACAGAAAGATGAGAGATTCTGCAACATAGGTAGCTGAAGGAGCTGTATGGGGTAAGTTGGGAGTGCTATACAAACCAGGATGGAGTGAGTGTGCCTAGTAGAAGGTGAGCTGCCTGCCCTGCCTCCCAAGTGACAGATATTATGCAAATGGATGATGTCCTGCAATGTTAAGAAGAAGAAGAAATCGACGTAACCAAAGGGAGAGCCAGGAGACAGAACCAAATGGGACATAAATCATATGTTTCTTAAATTCAAGACTATAAGCAGGACCTGAGATTTTCCTCTTACCAGGATCCGGGCAGAGCCGCAGTTAGGAGAAAGGAATCCACATACACACACTCGATATTTACCAAACTCTACAAACATTACTCTTGAAATGTACACAACCTGCTAATAGTAGGTTCTTCATACTGCATTTGATTGCACAAGGAAATCTGCTTTCTTTAGCCCAAATTAACCTGTGGAACTTACTGCTGCAGGATTTTATTTAGTGCAAGAGCTTAGTAGAATTGAAAACAAATTATTTGTATTGGTATGAATAAGAACAACATCCTCAGTAAACCCTGATGGCATAAGAAAGTTGTATGGGTTACAAATCCTTGTGCTTCAGAACAAAAGGCAATCTCAAATTGTTGGGGGAGGGGTTTGAGAACACACATCCCTGTTAGGCAGGTTATTCCATAGTTATGCATCATTATGGGGTGCCTTGTATCTTCCTCTGAAGCAGCTGTTGCTGGTCATTGTTGGACCCAGATGCACCATTAGGAATTGTCACATTGGATTGTACCATCTTGGGACAAGCTTTATGGAGAATAGACATGTGTGCTTTCTTACACCACACATAGCATCATAGAATCATAGGAATGGAATGTCCTCATGAGATCATCTAGTCCAGTCCCCTGCACTTATGGCTGTGAACCACTGATAACTGGTTGCAAACCGTTCCCAGAGAATAGTTATGCACCCACCTTATAGTAGCTCCGTCTAGGTTGCATTTCCCTAATTTGTTTATAAGGTCATGCGAGAAAGTATCAAAAGCCTTACTGAAGTCAAGATATACCATATCTACCACTTCCCCCCATCCACAAGTCTTGTTACCCTGTCACAGAAAGCTATTGGTTTTTTACCAGTCCATGCTGACTCTTACTTATCACCTTATTATCTTCTAGGTGTTTGCAAATTGATTGCTTAATTATTGCTCCATTATCATTACCAGTACTGAAGTTAATCTGAATGGTCTGTAATTCCCCGGCTGTCCTTATTTCACATCTGAGTACCTTTCATGTCTGTCAAAGACGTTGGTATCTTTTTGTTTTCCCACTTGAAATCTGACCTCAAGCCATTTTAAATCTTGCACAGTAAAACTTGGTAAAATAAATAAATCCAACATGGCCACTTTCCACCTCTAACTTCCACGAATCCACCACGGTGCTGGCTATTGTCTAACATTTCCGAAGAGACCCAAGGAAAGCAGATAGCTTCCAGCCAGCTGCAGATTCACAAAAGGATGTTCTTTCCTCTGTCAGTTGTTGGTTTTTTTTTTTAAATCAAATAGTTTCCCTTGAATTAACGTAAGTAAGTCAGGGCCTGATTCTGTGGGGCAGTGAGCACTCGGGGCTCCCTCTGCTGTCAGTGGAGGGTGCTTAGTTCTCCACAGGATCAGGCCCTTAAGCTCAATGCCCCCTGTCTCCATAATGAGCTCCTATGTTCCTGCTTGTGGGGAGTCCAGGGGTGCAGATTTCGGGCCCAATGAGTCAGGGTGTGACTGCCGCACACACACCTGATGTGCGCCACCCGGACCCAGCTACCATGCACTGCACCCTCCATAGTGCCCTTTGACCTAGGGCTGTTTCAGACACACGTTGAGGGCTGGATCTTCAGCGGGTGTCAACGGGCGTCCATTGACGTCAATGGAGCTATGCTGTTTACCTCAGCTGAGGGTCTGCCCCATGCTTTGCTGTAGGCAGCTGTTCTGTCGCGAGGCTAAAACCGGCTCTCGACATGAGACACGGGGGCTGGAACGATGCAATTGTCTCTTCCCTTTGTAGCCATGTGAATTTTCTGCTCTTCGGATGGGCTTTCAAAGCGCAAGCTCCAAGGGTCACCAAGGAGAGCTAGGATCCCCCTCCTGCAACGATGGCATTGCAGAAAATTGCCTCCTGAGCATGGCTCAGACTGCCAGCATTTATACAAGCTGCCCCGCTGCCGTAGGACTTGTGTGCTGTTTACACGCCGATCCCAGCTGGCTGCTACGGTCACATAAGCAGGGAACGGCCTCCAGCTGAAAAGCATGCATCTGCTGTCCTGGGTGAATTGGCACCAGTGTGTTTAGTGGTCCAAGCACATGTGTTTTATTAGCCTTTTGGACAGGAATTACCTCTACGGTTACCCCTGCAAGGGGGAAAACTTGAAGACTGGCCCAAGCCAATAGCCAAAGTCAAACACCTTTGAACTTTAGGGATATTCAGCATCTGTATCCTGAGCTAAATGGTTCCCTTGCCTTGTCCCTGGTGCAGAAAGAGTGGGTCGAAGGCCAGACGGCTATAACCACAGCCTTTTTCCTCTGTGTGTATTGTACCTTTGCTCCAAACCCGCCTCCTCTCCAACAGGTCCCCCCTGACCACCACCCATTCTAGTCTCTTCACGGGCCCCGTTCGTGAACTTCTCTTGGCTAGCTGATTTTGCATATCTTTAAAAACTGCTCAGCTAGACACAAATCCAGGCCATTTCCCAGGCAGGCTGATAGAACCTCCTTTATCATGTTATGCACTCAAGGCCACTCTCTTTCTAATACAGCCAATCAGATGAATCGGAGCCTCCGGTTCTAGTGCCTCCTAAATGCTGATGTTATAGTCTAGATGCAAATTCTGGGTCTCAAGGATCTTTCTAAAGTTGGGAAATTCATCCAGGATGAAAGACTAGGCATTTGGGAAATGTCTGTCTCTCTCTCTTTAATGTGTTAACTGGTGTAAATTATGGAATGTACCATAGGTGTATTCCTTAATTGCTCAATAAGACTTGGCTTTGACTTCTGCGACGAACCTGCTGCAATCTATACCTGCTCTTTCATATGCCACCCAGGAGCCAGCCCAACTTTGTTGTGACACGTACAGTAGCTGAGGTTTAAAATCCAGTGGATCTGAGCCAAACATTTCCAAATGGCCTCCCATTTTGTTCCTCTTATTTTTGGGTGCCCAACTTGACATAGCTTGGTCCAGATTTTCAGAGGTGCTGAGCACTTCAGGTGACCTAGGAGAATATGCAGCTTTCCTACACCATTAATCTGAATGAAACACACTGAACAGCTTAGCACATTGAAGACTAATGGTTACTAAGCAACAGAGTTGAGAATAAATAAAATAAAGACTATTTTGTTGAAATAGGAATTTCTGAGGAAATGTCAGTTTCGGGGAGTTTTGGCGGGGCAATTCAGAAATTTGTGTGGGCTGGGCAAAGGGTTTTTGTGTGTGGTTTTTTTCAATTTAAAACTTTCTTCTGAATGTCTGTCTGAAATTCAAATATTTCAATGCAACTATGAAAAACGTAGTAGAAAATGTTTGTTGGGATTTTAAAATATTTTTTATTTTGTCAACTTTATGTGGGGAGGGGGAAAGGAATCTTTGCTGATCAGCACTATTAGCCCACTTCGTTGTGTTTTGTAATTTTAAAATGATAGTTAAGAATAATAAAAAAAACCTGGGTCTGGTTCTCTTTCATCTTGGTGTAAATCAGGAGTCATTCAATGGAGTTTCATTGAAATAAGAACCTCACGAGAAGCAGTGTAGCCTAGTGGATAGATCACTGGTCTGGGGGACTGGGTTCTCTTCCCAGCTCTGCTACTGGCCTCCTTGGTGATGTTGGGCAAGTCACATCCCCATCTGTAAAATGGCAGTGATACTGACCTCCTTGGCAATGTGCTTCGAGATTGTCTGCTGAGGACTAGATAATTCATGAGCCTGAATATCTGCAACTCCCTCTGGAGTCCATGAGGATCAGACCGTAAGCAGGAAGAGAATCAGATTCCGGGAATCGCCTGGCTCCCCATCCAGCAATGTTCTAGGATTGTCGATGGGCCGGGCGGGAAGGAAGCTCTGGCTGTTGTGTCGTTTAGATCTTTAAAATTGCCGAGGGCTGAGTGGGACTGAGAAGCAGCCAAGGCAGCGAAGATTGATTGGTCGGTTGCCTCGAGGGCTGGCTGGGGTTGTATTTCTTGTTCTTACCCTAACAAACTTCTACAGAATTGTAAATCTTAATATGCTTCCTGAACAGGAGACTACTTCAAAAATCCACCCTCCACCCCCCTCCCGGCTGCCCCTTGACTCAATGCACCGGAGTTCCCATTGGCTCAGTCACACGCTGACACACATGCTGGTGAGCGCAGCCTGGAACAATGGCTGAGTTCAATTTAGCCATAACTCATTTCTGACACCGTGCAACAGACGGACTGTCCCTGCGTCTCTGCCTACCCAGCAGGGACACTGGCCATGCCCTGCCAGGGATAGGTCGGTAGGGGTCAGCTCCGATTAACATTGCAGAACTACATGCTGGCCCTGTCGGCAGCAGGAGATTTTAACCAGAGGCCTGTGAAGGGAAAGGTCAGAGGATTCACCCGGCCAGCCTGTCAGAAGCAAGAATGAATTGGTCTAAGTTTTCCATGTCTTGGGGCAATTCCACAGCACCAGTCCGGCTATTCTGTATGCCCTCTGCTACTTCTGGGAATGGTATGGATTCACCAGCGTGACCTCGCGTGCATAGTACCTATGAGGTCATGCCGCACGGGGGATGCCATCTTACAGATTGCACTGCTCCGTCCCTGCCGGAGTGACCTCACGTGCACCATGGAACAGCGCCTTGTGTGGTCAGGAGAACAGCCCTGTCCAGGACCCTAGAGGCTCTTTGAGTGCACGCGTTAGCGTGAGCAGAGCTGGCATATGTACATCTAAGCGAGCTGGGAATTGCAGCTCCCAGCTGCAGCGCAGAGCTGCGCACAGACCCATGACACAGAGGTGGCCTTAGAACAACATGCTGAAGTGACGCCCTGCATTTAAAGCTACAGCGTTGACAGGAAGTTAAGGGGGAGGTTTTCAAAGTTAGAAATGGGATCTGAGCATCCAACTCATGGTGATTTACAGTGGCCTTTGGAAATCTCCTCCTAAAGGGATACTGTTGAGATGCAAATAATTAAAACCTCGGATTTGTGCCCCGGGCACATGGGTTTCCATAGGAATTTAGTGTGATGTGTGGTGCTATGCAACTGTTGTGATTCTGGGTTTTCGGTTGTGTTTTTGTGGGTGTGTGTGTGTTTGTTTGTTTTGCGCTGTAGTGCAGTTAAGAATACAATGAGAGCTGGATAAAAAAATGGGGGAAAGGTTTTGTGAAAAATTTCAAGTTGTTGCCATGTCCGAGGGTTCAAAATGGACTCAAGCTGTGAATTTTATTGTTGAAATGATTGAAAATTTTACTTCACCAAAAATCCCCACATTTTCTTACTGAAAAGTGAGTTTTTTGGTAAATGACATACTTGGATAATGATTTCAATAAAAACATCCATTTCAAACATGTCCTGCACTTTTTTGCAGAAAGCAGAAAATGTTGCTGAGTTTTTGCCAAATATTTTGCTTTTGACAGTTTTGTTTCCTTTCCCCTCCCCACTCCCCCACACAAAATCCAACCTTTTGTGCAAAGAAATTCAACTTTCTTTAAACACAACATACCGCATCTGGCAGAAAGGGCTCAGCCCCTCAGAGAACTGGGCCCTTGCATTTGAAGGCCAGAAGAGAGGAGGACGATCATCCCATCTGCTCTCCTGCACGATGGAGAAGAGTGAATTAGATTTTTAAAGTGTTACATTTGAAGGATCTGTTTGGATGTCATTGGGTGGTGAAATTAGATTGGCCATATTTGCTTCCTTGTTCAGTTTACCAAGGCCAGGTGAAAATCCCCAGAAGAAACCATTTTTCCTTTTGAAGGTTTTGGTGAAGAAATACATTCCACGACACCGTCGTCTCGTTTTTTAAAAACAAACCAACATATTTTAGGCCTAGTTCGACTTGGCAGCGCCCTCTTTTAAACTGAAACCTTCCAGTTTCAGGCAGGTTAACTCACTCAACTGCATCTCTTCTTTCAGGAATATTGTAGTAGCTACAGGCAACAGAGAATTGGCCAAGCAAGTTCTTTTCATCTGTCGTCCTCTTCCTCCTCGACTACCCCTCGGTCCTCGCATGATACCAGAGAGAAAGCTAAACTGTAACCTTCAGCTGTGCCTCACTAATACGTTATGGTTTTCCTCCATCCAGCTGTGGCTTGGACATAGGACATAGAGAGAGGAGAATCGCTTGTCTGGGGATAACTTAGGACTCTCCTGTGCAAACTTGCTCTCTCTTGAAACACACCGGGCAGACTCGACTAAGATCTATTAAATAATAAGGCACCCGCCCAGCATCTGAGACAGAAATAGATGCTCTTCTCTGTCCCCAGTGGCCGCTTCCAGCCCCCATCTCCCCCAAGTCTAACCCCTTCTCTAATGTCCCTGTTCTACAGTTTGCAAGTTGTCACTGCAGAACTTCCCAAGAGCTTTTGCCCAGAAGCTGTTCCACAGCCGTGCCCTGTCCTAAATTGCTGCTCGCCCTCATTCCCCGTTTGCTGCATGCTCCTCTGAGATGTGGTGTGCACGCTGCAAGACGGCCGCTCCGCAGACAGTGCCGTTAGGAGTAGCCGGCTGCGTAAGCGAAGGCTGCTCAATGCAGACAGCTCCTCCACTGAGCAGTGTGGTCAAGGGGGATCCAGGGCGTTATGGACCAATCCTCACCCCCATTGCTGCACTCTGCCTCTTGCCCCTCCCTGAGGTTTCTAGTCCATTGGAGACTGGGGTGGGCAGAAGCTGGGGCTGTCTCATGGATGGTTGGCTCCAAACTTAGAAAGGTCTTCAATGCAAATAACTGTGTATACACATCCACACACGTGCGCACTTTATGTACCACCTCAGTTTCCCTTTTACTGCACTTAAAAAGAAAAAATTGCTTCCACTCTGAGAAGTGAAGTTGTAGGATCACAGTAGCTAGTAGACAGAAAATACCGACTCTGTTGACTCAGAGATCCATCCCCCTGCCAGACCACTCTGGTGTCCTGAATAGAGGATATCAGCTGTTCAACCACGTTTAGTCGTAGTATTTATTTGTGTTCTAGCAGTGTCTAGAGCACACTTCAGGGCCCTTCTGTGCTGGAAGGTGCAGGTGGTGAAGAGACCGCCCTGGTTTTAAAGAGTTCTTGATCTAGGCTAACTAGACCCAACCAGTGGATGAAATGGGCGAGGGGGTCTAGATGGTGGAGAAGCAATCTGAGTTCACAGCAGAGATGATAGAAACGTGCCAAATATTTTTAGATTTTTTTTTTTCAAAATTTCTAGCGAAAATTTTTCAGATTTCTTTTTTTTGGACAGAAAAATTGAAACCAAAAACTATTTTCAGTCTCTGAAAACAAAGTGAAACTTTTAACCAAAAATGTTTTGGGTTAGGATTTGTTATTTATTTCTTTATTTTAATTTAAAAACCTGGCAAATTGTCCCTCTGAAATATTTAACATTTTCCATGGCGGTGGGGGGGGGAACCGGGGAGGTCAAGAAGTCCTTTTTCTTTGTGCTATGGTGACGAGATTACAGCCAGCTCTGGTGCCTGTTAACACAAGCCGGTTTCCATGGAGACCAGCTATGATGTCCTCCTCTCTCTCCACTCCCCTTTCAGCCCCGATGGCTTTATTTCCGTCTAATGCCAGCTCAGCGTCAGGCCCTTCATCAAGGGGTTGCAGTGGCACTTGCGGAGGCTTCACCACTGCAGAGAGAGAGAGACAGCCCCTGCTTCCCTTTTCTTAAAACGCCCACTCCCGCGTGCCGACATTCACATCTGTCAAGGGCACCAACAGGTGATGCCTTCCTGCTCCGCACCATGCCCGGGCTAGAAAAGGCTGCTGTGAGGGGAACGCTTACAAATAAGGCCAGGTTTTTGTGGCTGAGATCAATGAAGCGTTTTTTTATTTATACCCACACGCACACGCTGATGTGTATGTTACAATGAATTCAGGGGACCGGCGGGGACTTTCCAGAAAGGATTAGCAGAACGTGTCTCAAACCAGGTGACGCAGGGAGCTTGTTGTGTGCTGCCTTGGCCTTAATTAGGGCCCTGCATCATATAGAATGCTTGTTAGAAGGGCTTGCGTGGATGAAGAAAAATGTACCGTGTTTGGGCCGGATCCTGCCGTCCAGGCAAAGATCCCACTGACTTCAGTGGGGAACCTAAGCAGGACTGGGTCCAGTCACCTCTGCTGTCAGGGCATTTATTATTAGACATCGTGGCAGTGTCAGGATTGGACCAGCATTGCGCTGGGCACACGCCGTGAGGCCCTACCCCCAAGACCTTTCAACTCTCAGAGAACAAGTGATGTACACAGGTGATGGTGGGAGGAGAGAGACATTGAGCTGTACCCAGCTGGCAGACACAGCTAGGCAGTAGCCGTCGCCACAAACAAGGGGGGCTGTCAGGGTGCATAGGGATTTCAGGGTCCACCTCAGCCCCTGCCAGGATAAATCTGCCGGGATCACAGATCTGATCATGTTCTCCCCAGGCCCTCCCTTGTTTTCACAACGGCCACTTCCCTCGGTTCAGATGGGGCCAGTGAGCACAGGCAGCTGGTATCTGCCTCTACAAAATAATTCAGCAGGATGCTTCCATGCACCTTAACCCGACGGGTGTTTCTGTCCATCCCCCTAGTCCCTCGCCATCAGTAAATGGTGACGTTGTCTGACAACCACTCACGGATCAGTGGCTGCAGATGCATGCAGGGCGGCCCAGCGCTTCTCAGTGTGTGAAACAGAGTGTGTGTGGGGGGGCCGTAGAAGGAAGGAAGGGAATAGCTACTAATGCACTAGTAATCCAGTTTGGGGGGACAGGGGCTGGGACTCTGGGGTAGCCTTCAGTACTTCAGTGGGCCTGGCTTCTTTTCTTGACTTGACCGTTGGCTCGCTGTGTAACATTGGCCGAGTCACCTTCTTTGCCACTGTTTCTCTGCTCACCTTTTGTCCAGTCACATTCTTTGGAATGGGAGGTAAAAGTGACTGAGGAGCCTGTTGCATTGACAATCAATGGGATTTAGACTCCTAAGTCACTGAGGTACTTCTGTCAATTTTACCTAAGACAGCCTTACCATGTGCTCATACAGTGGCTGTCACAAAGGGGCCCTGATCCCACTAGAGTCTTAATACTACTAGTAACTGGGGTGTAAGAGACCCGGGTTCTATTCCCCGCTCTATCACTGGGTTGCTGGATGACCTTGAGCAAGTCATGTCCTGGCTACGTGGCTCAGTTTCCCCATCTGTGAAATGAAGAGCATGACATTGGCCTTATTTGTAAAGCACTTGTGATCTCCTGATGAAAAGAACTATACAAGAACTAGGTGGTACCATTAATCATTACTACAGGTTATAATGGTACTGAGTGATGGGCAGACTCAAAAACTCCCAGTTCCATGTGGGTAAGCATCCTCAGCTTGGAAAGTGGGGCTGACAGATCTCATGAGAGCAGCCCCTTTTCTCTCTCTCTCTCTCTCTCTGAATTTAGTTAAATGGTGTGACTCCAAAAACCAGAAGCAAGGTGGGCAGGAAACAGAGCCAGACATTTTAGAAGCTTCAGTTCAAATTTAGTTCTAACACATGGGCAAAGATGGGAAATCTCTTTAAAGTCTATTACAGCTGCCCTGCAGGGTTATTTCTCATCTGCAGCGTCTCTCTCTCTCTGTTTTCATGGTAAGGATCTGAGTCACATGCCTGTTATGACTGATGCCATCACAACTGGGCAGTACATAACATGTTATTGGTCAATGATACCTAGCAACATATACAATATTCCGCATTCTGTGAGCTTCTCACATTTACTGCCACTGGCAGTATTTAGCAAACAGACTGTATTACGCCGTGGTTACCAGCAGACATAACTTAGGACTTCTGTGTGTGGTTTACCGGCTGCTTAGGATGCACCATGAACTCCTCACTACTATTGTGCTCCTTGGGAATTCAGGGTTTTCCTAGAATCCACCCAGAATTAGGGCTGGCTGGGAAACCAGAATTATGTTCTGCAAAAATGTCAAGGTTTCAAAATTGGTTTTTGTTCCTCAGTGAGACCTTCCAAAAATGTTGGTTTTCGGGAACGGGGAGAATCCAAGAGCGAAGAAGAGACACTTGAACCTGGGTTTCCCCCCTTCCAGGCGAGTGCCTTAAGCACCAGGCTATGAACTCAGCCTCCCTGCCTCTGGCCCAATGAATAGTAAAGAATTTATACAAAGATGAACAGTTCCAGCAGGAATGGTTGAGACAGGCTGTGTCTACAGGACGCTTGCTGGGCTGTGGAAGACTCCAGTTCAAATCCTAATCGGCTTGTTTCAGGGCAGGAATATCAACGGGGGGTTTCCTACATCCCAGCAGAGTCTCTTCTTCCCCCCACAACCCTACTTTGATGAGAAATTCCATTCTGGGCTTAACAAACCTTCCAGACAAAAGTTTCATCCAAACAGATCCATTTGCTCAAAAAGTTTGGTTTGTCGAATCCGCATTTTCCAATGGGGGAAGAAGGGGGAATTTCATCGACAAATTCCCAACCAGCTCTGGTCACAACAGCAGCTTGCCCCAGCAATGCTTTCGGCCCCCGCCAGTTCTCAGTTATAAGTCTCTGGAACTTCCCCACTACTGACTACAGTAGGCCGGTGAGATCAGTAACTTTGGGGGCAGTGCAGGTGCTGGGAGACAGATACTTCAGCATCTGGGACGTGACAATGGGAATCCTAGTGCTACCCTGTGCCATGGATGGAATCTGCCACCTACCGCTTCTTTGTCTGCCTTGTCCTGTCTCTGCTCATGTCTGTCAATCATTTCCTGTTTATGTGTTGCCCAAGGAATCGTCGTCTGGTGGGAAGTGGTGTAATGCAAGAACAAAAGGCTACTCGGTGAAATAAAAGACCGCACACTTCAACAGATCAAAGGAAATGTTTGTGCTGTACAGTGGGGCTGGATTTTGATACCCGGACTCACGGTGAATAGTACTTTATTCTAAGAATAGCCAGTGGCACCGCTTGTGGGGCCGGGTGCAGAATGTGGCCCTGTCTGACTAATCGTGGAACTATATCGTCTGACGCAGGGCCCAAGGTAAATGGCTCGGTTAGCTTAAAAAACGGTTAAGGTGGAATTTTCAAAAGTGCTAAGAGTTGGTGTGACTCGGCACCCGTTCACCCAGGAGAGGAGATTGAAAAAACTGGGTCTGTTTAGGCTGGAGAAGAGAAGACTGAGCAGGGGACATCACAGTTTTCACATACATAAAAGGTGGTTACGAGGAGGAGGGAGAAAAGTTGTTCTCCTTAATCTCTGAGGACAGGACAAGAAGCAGCGGGCTTCAATTTCGGCAAGGATGGTTTAGGTTGGACATTAGGGAAAAACTTTCTAACTCTTGGGGTAGTTAAGCACGGGAACAAATTGCCCAAGGAGTTTGTGGAATCTCTGCCATGGGAGATTTTTAAGAGCAGGTTAGAGACACACCTGTTAGCGAAGGTCTAAATAATGCTCGGTACAGCCTTGAGTGCAGGGGACAGGACTGGATGACGTCTCAAGGTCCCTTCCAGTCCTGCACTTCTATGAGTCTATGTCAGTGATAAGAGCCCCATCGACTCCAGGAGGTCAACACCAAGGTCTTCTGAAAATCCCATTCTTAGGCTTTAAAAAAACAATCCCATAAGAATAGCTTCTGCCGTTATGCTAGCTAAGATAAGAAGAAACAAGGACCGTCTGCATAGACGGATCGCCCGATGGGGCCGGCCCACATCTGGGACTGCTGGAGAGGTAAGTGGGAAGGGCAAGATGCACTGTGCCTAGAGAGGGAAGTGTTGACAAGTGACAACTCCACAGCTCTTTAGTTCCAAGGACCATAACAAGCGCTTGGAAATCTGTCCCTGAGCTCTGGCCCAAAAACCAGGGAGCCACAGGAGAAAAGCATCACAGGCAGGGAGTAATACAGTGCAAACTAAACAGGCCTGAGCCCTGTGACTTATCGTCCTCCTCGCTGTCACAGCTGTATCTCTGAATCTTGCTTTCACCTACAACTCAGACCCCCAGGCACATCCCTTTTGAACGTGGCCCTGTACATCTCTGATGGCTTTAGCCCCAGAGCTGGCCTCCTGAAGACCCTGGGGAATGTATCTCGCTTTCAGGTGGAATCTCCCATTCATTGCACGGGAGGCAAACCCCACCCCACCCCTATGACAGCTTTCCCCCCCACTTGCTGAGTTTTCCACCCTCCTGTAGGGCCTGGCATGGAAGGAGGCAATCTGGTTCCATGACTCGTTCTATAAAAGCCCCCGTCTCCTTGGATCCCATTTCTTCCCCGCCTCTCTTGTTGTATGAACCAACTGGTTCCTCCCCCCATGCCGGAGCTTCATGCATAATCTACCCAGTCCTGCAGCTCCCTGATAGTTAGATGACTCAACTCATTGGTTTCCGGAGCTGCAGGATCGGGCCCCTGGTTTAAAGCCAATTTTCTGAGCGTGACCCAGTGAGTCCATCTGTAAAGCTGACCCTGCTCCGGGGCTCTCCTCCCACTGGGTCTTGCCCAGAGACTCCCCTGCGTGTTCGTGTTGCCGTGACGGGTGCTCCAAATCCGTCACCCCGAGGGAAGGTGGATGGGACGCTGCAACCTGGAAGCATGGACCGAGGACACGCTGGCAAATGCACTCCGCGTTGATGAGAGGGCACCACAATCCTAGGCCCATGACAGCGTGCAGAGGGAATGTGGTGAGAGCAAAACAAATGAATGACCCGTGCTCTCTTTTCATTTGCTCTGGGGGCCCCGGCAGCTGTTCCCCTTGACTGATGGATGGCAATCTTGTCCAGACACCTCCATGCACCCTCCTCCCCTTCCTCTCATCTTTCACCCCCTGCTGTCGCTGCACGTGTTCCCTGAATGATCCTCCTTGGAACAGCGTCCTTGGCAAAAAAGGCAGTGATGCCGTCCCAGTCACTTTGGGGTGTTAAAAGGCCCGTTGGCCCTGCTGTCACCTGTCTCCCTCACAATTCACGTTTGGGCTCGGGTGTTTTTACAAGCTTGTTAAAGAGGGTGGGAGGCTGCTCGCCAGGAAAGACACGGATGCAATTAGCAGCAGGCTGCCCGGGGGGTAATGTAGTTTGTCTTTCCTCTGGCTGCAGCTCCGTGGTGTGTCGCTGTTCTGCTTGCAGCACTGGCTGGAGGGCCGGGAGCAGCAGCCATCGCTTGGGCCACGTCGCCCCTCAGCCGGTCGCCTCTCCAAGCATTTCTCCTCCGCCTTGGTGTGAAAGTGCAAGGCGCTCCAGGGCTGCTATAACATGTCCCCGACTGCAGCTCTTGGAGGTAAAGTCACTGGATCAGATAGCTGGTGGTTTCTGGGGTTAGGGATAGAATGACAGCAGAAGATGCACAGATTGCAGTGCAGGCACCAAACAGCAGCTGTCTGACAAGGTTCCCTCTGCCAAGGACCGCTTCTGATTTACACTCCTGCTCCCGGTTATGAGTTCAAATGAAGAGCACACATTTATTTCCCCTTTGCTTTTTTGTGTTAGATCTTCTGTCACTTTCTGTCTTCTAATCACTGAGATGTGGCTGTATTGTGGGTCTGTTAGAGATTAACCCAACGGGTCTAAATGATCTTGAAGGTACCGGGCATTTGATGTCCCAGAGCAGGTCTAAAGTTTGCAAGTACCCATCTCTGTCCACCCCCAGTTTTACATCTAGGCCTTCCTGACCCCAAACACTCCAAGTCTGAGCTGTTCAAAATCCAGAGCTGAGCTCCAAGTCCAATGCTTGGTTTTGTTTCACTTTAAAATCTAGCTCTGTATGTTCACTTTCTGTTCTATGGAGGCCCAGAAGTGTGTGTGCGACAGGGAAAGACTTAACCAAGACAAATCTTAGCCTTTTGTGTTGCCCTCTGTGTTTTTGATTCTAAACTGGCTGTGGAGACATTCATGGCTTTAAAATTCTGAAGCATGAATTCCACCTACCCTGCAAAAACACAGGGTGTCTCTCTTTTACAGGACCCCCGTGTTATTCTATGGAATTCACCCAGTGGGCAGAAAATTTCCCACAGCACAGCAGAAATGTTAAGGTTTGAGGACTGTAGTTTTCAGCTGCCTCTTTTTTGGTTGTGTGTAATATTTTGTAGATTGGTTAACTTTTGTCAACAGCACCTAGGTAAGGCAGTAGGGTTAGTGAGGTTTTGTTGGGACTTTCCATGTCTTTAAGTATCACACAACACCTATGTTTTGTGTCCCCTGCCCCCACGCTGGTCGTGCCACATAGAAGTTAACAACCTGCCACCGCTGCTAGCTAATGGGAGTTGCTCCTTTGCTCCAGTCCATTGTACCAGTCCAGTAGCTGTCATTTTACTTTTTGTTGTCTGTTGAGCAGGTAATGACTTCTTTTCTAGTCATATTTCTTCTGGCAGGCAGCAGGGGAGGATAAAGCAGTTGGATCTATTGTCTTTGTAAACAGGTTTAAAAAAAAAAAAAAAGGTAAAAAAATCAAGGCTGTAAAATTTTGCTGTGTGAGCGCAGGAGCCGCCTCCCACCCCCTCTTCCCAGACACAGGCTTGGGATGGGGCTTTTGTCTGAGATGAAAACTAATTCTTTAATTCTGGGGAGGAAACAAAAATAATAACCACCTGGAGGGAGCTTTAAGGGATCGCTGCTAATATCCAAACACAGGGAAGGGGAAACATCCCTCCCTGGGGAACTTACAGAAGCTGACAAGCAGGGAAATAGACTGGTGATATTCAGCCCAGTGGAAGGGAATACACACCACTGCGAACTCCTCTTTAAGCTGCCCGTGGTTACTGCACTCAGAGCTGCCCTCACTAACCACTTCTCCAGAGTGAGAATGTCAGGGTCACACTAGCACTTGCAGACCTGACGCGGGGAAAAATTCCTTCCTGCTTATCTGCATTTTTATTTGACGAGGCACAGTGCTTGGGTTGAGTACGTAGCCTTTTACACAGCATGGTTCTACAAACTGGTACAGTGACCTCGGCTTATCCTGCTAAACTGTTCTGTCTCACTGCTTCCGTGCATTCTTCCCATCCTTATGCTGCCTCTTGTCTTATACCGCTATCGGAAGCTCTTTGGGGACAGGACCATCTTTTTGTCCTGTGTCTGTACAGCGCCTAGCACAATGGAGTCCTGGTCCATGGGTGATGCCCCTCGGTGCTACCAAAATGCAAAGATCATATAATAATTATTATAATACAAAATCAAGCTTCACAACCCACCTCATGGCATAATGGTGTGTGTCTCAAAGTCTGGATCCAGAGCCAGCTACAGGGTTTGTGAGTATTTGGATCCTTGGCCCCTTCTGGGGCAAGAATGAGTAGTGAGATCTGGCCCTAGGCCCGGAATTTCAATGAAGTTCATAGTTGTGTTTATTTTTTTTGATCTGGTCAGGAGGAATTTCCCGTGTCCTGCTAAGGGGGTGTAAAGGGAATTCTCCCTTGTCTTTTAGCAGAAACAATGCACTGCAATAGATTCCAGGCTGCACCAAATCTTAAGCATCCTGAGTGGTATATCAGTGCCCTGTTTGTATAGCATGGAGCATGTAGTTCTCATCCTGTGGCCCGTGGACTGCCAGTGGTCTGCTTTACCTGGGGGTTGGCAGGGATAAACGTGCTGAGAACTATGGAATGCTGGACCCATGAGATGAGATCTCTCTGCCTTTCTTTTACGGAGTGGGTTGCAGGCTGGAGAAGCTGTGGAAGCCTCTATCACAGAAAGTCATCTTCAGTGGGGTCAGCCAGTCAAAAAAAGGCTAAGTATTGAATGCAGCCCAGTTATCTCTTCAAGAATCACCTGAGACTGATTTTTTTTTTTTTTTTTTTTTTTTACAAATGTTGTTTGAAATTATTCACCAGATGCTTTGTTGGGCAAACCCCAGCCTGCTTGTTATTCATAAACTGCTCGCCACAACTCTTGTTTTGCGTATTCACTACTCCTAATCTGCTGCTCGAGATGTGTCTGACTGGTCATCTCACTTGCATGGGATTGTTTCTGCCCAAGTCAACGGAGTTTTCAGGATTGCCACCCAAACACTTTCAGTATGAATGCATCGCGGGGTGAGAGTTTGTGACCTTTCCTCTCTTCCCCCATTGGTTTTGCAAAATGCTTACCAAATGCTCACAGAAAGAAAACGCCAACGGGTCTCAAATACTGTAGCACCAGAGCTGTGGCTGGATTAACCGGAGTGCTCACACTGATTATGTCTGTAGTATTCGGCCTGGAATAGATTTTTCAAAGCTATTTAGGTACCTAACAATGAAGAACAGTGTTTAGTGGGATTTATAAAAGTGACTGGGCAGGTCGTTAGCCCCTAACTCCTAGTGATTTCTTATTCGGAAACACCAGGGATTTGCCGCAGCAGGAGATAGAACTGCAGACTAGATGGATCTGTGTTCTGATCTGCTATGGGCCGCCTGTGCTAGAAGTATCATTCCATATTGTTCATTCTTTGTTGAAATTTGGAGGGAGTCTTTAGTGTTGTAACTATCTGTATTAGCTCCCCGGAGGAGCTGCAGCCCAATGTCCCAGCCTGCTTTTACAGAGCGAGATTTCCAGATGGTCTTGACTCAGCTTCAGGGAGGTCATGTTCCTTTCCACAAGGTTACGCAGGGAGTCAGTGGCTCAGCTGGAGTCACAACAAACCATTCTCCTGGCTCCCAGTTCGGAGCGCTAATCGCTAGACGTACAGCCCCATTGTCAGAGTTATTGCAGAAGGTGCCCGTGTGTGTAATTCAAAACGACTTTCAGTAGATACCATTTTCAGAAGGTCTCTAAAGCGGAAAACCCAGCGGGTCTAAAGGGAACTTTCCTCTGCAAAATCAAATAGAACAATGGTTTTCTCAGCCTACTTTGGTTGCTTTAATTTCCCAAACACAGCGACATTTGCTCTGTACGTTTTCTAGAGTTGGTCCAGTCTAGACCCACCCCCTTGCTTGCAGTCTGTGCATTTTCATACAGCAATTTTTTTTAACAACTGAATCATGAAGTATTGGCCATTTCAGGAATTAAACAGACTATCTGCCTCTCTTTGATCCTTATGTGCCTCCTGTCACATTTTGAGGTGCAGCCCAGACCAGTCAGAGGCTGCGTCACTTGTCCTGTAACCCTGGTCGCCTTAAAGTGCGCCGGTGCTGTCGCTCCCTGTCTGGATGCTCCTCGCCAGCACACAAGCATGTGCTGAACCTCTGCGTGTCAAGTGTCCCTCAATCAGCAATTCTAGCCTAGTAGCCTGTTCGTTACCTCACAACCATGCTCTGGTCCCCACCAGCCGCGGTTATTACTAGCCACCTGATCCAAGCATACCCCCAGTTCCGAATTTCCCCCAAACCATCTGCCCTGAAGTGTCTAGGCCCCTCCTGGATCACTCAGGGAAATAATAAGGTCTGTTTTTCTCCTTTAAAGAGACAATACCCAGCCACTTACCACATTAACTGGCGTTAATCATCACTTCCATTCAAACACAGCACTGGGTCGGGTTAGATTATAAGTAAAAGCAGTTGATTAACAAAGGACCTCAGATACGTGGCGCGAAGTAAAAGAAACAAAGGTAAGAGATGGTTACCAACAAATAAAAGTGAAAACACACCTCTGAAACCCCCAAACTGAATCTAGCCTTTGTTTCAAATGGTTTCTCCCAGCAATTAGTCTTCGTGCAGCCCGGCTGATTGTCTCTCAGTCAGGACCTTCCACAGAAGCACGAGGTGCTGGTTTCCCTTGTTGTCTCAGGAGAACTGTCCCTTTATACTCCCGAAGGAATTGTCTTTGTCCTAGAAGGCCCCCTGTGGATTCAGTCTGCTTGTCTCTCTGGGGTGCAGGAACCATGTTAAGTTCCTGTCTCTCAAATTCAGCCTCAAGATAACCCCCACTGGTTTATCTTGATACCTCAGTTTGCATATTCACTGGAAACAAAGATGCTCAGGACAGACCTAGTGAGCTCCTTTACCTAGGTTAGGCTAGGCTGTCTGTGTCTTAAACATGTTTTAGTAACATCCTGCAGAGGTAATTCGTACTTCACATATAAGGGTAATTTATACATTTTACAGTGACATTAATGACCTGAGTGGTGGTCACTTTCCTATGGTACCCGACAAGGCATATTTTGTACAATATTATTGCAGTGGGGTGTGAATACTGCAGTACCTAGGGTAACCCCCTTTACTGTAGTATCTGAACAGCACATGGTCTTTAACGTAGTTACCCTTGCAACATCCCTCTGAGATAGGGAAGTGTTTTTATCCCCATGTTAAGGTGGGGAACTGAGATGAGGTGACTTGCCAGAGGTCACACAGAAAGTCCATAGTCAGAGTAGGGGCTTGGATGCTGTTCACCAGCTGCTAGGCTGCTCTATCTTTCCTCCCACCCCACCGTTGGCCTGTTCCCATATGCTGTCCTGACTTCAACTTCAGCTTTGACCCAGCGTCCTCTGAAGAGCAGAGCAAGCGCTTCACCTCCATCCTCCATGTCCTTTGTGCAGGGATCATAGCTCAGTGTTTACTACATGGGATATTTTTATAACATCTATAGCGACCCATCTGCAAGGATCTCCTTTCTAGCCTTATGGAAGGCAGAACTTGGATCCAAGCTGCACTATTGAACAGAGTATCTGAGCATCTTTGCTTACTACTGGAGTTCCATTGGCCACAGGATCTTCCCTCTCTGCCCAATCAGACCAGCTGCAGGATGGGAGCTAGCAGTATCTTGGCGTGTGAATATGAGACTCGGGGGGGGGTTTATGTCATCACTATATTTCAGAAGTTACAGAATATAAAAGATATTATTACCTAAGAGGCATGTTGCTGAGCCAGCTTCTCTGGCCTAACGACATCTTCTTTTTAAAGGTTTTGATGTAATGCAAATTTTAAAATAAAGACAGCCGAGTGGCTTCTTATTTTACTAGTCGTAAAATGAAGCACGGACCCAAGCCAACCCCCAGATTTCATGGAGGGAGGACAGGATAGCTTGGCAGCACATTCAGCTTCAAAACGGATTGAGGGAGGGGTCCGAGCTGCAAAGTTCAGACTGGTTTAGGGTCTAGTAAATGTTTGGGGGTGTCTAGTGTTGTGCTATGACCTACGTGCTTATCGTGAAGCAGATATTTTTTATGACCTGGTACCTGCATACAGCTCATATGTACCTTGCTGATGCATACGCAACCATCCCCTCCATGGCACTGGACCCCGCTGGAAGGCAGACATCTTGGTGAATAGCAGAGGGCATTCAGGGTCTCCAAAGCTTCCCCATCTTCTGAGAGTGCTGTTCATCCTACGCCTGTCGCTGCAGTATACTAAATAGCCTTCAATGCAAAATTGCTATTTTAACGTGTCGTGCATACGGGTCAGGGTGCCCTGCTGCCTCCTACTGGACGGAATGTCAAATTGGAGTACCTGTCGCCCTCTAGTGGCTGTGACCTATATGCCCTATTACTACAACTAAGGCTATGTCTGCATTACGAGCTAGGGGCGTGATTCCACTGCTCACGTATAGGTGCTGGTGCTAGCTTTCATTGACCTAGCATGCGTATAAATAGCGGCGTAGCAGCGGTAACATGGGTCGCAGCAGCAGAGGCATGACCGAGCACATACCCACTGGTTTCAGGCAAACTGTGCTCAGCGCGGCTAAGCTGGCCCTTCATGGCCGCTACCCATGCTACCGTTGCTACAGTGCTGTTTATGCTCCAGCTAGCACGAGCCGGAGAATCATAGTGTAAACATAAACTAAAATTTCCCTTAGGCTGTCTCATAGGTATGTTTGAAGCAGAAAGCCCTGAGGTACAGACTAGCTAGTGAACGTAAAGCCAAGGAATTGTTAGGGCAAATGTGGAAAGCCCTTATTACTTCTATATGGGCTAGTCCACCCCACGTGTTTCCCAGGCTCCGTACGTCTAGTTAATGACTATGGATATCGGATGTGTTTGTGAACTGGATCTGAGTGTTCACGCTTGTTGCCTTTTCACAGGAAATAGACTATTCTTAAATGTGACCAGAAAAAAAGTGGCGAATAAAATGAGGGTAAAGGCCACTACTACATTCTGCACTAGCAGAAAATTGCACTGTGCAGAATGAAGAAGGCAGCAGAGCAGAGGGTTTCAGACTTGAATGTGAATGATTGGTTCTTTCACCTAAACTTTGCCTTGTGTTTTATTTTCAGAGAGAGGATACAAAGTAGATCAGACCCTAAATTTAGACGGAAATTTTCAAATGGTGGGTTTCCACAATTAAGCCTAAATTCAGTGGCCCAATTTTTCAGAAGATCTGAGCATCTGCAGCTCCTATTGACTTGGTGCTAGGAGACACAATGCCTTATCAGAACTGCTGGTGTTTTTTTCTTTTTCACGGTATGTGTAAAACCAAAATCCTGACCACAGGAATATCAAAGATCCGTTAGCTCTTTTTGGAAAAGGAAAGGTGTCAACCCTGGTGTCTCAGCCAAATTCAAGTAATTACTAAATGCATTCTGTGGTTTCAGCTGGGGAAGCTATTGGTATATGTCCCTTCCTAACAATTGTTATGTGTAGAATGGCTGTCACATTTCAACCCAGAGGTGGCTGCATTTCAATGGGGGATGAGTGATTGCCTTGTGCGTATGTACTCTGAGCTAGCTGGGGAACCTTGGATGAAAGCTGCTATATAAATAGAGCTTCTTATTGTAACACACCCGTGTGGTCATTTGAGTTGAATTTTCCTTTTGCCAAGAAAATCAAACACCAAATCCTCTAAAGCGTCTGAATGAGATGAGAAGGGCTCTGGTCTGAGAGACTCCCTTTGACTGATGTACATCTTTAAAGTTGTGTCAGAGTTCCTGATGGGCCTGCTTCTTCTTGTGTTCTAAGAAAGGGTGTGTGCAATGGCAGCCCCGGTGCTCTTTCTAGCATACATGGAAATGCTCAGAGAGCAGTCAGCACAGGCAACAGGCTGTACAGAATTGTTAATTCTTGGGAAGAATCAATGTTTACAAGGAGATACGGGCTGCAGCGCATTCCTCGAAGGAAAACACGGCGGAAGTGCGGTCAGAGCAGAGAGCTGGCACTCCTGCGTTCTATTTCCAGCTCCGTCACTGACTCCCTCTGTGACCTTTGGGAAAGCTGCATCACTTTTCTGTGCCTCAGTTTCCCCATCAGTAACATGGATATAGTCAAACCGATCTAGTGCGTGATCTCACTGTCAGTTTCCCAGACACCCTCACAAGTGTGATTCCTCTTGCACAGAGTCCCGCTCAGTCCCACCCCCAGAGAGTCAGTGATTGCGAGATGAAGCCAATAGTAAGGTGATGTGAGTAAGGTGACCAGTAAATAATTAAGGTTTTGTAAAGCAATTTGAGATTCTTGAATGAACAGAGCTATATCAAGTGTTTTCTCCCCTGCCCCGTCCTCCTAAACTTTAAGAAACTTCACCTTGTGCTCATTACATTCAGAAGCAAATACGTGACATGCAGTTACACCCAAAGAAAATTAATTCCTGAATTTCACAAGTGTTAACGGATCTGTACATTTCTGGGAAACTGGAATTTCATGAATAACCGATTGTGCCATTTCTTATCTCCCGTCCATGGGACAACAGGTGTCAGTTTGCTACCGATGGCTTTGGTACGTCTCTGCTAGAACTGAGTACAGAATTCTTCACTTCAGGTTACTAATATTAAAACACTAGACTGCTGGTTCCTTTTAGCTTGCGCTGTGAGCCGGTTTTACAGCACGCTTTGCTCAGTTTGCTTGGCTGGCTGGTGGTTTTGAACTCTCTCAATTACTCAAACCTAGATGAAGTTGTCAAAGATTTTGGAATTTACCAGCATGCTACAGAGTGCTCGTCAGCTTTTTTCACATGCAGTAGGTAATGGGGGTGATGAGTCCGGATGGGGAACAATCTCACAGCAGCCCAGTAGTGATGACAACGGGACACTTACCTCCCCTTGATCACCACGCCCAGTCCGCTGGGTTCAGCTAACAAATGTGCAGGGTTTTATAATGAAGAATTAGTCCAGCTAGGGCCCCCTTCCAGGACTGGAAAGGGCTGAGGGGCCTCCCTGCATTAGTCCCCTCATCTGTCTAGCCACTGCTGAAGGTCTTGGTGCTCTTTCTGGCTCAGAAATAAACATTGGTGTAACTCCATTGGTTTAAAATCACTTACTCCCATTTTACACACGGTAGCTGAGATTTTTTCCCTAACTAAATAAAACCTAAGGCAAGCACGTCAGGATTTTAGGATCTCCCCAACCTTTGGATAATGCAGCTGCTGCTCCTTCACCCTGGGATGCTAGGGGCCAGTATCTTCAGCATGACTGGGCGGTGAGGACCAAACCCCTGAGTGTCCTGTCAGGTCATGTGCTTGGCAGATTCCAGGGAGGCATCATCAGTGTGGAAGCTGTTACAGTTGCTGTGGTGTAACTGGGTCCATGAAGCCTCTCGATGAGACTAGCAGCATCCTGAGGGGTGGACCACGTGTGGCTCGTGGCCCCGCAAAAGTGGCTGCAAAGCGTGTAGTGTAGCATGACCGGCTCAGAGTGCAGACACCAGCTCCCGCTGCTGCCATGAGGTGGTCTGGAGAAGAGCCGCAGCCGTGCAGCGTAAGCAGGATGCAAACCACAAGAGGCAGCCAGGTGACTAACCAAGAACCCGAGGCAGCATGACACATCAGGGAGGGAGGAGCAGGTGAAGGAGAAGCAGCTGCATCCCAGAGGCACTTGAGGCTGCTACTGAAAGGACGTGGGGAGGAGGGGGGTGACACTCAGGGGCTGTGAAGGTAAATGAGCTATTCTGGGGCGCACCAAGCTGGGCTGAGTTCACGGGCCCCTCTCCCCGTAATTTAATCCGAGCTAATTCTGCTCTCTCACTCGCTCACAGAGTCTGTCGACGTGAAGGGGATTTTTGTACTGTGCTCCGAGGATGCAAGCCAGTGGAATGAACCCTATGGTCCTCCTACAGCCCCAAGGGTCGTTGAACCCAGGGCCATCAGCAGTGAAAACACAGGCCTCTCTCACCTGAACTACAAGAGTAATGCAGCTGTCAGCGGCTGTCAATGCAGCAGGCTGTTGTAGCTGCAGGGGACAGCCACTGGAGGGAGACATAATGGCCAGCGCTAAGCCAGCGTAACGCTCTGGGCTGGTGCGAGCGGGTATAGCACACGGGAGATACTGTGTGTTCATTTGTTTCATTGGGACTTTCCTCCCTCACTCTCCTCTCATGCCCCTTCCATTTCTCACCCTATTAGCATCATTTCCGTTGGCTTGTCGCCCCTCTTCCCCCGGCTCCCCTTTCCTCGGTCCTTCCTAAAGCCGCGAATGTTCGTGCGAGTCGCGTTTGCAAACTCGCAGCGCCCCAGGCGGGTGGGAACTAGGCACAGAGGCCGGATTCTCAGCTGATCTCAGTCACCGTCGCTCCATCACTTGGACAGGGCAATGGCGATCGGTGGAGCAGCTGAGAATGGGGCTCAAAGACGTTTCTCTTCCCTCGTCATCACCAGTCCAGTTTCCCTGGAGGGCTTCTGCAGTAGAACTGTCATCCCGTCCCGCTCCTCCAACCACAAATCCCTCTGGTTAACACAACCTCATTGTGTTGTACTAGCCTGTGGTGTTGCAGGACGTCCTGGAGAAGATGGAGACTTTACCTCCACTGCAACTGGGTGCTCCACACACCAGCAGATTTGGCTCTCCCCTCGATTGTCTCCCGGAGAGCGTAGGTGTTTGCTTTGGGCTACGCTGACAAGAGAAATACCTTTGCGAGGCGAGGCTCGAGTGTGTTGGGGTGTGACGCAGAGGAAGTCAATGTGCAGGGATTTGTTTTGTGTGTGCGAGATCTATTCGCCTTAATTACACCCATGCTGGTAACTGCCTTTTCTCCTTTTTTTAATTTTGAGTGTTAATCACTGTTAATATCGCCTTTCCCGGCTAAACTGATGAAGCCTGCGTCTGTAATTTTAGGGAGTCCAAGATTTATTGCATCAGTGCCTGAGTGCAAGCAGCTGGGGGGATCTGCTGAGAGTGCTGCGTAATGTATGACAGGACTGAGTGGAAATCAGATCGGCTTGTCGCCTGGGGCAGGAAACCTTGCTTCAGAAAAAGACGGTGGTGAAAGGAGTCTTTTACAATCAGGCTGGGGGAAATCTAGTCAATTCAAGGAAACGTAGGGGAGGCTCCAAGGTGGGAGACAGCCAGCTGCAAAGAGGAAGAGACGGCGGTGGTGTTCCGAGCCTGATTCCCGTGAAGTCCTTTCAAGCCAGTGGGAGCTTTTGCCAGAAGGGCACCCGCTTGTGCCCTTTTTTCTGAATGCATCTTTAACTGGCCGGTGGAAGGAGATCAGACTAGTGCCAGCTCCCATCCAGGGTCATTGCACTGCTCTCTATTGTCCTACTCCTTGGGTTAACTCTCTAGGGGGAGCAGCTTCTGCCAGGGGACGAGGTGGTGCAGGTTCTAAATGGATCACGGCACAAGCTTTGCATGCCTTGGCAATGCTCTTTTCAGCCTAACTCACCCAGGGCCCGACTGGAGGTTTTTCGAAAAGATCTGCTCAAGGAATTATTGTGGGGCAAGTCTCTGGCCTGTGCAATGCAGGAGGTCAGACTAGGGGATCACATTGGTCCCTTCTGGCCTTGGAATCTAGGATTCGGATCTCCTTTACACAGGGCTAAATCAGGAGACACTCCAGTGGAGTTGCAGTGGTGTAAAATGAGACCAGCCCCACTGCGTGTCCCCCACCTATCCTACAGGGAGCACTTCCCGCATTGGGAGGCACCTCAGCACCTTGCATTGATGACTCAGGCTGCTGCACTAGAGTGATGTCGCAAATCCATTCAGAACAGTCCCCATGTTTGTACTGGGGTCCCAGGAAAGTTGCATGGTGGTTTCCAGGCCTTTAGAGCAACTCAAAGGCCCCTTTTTTGTGAGGGGCAGGTGCTGACCTTCAGATTGCAAATTACTTTTGGTTTAATTCATTTTTGAAAGGGAGAGCAGCCTTTCCCCCAAGGCTAATCCTGAGCGAAGTGAAACCAGGAAAGGCTCCCACAAGGCCCCCCCCCTCACTAGTATCTGAGCACCTCACAGTCACTTCACGTATTTGTCTTTGCAGCACTCCTCTGAGGTACCACCATGCCATTAGCCCCATTTTACAGATGAGCCACAGAGAGAGTAAAGTCACACAGGAAGTCAAGCAGACCTCCAGGCTCCTAGTCTGGTGCCCTAACCACAGGCCCATCCATCCCCACTGGGTGGCGGATGAGCAGAGATTCACGGAGCTCTAGTCTGAGAGATGGCAAGGGTTCCTGTGGGTTGCAAGGGCCTGGATTGGGAATCAGGAAACCTTGGTTCTATTCCCAGGTTTGCTGCTGACTCTGTGTCACCCCAGCCAGGTCACTTCCCCATCTGTAAAACGGGGCAGTGACACTCAGTCTCCTTTTAGAACGGCGCTTTCTGATCTCCAGGTGAGAAGCAGGACGTTCGATGAGATTTTAAGTCATGCTGTCCATTTGAAACAAAACGGAAAATTCTGAGACTTGGTTTGGTTTCCAGTCCGTCATTCTGAGCACGTCCCAGCATTATCCTCCCTGTCCATGGCATGTTAGTGGATGACCGTGGGGAACTGTGCTGATCAGGGGATGACAAGGCTAGTATGAGGTTGGCTCATTCATCCTTTGGTTGCGGGAGATTCCATCCAAGAGTCACTCTCCCTTCTCCGTCTTGCTCCCGGTGAATAAATAGTGTCTCTAAAGAATAAGGCCACTCCAGCTAACAAGAATAACAGGAGTCGTAGCAGGTGGCAGCACCTGTGCCTTATCTAATTCCAGCCCCATCTGCAATACATCCCAGCTGGAGAGAATGCAACCGAAATAGACTCTGAAAATGACTCAGAGTCAGGGGGGAAACAGTATGTGGTGACCCTGGCTTCAGAAACAGAACCTGCTGCAGGAGAGGATTAGTGTCTGGGGGGGAAACTTTTTGGCCCTTTCTGTCCAACAGCTGTGGGTGATTCCCCTTCAGAGCTCATCCCGCCCCTCAGCCTGCCCTGCCCCTCGCCGAAACCTGGCTGCAGAGTCTAGGGAGCTGGAAAAGGATCGGGCTGAACCCGTGTGCTGGAATTGCAGAGCAGCTGCTGTGGTGTTAACGTTTGAAATACTCGCTTGTTTCTGGACTAACCTTCCCTGGCTTCTTTAGAGAGGTGTGTAAACCGGAATCCTTGTCAAAGCCTCTTTTTTTCTCTCCTTTTTCTCTCCTTCCCATTTTCAGGTGCTTGTCTGAATTGTATCCCCCAATTGTATTTTTTTTTTTATGTTTATCTGTCACTAAAACACGGTGGCCCATGGGTTTCCAGGGGTCAGTGCTCATAGAAATAGATTGCACTGCATGATGCCACTGAGAGAGTGCATACTACATGGGTGTTGATAACCTAGGATGTGTCCCTGCGGCGGTATTACAGACACGGGACGTGGGGGCCAGATTGCAGTATTATTCTGCCAAAGTGGTCTCACGAGGGAAAAGGCCAAGGGAATGAGAGGTTGATAGGTCATTGCCTATGAAAAAAACTACAGACTGTTTATCTTAGGGATGAATAATGACAGGAGCAGAATCACTTCCAAACTCTCTTCCTTCTTGTTTCTCCGAGTGGCTCGAGTCCATGGTTGGAGTTCTTTCAACTCATGGCTTCTAGCTTACAAACAGCACTTAAATCAACACAGACAATTGTGACAGCTGACACAAACCACAGCGAGCAGCTCAGCACAATGGCAATGACTTATTCAACCACCACCTCCGATTTGGGGCAGACAGAAGCCATGTGAAAGGAGTGAGTGACGATTGTTTTCATTCACCGTGGCTTTTGTCTGCTTGACAAAATGTTCTTTTGGTGTGTTATGGTCTTGGCTTAATTTCTGATTTTTTGCTTCCTCTATTCAGGACTGTCTCCCAGTGACCACTCCTACCACCACAGGGCTAGAACTTACAAAAAGACAAAGCAAACCACCGTGCTTTGAAGAAGGGATTCCACATCCTTACCAGAAAACGTGTTTTGCAGGTTTATAAGCCAAGGGGTAGCTGGTGTTTCCAAAGCCCCTTCTGCCCTCCTTAAAAGCTGGAAAGTGAGAACTCAGCGAAGGTCATGGCTTAGGTAACATCTTTAGAGATGGGCACCCTGGTTCAGGTGGCACCAACCCAAACTGGACCTTTGCTGATTTTCTGGACATCTAAACTGGCCATTTCACAAACCTAAACCAAACCTTCTCTGGAAGAGACACTTGTTAAGGTTTGGAGAAATTGGATTAACTCTCTGTTGTGTTCATGGACCTCTGTCCTCCTCCAAAGTTTGAACATCAGTTTATGGGGTATTCCTTGACCACTGTGTGCTTCATGTCTCTGAGATTTACTCCGTGCTTGGCTGGCCACAACCCACCCTGTTCTTTCAGCTTTGCCGCCAGTGGGTTAGATAATAGGGACAGATGGGACAAGCGTGGTTAGACCACCCAGCCACTTGACACTGTTTGACTGGGTGTGTGGGTTTTACGAGGAAAGTAATTGGATATTCCTCCTCTGAGTTAACACTGCAAACCGGGAGCCAAGGGTTGCAGTGGAGGGGGTGGGATTTTTAATGTTTTTCTGATTGCACTGAGCATAGTTCCTCCTGGATAAGGGATGCCCAGCAAAGCTGCAGCAGGTTTCATAACATCTTTCCCATCGCGCTGAAACTCTTACCTGAAGAGTTCTTCAGCGACTCAGGGAATCTTCTAGACTTCATGCTTTGCCCTGGGGCGAGATTATTGCCTATTGTTCTTCCCTTAAATAGATTTAATGCATCTCTGATATGAACAATTCTCCTGGAATTCAGTTGGCGTCACTTAGGGTCACGCCGCGTGGAATCTTCCTTTGTGTCTCTCTTCCTTGTTTCGCTGACTCAAGCTCATGGTGAAAGGCTAATCTCCCTCTTTCTTCTCCTAATTCGCTTTCTGAAGTGAATCGAGGGTTGGGGAAAGGGGCCGGATTGACATCCCTGGAGCCTTAAATCCCCTCGTTCACCAAAGAACAGGTGCCCCGGCTGCCGCGCTGTAAGAGTTCAGTGGGGCTCAGCGAAGGGTTACTCCTTGTCTTCAGTTAGACCAGCCGGAAGACAATGTTAGGAGGGTAGATATCAATGCTCAGGCCTGAGGATAGAAGCCAGCCTCTAACTCCCCCGCTCCTGCACTCCCACAGCCAAGTGTCATAGCGGGCACTTTTATGGAGCCACTTCCCCTACAGGGGAGAGGGGTTCCTAGGTGATGCACTCTCCCAAGCGTGAGTGACTGTGTAAGACCGAGATCACGTGACGGCCAAGCTGTAAAACGAGCAGCGCTTTGCTCAGCGGGAGAAGAGCGTGGGAGGAGGAGGAGATGCCTGCACACGCTAGGGGGAGAGAAACATCCGGGGAAGGTGCTGTGAGCAAAGGTCTGCCAGGCGGGAGGATGTAGAAGGATGCTGAGGAGAAGTGAGGCAAGAAGGAAAAGGCCCTGGGGCAATATAATGGGGGGGAGCACTGCAAGCCCAGGTTTGGGGGTGAGTGTTTATTTAGGAGCTGACCCTGGAAGTGTCCAGCAAGCAAGGGGGAAAGACCCCCTTTCCAACCCTGCATCCTCTGGACAAGAAGCCATTGAGCCTGGCTGGGTGCAAAAGGACTATTGACTGAAGCCCCGGGGGTACATTATTACTCCTGAAGCCTGGGGAGGGCAAAAGCTTACGGAGCTACGGCTCTGTGCTGACAGGATAAACAGAAAGCCAAACTTTGTCAACAGGGGCCAGGACTGTATTGTGTTGGGACCATTTCCCCTCGTTGGTCCCTGGAGGACTGGCTGGCGGGCTGAGCCTCAACAAGCCCAGGGGCAGATCGCAAGCCACCGGTGAGGAGAGAGGCAAAGCGAGCTGCAGAGACGTGACTATACACCAAGAGAGGTAAGAACCCACTAAGGGGCTGTGTTGGAATAACTTTCTTTATGTAGGTTGTAAAGCTTCCTCCGCAACATCTGGGGCTGGCCTGGTTGCCTCCTGGAGTAGGTGGACCACTGGACGTTCTAAGGTTCTCCACCCTCCTCCTTAGCCGGCCTGTGTGCCTCAGTCAGGCCTCAGAGTGGCCATCTCTAGGGGCAACAAGATAATTCAGTCTGTCTAGCAATTAGGTGTCAGGGCTGAGCCTGTGAAAAGGGGGCTACCAGAGCCCTCTGGTACACCTCTGGTACACACCTCTCTGTTGGGAACTGCATGAAGTCTGGTAACCCACTCCAGATATCATGGAGCACCAGGGAGTGATTTTTCGTTCACTACGGATGATGACAGGCTGGAACCAGGGTCCTAGAGGAGAGAGGCCCTGCGTTCCATTGCCAATCCCTGGAAGGGGCTGAGTCCTGCCCAAAGGATAACGGCCACTTTTGAGAGGAATAAATGAAAAGTAGAGAAATATGGGTGGCAAAATTAACGAGGAGGAGGGTATCCTAATCTGAGCAGCAGAGCTCCCCAATTCCCTTGATCTTCCGTCGGGAAAGGGACCAGGAACAACTTTCCGCTGAAGGGGCTTTGGAGAAAGCGAGGTACCTGGCTCTGTAAGTTCAGCCGGGGATGTGAAAGTCACGCCGAGCGCCTCACCTTTCTGTCCCCAGCACCACCTTGGCTAGAGATGCTATTTTGGTGTTTGTAAAACGCTAAGCGAAATATGGCTCGCGTCCACTGCTGTATTGGCTGTGCTGTGCTGACGGCCACATTCAGATTTTTGTCAGGGAAAATGCACTTAGCAAGGTAAGCCGCTGGTTCTTAGTCACTCTTCTCACCACGAACCAAACTCTTGTGACAAAGTTTCTGAGCCTACACAGTAGATGATTGAAGTCTGTTCCAGACGCATAGTGGTTGCCTAGACTTCCTGGTCATTAGGGAAGGAAGAAAGCAGGGCCTCTTGGGCCGAAAACAGTAGGCACCCAGCATGACGTTTGGCTCCGAAAGGTGACTGTAAAATGCCACTGTGGGGCTCTGTGTAAATAGATCCATCTTCAATGTGCTTAGCTAAGATGGAGAGGATTTTTTTTTCTTGCGGGTTGGCCCTGCAGTCTCCGCCTGAGATCTGAAAGCCAAGCTGGCTTCTTTCTTCCTTATGTATCATCACCAGTACTAAGGTCCGGAGACACTACCAGGTTCTCAGTGATCTCCGTGCAATCACATGCCCTCAAATGACGCTTTACTGGTATAGAGCCGGTGTTGTCCTGTTGCTGTCAAAGGGGTTTGCACAGATGTAACTGGCTGGAACTTAATCCACAGATCGGATGAAGGAATAGAATCTAGCCCGCACTCCCATAGCTCTGTTGGCTGCAGAAGGCTAACGGGAGGGAAGAGTCGTAAAAGCTTGTTTGAGTCAGTGACTTTGACTCTGAATGTATCTTCTGCTGATAGGAGGTGCCACTGTTCAATTGTCAACTATTAAAATAGAACTGCCCTTTCATTTGAAATATACTCCCCATGTACTGTTCTACCACTCAGGCATATATCCTCTGAAGACACTATGGCATGACAAATGCATTAGAAAGCAATGGTCCCTATGCACGCTAGCCAGTGCAATAAGCAATCTGTCCCCATTGCTTTTCTGGGCAGAATACACTTGGAAGAAGTGTAACAGAAGCGCTGATGGCATGAAACGCAGGTCAGGAAAGGCTTTCAGGGATTCTCCTGCAGCCGCGGTGGCACTGTAACAATTCCAAATAAAGGACGCAATCTTCTGCTGGGATGTATTTTCTTCCTGTTGTTGGCAGGGCTGGTGTTTTTTTTATGTGAATGCTTTATCCTTGGCTGTATTTGCCTAACTGTTGATACTGGAAGAGGGTCAATATTTCTCTGTGAGAGGTGATGTAAGTGGCTGGCTAACTGTTGACTCAAAGAGGAATTACTAATTTCTTAATAGCTTGTCGACAAATCTATTTACACTGCAGCAACCAATGGATTTCTCGAGCTCTTCAAATATAAACTGTGATCCTGTTTGTTTTCAAGGGGCACTGTGAGGTTAAAAATGATTAGCTGCTTTCAGCCTGGGGTTATGCCAGTGCATATACCAGTGCACGGGGCTTTCCGATGGCTAAGGGCCCACTGCTGGTCAGTATAGCTAAACAGTGCCCCAGGAAGGGGCACCGCCATGGGATATGCATAGGCTTCTCTGGTTCCTTTGGCAGTGAGCCCTGGACACGATTCCCAGCTCTGTGCTATGTCTCTGTGATCTTTTTGATAGTGTACTGGGATATTTGTTTGCATTTAAAGCAGGCGATCCAATGCTCCTTCTTGAGGAAAAGGATTGTTCTCCCTCTTATTCGTTTATTAAAATGATTTTAATATTTATCCCATTAATTTATAATAACTTTCCCTATCTGCATAGGGAGTGGATGTTCTGAGCGGATAGTAGAATGGCATACACCGCCACTTATCTCACGGTGGCTGGTTCAAATCCAGCTCCACTAGGTAGCACCGGACAGCTCTTTGTGTGTGGTAGCTGCAAAATGGGCAGGTGGCCATTTCAGTCTCGTTCCACGCATACAGGTATTGATAGTCTGTGCGCACCATCAAAATGAGACTATCCCTCTCCACTAGCACTTCTGTTCTTTATTTTTCTGTCATCACTGAGATACCAGGAAAGGTCTTGGTGGAAATGCATCCACTCCGTTCCTCCTTGCTTGGAATCTCTCTTGAGGCCAGTATTTCTGCTTGGGAGTCAAGGTATAATTGCACAAAGGCCAGCTGTGTTAGATGGCGTTTGCTCTGCTTTTTGTCCGCACTGCAATCGCCTTGTAGAATGCTGTGCATGCTTTTAAGCATTTACACGGCTTCCAAGCAGCAGCTCCCCAGCTCGGCTCATCCCCTTCTCCTGGCTGACACACTCTGCAGCCCACTTCCTAATGGGAGTGGCTGTTAGCACGGAAATAATGTACAGAGAATTTTGTCCTTGGTGTGTGCTTGTTGTTTCTGTTACACCAGAAGTGTGTGTTGATTAAAGTCCCCTAGGGTAAGCTAGTCTGTAACTCTGCAAAACTTTAGAGTAAAATAAAAAATCTGCTCCAGTCTAGCTACACCAAATAAATAAAAATGTTTGCAACGGGCTGACATGCCCTCAGAGTGTAAAGAGAAAAGGTTCCTAACCCATCCGGGCTTTTCGTCTAGGGGGAGCATTCATTTCAATAATTACTTTTTGCACACATGCTTGTTGTTCAGCGAGCAGCCAATCTAGATTAAGCCTTCTAAATTTTGATGAGCGTTTTGGTCAATTTCAATGACTAATTGCAAAAATCAAAAGATTTGCAAAATATCTTCCCCCCCCCAGCTTCGACACACATCCAGTGTGTCTATGGAAAGCCTTTTATTCATCCCTGCAACGGGGCGTTTTCCAAGCAAACGAAGGAGCATGGCATGCAGATACCAGTTTGAATGCACAGAAGTGTTGGTGAAAAGAGTGCATCTGACAGTTCAGGGGCTTGAAGTCCTATTTTAGCTCCAGACAGGTACAGCAAAGGCAGAAAGAAGCAGGTGGATTCTCCATCACAACAAGTTTTAAAATCAAGATTGGATGGTTTGTCTCAAGGATCTGCTCTAGGAATTATTGCAAGTCTTCTCCGGTCTGCGTTCCGCAGGAGGTCAGACTTGATGAGCACAATGGTCCCTTCTGGCCTTGGAATTGCTGGATCTTTGTGGATATGTCTACATTGCAAAAAAAAAAAAAAACCACCTGCAGCAGCAAGACTAAGAACCTGGGGTTAGCGCTACAGCGCTAAAAATAACTGTGTTGACATTCCCAGTCAGGCTGGAGCCTGGGCTCTGGAGGAGTGTCCACACTGCTATTTTTAGTGCCGTCATATGAACCCCAATCTCTTGAGACTCACCCCCGCAGGGTTGGTTGTTGGGTTTTGTTTTTTTTTGCCATGTAGACGTACCCTGCGACCCCAACTGAGATTAGAAGCCCGTTCTTCAAGAGGCTGCAAAACATACGGACGTTCCTCCTACCCAGACAAGATGGATAGAGCATGGGAGAAAAGACACAGTGTCCCCATTTTGCAGATGGGGGGATGTGGCACAGAAGGATTCAGTGACTCTCCTGGGTCACACAGGATGTCTGTGGAAGAGCTGGGAAACAAATCCTGATCGCCTGAATTCCAGTCCAGCGCTTTATCCACAGACCCATTCTTGCTCTCCAAACTCCAAGAAGAAGCTTCACTGCTAAGGTTCATTAGTCCTGGCCTGGTACAACGGCCCCTGCCCCACTGGAGTCCGGAGCCCCAGCATTTCCCATTGACTCAGACATGGGGTTGACTGCAGGATCAGGACCTTAGTAATTTGGACCCTTACTGACTTCTGGTCCACCTTTCCCTATAGCTCATCCTCAGCTCAGTGAGCGCCAGCATCAACTCCCAGCTGGCTGGAGTAGGTCTCTGATCTTACCTCCTTTAAGACAATCAGAAATGCTGTACTTGTTTGATTAGAAATAATCCAATTCACTTTTATCTCAGTTCCATTAAAAATAACCCACAGCTGCAACTTTTAAGGGCGGTTTTTAACCGAACTCCCTCCATCCCAGGGTGTGTGGGATTCCCCCTGAAGTTTCAAGAGCGGGTCAGTGGTCAGTGGGAAATTCCTGCAAGTCCCCCAGTGTACAGTTGCTGGCTGGAGTCTTGAAACTTGTATTATGTGCTACCAGTGTATCAGATGTGACTTCGCATCTGTGTTTGTGCAGCAGAACGTTTTCACTGTCCTATATATCAATGTCTGGCACAAGCGCTATAATATTATACATGATAGTTATGGCATTACACAAATCTTTGAACCATTAGTATCTTCACGGCTGTCCTGTGCTGTGCACAATGGCCACTCAGAGCTTCACATCATGAGCCCCCAAAGCAGAGCAAAGCTCCCACTTGAGCAAAAGCAGACCTTCCTCTAACTTCTAGCAGTGCAGGGGCTAAGACACACAGCAGAGCAGTTCATATTCCATTCTGTATATTGTGTGAATACCTTTGAAATAAGTGTATAGCTGAAATCGTTTTATATTGTAAAGCAAGTTTGGGTGTTTAAATATTTATTTGTTCCTTTCTCTTTTTTTGTTAATAGGAGCTTCCCTTTAAGAACTGGGAGGGGCACTTGACTGCATTTTTCAAGAGCAGTTTGAAATTGATTCTTGCTTTTGTTTCCAGAGTATGGGGGAGGTTCTTTGTGTGAATTTTGGAGCTTACTGTTAGTAAACGTCTCATTCAAGAAAGCAAACCTTGTTCCAGAAGCTGTATCAGTTACCATGTGCTATGGAAGAGAGCTGTAGTTAAGGTTGTCTGAGCTTTTCCATTCCAAGTCCCTATTTCCAGACATTGATAGGTTTCTGAAACGTTCAGCCACTTGTCTGAAATTTTCCATGTCTGATCTCTGCGCTAGCATGAACTTTCTTGGGAAGTTTGGGCCTCAGAGGATTAGTCATTTTTGACTAAGGGAATAGAGGCGGATAAATGCAAAAACTCTTGTTACAGGTCTTTTTAAACAATCTTAGCGCAGAAGTAGCTGTGGGTATAAACCTAAATTTTGCATAGGAAATGGTCTTCGCTTCAGGCTAGCGGCTTTCAGTGTTGCAGTGAAAATTGGTTTTGATCCAGCAGAGAGTCGTAAGCCTTTGAGAAATCCCCCTATGTACAGTGTGAGTAGCTGGAATTCTTCTCTTAGCACTTGTCGCTAATTGAAGGTGGATTCTGGGCATCTTTTCATTGACTTCAAAGGGTTTGGGGTCAAGCTCTACGTACCCATGAAATGAGGCCAGACTTCTAGCCTAGTTCCTCGTGCGCCTTGTCTCATTCTTAATGCCCTTTGTGCATTGTTTGGTCAATGAAGGAGCTCCTACCTCTCTAATGGACCAAATCAAAATCCCAGGGTGGAATCCTGGCCCCATTGAATTCAATGGGTGTTTTGCCATCAGCTTCAATGGGTCCAGGATTTCACCCCAGATCTCAGCAGCTCTGGGCACTGGGGTGCTCAGCGTGTGCTCCATGGTTTTGGGGACTTGAGGCTCGTTCCTAAGTCAGTGGGGAGAGTTCCAATATTCGTCTTTCTTTCTGCCCCCATTCATCGGAGCCCTGATTACTGTAACCATTTTTGGCACTTTTCTGTGAGTGTAAGCATTCAGGCCAGTTAAATCCCCAGGGAGCTATTTACAGGGTAAATAAAATCCCCGAGTCCACGGGTTATCTCTTCAGAGGCATCAGATCTATTCCTTTAAAGCCAGTTCGTGCCCTCAGGTAGGTAAGTGTCCGGCTTTCACTGAGGCACGTGGGGCTGTGTATGCTTATCTGCTCAAATGTTTCTAGTAGTTAACTCCTGCAGCACTGTATGCTATACAACCAATGCCCCTGTGGGCATATAAATCAGAATATCTTGCACAGGTAGATATATAGACCATTGACCTGTCCCCTCTTCCCACAGCCAGAGGCTGGGTCAGGCCCTCTTCTTGGGGCCTCAGCTTTATTTCTTCCACATCAAATGAGTACAGCACATCTGTCCGCCGTTCCCCTAACCCCAGGTCTTCTGCAAGGATCTCTCTATTCCCTACAAGTTTCCACTCTAGAGGCCACTTGCTTCAGGTCATGCTCTGCAGATCCAGGCCCTCCCACGGGAACTAGCTTGCTCCTGGCAGCTGCCTCCTGGCTTTTACGATCATCTGATCCCTCGCCGATCAGTCTCAGTGGGGAGGTAGCTGATCTGTCACAGGTGAGGCTGGGCCCAGCTCCTCTCAAAGGGAGGTGTGGAGCCTCTCCTCACACTTCTCCCCCGTGTAAATGCAGGGAGGATAGGATCCAAACAAAAGGGGCCCATTCCCAGCCCCTCTTAATGCCCCCCACTGGGGACACATTAGGAAAATTCACAGTTTAAACAAGCATATGACATGTTCATGAAAACTTGTGCAAAAATGAGAAATCTCTGTCCTCCCCACTGGATGGCATTTAGGATTCAGGTGCTCAGATACTTTGGTGAGGAGGACCAGATAACAACAGGAGTGATGTTCCCGTCTCTGTTTTTTTGTTGTGGGGTGGGGGAGAAGGAATGTGAAGTGAGAACAATTATTTTCCAATATTTTTCCCCTGAGAAAAAGTGACTTTGTTCCTAGCACCGCATTTTTTTCCTATGTGCCTAGAAGACTTAAGGTCACGGCACCCAGCAAACGTCACCTTCCAGTAACACCCCCAGAAAACAGCCCCAGAGCACCCACTGATTGAGTCTGGATAACCCTTGCCAGGTAAGAGAGGGGACATCCTGGAAGAGTTGTCGCAGACTTTCCACCTGATCCAAGGGCGTTCCTTCCTGGGACGGGTCCTCTGTCCATTTCCATCGGTGATTGTCAGCATTCGGGAGATGTCTGTGCCTCTTCTTGGGCTGACTGACGCCCAAACCAGAAGGCTGTAGAGAGCCATCCGAAGTAGTCTAGCAATGTCCCGTTCATTAACCTCTGCTGAGCACATGGCCATGTCAAATGACTGGAGCACGTCACATTTTTGCATAATCTCTTTAATACGGGGGCACTTGGCAGATCTCGGATTGCAGGAGTGCAGGGTAATTTTAACTTGCTGGAGCACTTCAGGTTTCCACGGATCTGACTGTGGCACTGAAGTCAAGTCTGACGCCTGCAAAGCCGGAGGCGGGATGCGAATTGAGTTTGGGAGTGTCTCATTTGGCTTCCCACTGGGGATGGCTTCACAGCACAAAATCCGCCACTGCACTCGGCACAGGTTGTGACCGCCCATGGGCCAGCCCAGCGGAGACGTCAAGGATTGAACCGGCCGTGGAGACAGAATTCCTCTGCCATCCATGTGGGTGCGGGCCAGTGTTTGAAGCTCGTGAGTGAGGCAGCGATATGGGCTGTAGCGGTTTGTTGGACAGTTACATCATCACTTTCCAGGGCTATCACTCGGTTAGCTCCTAGCAGCTCTGCGTGGTGGACACATGGATTTTAGATGTGTGGCTGTGGAAAGCGGGCGGGCGGGACAGGCAACGCACCAGCAGCCACTCACAAGAGCCCCTTGTGCATCAGAGAGCTGTTCATCTTGGCTGTGCCCTGGAAGACACTGGATCGGGGGGTGGGCCACCCAGCCCCCCTCTAGCAAATCCAGATGCACAAAGCAGCCAACCACCTCCTGAAACTACCTAGAGGGGATGCGGAATATTGATGGCCACCCTTCCACTCTCACAAACTGCCTGGAAATACATGGGGAGGGAGATGCGAGGGGCGTTTGGGAAGGAGTGGGGGCTTCTTGGGAGATGGATGGTCCTTGCTGTCATCTCCAAGGACCGGAAGTAAAGCACCAGCTGGGTATGTTTTTTCCAGACCCTGTCCCTGCAGCCTTGGGGCCAGTGGGAGTTCGTCAGGGTCTACACTTCCCTCTCGTGGAGGTAGCGATGGGGCCCTTCTTTCTCGCCTTCTAAAAGCCGCGAGGAGGGCGTGTGCCCAGGAGGGTCAGGCATTTTCCTGGCAGCCGGCAGGATTCAGGAAGCACCTGAGCAGCATAAACATTGGCTAGCGTGGCTGAAAATGGCAGATATTCAGGAAATGACTCATTGCCCCGGCCCATCCCTAGAAAATAATGCTGTTTGGTGTGCACAGCATGCACTGTTTGCACAGAGATTAGCCTGCTGTGTGTGTGAATTCTGGTCGTAGGAAGATGCACTCTCATTAGGAAGCCCGAAGTCCAGGAGGCTTCCCAAGCAATATGCTGCACTCATGACCCGTGGGCATCCCCACAATGCAGAGAAGTGCAAGAACCTGGGCCATACGAAAGCTGCCTGCCTCGATATCCCTATCAATGTGTGCAAGGTTGACACAGGAGAAGGAGCCAGTTACCTATAGCTAGCTGCAGCAGACTGTCTAAGATGATCTCATTTCATTAGATCTGAACTGGAGCATTATTTAATGAGAACTGAGACTAATTCTCAGAGTCATGGTGCGAAAGGCACTTTGTTGCTTTTAAAAAGATAATTAAGCGAGCTGTATACAAAAACCCTGTGCACCTCAGTCGTTGGAGAGGAGTTTGTCTTTCTTTGTCTTGTTTTTAAAAGTGCTTTGGACTTAGGAGTTAATTGTCTTGTTTCTGTTGGTGTCTGGTATAATTATCTTGCTTTGAAAGTGCAGTATCTATCCAAGAACTAAAGGTTTGTCTATATGGGGGGAATCAACCAGAATAGCTATTCTGTAGTAAACTGTTCCCAAATAGCTCCTATGTGACACCCTAGTCCAGAACAAAAGTCACTTTTTTCCAGAACAATTAGTCTGGAAGTGCACAAATTATTCTGGAATAAATCACTTTTATTTTAGAATAGTGTGTCCACATGGGAGTTATTCTGCAATAGCTAATTCAGTCAGTTTCTCTGTGCATGCCGACCTTTCGCCTCCATGTGGCTTAGCCTCGTTTTGCTCTATAAGAACAGTAGCGCGTCCACCATCCTATTCAGTCGTTTTCCTCTGTATTCCAGAGTGCTACACGTCATAGTGGTCCTGTGTGTGTACCACTGCCCTCCACTGGACAGAATGAGAACTGCCCAACTGCGTGTCTCATGCTTTGCACTGCAGAACGCTAATGAGGACTCTCCATCACATCCGTTGGTACAGGCCTGTGGATTTGGAGCAAGAGGATCTGAGCGCTGTCCCCTGTTCAGTCCCAGAGGCCCAAGTGGCCATGGTGCATCGTTTAATGGCAAGTGTTGCACCACCTGATAACTATGAAAATGTTACAATAGGCACAATTTTCAAAAGTGACTAATACTCTGCAGTAGCATGGCAGAGTTTGTGTGGAAGTTTGGTTCCCGTGTGATGCACGCTTGCTTGGGGCTATTAAAAATGTGACCTTTGGGGAACGGGTTTAAAGTGGTTCTGTTTTTACAATAAACCTCTTCTATATTGCTAAATGGAAATAATTTTGGGTTGAGTTCTTCTGCCTCTCAGCTTGTTCAGTTCACACATAACTGAGCTGGGAATACCTTCTGTGCAATTTAGGGGTGCAAGAAGTGAGAGAGGGGATTGAGGCAGTGAGACCGTTTCCCAGTTGGTCACACCCGTGAGCTCACAATTTCATGGTTTGCGTGTCTGGGGTTGGAAGGGAAAAGAACTGGGGAACTGTCAAGCAGGTATTTGAAACAAGGTGGCTTTAGCAGTATCCTGGATCAGCTTCAAGAGGTGAAGTGTCGAGTCTTTGAGATGCAGATTGGAATTGGCTGCACCCATCATTCCCGTGGAAATCTCTGGGCCTATGGCACCCTGTCGTCACAGGGGTGTGTCTGTGTGCGCAGGAGTGTGCCGTTTGCACTCTTCCCGGCCAGCGAAGGCAACTGTACTGAAGGAGGGATTGCACACGGAGGAGGGCAGGTTTAAACTCACCTGTAGTCCCGGGCAGACCCAGTACGGGAGGCTTCCCGGGAGAGTCTGAGGCATTCAGAACCCTATTCTGGCCTTCAGTGGGCCTCCACATCTGGCTTCTCTAGGGCTTCTCCGCATCCACAAGAACTCAGCCCCTCTGTCCAGAGACCTGGTCTTCTGCAGAGTGCCACCCGTCAGCAGTGCTAGCTTTACGGATCGAGCCCAGTCTTAGGGTACGGACTGTAATATGCAACTTCAGACCCCTGCAAACGGGGCCAGGGATCCTGGTAAACGGTGACTCTCTGCGGCTATTGGAAGAGGACTGCAGATTCCTGCTTTCACCCCTCAACGACTTTCACTTCCTCCCTTCTCAGTTGGGACCTTCTTCAATAAGCCGCTGTGATACCGTACTCGGTCTTCTCTTACTGCGTTCTCCTTGTGCTGGGGAAGCTCTATTCAGGCTGCATATTTCCAAATAGCGACGGACGTCCTAGACTTTAAGGTCATAAGGAACCATAAATTCATCTGTAAATGGGGAATCATCGTCGAATGGGTCTGTTTCCAGTGGGGTCCTGCAAGGATCGGGTCTTGGCCCTACGCTATTTAACACTTTTATCAATGACCTGGAAGAAAACATAAAATCATCACTGGTAAAGTTTGCAGGTGACCCAAAAACTCGGGGAGTGGCAAAGAATGCCAGGGACTGGTCACTGATGCAAAGACATCTTCAACGGTTGGGTAAAGTGGGCACAAGCAAACAATACGCTTTTTAATATGGCTAAATGTAAATGTCTGTATCTAGGAACAAAGGCCATATTTCAGGGCGGGAGCTCTAGCCTGCAAAACAGGGACTCTGACAAGATCTGGGGGTCGTGGCGCACAATCAGCGGTATGTGAGCTCCCAGTGTGACACTGTGGCCAAAAGAGCTAATGCAATCCTGGGATGCCTAAACAGGGTAAACTGAAGTAGGAGTGGAGAGGTTATTTTACCTCTGTATTCGGTACAGGTGTGACTGCTGTTGGAAGACTCCTATCCAGTTCTAGTGCTCAGAATTCAAGAGGGATATTGATAAACTGGAGAGGGTTCAGAGAAGAGCCATGAGAATGATTGGAAAATACACTTTACGGTAATAGACTCAGGGAGCTCGATCTGGTTAGCTTAGCAAAGAGACGGCTAAGGGGTGAATTAATCACAGTCTAGAAGTATTTCAACGGGGAATCAATATTTGCCCAGGGGCTCTTCAGTCTAGCAGAGAAAGGGCTAACACAATCCAATGGCTGGAAGCTGAAGCTAGACAAATTCAGACTGGAAATAAGGCGTCAATTTTTTAACAGGGAGAGTAATTAACCACTGGAACAATTTACCAAGGGTCATGGTGGATTCTCCATCCCTGGCACTTTGTAAATCAAGATGGGATGTTTTACTACAAACTCTGCTCTAGGAATTATGTTGGGGAAGATCTCTGGCCTGTTTTCTAGTGGATCACAATGGTCCCTTCTAGCCTGAGAATTGATTAATTGAGTCTGACCTTCTGCCTAACCCAGGCCTTAAGATTCTGCCCAGTTATCCCTGCACGGAGCCCAGTAACTTGCATTTGGCTAAAGCATCTCTACAGGGCTATGTCTACATGGCCCTGCAGTGTGGACTACAGGGGTGTGATTAGCAATGCGCACCAAAGCGGTGCACTATAATTCCCCCGTGTGGACGCAAGTGAAAAGGTACCTAGTTCGCTTTGACGTAGTCCTCTTTAAACAGGATGACGTTAACATGAACTAGGTTCCTTCCAGCTCTGTTATTCTGTCCATTTCTGCTAAATTAAAGATCCCTTTTGTGTCCATTGCTCCATCCCTGGGAAAGTCCTGGCACGCTGAAATGGGCTGAGAGGGCGTGGTTTGGAACCAGGGCATGGTTATGGTCGTTATCTAATAGCTTCGATCTTTATGGTGATGGATCTGACGGCTGGACTGAAATGGCAGGAATCTTGCCAAACCAGCTTATATGGTGAGATTTCTGCCTTCCCTGGCAGATGGTGTGAGGGAGAGGATGGTGTGGGAGGGATGGCAGCTTCCAAATCTAAAATCTTGAACCAACCCAGGGTGGATCCAAAACTGGGAAGCTGAGCCCAGATCGGGAGATTGCGCTCTGCACACCCTCTCCTGAGAGAGTATGTGGGCGGAGGTTGGATTTGGGCCTGTCTGTATCTACAAACAGCCCAGCGTTCCTTAGTAGAGGTACCTCAGATCAGCACAGTGGGAGCAGCTCACTTGGCAGAAAATCAGATATTTAGGAGTCCGAAAAAACCTTGCTCTCTCTGCCACCCCCCACCCCCGTGATCTAGCTGAAAGCACATAACCCGTCTCCTCTCTGCAATGTTGACGCTTCAAAAGTACGCGCTTGTCCTTAAATGTGACCAGCTTCAGATGCTCTGTCTACCGCAGTAGGCAAATTCAAGCGGCTGTTATTGGGTGGTGACTGTGCAAGGTTCTGAATCGCATGGTGTATCTAGAGTCAGCGTTAATCTTAATTGCAGTTCACCTTTCGTCTCTACCTTCTGGGTTCTGTTTTACAGCTACGAATTAAGATCTGCTTAAAAACAGCCATTTTCCTGCAATGTGCTGACGCTGATTGGTTTGTTTCTTAGGAGTAGCAAAGCACAGAAAGGCACAGGAGAAATTCACTTCTAGGTGTGCAAGACCATCCAAGTGCCGAAGTGTACAGTTGGGCGGAACAGGTATCACTCCCTACGTCCTGCTCCTGGTAAGCTAAGGGCTTCTGTGAATGCATGTTCTGTGACATGGCCTCATCTACCTGTATGCAGTGGGCAAGGTCCTAATATATCGGCAAATTCTGGTAGGCCCTGGAACATTACTATGCTATTCCCCGTTTTTTGCCTGAGCAATTTGGGGTCCAGTGGGTTGTTTGCGTCCGGAGGAGATATTGATGTCAGAGGCAGATGTTTCTTTGATGCACCCCTGTTTATTTACAAAGGGTGTACAAAGTCCTGAACACAGGAGGAATCCAACGACAGGAGGTAGCTTCTTTGCTCCCAGTCCCAAGCCTCTTTGAGCCAGCACTCTACCCAAAAAGTGCACTCTCCAGGCTTTGTCTCAGCGTCACGTGGCTAGTGCTCGCTTCGGCTGTCTCCTTGACTTTCTTTGCTCCTTCTGTGTGTCTCTGCCACTTCGCACACAAACAGCTCCTCCAACCAGTGCATTTGCTAGATGAGTCCCCTTGGGCCACATAGTTCAGCTTTTACTCAAGCCTTGCTAGGTGCTTGTGTTTTCAATGGTGGCGCCTATTTTTTCAGCTATCACGGTCCAGAAAGGGGGCTCGATCGTTTCTTTCGTTTATCCTAAATGAAGCTACGCCCACCAGTTTCAATGAGGTTTCATCCAAACCCCTAGCATAACCATGCATATTACAGCAGTGGCTAGAGGTCCCAATTGAGATTGGGGCCCTACAGTGCTAGGTGCTGTACAAACACATTGTAAGAGACAATCCCTGCCCTGTAGAGCCTGTAATCTGAATAGACAAGGCGGACAAAGAGTGGGAGAAAGAAAGGATTGTTCTCTCCTGTTGTGCATTTTGTGTCCTGCCTAGCTTGCCATAGCTAACAGAACTAGAATATTATGGGATTGCTCAGACAATTCTGTCTGGTCTTAGAGTAGAAGAATAAACTCAGACTGTGTGTTCACACCTCAATGTGCTCCTGTCTGCTGGTTTCTCTTTGAGTGCAAGTAACTTCCAAGTATCCAAACATAACATCTCAGTCTGACAAATGATGAACAGAAAGATTTACCCAAAGTAACACAAAGTCGGTGGCAGGGATGGGAATTGAACCCGGATTTCTTGAGTCCCAGCCCAGGGCTTTAACCCCTGATATCTAGGGTTGGTCAGATCATTAAAAAACACTGTGAATAATTTATTCGGTGATTGAGGAGGAGGGGAAAAAACAATTGAATAGACTTTTATGGAAATATTATTCGAACCAGTTCAAGAGGTGCCCCTACAAACATTGTCTCCTGGCCTAATCCTGGAAAAAGCTGGGCATCTCCTAGGCTATGCAGAATGTCCTGAGCTCAGCACCTCACAGGGTGAGGCCATATGTGACTACCTCAAACAGAAATGCCAAGTGTGCGTCTATAGTAACTAGTAATGGACCGTGTACAAATTCCTCCTCCGTTCATCTTCAGATGTATCTAGCATAACACGTCGCGAGGTCTCCAGTGCTACGATCAGCCAACATCAATATCAATCTTCATTTTTAATGTATCCGCAGTACGGTGCAGCTGCCCTTGCTATGTAGGGAGCATAATTTAATCTCCCTGTGCAGTATGTATTGAATGTATTACTTGGTGGCGTTCAGTGAATGTAGAGTAGTGGGCGGGGAAGACCCTGGCTTTTGATTTTGAATTTGTACTACATTCATGAGTAAAAGCGCACGTCTGGTGTGCTGACTCAAAGCAAACAGTTTCAGTTCAATCTCTAATCTTCTGTCCCTTCTTTTGATTGGTTTTCTTCTGTCTAGGCACTTATATTATTGATCTGACTGAATGCTGACATTGATTTGGTGGGAAAAGAGAGAGATCTTAGAGGACTGGAGATAAAATGAAAGAAAAGTGATCTTATTAAAAATAATTTGCATTGAGTTTAAAACATTTCTTCCCCTTTATCTTTTCAGAGATGCTACACTGAATTGTTGACTCACCCTATGCAGCTCCCCCCACCTAGCTTCCCTACAGGCAACCAGTTGCATAGAAGATGATGTGCTGGGAGCATTGCTTATTTTCCAATACTCTCTTCCCAGACCGACTGACTGATGGATACCACCCAGGGCAGATATGGGGATGGAAAAGATCTGACTGTATCCTGTAGTCTGGACTGGAGAGGGCCATGAGTTAAAACCCCCGGAGTGAAACCCTGGCCTTATTGAAGTCAATGGGAGTTTTGCTAATGAGGATAGAGTTTCAGCCCAGATCTGAACATATATGTTTGCGGAGACACCTACTGCCCTGCTTAACTCAAGGAAAGGGGGAATTTGTCATGTGGGTTGTAGATTTTTCAGATGTGCTCAGCTGTGGTCTAACTCTGCTGCATTGAAATAAATGGGAGGTTTTGGGTTTTTTTTTTTTTTTTTTTTTTTTTTAAACCACTGATTTCAAAGGGGTTAAAATTGGGCCAATGCTGGGTGAGTACTTTTACAAATCCCACCTTTCAATAGAATGTCACCATCCATTCTTCTCTCTGAGAGTATCCAGAGGGGGTTGTGAGTCACTGTTCCTTGCCCCGAAGGGTTTAGATCATCACCCCCTCCCGCTCAATGTGATCTCTGAGGTCGCTAGAAGAGTTTGTGAGGAAACACCGGCTGCAATGTATCCAGTGTGCTGCTAATGTCTGTACCACTGCCTGGATCTACAGTTTGTTACCTTCTTAGAACCCAACCGCTCAGCAAAACTGACTCTGGATTCCCCCCAAATCTTGTAGTTTCAAGTGGAAACCACATGAAGTGTGATGGTTTGGGCCCCTATCTAAGCAGGGTAGAGTGGTGTCTTCCGGATTTTGCTTCAGGGTTTTTTTTATTATTATTATTCATTTGAACAACACACTCAAAGTAAAACATGAGGCGTGAACCCCAAAGGAAATGATGACCAAAGAAGGGCTCAAGTACCACTCTGACCTGACACCACTGACTTCCATCTAGCTCTGCTTGGCATGGTGTTAGAGCCGGATGATGCCAGTGGATTTTAAAATAGATACATAAAACTTAGTTGCATGAAGCTGTTTCAAGTTATTTTGACCCTCTTGCTTTTCTCTTCTAAAAAAAGGGAAATCTAGAACTGCTGAGTTAAACAGCTGTCATATTCTATGTTGTAAAGTCCCGTTTGCCTTAAAAATAATAATGTAGGAAATATACTGCAGGCGGAATGAGCAATTTCCCTCTTGACTTGCACTTGAAATGGGAGGGCAAAGGATCCCAAGGGTAGCCAGCACATAGTGAAATCTCTCTGATCTTTTTTAACGGTTGGTATTGTGAAATATGGTTTTGCATCTATAATTAGGGTGTGTAACAGATGGCTAACGCTTAGTTATAATTAAAGTCTAATGCGCAGGAAAATAGCCCAATGCAGCCAGTGATTCATCAGCACCCAAAGAATTTTAATTCCCTCTTTGCTGGGCTTAACCTTCACTTGCAGAAACTGGACTTCAGGGGAAGTCTGTTGCATCACTAATTTCACAGGACACTGCTCTCTCTGTATGAAAAGTTGTGTGTGCAAACGCTTCATTATGATGTATTAAATGATATCGTGCTGTATCACCTGCTTTAACGACTTGAAATCATGTACTAAAGGGGTGCACGCATTGCTTTAACCACACACTAGCAACATGTTGCAATCCGCTGTAGAATAGACTCTTGCAGTCTTGCTGCTTAAGAATTGATTACTAACGCATTAGGATAAATTATTTAAGAAGAGGCTTTAATTAGGTGCTCGTAGTGTACAGGTGGGGGAAACATTTTATTTATAGAACTATTCTAAGTATTTATTATAGGTAGTTATCACTTAATGGGCACTTAACACAGCCGTCATCCCTGAGCCATTAGTGAATGAGTGACCCCCTGGCATTCGGCTCTGAAGGTTGTAATTAGGGTTTGCACTTCCTAGACGTTGGGACACGGTTGCTGTGGGGTGGAGCATGAAGAGAAGTGTTTTGGGGAGATGTCACTAAGCTGCAGTGCCGTGCAATGACTGGCGTGGAAGTGGTTTTAGAGCCATGAGAAAGCTGGGGGGAAAAGGTCTTTGAGAGGCAGTTTCTCCCCCTCCCCATCCAAGGAATCTGGGGACCATTTCGGCAATCCCTGAATGGCTGATGGTAGAAAGTGTTGAAGTATATTGTGCGAAGAATTTAACTTTTTTCTGCCTGTTCCCCAAACGATTTACCAAAAAGCCTTTTCTCACTGTTTGTATAGATAGCAGAGTGTCTCAGTCCTGGGTTGTTACAGAGCAGTTCACATCTCCGTAGGTTGTTTTCTGGTCTCCTCCCATTTGCAATTACTTAATAGCCCTTGGCACCTACATCAATTGCTCTCATGGAAAAGTAAAGATGAGCAAGGTAATTAGTGTCTATTAAGACTATTTTAGTGTTTTAGCTGTAGCATTTTAGCTGCAGAAAAGAGGCGCCAGCCCTGTGAGTCGAGCCAGAATTGCCTGATAAACCTAGCTGTGATGCTTCCACTTCTAAGCCGCCTTCATCAGCGGAGAAGGGTAGGATGCTGCACTGCTTTTCTGAAGAGCAGAAGGACAGGTTTGCATCTGAGGAACCTGGTAAAAGGAGGAGGCCTAGGTCGCCTCAGCTTTCCTTTCGCAAGGCCTGAGTTAGGTCCCTCTGGTACCTGAAAACATTCCAGTCTCCATTCACCAGCACAGGCCATGAACATCCTCCCATGGTTTCCACTGCTATCTCTATGGCACCGCCCCGCTCGGCACAGACCTCAGCGGCCCAGTCTGCCGAATACCGAGCACCTCGAAATGATTGCTCATGGGGAAGATGGTCTTGACACCAAGGTTCATGGCACTGAGAAATCTAGCCAGGTCTGCCGCTCCTGAGACACCAATCTTATCGTCAGCAGGAAATGTTCTCTCAGCATTACCGATAGCAGATATTTCTTTGGCAACTAACATTGCTTACAGCTTTCATTCTTGGCCAAAGTGGGCACCAAGGGACTTCCATCAGGCTAGGAAACCATCCTCCTCAGCCCACTCTAGACCTAGATCACCCTCCCCAGTAAGGTCCAGCAACCACTTTCTTCTCTCATGAAGAAATCTATCGGTCAACTGGACTTGCTTCTACTTCCATTGCCATCTTGACCCAGAGAAGCTGCGTTTCCATCTGCTCCGTCCCAAACTGATGACTACAGTGCTTTTCAAGACCTCCTTCGTTGGATACTGGAGACCTTGAGGTTCCAAATGAAACCGTGCAGGAGAAATCCCACGCGTTAGAAATCTTGCACACAGGCTATTAGAACATGCACAGCTTCCATGGTAGATGCATGCATCTATTCCTCTAACATCTAAAGAGGCAGAGAGAAGGCACCAGGTGCCATCTTTGGCATTTGAATACTCTTACATTCAGCCCATAACTTGATGCCTTGTTCTAACCGCTGCTCAGGAGAGGATGAAACAGCAAAGCTCTAAGGTGACGTCTAAAGAAGAGCCCAAATGCCTTGGGGTTTTTTTTTCCCCAAAGGAAAAAGAAAGGAGCTGCCAACATCAATTGTAGAATTGCCAATTACCAGGCACTCCTTACCTGCTATGATTGCATCAATTGGCAGAAGGTGTTGGACATCACAGACAGATTACCGTAAGAGTCAAGAGAAATGAAGATTCTTAATCAGAGGCTCAGCCATGGAAAATACGTACACTTTCTAGCAGGAACTTCACATTTCCAATACAGGGTCCTACCATTTGGGTTTTCAAAAGCGCATCTGATCTGGTGCCACCTCTTATCGGAGAGGCAACTCTATAAGAACTGCCAAGTAAAGTCTGCAGAGCTGGTGCCCCGGTTACCTAAAGGTTTTGGGTGTCCCCTGAGAGTTATCGATAATTGAGACTGAACTGCCTATGGCTTATAAAATATATCTAATTCATAGTGTTATGGCACAAGTCACCAGATGGTGCTGTTACACATAACGGTACAAATTCTTTTTCGTGGCATGCGAGCCGCGCCGTCTTTGAGGACATGCCGTATTGTTGCTGTTTTCTAGATGACGTGACCTCTCCTCTGTCTTACTCGAGTCGGTTTGTGGGGTGGAGTTGCTCCCTAGGAACAGGGCATTTGGTGTTCAGGATGAGATTCCTGCAAGAAGGGATGCCCATGTTCCAGGGCTGTAAATAGATGAGATTCTGTGTCACTGATTTCTTCTCCAGTAGGAAACCAACCTGCAGAGGCCTGGAACCTCCAGGGCACAGGAGGAGAAATTTTGCTTTAGAAGGGCCTGAGTTGCAAAATTTAGATCAGGATTTGAACTTCCTCCATAGCTGAGGGTGTATTGAGTCGGGGTTTCTGGCTGGGCCTATTCCAGATGTAGAATCTAGATCTGAACTTCTCTGGAACCTGGGAGGGTGGGGGTGGGTTTTGATTTGTTCCCAGCCTTAGTAATTTGCACTTTGCTTATGTAGGGCCCGATTATTGCAGGGGGTGGGGAGGATGCAGGTAACCATCTCCCAAATCTCTTCTGCATTGTGCACAAGAACCAGGCCACGGTGGTGGCTTCAGCCCTGCAGGCCTTCACACCAAGAGAGAAAAGTTTGTACAGGGGGAGATAATGAACAGTTCAAGTTTAACATGTGCAGTGTTAACTTGGGTGGCAGCAGATTACTCAGCCTCAGACCTACACGTTCCGTGGTGGTTTATAGTCGCTGGACTCTGCCCTGCATTTCCAAGGGGACGGACTGAACTTCGTGGTGGAGGGAACAGAGGGTTCGGTCTTTAACATCTAACGTCCTTATTGCCCTGTCTTCTAGGGGGTAGACTCAGGACCCTGGAAACCTGTCGCAGGCCCAATACGGTTAGGGTGTCGGGGACCTAAGTTGTACTGGCTTGTCCTGTTTTGAAAACTTGTGGTCCTAGGAATCCCTTGCAGACACTAAACCTGTCTGCTCCAGCCAGCAGAACAGCTCGTGATAAATGCGTGTTTATGAAACAAGAAATCTACTGGCGATTGTGCTTGTGTGCGCGTGACTTTTTCTAAGCGCTGGTGAAAGGTGCCATCCCCGGGCACGCAGCTCTCTGGTTATCCACACAGCACGTGCAAGGGGGGCAGAGGTAGAGGCCAGACAAGGGCGTATTTCCTGCCAAGGCGTGCCTCGACTCTGACCCAGAAGAGCTCCCTCGTGGGCCGGTGAAAGGAGAGTGAATTCTTCTGCGGGCGAGAGAGATGAACTTTCAGCCACACACAACTCTTCATCATCTCTGGGTAAGCTGGAAAGCTGGTGTCTCTCACCAGCAAAAGCTGGTCCAATAAAGGATATTCCCTCCCCCACCTTGTGTCTCTCCTATCCTGGGACCAAGGAGCTCCTTGGAAGTTGTCTGGGAGGGTCTCTTCCCATTCCTTGACTCTGATCTTTCACTGAAGCCGATTTGCTCCCCTCCTTGCATAGACGCCAGAAACCTCTCGGAAACCATTGCACTGCCTGCCAGGACTCCTGCTATCAAGTATAACAGGAACCGGGGCAGAGATGAGAAGGATGTTGGGGCCAATTGGAGGAGGGAGAGGCTGAGTATGGGGCTGTGTTATGACACAGAATGCAGGAAAACCCCAAGGTGCCCCTACCCCAGCTGTCTAGCACCCTAAGCTTCTGGGACTGTTGCAGGCTGTATCGAGATGATATAGGGAAACGAGTATTGTCCAGAGGGGGTTTACAGCTCCAACCTGGGCCTGACCCTACCGTGCAGTGATGCTGTATATATTTGTGGAGTGGTGTCAGCCAGAATGTCAGACATGCAGGACGTCAGCTGGAAAGGGAGGCCATGCCCTCCACCTACACAACAACTTCCGTTCCTCTGATATACGATACACATGAGCTGCACTTACTGGGGTTGCCACCTGTCCTGCCATGGGTGGGACTGTCTGGTCTCCAACACAACAGCCCCTGTTTTTATCCTGGGCCCAGGGTCTCATCAAGTCTCAAAAATATCCTTAAAGAGTGCTGCTGCTGCTGCTGTAAGAAAGGGAATTTTCCCTCCACCGAATGGAATTCATCACTCCCTGCGTGCCGGGGGTGCCTGCAGTCACTCCACTGCACCCCCAGAGCTTTAGAGGGATAGACCCCTCTCCCTTAAGAGTGAGGTCCCCTCCAGGCATCGGAGCACTGGACCAGGAGCAAGCATCTCATGAGCTCTGCCTCTGACACTGTCTCCCTCTGTGACCTTGGTCAAGTCACTTCCCTTCCCTCTGCCTTATTTTCCCCACCTGTAAAATAAGGGCGGTGCAGCTTCCCTGCCATACGCAGTTGTCGTGGGGGTTAATTAGTTAATGGCCGGGACGTGCTGTGTGGAGAGGGACCCAAACTGGAACCTCAAATCTGCAAACCTTGTGAATATCGGGGAGGATCGTGTCTGCATCTGAGCCGCTTCATTCAGTCTCTGAAACTGATTTCACACCCCTGGAAGTCCAGAGCCTTCACCCCCTCGATCCGAAGGGATGTCTGGAGGTGGATGTTTCTGGTGTGGTTTATGGTAATTGCTAAGAGCGGTTGTGGGGCTGGTCCCAGGTTAGCAGCCAGAGGCCAGTTTGAGGCTCCCTGTCAGTGGTACTAAGGGTGAGACTGCAGCATTGTTCCAGGCACACCCCTACTTCAAGCCCATGTGGTTTTCAGAGAGTCCTTTTAAAGCTGGGCGAGGAGGGGGACATTCCCCCACTGTCACCAGAGCCCCATGATGCTGGTGTGTGACCAGGAAAAGGGGGGGGAGGCAGGCATGCCTCCAGAACAGGGGGCCTACCAGCAGCACAGAGCTGGTGGAATGACTCTGTGCTTTGGGGGCTAGCCAGGATCAGGGAAATGGAGAGCCAAGACTTGGCGTGGCTGGCATGCTGAGTTCTGTGATTCTCAGCTGCAAGAAACGGCCCCAGGAAAGGGGGCTCTTGTCCCTCTGCTGACAGGGGAGGCTGATGGGATGAGAAAATGGGAACTATGTTTTGTGAAAAGTATCAACATTTCAGGGGGGGACGACACAGTCCTCAGTTCCCTCTCCAGATCCCCTTTTCTCCCTTGTTGAGTGGCAAAAAGTCTGGGGAGGAACCCCAAAACTCAGAAAAACTGAAAAACATGTCCTTGATTTCATTGGAAAATGGGGGTGGGGTCGGAGGGACCCCAAACATTTCCACATACACAGACCCAGCTGCACTGTGGACCGGTCTGGCCCTTGGGCACCCCCCAATCCAGAGCCTACAAAGGGGGCTGAAAGCCAGCCTGGCTTCCCTCAGCCACAGCTCCAAATTGAGAGAGGTTCCGACGATTTGTCCAGGGTATCAGAGTGAATGGGGGCAGAACGGGGAACAGAACCCAGGCACCCTGACGCCCGGCTCTCTGTGCTAATCACTGGAGAATTCAGCCTCCTTCCCGGCCATACGAAACGCTCCATAGCTCATTTCATTACAAACACTCCCGTGCACTTAGACGAAACTTCTTGAAATCTATGCGCTGGAGGAGCGTCGGGGGCATGGGGGGGGGAGGAGAGCCCCGCAGCTGTCTGTCTCTCCCAGACTCAAAAACAACAATGATGGAGTGACACCCTGCATTCTAACCCACCTACACACATACTTCCGCCACATACCCTTCTGCCGCCTAATTAATGCGAGCACCAGAGACTCCAACTGCAAATCCGCCCTGCAGACAGATCTGCAGTGCCCTGGCTTCCTCCTCTCTTCTCTAAGGCACGTGCACTCGGCCAGCGGGTAAGTATCATCCCATTGCCAGACCGTGTGACAGCGTCCTCTGAGATGTTGTGACCAGCTGGGCTATCACAGGCTCTTCTACCCCCGAGAGACGCTGGCACTGGGTTTTACCTGGGTGAGGAACCCTGGCCACAAGTGCCGGTGTAATTTCAGACCGCCATGGTGAAATTTACTAGCCTCTGCACGGGCCAGCTGCCCCGCCTCTGAATTCTTCGCTCCTCTCTCTGTCCACCCAATAGATTTTCTTCGAAGCAGGACAAGTACGTTGGCTGGATGGCATTCAGCCTGGAGAATCTCCCAGCTATGTGGGAAAGGGTGCTGGCAGCGCAGAGAAGTGGGAGACTCTCTCTTTTTGTGGCTTGGATTTCCACTGAAGAGAATAATATGTGAGGAGCACCCACCAGCTGGGAAAAGCTTAGCGTAGCTCCTGTAACCGGCACAGCCAGAGCGAGGTGTTCCATGCGGTTCACCTCCTAGAATTAAGCGAGGGGGAGAGAAAATTCCACATCTGAGATCTAACAGACACTGCATGCATCCTACAAACAGAGCGGTCCTGTGTTCAGAAAGGAGTATTAGCAGTCAGAGGAGGGGGAAGGCAATGAAGAATCTCACCAGGTGTTCGAGGTACAGATGACTTTGTCCACAGTGGTGGACTACACTTCCATCTTCCAGCAATGACTGGAGTAGTAGCATCCAAAGATCATGTGACAAGCTCTGTCAAGATCTCTCCAGCCCTATTCTGTAGGCTGAAAAGGTTTGGCTAGCCTGGAGAAAGCACCCAGACTTTGGATGTTGATCCGAAACATGGCATGGCACCCATTCAAGTCCTTAAGGAAAAGTCCTAGAGCGTTTCTAAAAGGGATGAAATCGCTAGTTGCTGTCTTTCAGATGAGATACAGAACCATGTTCCTAGACATTTAGGATCTTGTGGCACTTCTTACAATTATTTGTCTTGCTATAGTAGGGATGTTTCCAGTGTGAATGGCAATTTAGGGCATACCTAATTGCATCCAGTCCATTTGCAATGGCCACCATCCTGGCCAATACTATGGACCTCTGGAGCTAAAAGCATGAGTATCTACAACGTCAGCTGAACTGTCAGGCTATGTCGCTGCGACGCCTCTGTGGAGAAGGCAGAGAAGGGACATGCAACAACCAACAGTCAGGGGATTACACACCTACTGTATGTTCCCTAGACAGTTCCTTTCGGTCTTCCTGGATTCCTCTTCATTTCTTGGCCTAAACTGTTGTGCAGTTTAAACTGCTGCTGCGTTCTACCCCAGAGGTGACTGCATTTCAGTGGCACAGAAAGCGATGCCATTATATGCATGCTGTACTTTTAAAAAAGCACTTTGGGATCCCTGGGGCAGAAATGTGCTGTGTGAACGCAAGACATTATTTTGCCATCTGCTAGGTAAAGACTGGCCCAAACCAGAACCACAAGTCTGGCTTTCTGGTACTTTGGATCAGAATCCTCAGGTACAAATTTCTCCCAAAGATTTTGGTCCTGGGTTTGATCCAGCACTGGACGGGGGGTTTTCCACTTCCAGTTTTGATGGGTGGCCAGAATTTCAAGGGAAGGCATTTGTATGAGGTTTTAGTGCTGTGAGATTTCCCAAATCTTATGGAAATGTGAAGTCTGAGTTGTGTTAAGAGCTCCCAAGATCTTGGTGCTGCCTAATCTGACTCCAAAGCCTAGCTCTGATTCAAGCTTCAAACTTGATCCGTGGAGCCTAATCTGCCCATCATGGCCTGTGCCAGACCATCTTTAATGATAGGTGAAGGCTACCGCAGCGATGGGCATGGTAGCAGAACAGAATAGGGGTGAATTTTAGCTGTAAGCATGGATTTCTCAGGGTATGTCTGTGCTGGTCTTTTTTTTTCCCTTTTAGGTAATTGCCAATGAACTGGAGCTACTTATCACATTTGGAAAGGCAAGTGTGGACGCTCCCCACGTGTCTGATCCAAGCTACAAACGTTTGTTCTTAACCCGGGAATCAGCCTAAGGCAGGAAGGTGAGAAGCCAGGGATAGGCTTGGTGTTAATGGCGTCAATGCAGTGTGCAAATGGTGAGCAAGTCTTGTAGACGGCCTTAAGTGTGACGGGGACAGAACCCGTGACTTCAGTTAACAAATCTCCAATTAATTGCCAACCCTCTCTTTTCCCGCAAACTCCACATATCGCAATGTAAGCTGCCTGGACTTGGCCAGGGCTCAGGGCTCTGAGCTTACAGGATTCGCAGCTCACAGATGTTGGGAACTATCAGGCTGAGTGTGGGTGGAGAATGTCAAGTTTTAAATAGCTTCCCTGCCATCCTGCCACAAACAGCAAAGAAAATGTTTCCACATGACACGCTTCCAGCCAAAATTTCCTACAAGGAAAAATAAAAAGACCAGCTCTCCGTCTCCAAAGAGGGCTCATGGCTTTTGCTCATGAGGTTGGCATTTGTGCTGACATCAGCACCTTGCAGGTGCATTGTGGGTAGGTGAGTTGAGGGTCAGCTCCCCCCTCCCCCTTCTGCCTGAAGATGCAATCCTGTTGGTGGACAGATACATGGACGCTATTTTTTCCTGCTGGAATCCATTTTAATTTAGCTCCTGATTCATATTTCATTCATTCTCCAAAACCACAAAACCAGGATAGGTTTACAGCATGTACTATCTGGGCAAGACAGGGAGGGGGTGACGCGGTGGAAACAGAGCAGGTTGTTTCCCTGGTGTGGGTCCTGGTGCTGAAAAATAAAGTTTGTTTTGTTCTTTTTGGGGATCGACCTGCTTTTTATTTTTTTTCCCCTATCAAGGCTCATTTCCTCCTGTGGATTTTACTTTGCTGTTGTTTCCAGCTGCGTCTAACAGCCAGAAAAATAAATGGATTTATTCTTTAATTCCTTCCTGGGAAAGGCTTTTTAAATATCCAAATATGTTGCAACTCTCCATATGAGAGTTATAAGAACTATGAAAACATACTGGTTTTTTTTTTTAATTCCTTAAAAGGAAAAGAAAAGAATCCTAGAGAGAAACTAAAAATTTGGTGTGGTTGTTCTTTTTGTGAGGTAAAGGAGCAAGAGTTCAGAGTTAAATTTAATTGAGGAATTTCCCTGGGTTTTTGGTTGTTCAGCTTTTGAAACCGTGACCACAAGAGACAGTTAAGGTGCAGAGAGAGACTGATGAGAAAATTCCCCTAGGCAACTCTGCAAACACGTTAGCCCCAGAGGTGGCCATGAAAACACTCAGAGCAAGATTAAATCCGGGGCAGGAAACTCTGGCCATCTGGAGACGAAGTTGACCAAGGGGTACAGCCGTATTCAAAATCCCAGAGCTGCCAAAATTAAACTCTGAGGTCACCATGGCAGGCAACCAATGGCCGGTGAGATCAGAAGGTCAGAGATGCCCGAGATGAGTTCCCAACAACAAATGTGTCTGATGTGCACCAAAGATTATTAAGGATGTAAAGAGGAGGGGGAAATATCTCTGCGGAAGATGCCCAGCTGGTAAGGAGTGACTGTTTGTGATGCTCAGGTCACTTGATGAATCCCATTGGCCAAGGCCCCTGGAAGACCCCACCCATTTGCAAGTGTAAAATAAGTCTCTAAAGTTCTATCTCTTGTATCACTTGACCTTATTGCATTTAGCCTGCTGGCTTTATATATATTTATTTATTTTGTTTTGTTTATACCCCAAGAGGGCTTGGAGGAAATGAATTTTGAACCTGCACCATACACCACCTTACAATATTACCCTGATCCCTGCATGCAGCGGTGAGTTGGAGTGTGACATAATTTTCTCCTGTTGCAGATTTGATCTCAGTGCCTTGTGTAATTATTATCTTTTCGGCTATCGTGCGGTGGCAGCTGGGCTGCATGGGGGAAAAAATGTGCCACTCGCTTCATGCTCGGTGGAGCTGATTATTATTTTTGGCTTTCTAAGTGGTTATTGTTTAATCATAAGCATCCGTTTAAAATATCTTCCCTTTCCTCTTTGGCTACAGGAAAGATATATGATAAACGATGGGAAAGCCAACAATATCTTTGCCTTGTGCATGGGGTGAGATTATTGCTGTGCTTTGAGAAGTGTCACAAGTACGTTAATTTTATACAGATTTGTTTTTAAAATGAAAAGGCTCCTGGGCAGAACATAAGCATTAGTAGACTACGTTGAGCTCTGGCTATTTCCAAAACAAATCAAGTAAGTTGTGGAGTAGATCCTAAACCATAGACGTTTTTTTGCTTCCTTTCTGAGTTGAATATTTTAGTGTGCTGCAAACATTGTGGCTTAACAACAACTCTTATTTTTAGCTTTGTGAAGCTGTTTTATAGCTTTCCAGCAGATAAAAGAGCAGGTCCCAGAGTGGGGTCTCAGTGTATCAGATTGTTTGTTTCTTCTAACAGGCGCTTGCTATATTTAAACATGCAAATGACATGCAGGCAGTATTTTTCCAGTCATAAAGTTAGAAGAGGTGCAGTCCTTTCACTGTGATCTCTTCTGGAGACACTCCTTTAAGGCTAGTTTTGATCTGCATTTTGATGCTGGCCAGATACTCCAGGGTTAACTCATCCTTCAGCGCTTTGCCTACCGAAGGCTGCTTGTCTTGCAGGGCTGTCTGTTTAAGACAGTGCTTGGTTACTGTCACATAGCGCAGGGGATTATGGAAGCTTTGTGATTTCTGTTTCATTAACAAGATTTGCCATAATGTTTTTCGCTTACCCTGCTCCACGCTGATCCGGACCCAGCACCAGCCCCTGCGGGCAGTGTGGAAAACTGGCAGGGAGAGGAAGAGGTTGGGGGAAGGAGGAGGGCTGGCAGTGAGAAATACCAGCACTCCTAGACTGCACTGCCTTGGCTGGGGAATGTGGGACATAGCAGCATGGCGTTGGTTTCCCCCGTCCACAGCAGAAGTTGTATTGCTCTTGAGACAAACCCAGCCAAATTCTGATCTCCAGTAAATCTGTGCAAGCCAACTGACCTTAATGGGGGTGTGCTCAGTGGGAAAGAAATCCAGCGTGAGTGCCTACATGGGGAGGAGATTTCTGATGCTAGCAAAGAGCTCTTTAATCTGTCAGACAAAGGCAGAATGACATCCAGTGCCTGGAAGCAAATCCAGAGTAGAAATAAGGAGCAAATATTTAACAGCGAGGATAATTAGCCTGTAGGACAACTCGCCTATGGATGGGGTGAATTCGCCATCACTCAAAATCTTGAAATCAAGAATGAACATCTTTCTAAGATATATGTTGTAGCTCAAGCAGAAGGTCAGGGCTTCACTCAATGAAGTTCTCGGCCTATGCTATGCCGGAGGGCAGTCTCTTTCATAACAGCGCATTCTGGCCTTAAAAATGTATGAAAAGGCAAATCCTTTTGTCTGTAGCGGGTGGTCCAAACCTTGTGCCTTACGGTCATGCTGACTTCTTGTAGATACATGTGTAAACAGAGTGGGGGGAGTTTACAGGGTGATTTGGGATGGGGAATGTTTGACAGCCTTTGATATTAGGTCCCTGGCTCAAATCCAGCCCAGGTTAGATGCCCACAGGCTGTGACCATCTTGTGGCTATGAGCGTGGAATGAGAGGTGAGCTTGGTCCAGTGACTAGGGTTCCCAGTCTGCATGATAAAAGCCACCCCTAACCTTGGCCCCTGTGTTGGCAGGCTCAGCAGAGAAGCCAAGGTCTAAATCTTTTCCTTCTCATTCCTCCACATTAAGAGTAAGGCATGTTGACTGAGCTCCAAATAGGCACGCTTATCTGGCTGCTGCCTGACCCGTGCTGGTTCTGTGGGTAAGAGAACTTCAGTCTAGGATCTTTCATAGTAGAGCCGTTCAGAATTGTTCCGATGGACGTTTTCTATTGGAAAATGCTGGTTCAGTGTCATCCAAATCTTTCATGGGAAGTATCTATTTCAAAGAACCATAGAAGATTAGGGTTGGAAGGGACCTCAGGAGGTCATCTAGTCCAACCCCCTGCTCAAAGCAGGACCAACCCCAACTAAATCATCCAGCCAGGGCTTTGTCAAACCATTGCATCAATGTTTGTGATGAACAATTACTAAATGTTTCATTTTGATAAGGTCAAAGTGTTTCATTTTGACCTTTCTGTGGTGGTGATGATATAATTGAGTATAGTACAAAATAGAAAATCAAACCGATAAAGCTGGAAAGAAGCACTTGAACGGTATTGAAATGAGATGATGCTTCAATATCTGGTGGTTTTGAGATATCCTAAATGAAATTTTGGGGAATTTTCATTTTGATTTGGGACAACGGGAAATTTCAAAATACCAGAATTTCCCACTGAATGGAAGTTCCAAGTTTCGACCAGCTCTATGTCCTGACCGCCCCCACCCCTTTTTTAATAAACATACATAACGCTAAGCATGCAAATCCTGCTGAAATTAGAGCCATTTTTCACTTTGATTTAGAGTATTTTCTTAAATGTGACTTCCTGTGTCCCTGTGCGTTGCTTCAGTCCCGTACCTATGGTCTCCTTTCTGCGTTACCCTCCAGGAGCAGGGCAGTTCCATGCTGATTCTGGAGTGCCTGGCAAACGTCAGCATAGGTCTCCTGGGAGATATGCCTCCCGGAGTGGGAGTAGCGGCAGGGAACATGTGCTTTGCAGGTCTGACGCTTCTTCTGGCCATTGAGCTCTAAGAACCGTGGCTTTGAGCGTTTAGCTTCAGGTCTCTCTCCACTGCACCTTCCCCAAACCTCTTCAATATTAAAAGGGAGATTGAAAGGCAGGTGATGTGAGAGCAGCCCCATGGAGTTTCCTGGGCCAGTTCCTGAGTAGAACAGGGCCCTGTAACACTAACCGTTATTTCATTAATAATACTCACATATAGGACATGTTGTCCAGGCTTCTAAACCCTCAGGGTGGGAAACTGAGGCACAGGTTGATGAAGGGACATGTCAAAGGTCATAGAGACAGGCAGTGGCAGAGCCTGGAATAGACCCCCCCCCAGCTCTCTGAATGCCCAGCACTGTGCTGGCTCCACTAGGCCACTCTGCTTCCTGCCCTAGCGGCTGACCCCCTTGAGCCGAGGCAGGGCAAATACCTGTCTCACAACACTTCTGAGGCCATTTACCACTCGCTAAATGTGGCAGACAAAACCAAGAATGCTCTTGGGTCACGAGAGCAGAGATGAGCTGGGTGAGCTGCAGCATATGGACCTCCCTTGATAAGCAAAGCATCTTGCCATGACCTGAACGGATGATCTGGATAAAGAAATCGACCCCTTGGTGTATGTGACAACAGATTGAACTGGACTGTTCCCTGTGGATTCGTGAAGAAGTCCAAGGCAGAGGATGCAAGTGGGCTGCAAAAGGAGAGGCATGTGGTCAAGTTGTTTCAAGTTTTCCCTTGAAAGGATAAGATCCCAATGACTGGTTTACTTCCAAACCAATGAATTCAAACAATACAATAAAAACAAGTGTTCTCTTCGGCTGTAACAAACGTGGAAGTCCCATAAAGAGTCGTTCGTTCTGAAGGCAGTTCAGCACTCTGGCCCAGATCCAAGGTACTTAACCACAGACATAGCTTTAAGCACGTGATTAGTCTCACTGAAGTGTCTGCTCATTGTCATCAACGCAGCTACTTGTCCACAGAATGACATGTGTGCGTAAGTACCTTCCTGGATCAGGACCTGAGATACACTCGTAACAAGTACTATGATAATTGTGAGTCATCAAATAATCTAGCTCTCTAAAATAGATGGGGAGGGGGGAGGGGTTCCACCTTTCAAGAAGTGCCTCCCTATCTGTAGTTGAAAGCTGCTAATGTAAAACCAGGAAGGCACTGTAATTATGATCAAAGTCCAAATGCTTGGAGCTATATAATTAGTCCTTCTCCTCAAGCCCACTTTTTTCCAGCTTAAGTTTAGGTGGGGGAGTGATGTTTACAGATAAGTCACTCATGGTTTTGGAAATGACGGTCATTAGACTGTATTTTACCTAGAAGCTCTGTTCCCCTCGGATTGTTTTTCTTTGTAAGAGACGCACCTGTTAGTAGAAACAGATTAACGTCTTTACGCCTGGCTCCCTCTTCGCGTATGTGAGTGCAAAATCTGTTGTCTCAAAGTTTCTGATTGCTGGGGTTTCAGAGGTATTCGCTGGGGCAAACTTGTCCCTGGTGTAATTTCATTAACATGAATGGACTTACCTACAAACTGCTCTTTCTTCTTTAATTTCAGGCCGTATAAGTCACGCTGCTGATTGGTTTAGGCCTACCCTTCTAAAACTCACACTAATTGCTGGGGCTTCAGAAACAGTCCTAGAATCCCATTAATAACTTCTAACCCCTGTTCAATCTATGTCAGAAACATGGTTTTTTAGGCTTGTTCACAATCTTCTTTGTCCAAAGGACAGTTAAATCTTGAACTTTTTTCTTAAAGAAGAGGTTAATGGAAAAATCTCCTCCCAGATATGTGTTAGGGTACATGGGGTGACGAGGAGAAAGAGTCTTTTACATTGATGACCATGACTTAGGTTCAAGGATTTTAATTATTGGACAGATGTTGTCCAAGCAGAGGCCTGGGAAACAAAACTCCTGAGTTTCATAGATTCATAGAAGGGTCCATTGCGATCATCCACTCTGACCTCCTGTATAACACAGGCCATAGAACTTCCCAAAGTAATTCCTAGAGCAGAGCTTTAAGAAAAACATCTAATCTTGATTTTAAAAATGTCACTGATCGAGAATCCACCATGACCTTTGGTACATTTTTCCAGTGATTAATTACTCTTACCATCAAAAGTGTATGGTATTTGTTCCCCATGTAGGTCCTTATAGTTGTAGTCAAGTCACCCCATGTACCCTAACACATAGCCTTCTCTTCGTTAAGCTACATACATTGAGCTCCTTGAGTCTTTCCCTAAAAGACCTGTTTTCTAATCCTTTAATCCTTCTCACGGCTCTTCTCTGAACCCTCACCCATTTATCAATATCCTTTTTGAATTGTGGGCACCAGAAATGGACAGCAGTCACACCAGTGCCAAATACAGAGGGAAAGTAACCTCTCTAGTCCTAGTCAAGATTCCCCTGTTTATGTATCTCAGGATCACATAAGCTCTTTGGCTACAGTGTCACACCGGGTGCTCCTGTTCAACTGATTATCCACCGCAAACCTCAAATCTTTTTCAGAGCCCCTAATTCCGAGGACAGACTCCCTCATCCTAGAAGTATGGCCTGCATTCTTTGTTCACAGATGTATACATTTACATTCAAAGCTCACATTGTTTGCCTGCACCCAGTTTACCAAGAGATCGAGATCACCCTGAATCACTGACCCGTCCTCTTCATTATTTACCACTTCCCCACTTTCTGTGTCATCTGCAAACTTTATGTAACTCCTATGTGAGCTGTCGTCATTACTTAATGTGTGCGCTTGGGCAAGTCACTTAACTTCTCCGTCTTAGTTCCCTTCCACGTGGAATAAGAAAACGATGTTACTGTACTTGTTTGCCACACAGGGGTGTTGTGAAAGTTAATGCTTATAAGGCATGTTGAAGATGGAAAGCTCTATATGAGAGCGCTCATTATTATTAATCTGGAATAATTAAACAGAGATCTCCAGGTTTGTGTCGGAAGGCGGCCCATTTGGGTCAAAAATGCAGGCCCCACCTTGTAATCAGGAACTGCTGAGAGTTACGCACAGCACGGAGACGTGCACGGTGTCCCTCGACCCGTCGTGAACCAAAAGGAAAGTTATCCATTCAGTGGGGCTGTAGTAATTCTGACACAAGTCGCTCGTGTTTCTGTGTAAGATTAGCTTGGTGATCTCATGATGGACTGTTTGTCTGAATAGCATTTAAACAGAATATCGGAAAACAAAAGCAACATCTCCCTCTGGCAGACAGGGCTAATCTAGTTCCACAGATTTCTTGCCTGTAGACAGCTGTACTTCTTTACTGTTCACCTTAGGTCATAACCTGCACCATTTCATAGCATAAATACTGCTACACCCGGGCAGACCACTCACTTATCTTGCCTGTGACACTGGCCAAAACTTGCTGCTTTAACAGAAAGCACCAAACCCAAATGAAGACAACCATGTATTCATTTCCGTACGACAGCGCCTGCTGGGCTATAGGTGCTTTCCAAGAACTTAAGGAGGACGATGCCTGCTCCTCACGAAGCCCCTGGCCAAAACTCCCCAGGACTTCAATGGGAGTGGGACTAAACTGGCCCCACAGAGGTGAGGGGTGCAGGAGAGCTCGTTTTCCTGATCCTCCCCCATGGGTCTGAAGACGTATGAGGCCTTGTCATTTGTAATCCAGCCAGTGTAACTGGGGGGGGCGCGGGAGGGGGCTGTTCTCATTGGTAGAAGTCTTGAATGGCTGGCCAGGCTTTTCAAGGGCACGACTGCAGTCAGATGTGCGTGAGAATTCACTCCCGATGTGTGTGAGAATTCACTCCCAATGTGCTGTGCTTGTGTGAAAATGCGGCCTTAGGTGTCACAACAGGAGTTGCTGGGCGCTGAGAACTTTTGAAAATCAGTTCCTAACTCTTTTTTAGAACCTTATAATGGTCAAATTATTAGCCTTGATAATACCCTGTAGCGGAGAGTTCCACAGGTTAAATGTACGCTGTCTAAAGAGAGCGGTGAGACCTGTTTCAATTGGCCACTCCAGGAACTTATAAAAATCAGTGCATTTGCTGAGGTGACCGAACAAGAGGAGAAAGCAGATGAATGACAGGACAACTTTAGGTTCCTGATAGAATGTTTGCTTGTATAAGTTTCACTATCGTTTTTTAAATGTCAAAGTCTGCTCAGAAAGTTACCCCCTTCTTCTTGTATTGTGAAAGCACCGCAGAACACTGGCTTGGTCTTCTCTGTACTAGATATTACTGCTAGCCTGGTTTCTCTTGAGAAGAATAAACCCTTACATAATCTTGGTCCTTTTTAATTTCTCCGTTTATGGAAACCCCGCTCTCTCTTCCCACACACCCACTCTGGTTTTGTGTTGCCCTTTTCTGGACCTCTTCTTTCTTTGTCAGGGAGACATTTTTCGGCAGAGGATAGCACACGCTTCTCATAATCTTTGCAAAGGGCTTAGTGTTTTTTCTTTAAGATCTTGCACAAACTGCCCAATACGTAGTAAGAAGGTGCCAGTCTGCTTGGAGGTCTCACTTGTGTTCCTTAAGGGATTAAAGTGGAACTGAATTGTCTGTTGTTTCTGTTTTTTCTAGTTCTGAAAGGGGACGGATGGAGAATCTAAGTCTTTTATGTGGTCCTTTTTGCTCTGGGGAGAGAGTGCTTGATTCACGGGATTTCCCCCTCTCCCTCCGCCAGGCAAGCTGAAAAAAATTAATGAATCAGGCACTCAATGGCTCGTCTGTTCAGATGTGCTCATGCTGTTTGTGGTAAATGCTATAAATATAATCCCTCGTTTATTCGCGTGGTACTTCCCTGCCAATAGCTAACTTGCCATGTTCTCTTTCTGCAGCCACAATGATTTACAGTCCAGGATGGGCCTTTTTTTAATGGCAAATAAAAGCAAAAACCCAGGTTTGGGCCATAGTTGCAGGATAACTGTTGTGTTCAGCTGGGAGCAGGGGTGGTGGGGCGGGGACGGGGACGGGGACGGGACAGGACAGGGACACTTCTATTCATATTAGATTTTACAGTGGTTCTTCCACATACATATGCTCTCCCTGTGCTCAGTGTTAAATTTGTACTCTTGGAAATAACCTCTCAGTCCCTTCAAAATAATGCAGGTCAGATTGACAAATGTATTTAGGCACTGAAAGAAGCGAATGGTCACCTGGTGCCATTTACAAAAGTGCCACGGTAGGTGACTAACTCCCGTTGAAAGTCAATGAGAGTTAGGTGTCTAACTCACTTAACAGTTTTGTAAATCCTACTAGGCATCTATCTGCATTTTAAAGTGCCTAAATACCTCTGTTTATCTGGTCCCATGTGTTCAGAATTTTAACAGGAGCGGCTGGGAAATGTATTGCTGCTATGGGGATCCCAAAGGGGAATCTTTTCTTTAAGATGTGGTTCTGCAAGATAGAAGAAATACAAGACAGGGCACAAATTACTGCCTGAATTCTCTAAAGCCAGGAGAAGAAAGATGGACCCGGTGCATATAATGGAAGAAAACCAGCAGGCACGTGACCTCGGACCCAAACTAAAATGCCAGCGCAAAATGAATCTTGCTTTCCAGGAAAATAGAACATAGATGGACCACGGCACTTCAGACCATACTCAGGCATAATGATGCTGCACCCGGCAGCGTATGTAATGACTGGCTTATCTCTGGGTCTGCATGTTACTGGCTTAGAAAGTGCTGGATTCTGCTTGTCTTACTCTGTGTTAGCAGTACCCTAGTGGGCGGTACTTGTGCAGGAGGGTCCTACACACCATGGTAAAAGGGGACAGAATTTAGCCCAGTTTGATGGCCTGCTCCAAATACGGGCTTGACTTCCAGCTTTGTCTGACAATTAGCAGCCGGTCAATGCTTTACCGGTTTTGATTATTTTTTTAAATGAATTTGTTTATTTAAATTAAAATGTTGACAGAAAAAAGCTCCTGAGAAAATTCTGATGCAAATGAAAATATTGTAAATGCACTCACCATTCGGGGGTGTTTTTTATCAGCTATAGTATAGTACACATCAACATTTTGAAAAACCAGTTAAAAAAAATGCATTTTTTCCCAGCTCCAGTGCCAAGGGATTGTTAGTGCCTGTCTTCCTGCCGGTTTACATCATTTACCGATCTAACTTTATGTATAGTCTAAATACCCGTCCGTATCACTTCCCTTCTCACAATGACTTATAACAGACTCCACTCGCTTGCATAGAGATGCAGGGCTCCTTTCTTATCAGGTGCATGAACCTTGCACGTGGTGTGATATAACTATTGCTGACTCATGGTTAGCAGGTGGATTGCGTTAGCTCTCTCTGGATATAAGAGGGACATCTGCATCTTGGGGAAAACTGAAATAAATGCCCTGTGTTTAAATAGTCTCATTTTATACTTTGTGCCAGAAAAGTCAGAATACTTTAAAACAAACAAACCAAACCCCCAAATCCTTCTCTGTGGGAAGGCTGGGACACAGCAACAGATGCTCTGGCACTAGCCCCAAGCATGCTGAAGGAGTGCACAAAACAGAAGCTGGCCATGTGTAGCTGATCTGAATGTCACAAGTTTGAAATGCTCAGCTGTGTCTCATAGATGCGAGCCTGACAATGGCGTTTCTCCTGGAGCTCCGGAAGCAGGCTCCTGTGTTTTTTGGAGCAGGCGTATCTGGGTCCCATCACTATGGAGTGCTGAGCGGTGCAGAGCTTCAGTGACCACCAGGAAGTCTTAGGCTGCAGCATTGCCAGCCACGAGCATTCAAAAATCATGAGTCAGGCCCTAAAAATCATGGGATTTGTTTACAAATCATAAGAATAACAAAATAAATTGTGGTATTTTTTGCATTTGCCTGCTGGCTTTTGAGCCTTTTGAGTTCACTTTTTCAAGCTTTTTTCCACCACCATGAGGCAGAAACTTACCTTCCTTTTTAATCAGAGCTGAGATTCTGGTGTATTCACATGAGTCCAGGAGCTGGGGCTTTAAGGAAAGCACCACATATCATGAGGATTACCATAAAATTGGGAGAGTTGGCAACACTCTGTGGCTACTGGTTCATTGTGATAGAAGGAGCCAATCCTACAAACACATACTACTAATGCGAATCATTTTATTTTGGTCAGTTTGCGTTTTATCCTCCAAAGCACATTGAGTTTCAGCTCACTGGGGGGAGGGGAGGGACGCAGCTAAGCTGAAGAAGCCTGCTTCATTGCACAGAGTCAAATCACAGGAACAGAATCAAGACCTTGAATGTATCCTTTGCTTAACTGGTGTTTGTTTTGCATTTCAATAATTATACACCGGGAGACAGGAAACTATGTTTACAACTTCCCTTTTCTGCTCAGAGATGGGAATTTTCAGCATTATTATGATTTTTTAGAGCGATTCAGCATGACCAGGCAAATAGGAGAGATGGAGTTTAAATAACCCTCCTGAACAATTTATGGAACAAGGAATTTGTGTAATGAAAACTCTGGCTACGTTCTGAAAAGCAGGTGCCTATGGGAGGCAGAAAGTTTTACCTGGCTCAGCTTCAAATGTCCCATGTCTGCGAGCAGTAGACAGCCTGAGCATTCCTGTTCTAAAAAAGAGCTGTAGAAGTGATGCTCTGCGTCTGAGGAATCCGTCCCTCTCTCCTAAGATTATATTTATGAGACTGAATGCTCGGATTCCATATATGATGTGACCATGCTGAGAATCAAGTGCAGCCAGCATGGTTTCACTCGCCGTGCTTCCTTCCTGGCTTGGGTCCTCTCTATATCCTAGGGCATGATGTCATCTCCCCAGCCTGCCACTCTGGCCTTCTCATTGCTACTGAATGTAGAGAATGTCTGCCTTGCGTGACCTGGGATAACAACAACTCCACACCTGCTGCCCAGTGCGCTCCAGTGTCCAGTGTCCTCACCAGTGTGCAATCTGCAGAACTTCAAGCACTTGTACAAACAAAACCTCCCTGACAAATCTTAGGGCTTTGGGGGTACACAAATCCCCCGGGACTAGACCCCTTCTGAAGTGTGGTGGAATCAGCGTAAGCGGCCAAGGGAACGTCCCCTTGCACAAACAGAGAAAGAGGCTACCTTCAGATAATCCATGGGGGGTATGGTATTGAGCTCAGTGTTGGCTGGGACAGGACCTGGGGGAGTTAGTCAACGCCAAACGCCTTGCGGGAGCAATCAGCGAAGCCCATACTGTGTGGCGTTCCCATCACCCGCGTCAGAAGAGCCTGTTACTGTCACTGCTCGCAACAGGATGAGGCAGAAGGGAAACGTGTGGCTATATCTAGGTAGCTGAATCATTTTGCTTGAGGATTTTGTATGAGTTTAGTGCTTGTAAAAGGTTCCGACCAGAGGGCCCCAGAGAGCTGATCTTACTTGGCCAATGCATAAGTACGTCAGCCGTAGCAGTGTAAGCCTCTCCCACACGGACCTGCCAATGCGCATCACCTGGGTCTGGAGGGGGAGGGAAATTCAGCCTCCTTGGCCTCCAGAGGAAACACTAGGGGAGGCTGTGGTTGAGCACAGGTAGGGCAAGCACTACGCATAGTCCTCTGCACTAACCAGTTCAAAGTCCCCAGCTCAGCGCGGCCCTGCTTCTGCCAACACAGATGCACGTGCTCAGTTTTATGCACTGTGAATAGTTCCAGGAACTTCGATGTCTTTGCATGCTTTTGCAGGATAAGCTACCTCGTTGTCAATGCACCAAGTCAGAGGGGTGAGGCCTGGGCGAGAACATGGAATGGGCTGCACTCTATCTAGGGCATGTGAAATACTTTGGGAATTTCCTTCGAAAGAGTCTAGATAAATATACAATATTTAACAGTACAGCGATTCCAGCAGATCTCATATATATGTCTATGCAGACTGTGTGCGTGTTTGTGTACATTAAGCAGAGGATTACAAATACCTGGTATCTCCTTAACTAGAAGCTATCTACTACCATGGATCCAGGCCATAAACTGTGACTATAAGCTCATAATGTGAGTGTTCCTGGCCCTCAGTCCTTTGCTCAAATCATGCTTTCTCCAAAGTTACGTTTGCACTACATACATTGGTGTATACTGTGACCTCTCCTTACCCCAATACGCCCAATTATTTGGGTGTGTTTCTTGTTGCAAATAAAGTCCCTTTTGTTTAACCCCATTATTCTTTGGGAAGGATATCCCATTGGTCTTTAGTCCACAGTAGCTGATAATCACCCCCTTTTATCCACATTATCCTGTTTTTTATTACATGGTTGGTTTTCTTAAAAGAAAAAGACAGCAATTGCCTCACAGATCCCATTGGCAGCTCCTCAGGGCCGTACCTATCCTGATTAGAACCAGACACTATTGTAATTTAGATGAAAGTGTCACTCTGGTGCCCAGTTCTCCTTTTCCTACCCACTTTCAGATGTCACCAGCCTCCACTGATGGAATTGCCTAGTGTTAATTATGAGCCCGTTTCAAGTAACATGACCCTCTTGCTGAAGATCAGATGCAGTTGGCTGAATTGTCTTTACAATAGGAACAATAACTAGGTTCCTATTCTGCGCTGTGATTCGTGTAGATGAGTGGAAACTGGGGAATGCTGATTGCTAGAAGAATGCCTGGAAACGTTAAAAGTGCATCCACCAGGAGTACTGGATTCCACGGTCTGCTGTAGATGCTGCGATCGGATGAATGCTGTACTCCCCCAAAAAGGATCAATGCTAATGAACATGAGAATGGCCCAACTGGGTCAGACCAATGGTCCATCTAGCCCAGTGTCTGGTCTTCCGACAGTGGCCAATGCCAGGTGCTTCAGAGGGAATGAACCAAATGAATAAGCATCAAGTGACAGGAAAGCTTAAAAAGAGTTGGGTTTTGTTCAGAAAACCACGTGAAAGTTTGGATTTTCAGCCAGACCCTGTCCAAACCTGTCAGGCTTGCAAATCTAGGCTCTTGAAATCAATGGACAATTGTGATGGTTGCATGTGCACAGTAGACATAAACTGCACTCATGGTTTCTGGCATGGCGCTATGCTTTTGAAAAATAACCCAGGAAATCTAGCAGTTGTGATTTTATTTTTAACTTTTACTGTTTCCTGTTGCTCCAAAGATCAACTTAATAAGAAACACAATTGTTTCAATTTTTAAACTGTTTTAGGCATTAATATATATATAGAGAGAGCCCCTTTGACAATGTTTCTTTTGTAAATGGATGAATTTTGTGTCAAAGCCATTCTGTGATCACAGAACACTGCTGCATAGCAGAGATCTCTGAGTCTCCTTCAAGGCTTGCTGGCTGCTTTTATGTGCACCTATTGAACTATCTGGTGCAATCCATTATTAAAGGCAGATCAGCAGGTTACTTGCTGATGCTGAGTTAAACGCTTGCCCAGAGGCACTGAAAGATGGTTCCTTTGATTTTTAATTGTAGCTGTAAAATAGTTGTGAATGCCATTGTCATGAGGAAAATTAATGTGTGACAACTCCTTATTAAGCAGTGTTGTCCCAGTAAAACGAATATCCACACATGGTCATATTCTGCATTGATTCCACCCTATGCCAAATAAATGTAAGACAGCCCAGAATTTGCCTCACTGTCTTTTAGAAATTTCACGAGGAAACTAATTGCAGTGACTTTGGAGTCCATCTTGTCTTAGCTCTGTGTCAATAAGCCTTCTTTTCCTACCCAGATTGCAGAAGAAACAGTCCTTCTGACAATCAAGTCTAAACGCTCTTTCTGCTAACTTGTTTGTAGTGTTATTGTAGCTGTATTGGTCCCAGGATATGGGAGAGAGATCAAAGATATCACCGCACCCAGCTTGTCTGCTAATGTCCTCCTTTCACCATTTCCCTGTGAAGTATAGGAAGGCAATTAATTTTCTTAGCGCTGTGGTGTAGTAACAGTTTGTTAAGCTACCTAGAAAGCGGCTGACCTACCACAGGGCTTCCAGAACCAAAAAAGAAAAAGAAAAAAGTCCATACTGCTCAGCGAAATAATGCAACATGGCGTTCAATCACAGTGGGGATACACGGTCATGATGGGAGCTGCTGGGTACTTCTGAAAATCTGTCCTTTTATTTAGGTGCCTAAAAAGGAGCTGAGTTCATGTTGAGACCTGGCGTCTTTTGTGGGTGAAAGCTCTAGCAGTGCCTCTGGATTTAGGGGAGAGTTCTGTGTGTGTGTGTGTGTGTTAGTCCATTTCATACTGTGCTGAATTTGCTTACATGAAGTTATGGTGCAGTCTCAGCAACTGTTGGATTTATTACCTGGACTGATTGGTATTTATACCCAGTACATGGGCAAGTTGTGGGATTGCACCAGGTCTGGACTTAATTTACAATACTGTTTGCAGTGCACTCTTTATTCTGTACTCCTGGATGTTCCTAATGCACTCCCATACCAGCGGGTGCATTGCGTACATAGTAACAAAATCCAGTGCCCCCGTGGGGTTTAATGGCAGTGCTGAGTGAATAAGACCTGGATAAAACTGAGGAATTGGCTCATTGTCACTATACAACTTTAAATGGGAAAAAACCAGGTGGTGGCTAAACCTAACTAAAACAAGTGGCTTAAACAAAATGTCTTTCTGTTCTTATTTGTTATTGATTTGTAGGACCATAGCTTTTAGGAGCCCTAGTCATGGATCAGCACCCCATTGTGCTAGGCGCTGTACAAACAGAAAAAAAAAAAGATGGTCCCTGGGCTATAAAGCTTCTTTTGTTTGGGGAAACCCTGCATAAATCATGGGACTCTGTACCCTGAGTGAGTAATGTAGGCACCCAAAACTAACGGCAGTAACACAGGATGGTCTGAGACGGAGCTCTTATCCCTTTGTTCTATGGGCAAAACTTTCAAAACTGCAGCCAAAATGTTCTAAATCGGGGGCCATATTCAGGCAGGTAGTAATAAAGGAAGTGGTGTGTTCTTAGCACTTCGGAAACTTGGGCCATTTAATTTGATTCGTGAGTATGGATTTCAGTGTCCTTTTAGGACCTCTAGCTTGCAAATATGAACCTAGAGTCCCAAATTGCATCTCTTGAAACAGGATCAGCATCCAAACAGCCCTTACAGGACCATAGACCGGAAGGGAACTCCTGAGTCACTGAGTGCAGTCTCCTGCTACCGCAGGGAAGCCCTTCAGAGAATTCCATTTGTATGCTGTTTATGATCGGTTTCAGCCAAAACCTTGAAGTCATAAATGCTCAGGTATTAAGGTGATGAATGGTCTAGAAACCTATGACTCCATAATCATAAAGAAAAGAGAACTGAGGCTCTAGTTCAGTGGTTTCCTGATGCCCCTCCTATTTAATCAGGATAATTTGGGGCTATTGAGACTGCTTTAGAAGATGAAAAGGCTGCTGACTAAGTTTCGGGTAGCACTGGACAAGTATCTCAGTGGGTAAATTTAGGGCTTAAACAGATTCAGATAGAATGAGAGTTTCCAGTTTTGATGTTGATTTTTTTCTGGAATTTTGGGTAAAATTCAGGGGAGAATTTTTAAAAGCACTTATTAAACTTAGGACATTTTCAAAGTTACCTATGTGCTTAGGAGCCTAAATTCCATTGCGAGTCAAATGCCCAGGTGACTTTTGAAAATTGGACGTAGGTCCATAAGCACCGATCTCGGTGTCCCTGAAAAATTTACCCCATGGACTTGTTATGCAATATAAGGTAGATTTTCAAACTGAATATTTTGCCCTCCCTCCCCCTTTTTTTGGTTTAAAAAACAAAACAAAACAATAATTTTATGAGAGCTTTTAATTTGAATTTTCTGTTAACTTGAAGATTTTGTTTCCAAAAATGTTGTGCAGATGAGAGCTTTTCCTGTGTTAAGTGAGACAACTGTATTTACGTCTCTCCCCATCTCTAGCTGGACAGCGTTATTCAATATCTCAACAACAAACTTGGGGGCAGGATTTATCAGAAAAGTGAGCGGTGGGCAGTATTTAAATTTCAAAATTGCAAAACAAACCCCTCCACACCCATTATTTCCATGATTTAATAAATAAATCAAAGACTGAAGGATACGTTTTTCTCTTAATGCTGGAAACACTCTCTATAACATTGAACTGATAGCGTGGTGATACTGAGACCTAGCTCCTATGTCGCGCTTTTCATCAAAGTACTTTACAAACACCATTATCATCATTTTACAAATGGGAAAACTGAGGCACAGATAGACGAGACTTGCCCAATGTTACCCAGCAGGCCAGGGCAGAGGTGCTATTAGAACCCTGGTCACCTGAGCCACAGGCCTGTGCTCTATCCACTAGGTAGCACTGCCTCTAACCCCTAAAGAAATGCCCATAATACTTAATGAGAGGAGGTCAGGACTGACAATTGTCAGGATAATTATGATGAAGCACAGAGGACGGAAGTCCTAATCCACTGTGGTTTGCTGATGCCTCTGTAATGGCTCTTGCCATTCCATCTGCAGGCGTGGCTGTCCTTGGTAGACAGCGGCTGTAGTTCCCCAGCTGTACAGCCCTTCTTATCAGCTCTGACGCTGCCGGGGACTCTCGCTGCCCATTCGGATCAGGTTACCGTCATGTGGCCACGGTCAGGAACGATACAACTTGCCCTCAGGGGGCAACATAAAGTGGAAAATGTCACACCTCTTATTGGTACAATAACACCCAAGACAACCGTAACTGAAAGACCCGGGTGAATAACAACAATTCCCCCTTTTTTCAGTTGCCTAACTTGTTTGTTCCACAGCATTTTTTTGTCTGTAGCTAGTTTCAGTTTCTTTTGTACAGTCAGTTTCTTCTTTGCAGAAAGGACCCTGACCAACAGCAACAGGAGAACAGAACCCCCCTTTCTCTCCTCCTCTGAAAAAGGAAATAAAAACAATAAATAACCAGGACATGCTATTAAAGAGGCTTCTACCTGATACCAGATTTTAAAAGAAGTCAGTCATGTGGAGTGGTCTGTGTCTCTCGCTCCTATCCTAAGCAGTGCAAAGTTGATGCTGTAGATCCGTCCGTCTGCGTTACACAGGTCTTTGCTTGTGTGGTTTGAGCCCCATTCCTCTCTCCAGCTCTCTCCTGCCCTGCTGCTGCTCTTAGCTCCTTCTCTTGTTGTGTGTGCAGCTCTTGGAGCCAAGTAGTTCCTCCATTTGTCACCCATAGCCCTGTCCTGCCGCCCGTCTCTACTTTTCCCTATGGCACAACCCGTTTCCCAGCCCATAGTGCCTCCCTGTCCTGATTCCCCAATTCTCATCTGGTTTCATTCCCGCCTCCCCCAGATCCTTTGCTGTTGTCCCCATGTTTTCTGGGCTATGGTAACAGAGGATCTGGGAAAATCGGATCAGGCCCCAGGGATCCAGGAAATAGGGGAAGAGCTCTGGCTTGTATTTTGGCTGGACGTTTTTTTGCTACAACAACTTGTGTTGGGGATAGTTTGCCCTTCTCTGTAGTCACAGATTCTCTCCTCTCCCTACGCTGTGGCTACCTCAGTTTCCACATGGAGTCATTTGCAAAATAAAGGTCATGGGCCAGGAATTGTGTGTGGGGGGTGAGTCCCAAGGTATTTGGAGAAGATCCCAGAAGTTTGGCAGCTTACTGAAACAACTGGAATCTGAAATCTGGGTGGAAACCTACGTAAGAATAAATTGTTGTGTGCCGTTCAGTAATTCCCACTGCTGCTGGGCCAGGAACCCTCAGAAACCAGTCTCTCTTTGGGTTCCATGGGCCAAAGTCCTGAAATTCAGGAGTAGGCAGGGAAAAAGGGGGGCGGGTGATCCAAGTTTGGGTTAGTTCCTTGGTTTACTCACATTGGTTCCCCAAGCCTCAGTTCCATGGCCTTTCGGGCAGTTTAGAAAGATGTGATGTGTTGCTGGGGACTTGCTCTGCAATTCAGGAAGGGCCAGAGATGCAAAGTTAGGATCCAGATCTCAAGCCTTTCATAGAATAAGGAAGTGTGTGGCTCCAAGGGTTTTGTATTGGCTCATCTTGAAGATGGGGGGCAATGGCAAAATTCAGATATGAGCCTCCCCAGGCACTGGGGTGGAGGGTGCCTGCACAGGGGCATTTTATTTTGGATCCATGTCTAATGGCAATAAGCCTGTTTGGTTATTGGTGGCCTTTAACAGGCTCTTCCAGTGTGTACTGAGCAAGTCCCCCAGAGTTAGGGGAATTCCAGATGACACCGTTTGCCAGACGCTGGCTTATCCCAGGCTGCCAACTCCGCCTCCTCCTCTTCTTGCCCAGCTGTGTGCTTCATTAAATAGTGATGTCTACAAATCACTGCAGTGTTAAAATGTAGAGCAGGGGGAATTCCAGCGCGCTCAACGCTGCCAAGTTCCTAGAGTTTTAGCAGCACACTCAGAACTAGTGCCCTCCTCCCCTTTCAAGAACTAAAAATATGACTATACCAAGATTTGGTCAATTATGTTGACTGCTTTTGAATGCGGCGGGGGTTGTGTATCGTGCCTCTTTCACGCACGTGACTGGATTTCAGCAGCTGTCGCAGGGAGAGGCTGGCGTTTGGATTAGAATCACAGAGAGGACAAGATTGAGACCATCACAACTCATCTCACTTGTGGCCCGTTTCGCTGTTCGACCCCAGCCCCCCTGGCTGTAAAAGGCTAATGCGTTAATCTGCTATGCCACCTAGCCATGAGTCTGGAAGGTGATAAGGACTGGGGGGGGAGGGGAGAAAATGCTGCCCCGCCTCCCGGGGGGGCTGTGAGGAGAGCGTCCTCCAAGGTTTGCAAGCTGCTCTGGTGACGGGCAGCAGATATTTATTGGGAGTGTGGCTACTGCTGGGTAAACGTGAGCCGGCCTTTTGAAAAAAGAGATTTCTGGCTCTTCTGTTTGCCATGAAATGCGGCAGCTTTTCTCACGTTCTCTGGACCCCTCCAAATGGACCCCAGCTTGGGTGACCATTTTTCCCAAAGGGAAATTGGGACACTGTGCGGGGCTGGCCTGAGACCTGCCCCACCTCCCCAAACGGGGGTGGGTGTTGTTTCTCGCTTGAGCGTGGCTTGCCCTCACACAAGGCTCGGGCTGGCGTCACCCCCAGCCCAAGCCCTGCTTCCCTCTCCCTCCCCCCGGCCACCTTGCAAACGGGACAAATCCAAAAAAAAAAAAAAAAAAAGTTGGAACGGCCAGGACAGAGGTTAAAAAAGGGACTGTCCTGGCTCAAATGAGATGGGTGGTCACCCTAACCCCAGCAATATAGAGGGGCACGGAAGAAACATAAATGTATATCTTGGGGGAGAAGAGGGAAGCAGGGAAATGTACCCCGAGATTGCCAGTCTTCAAAAAGGTTTTGCTTTAGGCTGGTATCTGCTCCAGTCTGCCTATCCTTAGTCTGAGTTACTCCCCTCCCTCAGTGAGACTTCCCGTGAGGTTGTGAGAATGGAACCGCTGAGCCGTGGAGTTAAGGCTTATAAGACAAGGCAATTGTATTTGAAGAGTTCCTACGCTATGGGGAGAAAATGACGCCCCACCCCTGCAAAAGGCATGATTTTCCAGAGATGCTGAAGTCAGTCCGTGCTGCGGTAGGTCAACGCCATAAGGCTGAGCTAGTTTTGGACTTCTGGATGATTTCTTATTCACATCTCTTCTCCCCGTATACAATAAACCCTGCTGCTAGCCTGCTGGCAGTTCAGATCTTCTCATCTCTGTCACCCGCAGGGAAGAGAGGAAAGCAAATAAACCCAGGCACACAACTTGCTGGGGCTGTGTTTTTCTCTCTTAAAGAGGCAGACTGGCAGAGGGAGCTCTGCTTTTAGCTCCTCCCCGGACCCTCCCTTCTATAAATATGAAGCACCTGGCCCGAAGGCTGGGCACGTCTTGTTTTAAACATAGGCCCAGCGTGCTTTCTCTAGGTGTTGTGGGCACAGAAGGGCTCCTTTCTTTTCACAAGGATAAGTAAATGGGCTTTTGTGCTCCATTTTGTTAGTCGTTTGTAAGCAAGAACGCATGCACTGAGCAACACTCCTAGGGTAGGAATATCTACCCGGCCACAGTCACCACAACAGTTTTCTGTCATTGTTCCCTGACATTGAAAGTGGCTATCTTAGATTAAGGGAACATTGTGTTCTTTTTATCCTAGGGTAGGAGAGGAAGAATAGTTATGGGGGATGAATTGGTGCTCCTAGGTTCTCTTCCTGAATCTGCTAATGACTTGCATGATGGTAAACTAGTCACTGGAGGCTTGATTTTTTTTTTTCCAGACATTCGGGGATTCTACAGCTCCAGTTGAAGTAAACAAGAACTGCAATTGACTAAGCATCTGGTTTTCAGAAGTGCTAATCTGTTGTGACTCACTTTACCCTGTTTTTCTTGTATTCCTGTCTGTTGGAAGGGTTAATATTTAAGATATTTAGAGCACAGGTACTACGTAAGTGCAAACTGTCGTCAGGTTTTAAAAGTGACCCGTCAGTCAGTTTCATGGCAAATGATGTTGCTTTCCCACATAAGGGATATCACACAATTCTGTCACACATGGTCATGTAATTCTTGTAAAATCATCAGAGTGAGAAAAGTATTCAGTGCGTGAGGCTTTACATGTGAGGCTTTCTATGCATGTGTGAAAAGTCCCTGCAACTGAGATACCTCAGTGGGTCAGTGTTTGGATGGAAGACATGCAAGTAACACTATCTGATGCTGGAAGCGATCCTGGTGATTCGGTAGGTTGAACTCCGAGTCAGTATGGAAACAATGCTCCAGCACAGTGCTAGGGAAAATTGTACTGATGCAGAGAGAGTGCCTCTTAGATGAGACATAAAACCAGGGTCCTTTGATCAGTGGTTCTTTCAACCAGGGGTACGTGTACCACTGGGTGTACGCAGAGATCTTCCAGGGAGTACATCAACTCATCTAGACATTTGCCTAATTTTACAACAGGCTACATGAAAAAGCACTAGCAAAGTCAGTACAAATTAAATTTCATACAGACAATGATTTGTTTATACTGCTCTATATCCCATACACTGAAATGCAAGGACAATATTTATATTCCAATTGGTTTATTTTATAATTGTACGGTAACAATCAGAAGGTAGGCAATTTTAAAGTAACCGGGTGCTGTGACACTTTTGTATTTTTGTCTGATTTTGTAAGCAAATAGTTTTTAAGTGAAACTTGGGGTACTCAAGACAAATCAGACTCCTGAAAGGGGTACAGTAGTCCGGAAAGGTTGAGAACCACTGCTTTGGATCACTGAAGAGCCTCTAGATCTTTTTATAAGAGTAGAGTTGTGAGCTCCAGTGTCCAAGCCAAATTACAATGTGGTGACTGTCTACATTTCCCCAGTCTGTTGTAACTTGATAGGGCATTCTCCACATAGTGTTATATAATGTTCCATTTAAACAGTTGCTTTGTTTTACCCTAGAGGTGTCTGCACTTCAGGGGTCAGTGAAGTGAACCCCGTTTATGGGTTGTGTAAACTCCAGTTGTGTAAACACTTCCTGCGGGGCTTCAGCCCCATTGAAGTCAATAGTCTGGTAGTAATGACCAGCAGTAAGTGTTATATTTGGTCGTGTTTGCAATATCACGCACTAAATATAGAATGCACTTTGGGGTGCAAGGCGCTGCATATAAAAGTCACAAAATATAGTGACTTGGAAGTAGCAATCCAAGCTCCCAGTCCTGAAAATGCTCCTATGTGTGTGGTGAACTTTGTACACACGATCTCACTGAAGTTAGAGGGACTTACACAATTTAAACTTAAGCATGTAGGTGTTTGCAGGATGGGTGCCTAAATGTGTGGCATTCGGTCAGAAGGATGGAGTTAAGGCGTGCCTTTTTTTTTTTTTTTTTTTTTTCCTGCAGAAAAACAAAGTCATGCACTCCTGTGAACTATTCAGTAGCTGTTCAGGCTGCTCTAACTCCTAGCAGGCTAAAAAGGGGGTGATGATGAGAGGTTAGGTACCAAATCTAGATTTTGTTGAGGGGGAAAGGGGAGAAGAGAACAACCTAACATGAACTCTGACTTTTAGTTTAAATTGGACCATTTCCTTGCAGCACAATAACCTCCACCCACCCAGCAGCATTTTAGTGCACGGCAAGCAGGATTTCGTAATGACAGGTGCCTTGGAAATGCCTCAGCAAATAGTAAAAAAGTGATCTGCCCATTGTCCTGGTCCAAGCTGAGGGAAGATCAATACTTACTGTTTCTGTCACATTTCCTCTCTTTAGGCAGCTTTGCAAATGTTAGCTGGTTAACCCGTACAGCCTCCTGGTGGTGGTAGGGGTAGTGGTTATAATTGCACAATGTGGGGAAACTGAGGCAGAGGAGTACGGAGCTTGTTTGTTTTAAAAGCTTTACAATGGAATTAAAAGAGAGAAATAGTGGCAACGTTTTTGTTGGTCTAGGGAAATGGAAAAGCTCTTTTTATGGGCACCACCTGCTAAGTGGGGACACACGTAATGACAGGGTCCCTTTGCAAATGAATATACACCAGCCCACCTGTGTAGATCGAAAGGCCTGAAGCATGTGAGGTCGTGTGACTGTGGCTGGTGGGAACTGAAGAGGAGGGCCAGAGGCTACACAGACTGTGGACAGAATTGCGTTCTCACAGCCAGGCTCATCCGATGGCATCCTCTGCGGATATCCTGCCTTCCTTAAAAGCTGTTTGCGCGGGCCGCTGAGGGAGGGTGGGATACAGGGTGCGAAGGGCCCAGCTGGCCTGATACTGGCTGGAAATTCCCATGTGTTTCTTCCCCTTTTCCCCCACCCACAGCCAGTGCAAATGAACTCCCCAAAGCAGCAGGACCCAGGGTTTGTCACAGAAGGGCTGCTGAGGTTGCCTGACTGTGGGCAGGAGAGGAGAAAAGCAAAGCTGTGATTGCTATGGCTGGCTTGGGGGAGGAGGGGAGCTGGGTGCAGGAAGCTGTGCTGCTAAGTTCACAGTCATGTGGCCTGGGGGGGGTCTAGAGAGCTAGGAACCAATGGGGGGCAAGTTGCAACTTGCAGGAGGGCTCTGGGTTGGAGGAGTCCTTGATTAAAAGCAGACCTGGGGGCAGGGGCGTGGCCTTTGCTGGGGGGCCAGGATTTGCTGGTGGGCGGCCGGGTGAGTAGCTCGGAGCTGATGGGGAGGGTCGGGGCTGGCTTGGCAGGCTGTGGTCGCCAGCTGCTGGCCGGGCTCAGGGCGGGAGAGAGGTTTTGCAAGCCAGTGTGGTGGGTGGATGACCTTGCATGGGCACTGATGCGGGGTCAGGGGTAGGTGTCCCCATGGCGAGCAGGGCCTGGGGGGTTTGTGGAGCCCGTGGAGCAAGGGGCGGTGCAGGATCTGTTGCATTAGCAAAGGGAGCAATCTCTGCTGCTCCCCCTCGGCCCATGCATGAGACAGAGGGGTCCGGCACTGCTGCAAGGGGAGCTCAGGAGTTCAGGCTTTCCACCCCTGGGCTCTTTGGCATCCTCAGGGTGGTGTGGGGCAGCCCACTCGGTGGGGTGTGGAGAAGTGGGAGCAGAGAGGCAGGAGGAGCTGGGGGCGTGGGTAGCTGAAGCAGGCCGGCTTATGTTTGTGCAGCGCTTAGCACAGGGGGACCCCGGCCAGCCTGAGGCGACAAGGTGCTCCTGCAATGCAAGTGGGATGTGCTTCAGTTGTACCAAGGTTGATTGGTATCCAGAGAAGAGCTCTGGTGCATTCTCCTCCCCCACCAGGCCCACAGGGCCTGGGGCTCTGCTGCAGTGTCCTATCTTGTCTCAGAGCCTGGCTGTTTAGCTCATGCTGTAGAGACCTGTGCTCTTAGCTCTGGAGATCCATGGTTCAATACCAGCCTATAGCTGATATCACAATTTCCTCTCTCTCTCATTGTTTTTTTTAAAGCATTTGTACAAATCTAGCTAAATAAAAGAACAGCTTTTTCAAAAGCTCCTGTGCTTTTCCCAGGCCTCTCTTGGACCGGGGGAGGCCATGTTGTCAAGAAAGTATAAAACAAAAGATATTTATTGCAGCCCTTTGTATAAGCTGCCTGTTCCCAAGTGTTCCCCTTGGGGGTTCTCTCTCTCACTCAGTCCCAGTGATTGTTCTGTTAGCGGCCGTGATGGCTTTCACCATAGCGCTCCTTCCCCAGCTTTCCTTAGGGCCTGCCCTTGCTAAATGGAAAGCCTGTAACTAGCAATTCAAGGCAGTCCGTGGAACAACTCGGCTGTCCTCAGAGGAGTGGGCTGTGTAAGCGTGTGGCGAGTTTTTGGCTCTAAATGAGAGTGTGTGTACTTCTGCATATGAATCTTTTGCATTTTCTGCTGTGAGGTTGTTTTCAGCTAAGAAGTTGTAGGTCGAAACTCATTTAAATGGCTAACGAGCATACCTGAGCCTCAAGGACAGTGGCTAGTGCAGACATCCGATGTTCTCAGGAAGCCAGATGTCCTCTCAGTGATTCTAATTCCAATGAGAACAGCACATTTGCTTTTAGAATTTCTGTCTCATCTGCCACTGATCTGTAAGGACCCCCCCCCCTTCCTCCACCCTACCCCCCGATCCCAAATGTAGCCCTAGCATCCTTGATGTAAGTAGAGTGATTAAAGTGTCTCTGCATGTATGTAAGGACCATTATCACTGTTGTTCTCTCTGGATGGGACAATGTCTGTATTTGTAAGTGAATAGATAAAGAATTTAAAAGGTACCATGTAATCGATAAGAAAGCATATGTAATTGACCACTGTAACACCATGAAGTTGGAGTTGATTTATCAGACTTCCCGGTATCGTGAATAAACCTTTCCAGTATTGTCTGTGCTGCCTGATTCTTGGAGAAAGGATCCTTCATGCTTTACGCTGCCGTTTGGGTGTGTTTTTATTAAAATAATCTTTAAACGTTTAATTTACTTGGGATTCTTTGTTTAATGAGAAAAATGAGATTAAAACACCACTTTACATCTAATTTGAGCCTGTGTGATCGCAATTCTGCAGTTAAAACTGAGACTATTCCTAAGGCAGGAAAAGTATATCCACTTTTTTAAACCAAAAAATGGATGAGAGTTTTTTTTTTTTCTCCCCTCAAAATCACCACTTTCAGCCCAAGATCAAAGCTGCAATATAATCATTTATTATTATTTATATAACAGTATCGTTTACAGGGCCTGGCATACTAGCTCCTGTGCAGACGCCTGTAAGAGGCTGTCGCTGCTTACCCTGTAAATAGACCAGGCAGACAGATGGGGGAGTGGAAACAGAGGCAAGCTAACTTGTCCAAGGTGACGTTGCAGGTCAGTGGCAGAGATGGGAAGAGAGCCCACATCTCCTGACTCCCAGCCCTGTACCCTGTCCTATTTAAGTGCAAACTGTTGTGGTGATTATGTGAGGATGACATGGAGTTCTGTGTGAGGTGGAGGTGTTGTCTAACATAACATGAAGGGTGCTCTGATTCCTTCCCCTTTAAACACATTTGCAGTACCATGGGATGCCTACTGTATAGCTATAAATGTTCGAGACATTTAGCGGGTCTCCTTTTGCCACACATTAGTTTCTGTTTATGGGTTTCTGCGTAGTTTAATTGAGGATTCAGCGTCATCTGTTTGTTTGTTTTTAGGTTTGTAGAAACTCCAGGCCATTTCTCCTGGACGGAGAGTTATTACCGATCCACCATGTCCCAGGGCTCGCAGACAAGAGAATTCCTGAGTCCCGAGGTTTTCCAGCACCTCTGGGACTTCTTGGAACAGTAAGTACCAGCCAGCAGAGACTGCTGCACACTAGCATTTGGGGGACAGGATGTCGGGGGGTCTGGGGGGGGCTCAGAGAATTAGTATTGGGAATTCCAAAGTCCTTTTTTTTTCGGGATGACTGCTAGGAATCCAGCCTGAATCAGTGGTGACTAATGGTTATTGAGTGGCTGCTGGGGACACTGAAGTGGGTCTCAGTTTGGTTCCTGGTGCCCAGATGTCCATTTCACAAGTGGTACCCTGAAAGCTGAGCATCAGTGTTGTGGCTCCCCCAGAAGTTGGGGCCCTGGGGTAACCGCTGTGCTCACCTCCCCTGCCTATTAGATTTCTCGAAGTAAGAATGTCAGTCCATCTCTCCTCCCCACAATGCGTCTCCAAACATCTAGGCGCTGCGTGGAGGAGAGGACGAGTCTGGGAGAACAAGGGGTGAGATTTCAAGGAGTTCCTGGTCTCAGCCAGCGTGGGAATAATGAGAACATCCCTTCCCCCCGGTGTCGATCCTTTGGTCCTAACCAGCTCCGGGACATGCAGGGGGAAGGGGGTGGAAAGTGAGGAGGTTTAGTGAAACCCTGCAGTGAAGGTTGGGTTGGGTTTGTTTCATTGGGACGGGGTTTCTGAGGAACAAGGCAGGGCTGTGTCCCTTCTTAACACCCACTATTAGCTGTGGCCGGGCGAGAAGAAGGAAAAGCTTTAAATCCTCTTCTCCTTGCTCTGAGGCCTTTACCACCGTAAGCTCCCTGACTCCCCCAGGACTTCAGCCCTTGTTTTAACGGCGCTGCTTTCTTTCCCATAGGCCAATATGTTCCGTTCAGCCGATCAATCTGAACTTCCTGGACGACGCGTCGGACAGCGGCCCTACAAACAAAATCGAGATTAGCATGGATTGCGTCCGGATGCAGGACGCGGACGGGGGCGACCCCATGTGGGTGAGTGTGCGTGTAAGCGTTTGCCTCGGGCCCTGTGCCCACTGCGGCAACAGCTCTGCTTATAAACGGCAGATGGGGGCTAACCCAGCCAGTGCACGCTGGGAGGGGTTTCCTCTGTGAAAGGCCTGGCTCTCTAGCGTGGTTGATCTCAGGAGCCGGCCCTCTGCCCCTCGCCCAAGGGCCTGGCTGGTGGGGACGTTTGAAGCAGAGCTGGAGGGCAGAGTCAGGCAGAGCAAATGAGAAGAAGGGCGAAGCAAAGCCAATTTTGGAGGGATGGGAGAGGGAGCTCTCTGCAGCCTCCTCCTTCTTTCCCTTCTGGCTTTCCAGCCAGCCCCTGCCATCCGCTCTCTCCCCTGCTCATAGCACGCTTACGTGGGCTGCCGGTATCCCGAGCACACTTGCACTTCCACTGGTGCTTTCGCCAAGGAAGCAAGGCTAAAGAAGCAACAGCGGGAGTTCTTTAACGGGACAAGCGGGCTAGTGTAGACACAGCCTGAAAACCTGGGTCTCCAGCCCGGTTATTGCGCCTCTTTCCCCTCCCCCCATGCAGACAGGCAAGGAAATGGTGATTCTAACGAGATTTGGCGACGCCTGCCGGTTCACCAGCGTGTGTGTTGGTGACATGCAGAGGAGGCCTCACTGGCGGTTGGCTTATTTGCCTTTGGTTCCAGGTGACCGGCTTCCTCTTGGCCAGAGTCCTGCTGGCTGAAGGTTCCCTGTGTCTCCACGCCAGCAATTACCTTTTTGTTACGTTACAGCTTGGTTTTTTCCCCTGAGCGCATGATTATGGCTAGTGTCTGCAGAACTAGTGTCCCCTCCCCCGGTCGGTATTCCATCCCCTGAATCCGTAACCGTTAAATCCCCAGAGCCATTGTTCTCTTTTTAGGCTAATCTTACTGATTTCTAGTGCTGAAGCAGTCCGCCCTGGTGCCCGATTCTCGTCCTGGCGGTGACACTTGTGCTTATAATTCAGAGGCATGAGGAAGGGTTTTTTCCCCAGGCCTTGCCTACTGCAATTCCCGGTGCTGGAAGGTCGCGGGATTGTCCTGTGATTGAAGGTACATGTCATAAAGCCCACCTGGAATGGAGCTTCTGCCTCCACCACCCAGGGAGGGGCAAAGTTTGGCTGTTGCCTTGAAAGGTTGCGGGGCCTGAAAAAAAATTGCACTGCTCTGGTAAACCGGTGACCTGAGAGAGTTCCTCCAGTCTGAAAGACTCTCCCTGGTCTATAGGGATTCCCTGACGATAAAATGGGAAATGTCATTAGCACTGGCAGGGTCTTTCAAGCTGGTGGGATCTCTTAAAAGCATCGGCTGCATCTTTGCCAACTTCCCTCCCACAGCCAGCACCCAGACTGTAGAGTTCCTTGCGGCTTTGTTACAGAAGCCTAGCTCTGCTTTCTATAAACGCTTGGCGCGGCGCAGCGGTAAGGTGACAGACCGCCTTGAGTCCTTGTTCCAAGCTGCCCTCCCCTGTCTGTCGGCTCCCTGCAGCGCTTTGGCAAATCCTGCCTCCTGCTGACCGGACAGCACTGCGGAAAAGGGGTGCTTTGTTGCCTTCAACTAGGCTCTGCTTTGGTTTTCTTGCTTTTGATCTCTGCCCTGGAGGGCACACATTTTCCAAGCTGCGTGCGGGGGCTGGGTTTTTTTTTTTTTCATTAGTATTAATGAATGTCATGGGGATACGTCCCAGCGTATAGCTTTGTGGACAAGTTGCTTAATGTAATTCCGTGTAATTTGTTGCGTGGCTGTTGATTCAAGTGCTTAAAGTGCTGTGTGCCCCTGTGTTAATTTATAAATGTACCAGAGCCTTCCAGTAACGGAGAACAACTCCTTCGTTCAATCAAGCACTAGACAAAAGGCTCCACAAAGGAAAAAATGCATCTCAGACCTGTGCAAACAGCCTGGCTTTAAAACAGAGAAAGTTCCTTCTCCTTCTCTCCCTGTAAATTAGCAAACATCACTTGACGGGCGACAATGCCGCATTGCAGAGAAGTTGGTGTTTGCTTTGTTTTTTCTAGGGCTCATGGAGGCCGCAGCTTGTGCTGGCAGAGAATGTGTCGCCTCAGGGCAGGTGTTGTGTTTAATCTGAAATACCTTCTAACCCTGTATCTCCTCTCTTCCTGCAGATAGCTGCAGGGCAGTAGTTCTCCTAGCACCTGTCTATAGTGCAACCTCGGCCATGTCACTTGAAGACACGATGTGCTGTGTGCATCTGATCGGAGCGAAAGGGTTGAAGAGGGCAGATAAACACACAGGAATGTAGTAGCAGCGGAGGTGCCATGTGAGACTAAGCTTAAAACAGAGCAATCTTTAATATATTGCCTTATGGAAAGATAAAAGCCAGCTTTCTGTCTGCAGCGAAGAGATTTAAACTGGTGCAAAGTAAATAGATAAGGGCTTATCCAAAGCCAACATCTTTCATTGACTTTCCATGGGCTTCAGAGGAGGCCTGTTCCTCTCTTTTTTTTCAGGTACGTGTAGCTTGCTGGTTTTGACTCCAGTTAGAATTCTAGATTAGAAGCCCCATCATAACACCAGGGCGCTTGGGTGTTGCCATCCTTAAAAAAATCTCAGTCCTTCACTCTAAGGCTTCCTGTCCAATTGATGAAACGTATGGCTTTTAAATGGAATAGGAACCACTGACCTCAGAAAAACTGCCCCAGAGCTGTGTGCTTTTAAAGTAGCGACTCTCCAGTACAGGGGGCTATTACTCTAGGGTGTATTACTCTATTACATCTGGCTCTGATCTTGAAATGTTCACTACATAAGCAAGTGGCTGACTCCCTGCGTACTGTGCTGTTGCTGTGTTCCAGCAGAGGGGCAGAGACTATGATCATAGTTTAATAGAGTTCAGAGGTAGCGAGGGGCTTTGCAGGAAAGTACTGGCCGTGCCTGGAAGATGTGCCTATGTAAAGCATGCACGTGATTAAACGGAGAGGGGCAGAATGAGGGGCACAGCATTACGATCATGTGGTCACCCAGTGTAGGCACGTGTACCGCTTTGCAGAGACCTTACTGAAGAAAGAAGTGACTTTTCTGGTTTCACTAGAGAGACGGATGGTTCAGTGGTTAGGGCAAGTCCTGAGTTCAATTCCCTGCTGTGCTATAGACTTCCTATGTGCCCCTGGGCAGGCTGCGTACTCTCTCTGGGTCTCTGCTCTGTAGCTGGACAATGGAGACGGTCGCATTTTCTTACCACCCAGGGTGTTAGGAGGTTAAATCCATGAAAGATGGGAGGTATTATGGTTATGGGACTGTAATAAGTGCCTTAGACAGAGGGGAGATCCCCAGAGTGTTGAATGTTAAGGAGGGATTTAAATGAGACGGCAGCTGGCTATACTGGTTCTGCCACGTTGCCGCACTTTGGACTCTTCTGAGCTTGCATGGTAAGCCTCCTCCGTGCCGTCCCGCTGAAAACAGGCAGTGACTCCTCTGCTTAAGCAAGGTGTCCAGGTGTGCACGACCGAGCTCCCCCTGAGACAGAGTCCTGCCTGTGGGGACCACATCAGGGGTTGTTCTGGACAGAGTATGTGCATTCCCAGAGGTTACAGCTGGAAGGGGCTTTTCTGATCATCCAGTCGGACCTTCTGCGTTACACAAGCCAGAGGATTTCACCCAGCAAGTGGCTGAAAGGGGGCAGTTCTGTTAGAGAGCAGAATTAGAGAGGGGGCAAAAAATTCTGGCCTGGATTTCCCTGCAGCTGGGCGGTGTTTGTGTCCCGCCGTGCAAATAGAATATCAGGGAGCCAGTCCTGGGTTGGTTTATGTCAGTCGATTGAGTTTATAATCTAGAAAGGGAAACCGAGATTGGGGGGGGGGGTGTCTCCTTTGTTCCCAGTGGCAGCTGACTGAAAATGAAGCGATGTCTTCTCCCCTGGAACCAAGACCTTCCATTCTCCTGCTGCCTTTTACGGTTGAAACGCCCTGTTCTTGGCATGCTGTTTTCAGAGAGGCAGGAGAAATTGGGGACCAGGACTCTGTCCAGATGAAAGGAAGCTGGAGGTGGCAGAGAAGAAGCGGAGCAGGATTTATGGGGTCTGGTGTGAAATAACCCAGGCAGCATCCCTTCTCTCCCCCCCTCAATACCGCTGTCTTGTGACTGGGTCCCCCACAACAACCCGTAGGGAATCTCCTCCCTTCCATTGTGTTTCTGTGGAACTCATTTGTGAGACCCACGACACTTCGGTTGGGAAGCCACAGCTTGACTTCTGTAGTGGGCAGGCCTTGGGGGACAGCGAGGGGACTCGCACTCTGCTAGGCGTTCGGCTCAGAGGGCCCTGCAGGTGGGTAAGCTGGGAGGATGCTTTTGGCTGGTGGCTTGCACGCAGGTGTTTCTCATGGTCTCCTGAAGAGCAGAACGCTGTAGCCATCAACTCTTTCCATCTCCGAGGTCGAAAGCCTCCCCGGAGAGGAGAGCCTGTAGCTTGTCTTTCATCCAGATAGATCCCAAGAGAGTTTATGTGATGCCGCTAGCACCGCGGCTGCGCAAGGAGTCTCCCGCCAGTGGCTGCCTTCAGCCGCGAGGACAGTCTATTGCGAGCGGCTAAACGGGTCACAAACGGGTCACTCCTTTAGCCCATGTGGCGTCGGCAGCCTATGTTTCCTAGTGCTGTGAGGCCCCGCTGGGATCTCCGCTGCTCGCCGCGGTGGCTGCGTTCGTCACTGCAATAGCCCAACTTCCAGGCTGCACGTGGCAGGGCCATGAAAGTGCTGATCATAGGGTGGTCTCTCTCGGATGTAATGTTGCTCTTCCTGTGTCGTGGCCAGTGCTGGGCTATCGAGGGCCTTTTGCTCTGATTTCTCACCATTGCAAGAAACTAGGAAGCTTGTGTGTGTGTGTGTCTGTGTCACTGCCCCGTGACCAAATGCTTGGTGCTTCAGACTGTTGGGACGCTCTCCAGCAGCTGGTACGCCATCCAGGTAATCAGCAGTCTCTCTCCGGAGAGCTCTTCTCCAGAGAACTGCGTTCCACCCAGCTTGTCTTGTTTCTTTTAAACCGCTCGCTCTTCACCTGGAAAACCTCCTGTTTCCACCGCAGCCCTTGAGCTGGGAATTGGCAAGGCGGGATAAGCTCTAGCCACTGGCAGCATGAATGCCGTCTAAAGGGATCTAGCTGGGGAAGGTGAGTTTATCACTCCCTCTCCCTCTGTGCACATATCTCCCCTGCGTGCCTCTGGGCTAGCCTCCCTCCTGTGCGGCCCCTTGCCGAACCAGTTCAGCAGAATGCCTTTCTACAGGTGGTCCCTTGGTTGGAGCTTTCTTCGCGGGTTCAACAAAAAATCAGTTGGTTTTTTTTTTTTAAATCCATCTTTTAGCCTCTGCAGAAATCAGGCTTTATTCCCGTGACACTGTTCTCTGCTGGGAATTGTGCACAGACTCTCAGCGGAGAAGTTTTGCAATGGCAGTATATGCAGTTAATTGCGTAGCGTGGCCTGTAAGATGTACTAATGCTGTACATAGAATCATAGACGATGAGGGTTGGAAGGGACCTCAGGAAATCATCTAGTCCAACCCCCTGCTCAAAGCAGGACCAACCCCAACTAAACATCCCAGCCAGGGCTTTGTCAAGACGGGCCTTAAAAACCTCTAAGGATAGAGATTACACCACCTCAGTTTATGGCCGGCAGAAGCCCATATAATGGTTATCAAACCAAGTTAAAATGGACCTTTTATATTCCAGTAACATCTAGGAACCGCAGTTCAGGATCCGGTTCCACTTGTGCTACTTGCTGGGCAGACAAGTAACACAGAAGCCAGTCTCTGCTCACAACCTACACATCAGGCAGGAGGCAACAGATACTTACGGTCCCAATGACCTCAATTAAAGCTAAGCACATGCTTTAAGTTCTTTGCAGGGTAGGAGGCCTAGCAAGTGGAAGACTGACAGCAGCTGACAGATGTGATTAGGAGGTGGTTGCATGCAAACTTCTAGGGCTAGCTGGCAAATACAAGACGTGCACCAACTGGAGCTGAGAGGCATGGGTTTAAAAAATAAGTCGGGATGAATGTCTGTATGCAATAGTTGACTATGGTGTGATGTGCACTTCCAGAGGCAGCCATTGTACCTGCTTAGTCAGAAAACAGCTGGGCACCTGGATGAGAAACGTATTATGTAGCAAGACCAGCACGATGAGCAGATGAATCCAGATGGCTTGTATGGTCCTCTCTTCCCAGCCGTTAATGTTACTGGATTGACCACAGAAAGATAGACTGGAAGCTTGTTGTTCAGTGCAGACAGTTCAGACATTTGATCGAGGCTTTTATTTGCACTGCTGTCTGGGTTCATGCATGAAAGGGTTTCTGAGACTTGCCAAATTTTTATTCTTCTGCATGCAGATTAGGGTGATCAGATGTCCTGATTTGATAGGGACAGTCCCGATATTCGGCGCTTTTTCTTATGTAAGAGCCTATTACTCCCTCCCCTGCCCTGATTTTTCACACTTGCTATTTGGTCACCTTAATGCAGATACTTTGGTTTAGTGGAAGTTGAGATTACATGTTAATATTCCCATAATGAACAATCTTTTCCACTTACTTTAGTCACCTGTTGTGCCTGTGACCTCCCCTGCAACTCCTGTCTTGTTGTCCGCTGTGTTTGTGAGCACCCCCAGTTCAGCCTTTGCTTTGTAATATTACTGAATGTTTATCTTCTTCTGCAAAGTATGTACCTGCAAATTCCTCTGATCATCAGGTTTGGAATGCCTTTATCCCCTTGGGTACGTATAGCCCTCTGAGGACAGGACAAGAAGCAGCAATGGACTTAAATTGCAGTACGGGCAGTTTGGATTGGACGTTAGGAAAACCTAGTGCTAATTAAACACAAGAATACATGGCCTGGGGACGTTGTGGAATCTCTGTCATTGGAGATCTTTAAGAGCAGATTGAACCTATCAGGGATGGTCTAGATGAAGCTTGGTCCTGCCATGAGTGCAGGGGACTGGACTAGATGACCTTGCGAGGTCCCGTCCAGTCCTATGACTATGGGGCCACAGGTTCAAATCCAGGAAGAATTGACTCAGCCCCGTCTGAGGCAAATACATTGAGTACTAAGATCATTTGCATGGACGCCAAAGCTTCCATGGCTTTAAAAAAAAAAAAAAGAAAGCTTCCCTTCTTCTCATTGCAGTGTTAGCTGTCTGGCTGCTGCCCAGAGTCAGCCGCATTTCGGTTTGTAAACTGCTGTGGGGATGAATGGTGCTAGTTAAGTGTAAAAATAGGATCACTTTCCTGAATTCTTCATGATATTGAAAAAATAATCTTGAAAGTTTTATTTGGTCTTGAGTGGCTTTGGATTTGACCTGGAACTAAAACTGGAGTAATGGGTTCAGATCTAGGCAATTCATATCATGCTTCCTTTGGATGATTTTATGGATGCATAGAGTACTCCATGTGTGGCATGTACAGTATAATGTCTGCTGAACAATCAGCAGGTTACGTCTGACTGTAAGCTCCTTGGGACAGTCTGTCTTTGTGCCTGCAGACACGCTGTGTGCGCTTCTGGAGAGCGCCCATTAATAAATAAAACTGACTCCAGTTATCCAAGAGCACCATCGGTGTTCACAGCACTTTACCCGGTTAAATTAGCTGCCCTAAGGAGCTGACAATCTAATTCCATTTCATAAAATGCAGTAGGATTAAACATCAAAGAGAGAAGGGAATGAAGATGGTGGGAATGCAGCATTCGATGCAATCCCAGGCCTGCTCTTCGAGTAGGACGGTTTCTGAACAACCCTGATGGATGTGGTTGGACAAGGGAACTTAGCTTCGCCACAGCCTGGGGTGAGTGACGGAAGGGTGAGTTGAGTGCCCGAGCTCATCTTCTCTGGAGACTTGGCATCAGATCCCCAGTTTGTGGGGGTACCGCTTCTATGCAAATATCCTACAACTAAAGAGGGAAATGCGTCCCTCCCACCTTCCCCCCCCCCCCCAAAAAAAAAAAAAAAAAAAAAAGGCAAAACATGATCGTCCTTGAACAAGCAAGATGGTCTCCAAAATTTTCCATGATGCTGCACGTGTTATATGCAATAATACTTAACACGTTCCATCTTCAGAGCGCTACACAAACATCAATTAAAAGTGATCTCGGTCTGCAAGCAACATGCTCTGGATGCTTTTGCCGCCAGCGTCTGGAAACTGAGCAAAGAAGAAGCTTAAACTGTCCCTGTAGGGAATTGTACTGCCCCGCTGTCTGTCCTGCTTGGTAGAATCCATCCCCAGTTGTGAACATTGTTCCTCTCATTTCTCTTAAACCTTTTAACTGGGTGAGAGCCCTTCAGCAGCAAATATCGTCGTTGCCCTTCGTTGATTGTCGGCGCTTCAATTGCCTATGTGTAGCAGCATACAAATATAAGTGGACCGCAGCCATCCAGATCTTCTATACTAGTTTGCTTTCATTCGTTCATACTTCTCTTCTAAGTATATGTGAGGCTGGGGTGAAGAGCGGGGCACTTCTTCATCGTTGACCTTGAATTAGAATTTGCAGCCCACTTGCCCAAATCGGATTTCATGGTTTAAAAGCCGGTTCTAAAAGCCTTGCCAGAGTATGAGATCAGGGTCCTAGCTTTGGGTCAGGGAATAAAAACTGTGCGTCCAGCATCTGCCCAGGACATGGCTTCATGATGTGGTTGGGATTTTGTCCCTTTAGTCTGTTTCGTTGTGTTCTCTAAATCACCCAGCACAATGCTGTCAGTTTTCCTTTTTCCAAGGGTTAGGCAGAGGTGTTTCCTTGCCACTTTTTAATGGAAACTCTGTTTTGAACCATTAGGATCTTTCTTGTATCCCCCTGATGCTGAGGCAGGAGTGAGAAATGTCTATGCACTGCAAGTCTCCTACATGATTAACACTCATGCTCCATGTGAGCCGTGCTCTGCCAGCGTTCCCACCCTTGCCTCCTGGTTTGCCAGGTGTTCCTCCTTCTGCTTCCGTGCCATCCTCTACACAGTGCCAGCACGTGGCTTGATCTTCCTGAGCACATCTGCAGGCATCTTCCCATGCTTCTCTTGGAAACGTGCTCTGGCCATTCTGCCAGAAGTGAATCTAATTCACTTGTATTGTTCTTTTAATCTCTGTTTGAGGTACCCTTCCCTTCCCTCTGTCTGCCCTTAGTGTGAGATCCTTGGGGCATAGGGACCAGCCTTCATGAATGTCTAGGAAACATCTCTCACATGTTGGGCTCTACTGTAAATAAGCCCCTGTCCATCTCCCTGTGCTAATACAGATGTTTTCTCTCTACGGAACCTCATACCTCAGAAAAGGTTCATCTAACCCTCCATTTGCATGGTCAGTCACGTTCAGTTCTGCATGGTGAGTACTGGATTCCTTTCTCCAGTATTTCAGAAGGAGGCTTCTAGGCAAGAATAATTGTTGTCTTTTGAGCTTTGCAACTTTCTTCCCTCTACTGCACAACAGTGAATGTGATAACATTTAAATTAACTGGGGAGCAAATTAAGGTGGCAGTGGCGGGGATGTTAAATCAATCAGTAACGAGTAAATTAAGGCGCGATCATGGCCTGTATTAATTCAGCCAGCTCTGAATGACTCCTTCGTTTATGAGCACCTGCAGTGAAATCTAAATTTCCAGATCGAACTGCAGGAAAATGTCTTTCCTGTTAATAGGAGTATAATAGCCTGAGAATCCATGTTTTAAAAGCTAATGCGATGTCTACACTACCACTTATGTCAGTATAATTTGTCGCTTGGGATGTGAATAAGCCACCCCCGCATGACATAAATTACACCAACCTAAGCTCCAGTGTGGACAGCGCTATGTTGGCGGAAGAGTTTCTCCCGCTGACATAGCTACCGCCTCACGTTGGGGGTGGATGAATTTAAGTCATCAGCTCAGTGCGGCTCTACTGGCGAGTTTCCAGCTGAATGCTCTGCAGCAGATGAGTGTGTGGACACCTTTATTTGTTTTATGTATGCAGATACGCTAACGAAAGCTTCATCTCGCATGTCTAGGGTGGTGAATGAAATGAAAGGAATACAGTAAAATGAAAAAGGACATTTACATGAAGTGGAATTTGTTACATTAAACTAATTGTGGGGGAAAATGCAGGAAAAAAAATCTCCTGGGATTGAATTTTCTCCTGGGAAGGCCTCCTACAAATAATTGAAAACGGGGATTGAACTTTGACTATTGGTTTATAATAGTACGTACCGTGTACTAGATGCTTCCTGCTGGAGCTGAAGGCATGGTCTCAGCACTAAGGCGCACGCGTTTCAACGACAGAGAGAGCTGAATATAATCCAGGGCACAGAGCACAGGTCTAGTGTTTGAGACCTATTCCCTGCTCTGCAGCTGACCTGCTGTGGTTGACCCGTGGCAAGTCACTTCCCCTTTCTCTGTCCATTTCCCTCCTTACTCCTTGCGTCTCCTCTCTTTCGGTGGTTGTAAGTTCTCCAGGACAGACACTTATTCTTACTAGGCACTTTCATAATACAGCACGTGAATGGTCAAGGTGGTGTGTGCGCAGATATTGGTGAAGTGAGGCTAAGTTAATATATTTATACTCTGGCTGAAGCCATGGTGATAAAATACACTTTTTGGGGGCCCTCTATTGCTATTTGTATTGCAACCGCCCCTAAAGAGGCCATGGGCAGAGCCCACAGCTGTGCTGAGACTTTACAATTTAAGGAGAAGACAGGAGACGGTAGGTGGAAATGATAAACAGATTGGCAGAACACATGGTAACCGGGAGATGGTTGCGGTGAGTTAATAAGCATGAAAAACTCCAGACTGCAGTGGGGCCAGGCTGAAGAGTAAAGGGGCATGCCTACGCTGCAGCTGGGAGAGTGCATCCCAGCATGGGTAGACCTGCACTAGCTCCTCTCCATTTAGCATGCTAAAAATAGCAGTGTGGCCAAGATGCCTGGGCAGGGCTCGGTCTAGCTTCTGGAGTACAAACCCACCCACTCCCAGCTGCAGACCCAAAGCGACCAAAAATAATTGCAATGACTTTTTTTTTTTTTTGTATTGGGTTGACAAATGAATTGTTCGGGGAGAGTTGGCCAAGCAAGGTGAACTGGTTAAAAACAAATCCATTGACAAAACTTTTATAGCAGCTGTGCCTTTCCTGTAACTAATCTGTACTTTATACTGCCCTTGCTCTCCTGGCTTCCCCGTATCTTGTATAGATGACACTCGTTCCCTGACTTCTTTATGTAAGAAAAAAGCTGGACTTGTCAACACTTACTCTTTACTTTTAATAAACAAAACCAAACCAAAGAACGTCCTCTAATCCGTCACCACCCTTCACTCTTCCTCCTTCCCCTTTGTTTTCGGTTATCCTTTCCTTGTCCTCAGCAAGAACCTACGTCTCATGGCATGACATGTATTAGTACCATTTTCTATGGCAATCTTTGGTGTACATCAGGGAGCCTCTTGTGAGAGCGACTGGGATGGCACAGCTTCTCAGAGCAGTGTGATTTGAGTGGGAAAGATCTCAGTCTTGCAACATTGCAATCATGGGGTTGTTTCCCTTTTCCCAACGGACCTGACACGTCATGCCATGCCTGCAGGGGAGCGTTGTTCAGTGGTTAGTGTAGGCTGGGGAGTTGGGTGCTCTTCTGCCACAGACTTCATGTGTGACCTTGGGCGAGTCAGCTAACTTCTCCGTTTCCATTTTTCTCCATCTGCACAATAATTACCTAGCTTGCAGCCATCCTGGATACTTAATGCATTAAATGTGTGCAGAGCACTTTGAGATCTAAAGGTACAGGCTCGAGTGCTAAGTATGTTTACTACAGAGGCAAGACTGCTACTGATGTCATGGGAGGTCTTGCCTGCAGAATCGCTAGGGAGTTGGGCCCCAAAAGCCTATTTCAGGAAGGGAAAAAGAAAAAGAAAATAGGGCTTATTTCTACACCATCGCGCTCATGACTTTTCTACAATTTCCAGTCTCGAGGTATTTTCTGTGCAGTGAAAGCATGCTATCATTTTCTGATCAGCTTGCTTGCAAAAATCTTTGTTTCTCACCACGGACATGCTCTCCTTTCAGTCTTGATACACTAGTTTGAGACTGCTTTAAAATAATTTAGCACGGCCAAGTGTTTTGATTGATTTCGCCCAGAAATCAATGACTAAAAGGAATGTCGGAAATACAATACAAGTAACACTTTCTGTTGACTAAAATCTGGGGACTATCTAGTGACAGCAGTCACCGTTCATAGGTTGCATGGTAATAGGTACCGTATGTAACACCACCCGAACTGCCACTCCAGTATGGTTACCTTTTTAGGACTATCTGCCCTGGGTCCTGTGTGGTTCCCAGAGACTTCAGTGGGGGCAGGTTTAGCCTGTGGGTCTTGTCCCTGCAGAAGAGGGCTTGGAGGTTTTTTGAGTGTGCCGGGAAATTGGAGGGAATGAAGATCTTGGGTAATCTTGGCTGCGTAATTGAGCCTCTCTAAAGGAGTGTCTTGTTCCTTATTACAAAGGGCTCAACAGCGGTAGGGCAGCCTCCTCTGGCTGTGCGTACCCATCCTAAACCACAAATCTGTTGTGAAGGAACTGGTTTTGTTTCACAATTTTCCCCTCTGCCGGGTTATCTCCCACCCGATGCCATTGACTTGCTAATTAGCCCTTGAGGCATTCTGCAGAGATACCAGACGGGAACGGCTCAAATAGGCTGCGTGTGCAGATGTTTACCCAGGGTCAGAGGGCAGGCCTGTTGTGACAGCCAGTGGGGGAAAGCGTACTTCTTCGGGGAGGGAAAGCTGACGTATCCTGTGGGTGTAAACCGATTGCAGAGCTGCTTTGCTGTCTTCAGAGATTCTCTGTTTTTCCTCTGCAATTTGCAAAATGGATTGTGTGCTGCGCGTTGCCAGCGAAGTGCAGTTTGAGGTTTTTGGAGAGGAAGGAATGTGCTGACTCTTGCATTTTAAAGACTCTGGAACATGCTGTTTGCTTGAAACCTAGTCAGTTTTCAAAACGGCTTTAAAACAGCCTATTACCCTCAGTCCCCCCTGCCAATTCTTGCGGTCATACAACCCCATTTTCCCATCATCCAATCGCATTCTCTCCCCTGTTGCTGTATGGGAGAGAGACATGCTCTGGGGAAACTGACTGTACACCAAGTTCTGTCAAGTGTAGCAGCTGAATAAAATGGAGAGTGGCTTCCTCTAATCTCTTTGAACTGTAGTAGTCGCAGGCATTGATGCTGCAGCTTCTTGTGTGGGCTCTGCAGCCTGTCCCCACGCGCGTAGCCCTACGGAAAAGAGTCTATTCCTGCGCCGAAAGTTGCAGCATCAGAACCGAAGATGTTACTTGTAAAACTAGTGGGTAAAATGCTTTCTCACAAAGGTGTAATCTCTTTGTAGTTGATTAGGTCTTTTATTTAAAAAAAAAATAAAAAAAATCCACATCTTAAAGAGGAAAAATCTTTGGGTTATTCATATTGCCTTAGATCAGTGGTTTTCAGCCTGTGTTTCAGACCCCAGGGGGTTTACAGACTATGTCTAAGATTTCCGAAGGGGTCTGCACTGCTGTTGAAATTTTTTTAGGGATCCGCAAATGAAAAAAGGTTGAAAACCACTGCCTTAGCTGATTAAAATGGAAATATTTCACTTGCGCTCTGTGCTGTTTCTTTACTCTTTGCTCTTCGTCTTGGTTTGAGCAGTGAAAACAAATTGGCTGGCTTTGCTTCTGTTTCCAGTAAGTTTCGCTTCTCCCTTTGCCTTTGTATAACACACCTGGGTTTTCAGTACTGCAGTGGAATAGGGACATATTTACAAGAAAAGTTATACTGGGAAAAAAAATGCCTGTGAAAATATTTCATACCTTTTTTAAAATTCCTTCTTCCCCCAACTACTGAGCCATGTCTCATTTTAAGCATTCAGCAGTTACCCAGAAGAGGTAACAAACCCGTGTAGTTTCTTTCTCCCTTCATCTAAGCCTACATTTGTAAATGCTGCAGAGCTGAGCTGGTTTCTCCATTCTCCCGAACGGCTGATCCACAAGCCGATTTGTGAAATTAAGTGGGGAGGTGTGAGTAGTTTGTGCTTTGATCAGCAGGAAGTTCAGGCTGAACCACCTAATAGACAGCCGGACTTGCACCCCTGCTCCAAGAACTTGCATAATAATTTCATTGTATTGTCATCAGGCTTCTGAGACGTGCCTTGACACTTGCCATCATGACTGAAAGCAATGTCACTCTAGACTTCAGGCAGGGATAATGCTACTGGGAAGTCTGGTCCTTAAACCACAGCAACAAACTTGTTTTATAATCCATTCCAGCCTCTCTGGACAGTGGGGAATCAGATTCAAAAGGAGAACTTGAACCCGGAGTTTGACGTGGCTGATGCCACACGTGCTTCAGAAGGTTCGATGTTCCCGGGCTGCATTAGGACGCCGGCTTTTATAATGATGCTGTGCACTGTGCTGTAAAACTAGAAGCATTGTACTTCAGGTGACAAGTTAAATCACAGCCCCTTTTGTGTGTGTGTCTTTGTGTGCGTGTTCCCTCCATCCAAGTAAATGACTTCAAATGCTTTCTGGAAAGATCAGGGCATGATGCTGTCGGTATTCCAGCGGAAAAGTTCAAAAGCAATGAACGTTTGGTTTTTTTGTTTTTGGGGGGGTTTTTTGGTGCCTGAATTTGGGGTGCCTCGCTTGACACCTTAGAGGGTCCTGCCTTTCAGTGGGTGGCTGATGGGCGCTTTCTGAGATTTGGGCTTGTTTAAGGTATCGAGCTGAACATTCAAACACGGAAGTGCTAAAATCACCTCTCTTCTGAAAGCTTAGCTCGGTTTCTTGGTCGCTTCCCCCTCCCCCTCAAAAGAACAAATACACTGGAGCAAAAAAACCAAAGTACTGATCAAAGAATGTTCGGACCTTAACTCACAGAAGGATGATGCATGAATTCTAAGGCATCTCCCCTTAAAAATCCACCGGGAAAGCTGCGGTTCGTAGATAGTCTCTTTAAAGAAAAGTGAATATGCAAATATGGTAATCTTGCTATAAAGTATATAGCAGTATGGGATCTAATCAGAGCTCACTGAAGAAACATCTGCCCCCGCTCTCCCCCCCGTGTTATTTCTGCAGAGCCAGTAGGGGCTACAGGTGGCTAAGATGTATTCCATTGGCAAAAGAAGGGTCCACTTCATTCAGATTTCAGGAGGTTTATTGCTAATGATAACATAAGAGGCAAAATGATCAAGCGCTGATCTTTCCCTGCCTGGGGGCGAGGGAAGGGGGGCACAAGCTGACAGCTTGGAGGAAAAAAGGGGTGGTGGGAAGCGACTTGTAACCTGCTCATATTTGATCTGAAGCAGTGAAAGCATCCCCATGAAATCCCCCCACTGTTGTATGTTAGACACTCCTCTGACTGCAGCCAGTCTGTCCCAAGGAGCTAAGCCCTTGTGCCCTGTCATTACCATTCGAGGCCCTGAGGCTCCATCGTCTTTGTGCATTCCCTGTGATGCATCAGGTTGCCTCGTGCTACAGTGGTGTCTGCCTGCCTGTGTCATCCGTTGCCTCTCCCTTTCCCCGGGAGCAGAGTGGAAAGGGATCCCCCGTCCGTAAAAACAGCCATATGGGGTCAGACCAATGGCCCATCTATTTCTCTCAATCGTCTGACCGGGGTCAGTGCCAGGTGCTTCAGAGGGAATGAACAGAACAGGCAGTCTTCAAGTGATCCATCCTGTCGCACCTCCCCAGCCTCTGGCAAACAGCAGCCCCTGCCTATCCTGGCTAATAGCCATTGATCGACCTATCCTCCCTGAACTTCTCGTTCTTTTTTGAACCCCGTTATAGTCTTGGCCTTCACAACGTCCTCTGGCAAGGAGTTCCACCAGTTGACAGTGCATTGTGGGAAGAAATACTTCCTTGTGTTCATTTTAAAGCTGCTGCCTATTAAAGGCTGTCATTGTGACAGCTGCGCAGAGGAGATGTCTCCCACGGTGCTGAGGACGCAGCCAGGTTGTGACTGTGTGTGGAAGGGAGGTGTGAGGGGAAGCAGTGAAGACAAGCCAACGCCATATATTTGTGCTATATCTTATATGCCCAGGACCAGCTCTGGGTAGCTGTGGATACCTTGCATTACCTCTAGGTAAACCTAGAGCTGAATGTATCTAGAAGTTGCTTCACCTTTCCACTGAAGTGCAGCTGTATGTAGGGTGGAACGGGGCTGCTTGTTTAACAGCTCACAGGAACACTGAATAAATGACTAAGAACAGTAAATGAGATCTGTTCCACGGAAGGATTTTTGTTTGTTTTTGATAACCAGACTGTGCTGCAATTACTTGGGGTCAGTTTAGCCAGGGAATTGGCCTTGTGCCCCTCAGGGAAGACCAAACAGGCCCATCAGAGTACAGCCCCCTACCATGACTTAGGAGCAGCTAAGAGACTGGGGAAAGGAGGGATTGCAGAGGTGGCCCGCTTCAATGTGAAATCAAAAAAGATCTTCACTCGAGATGCCTGTGCCAGTCCCATTGTCCAGAGGAGATCCAGGGACGTGTGAAAAGGACAATTAAACCCCAGTCTGGTCTGTAATGACTTGTAATGTTGGCTCTGCCAGTCTGTGGCACTCTTCTCCCCCGTTCTCCGTTGGTTCAAACTGAGCAGTTGTCCCCGTCCGAGGCAGCCTGCGTATTGGATGCTGCCCCCAAAGCATTTTAATGCCTCTAATAAGGAGGAACTAGCGAGAGCACATGCAACACGCTCAAATCCTTTTCTTGGGTCCCTCGCCTTCCCTTTGTTGTCTCCCTCTTTTTCACTGGGTCTCAGTCAGATTGTAAACTCCTTTGTGGCAGGGAGCTGTCGCTTTGTGGGTCCTCTCTGTCGCTCCCTGGGCAGCAGGGAGAGAATGGCTTGGGATCTATAGGGCTAGAATGAGGGTGGTCTGCACTGACTGGCTGTCCCAGCTTTACTCCTCTGTTACTCCTGGACTTTTTCTCTTCCAAGAGAGACTTTGTCCCTCTTCTATTGCCAGGTTCTGAGAGCACTTCACCTTCTGCTAATTTGCAGTGTGCGTGTGTGTGCACACACCCACTTGGATCTATTTACATCCTTTATTCATACAAGTGATGCAGTGCTCTGCAGAGTCTCCCAACACCCACCCTCCCAGCAGACGGCGATTGCCACCTTTTTACAGATGAAGAGTCTGTGGCTGGGTGATTCTCCCTAGGAGACGTACAGAATTAGTGGCAGAGTTGGGAATAGAAACCATTTCCTAATCCAACCAGTAGGCAGCACTTAAGGTCTTAGTGCTTACCTAATGGTTAGCTGTCCTGTGTCTGTTACTGAACAGTACCTGGTACTTCAGAGGAAGTAAACCATGGAGCCAGTCTGGCAGCCCTGCTTGGGATCCCTACCCTCCTCTCAGACTGTCTTCCTGCTGGTGGCTTTCTCACGCCTTGAAGCATGTGGTTTGACTCCAGTTTGAGCAGTAGTGGCCTCGAGAGAAGCCATCAGGTGGCAGTAGGTTGACGAGTGACTCCTAGACACACATCCAGGAGCACTGCAAGTCTATTTCGAAGGCAAACCGTTCTGTCTCATCCAGACTCTGGTTTAAAGAAAAAAAAAAGGGGGGGTTTATTTTCTCCCATCTGACACACCTGATAACTGCTCTTTCAGAAGCAGGCAAATGAGTTTTCTCTCGTGTACTCTAAGCACACAGCCCATTCACACCCGGGCTAGATGTTACGCTTACAGACTCCCCGTGTTAGAAGAGTGGCATTCTCTAAAGGGCTGCTGTGAAGCACAGCTTTGCTCCCAGTAAGGCAATCCAAGGGGCAATGCATTGGACAATCCCAGCTGAAATGCACAGATGGGAACTTTGGAACCGCCAGTCTCCTGGGCTGCTGTTCCCATGGTTGCCTTGCGTCCCCTTTACTTACAAAATCAATGCAGCAGTCTGTCTTGTATTATTTTTTCTGAGCCAGGTGTCAGCATGGTAACTTTCTGATCTTCCCCTCTGTCCATCTCTCCTCCCTCCTGCACAGACAGGCGAGGGAGTGCTGAGTGGGGAGAACATAAGCCAAGCCATTAATTCCTATTTCTTTTTAAAATATTTAATAAATCACCGTGTGGGAGCATCCTGGTGCCTTCCTGCTGTTGGGCGCCCTTTACATTATTTAAATAATATGCTTCTGTTGCCCAATAGCCAGTTTTTAAGACTCTCCCCATATCAGTGTTCAGGGCCACAAGATCATTTGGACCAGCTGCTTTTGAACGGTTTTTAGATTTGAATTTTGAGTATTTTTTATGACCTGTTACTCCTCCTCCTCCCATGCATAAGAGTATAGAACAGGAGCAATTGCAGGTGAGGGGATGGAGTTTAGTGAGGGGTCTGTGAGCAAGCACTGCATGCACACTGTCATCCTATTATCTGCACATGCTTTTCGGTAATCTTTGCATCTACATATGGGGTGTGTGACACACACACACACGGGGAGGTTTCTTAGTACTTCTGGGGGGATGAATTCTGACAGTGTTCAGAGGCCTGGCTGTTTCTCTGAGATCTGAAAATCTGGAGCACATCCGGAGTGTTTTTTAGGAAGAAATCCTTGCAAATCTCTGCAGTAAAAAACAAAGAAGCTGCTTTGAGAAGCTTCTCTTGAATGTGTCCATGTTTTTTTTTTCTTTCTTTGAGCTTCCAATTTCATTTAAAAGTGACAGGAGAAAGTTGTAGTTTCCTTTCTTCTCCCTCCTGTTCTCCCCCCCCCCCTTCCCTTTTTTAGAGATTGGTGATAAGGAATTCTAACTACTTAATGAGATGGGAGAGGCCTCTCTCCATTGGAGTGGAGGACTCCAGGTGGCACTTTGACAGATTGGACAGGTAAAGCAAAAAAGCCCCACCTCCTGCTTCTTGCCTATAGTTGGGTATATAAGGGAAACTTAAATTATGCAGAGAGGCACACTCTGAGTCCTGTTATCTTCCAAGTAGAATCACATTTTTAGAGTCTCATAGGGGGTGGGGGGTATCTGTCAAAATCCTGGAGCCAGAAGAGAGGACAGCGGCGTTGATCAACCTGACTGCTAACATGTTGTACCTGGAAAACAATGCCCAGTCCCAGTATAGCGAGGTAAGGATTTTAGGGGCAAACTTGTATTATTGCTTTGCCGCCATGGTGATCTCGGGGCTTGATATGGAGCATGCATTTGATTTTGAATCTTCTTTCTCTAGTGAATGGCAAGCGTGCAACTTGCAAGGGTAGACGATGGAATAAGAATGGAGTTTGTCCAAGTCTTAAATGTGGGACAACAAATCCAGCTGTTCAGTGGGGGACGAATTATAAACAAAATAACTTTTCCTGGCAAAGTACGGCAAAGCAGTGCTGGCATACTGTATTGAATACACACACACACTTGTGTTCGTGTGGCTGTGCGGCCAGTGCTTGTGTTACTTCGTTAGGACTCTTGTTAACTCTTCTTTGACAGCCAAAATCCACACCCGTGAAAAGTGGATAGTGTTTAGGGAACAAACCGAAGTGTATTCTAAATATCTCAAATTACCTTTATAAAATAATATATAAACAGAGGATCTCTGATGGGAAAACTTGCCAGAGTCCCCACTGGTAATTGTCTTTACTGTGTACTCTTAATGTTTTGTCTTCCAATTTACACAAGTGAGCCGTTTATGTGGTGTATCTGTGCAAACAACTTATGTGGAGAGAATGCATTTAAATGTAACCTATTGAGAGACTTTGGTTTGTAGAAGCAGAGGCCTTAATGACATCTGGGCACTTGATATAATGGAGCATAAACTTAAAATATGTTTAAATATTTAACTGGTCGGGCGGGGGGAGCACCAGGGGGGAGAAAATGCCACATACTGTGCGGCTTTGAGGAAGCTACCTGGGGTTGAGGCAGCTCTAATAGCAATATTAGCTTACATTCCACAGGGGAGAGCAGCTGTGTTGACACTCATCAGAATGCGAAGGTAGCGAAAACCTCCGCAGAGACTGTTTCAGCTGAAAATGTTTGGAGCTCAGTGCCTCGGATATTAGACCTGCAGCAGGCAGAAGCTCAGCCATTTGGAAAAACCAAACCAAACCCAGTCTCAGGGAAGGGAGTGATAGAAGGGGTGACAGTTAAGGAGAAGGGCACACTGTGTGTACAGTCGGGGGTTCACGCACTTGGCGTGTGCGAATATGAAAAGCAAGAAAAGGCGACTTGCAAAACACATTGGATTCAGTTTACAAAGTCTTCAGTGCTGTGCTTTCTCTTAAAGGATCACCATACTGTGCTTAATACATTCCTATTCATTTCCTCCACACATTAATGACTCTGACCTATTGGATTATATTTTTGTGTTCCTTTCTAGGTTAATTATAAACTCTTGTTGCCTGTGCAGAGAGAACCTTTCCGAGATCATGTTTGCTTGGCATTGTTTGGGTCTTAACGCTATCTGATCAACTTTCGCTGAATAAGGTTGTAGACTCCATGTGGTTGAGTTGCCGGGCTCAGTCTGTCAGAAGCTATGCACTTACTGTTCTTGCAGTTTAAATGCTGTTCATCATAGCCATGATGAGCACAGGGTTTTAAAGGCTGCTGCTGTATTTTCGCTTTGAGCATAACGCCCTGAGATGTTCCATATTGTGGCAAGAAAAATCAGATTACCATGAATTTTAAACTGTGGGTTCATTCGGTCTCCGAGAGAAAATAATAAATCCTTGTGAGATAAACAGGGAAATAATATTATTGCTCAATTTTTAAAAATTATTTTGGGTGATGAACAAGCCCCACCACTCTCTATGATTTTTATAAAATTTTGAGTGAAGCGCAATTTCCATTTAAAATGTAGAGAAGTCAAGATGTTCAGTGATTTTATTATTTTTCCCTCCAAAGTAATAGGGATCTGTAGACTGTGTTCCGATTTTAAGAAGCCAGGAGCGACAAGGTGGAGGAAAGCCAGGGGAATATATATGGAAAACTAAGCTGCCAATAGGAGTTTTGATCAACGTTGTTTGCCATTTTTTTTTATAAATTTCAATCTTTAACTGAGAAGTTTTTGCTTTTTTGCAACCAATTGCATCTTTGATACCTCTGTGATTAGGAGTGAGTTTCTTCTCCCCCCTCCCCTTCTTTTCCTTTTTACAGACATGTGGTTTGAATTCCTGTCCCAAAAGGTCTCACTGCAGCCCTTCTCCCTCCCATTGTCACAGCACTGATTGCAAGTGTACTGCCCAGTACTGAACTGCTTTTTGCCGTCTCCAGAACACACTGGAGTTGGCATAGTGCATGCTGTGTACTCCACCGTGCAGATTGAGAATGCACTGTTGCATAAGACCCAATGAAGGACAGTGTTGTACAAAGAGCATTGTGATGGCTATTAATTGAAAGCATCACTTAGTAGGACATGGGCCCAAGGGGTATCTTGGGGCACTCTTCCCCCTATAAATGCTGTAAAAAGATCACCAGGCTTCCCCCAAACACGTGAAGGTTTGTTAGGAAACGTTGCAGGGATGAGCTGTTAAATGAGTGTGACACATAGTGAATCATAACCATCTACGTTGGGAAGTGAAAATGGGGCACAGAGTCCATCTAATCTGGCATCTCCAGATCCATTATGTCTTCATGACTTGTAGCATGCAGAGGAGAAATACAGAAGGGTAGAAGTTGTTGTAATAGAGAAGTGAAGCAATGTAAATGCCGAAAGAGGGAGATGAGAATCATTCTGTATATAATTGGAGAACAAATAGCAGTTTTAAGGGTTGGCTGGATGAATGAAGTCACTGTGAGTACTTAAAGAACACTAGTCATAGACGCTTTACATAGGGGTGCATGTAGAATTTCAAACTCTGCACCCTGAGAACACATTTGCAAACCGTGTACATAGTACAAAACCCGATTAGCCCAAGTTTCAGGATCCTTCCTGCTAGTGTGGTGGTAGTGGGAGGAGATGAGTGAGGCAGAAGGGGCCACCGTGCATGCTAGAGAAAAGACCGAGCTGTTTGGTCAGTCGTTCCTTGACTTGGTCAAAGTAAATCAAAGTGTTGCCAAAAAAATAAAATGTAGAGAAGGTGAAAAGATCTTAGATATAAAAAAAATTGCCATCTTCCACTGTATATTCCAAAACAAATTTCTGCCCTTTCAGCAGGGAGGGGGCATATATTTCACTGAGCTTAGTTTTTGAACAGGAATGGGGAGTCAGATTCCCTAACAAAGCAATTCAAATTATGAAAGGCTCCTGGTTTATGGGCTTCCCTCTGGCTAAACTAGTCATTTCCTTTGGTTTTGAGAAATTCAAATAAATGGCTGAAGCGAGAACACTACTAAGTAGCTTTGTGTGATTCAGGGTGAGGGTTGCCTTTTCGACAGCTTCCTCCCGGCCCCACTCCGTCCCTTTGTGACTCTCTTTGCCCCTAAAAGCTATCTGTTGGGGTCCTGTCTGTAGCTAACAATGGCTGGATGGGTCTCCAGAGCTAATCCACCCCAGGTCATCTGGAGATGTTGCTGTAGGGGAACACAGTACAAGACTGTGAGAATCTACCCGATGGTGATATGGGCTGACCCCTTCATCTAGGTTGTCCTTTTTTCTGATGTCTGTTCTCAGTGGGGTTAATTGGTGGTTGAGATTCTGGTATGCAGTTAAACATAGTCCAGGCTTATATCCCATTGCCCTGGCTCTTGAATGTTCAGCCGAGAGGGTGAGGAGAACCTCAAAAGGACAAAAGCCCCACGGGTCCTCTTGAGCTCTCTTCCTTCATTGTTTTCTTCAGGCTAGGTTAGAGACGCGGTGGTTGCAGATTTCAGTGCAGACGACAAAGACCTTTCTTTCCCCCCTGGCTTCCTGGCCCTTCGCCAAGCACTGTGCGAACGGGGAAGGAAGCTTGGTCTTCAAAGGAAGCCACCTGGTCACTAGCATGGGAGATTCTCCTTCCTGCACCTCACCTCTATGCAGGTATTGGTAAGAAACCACTGTCTGCACCCTGCGCTTTGTCACCGTGCACTGGTTCATTTTTTTTAAGGCTAGGTGCAAGGACCTGGTGTGTATTGCACCAAGGCAGGGTGGTGTGTGCTTTTACTGAGGGACTCGAGCAAACCACAAGCAGTCTCCCCCGGCTCCTCAGCCATCTCTTTGTACAGCTGTCCCAGAGTCAGGTCATTTCTGATTTTGTCAGGCAGTGACTCAGGATCTGAATTCTCCGCTTCTCAAGGTGGCGGGCGGGGGGAAGAAAACATTTTTCTTTTCTTTTTCTTTTTCTTTTTTTGCCAAAGATGCCATGAGTGAATTAAACTTGCTGGGAATGCCAATCCCTTATGTGGGACTTCACCTAAGGTTAGCACGAGGCATTGCCTTCAGATGCCAGGTCACTAGCAGATCACTAGCAAGGGTCGGACGTGCGGGGTGGTCACACATGTGGTACCTGGTGCTGCTCATGCCTCTGTTTACGTCTTCAGCCTGATGTAATTGCTCTGCTGGGACTAAAGACCCCTGCTGGGATCTGGCGGATAAAGGCTCGTTGCTGCACGGCAGCTCCCAGCACTTGCACAGAAAACCCCTCCCTACCATGCCTGTGTAGGCTTGACTTGCCCACCTGTTAGCCCCCACAGCCCTCAAGAGGGTCGGGCACCCCTTTCCTATCCGATCAAGGGTTCGTAAGCCCTAACTCCGTCCCAGAGGCTCATCCGTGGGTGGACGGGTCCAGACAGGTCTCTCCAGGCATGAGGGGTGGGTAAACCTAGCAACCAGCTCTGCTCTCTTCAAGGTCTCCCTAGACCAGCCATTTATATCCTGCTTCCCCTTCCCTGCAGGCCTTGGGGCCTAGTCACGTGATCTAGGAAGAAACCAACCGCAGAAGAGAGCTGGACCTGGATCCATCTCAAAGGTCCAGCCCCCTTTGACAGGGACGGCTTCTCTTTCTGTGTTTGTTTTTTGTTACTGCCTTGCTCAGGGGACCTTGGTCCACGACAGAGGTGCTGTGGGCAACTGGCGTAAAGATAAAAATAGTGTCCCCTCTTGCCCCATCCCCACCCCACCTCTTCAATGGAGGAGCAGGCTGCTGAATTAGCTGAAGTCCATGTTGTAGACAGGGTTCTGGATATGGATGGCCCAATGCTCTGTCACAAATGGTGACGTCTCCGGTATCGAATGAGCTTTATTTCTGTGAAATACGAAGCTGAAGCACATGTCACAGAGATGCTAGTGGAAAGAATCAACTCGAGCGCTTTCGTTGCAATGTATGAAAATGAAACACATCCGGGTGTTGTCCACCTGGGCTTTTATTTTATTTTTTTTAAATATTAATGCTAACTTTTGAGTTTGCCCAAACAAGTAACATCACATCGCTTTCAAAAAATTGTTTAATTTGTGTGCAGATCTGCTGACTCTTGAATGTTGTATGACGACACTGGCCTACACGTCACGGATCCAAATAGAAACTTTTGGTTTTATTTAAAGTTCTGTTAGTTCCGCTCTAGGAACTATGAGAAAGCGGGAGGACGGGGCCGAAGAGCGTCGGGGAGATGGAAGATCTTTTTAATTGTTGGCAAAATGGCAGCTGGCTTCAACAAGAAATGAACATTGCAATGCCATGTTGCAAAAGGCTGTAAAAAGGCCCCTCCAGAAATGGGAAAGGGTCTGTTCCTCCTGTGGAAACTTGGCATTTTATTAAATGGAACAATTGCCTTAATTCTTTTCTTTGCAAGCACTCTTGAAAATGAGGCGAGTGAGAAGTAATGCAAAGTCATTCCAGATTGGGGCAGGTTGAAATCATCCAAAGTTTAGAAATTTTGACCAAAAACTGGTGAGAATTCTTCATGCGGAAAAAACCATTGCCATTTCAAATGCCTCTATTCTGGAGGCAGAGATTATTTTCATTCAGTCTGATTGGACTGTTTCCATCCTCCACATCCTTTTGCCATCTCCTGAGATCTAGGATGCCATCAACACAAGTCCAGATACATTGTCATGAAACTTCTTTAGGAGTCTTCTTTCATTTTTTATATTTTACTTTGGTCTTTTATTTTAAGACTAATAAGTAACTGTCTTAAGCCAAGTGAAATTGCTTCCATCTCCTCCTCCCTCCCCCCACCCCCGTATAAAGAAACAACAAAAGCCAGGATTGTCTATTACATGTCTGTTTTCCCAGATGTCTGGTGTGGTGTCCTTTTTGCTGCATCGCTCAGATTATTTACTTGGGTGTTTGGCTCTGATTCTATTACCCTACGTATGGGAAAACCAGCAATGCTAGGGTACCTGGAGGGAATGGCACTTGCAAGAGAGAGTGGTGGCTGTAGATGGAATAAATATCTTATCTACGCCATGTACTCTGACTTGTCCTGTCTGTATTATTTCAAGATGCAATTATATTTCATTCTTGTGATGGGTTAAGTGGAGTGGTGTTGGCGTTGCTCAAGGGCAAATCTTACTTTTTATTTACAAAACATTCCCACTAAAATTCTGGAAATGCTTCAGAAGGAAGCTTTCCCACTGATGGATTTGTCTAACATCGCAAATGGAGGCAGGTAAGCCCCATTATTCCTCTGGCACCGCCCCCAGCACCGTGGTTAGAATGTGCAGACCGTGCAATAAAATGTATGACGACTCGTCAACAGAGATTGCATGAATCATCCAAAAGGAGAGTAGCTGGTGATCATGCTCAGGTTCATCTTCTGGGGGTAAAAGCGAAGAGAAAACTCAGCTCACCCTGGAATTAGTATCATGTGACTTTTGTTAATCCCAGTCTAAATGGGAAAATCGCTATTCTGTGCAATGTGGCAGTTCAAGTGCTTTCAGAAATAGCTCTGTTTTTAAACACGTCATATATATATATATATATTTTATGTGTGTGGCAGTTATTGTGTTCCCATCTTAGCTCTGTGTTCTGTGCATTTTCCTCTGACTGTTCACCGAGGTTGTTCTCTTCAGAGTGACACACAAGTTCAGCCGTGTTTAGACATGTGGGTGGGTCTCTCTGGATGAATAAACCTGCTTTTGAAAACATTTCCTGTTTTGTTTTCTTTAGTTATATTATTAAAGGATTTCTCAGAAATTCTTAAGTTGTTCGTCTCCCAAGCATGGTTTCCCATCATCCTTTTCTTTATTGAGCTGCAGTGAGATATGGCAGCTATCGGAGGGATTACTGAGCTGTTTTATAGTAGGACAAACCGCATGATGAGAGTCTAATAAACAAATACAGGTAGAGTATGTAGAGGGCATTGGTGTGAACATGACTTTGCCATTTCCTGTTTGTCCCTTTCAGCTAAATTACAACATGACATATAAAGGATATGCCAATTTCTACATCAGGTTACAAAGACGGAGTAAGTCTCTCTCTCTCTCTCTCTCTCTCTTTTAAAGTCACACTTCCCAATTTTGCCTCCATATTTGCTTCACATACAAGTTACTGCAAATATAGAGGTGATGTGATTTAAAGCAGCTTAAGGGCTATTGCTGTGAAGGAATGATGATCAAATGGAGCAGTTGTCTAGGCTCGGAGACGCTGGAAAAGTTTTCTGCTTCTTGCTTCTGGCAAGGTAAACTGTAGGCTTCTTCTGTGATGAGATCTGGAATCTGAGACCAGCTGCTTTTCCCCTTCAGCTAATTTTATGTCCTAATCAACGGGTACTGGATTTTTGTTTTTTGTCTCTAAACTAATGACCATCGCTGTCATATATGGTTGCTCTTCAGATAGGTTGTCACGTACATGGACTGTGTGTGTGTAGGGGGGTGTGTAGGGGGGTGTGCTCCCCAGAACTACTGTTACTGGAATCAACCCCCTGCAAACACTTTTGGGCCTTCCCAACAGTAGCGTTTTTATCAATCTCCCACCCCTGCAGCTTCACCAGGGTTTCAGAGACGTAGGCAGGAGGGAAGTGTTAACCAGCAGCCAGCTGACCTGTGCTGCACAGCTGCTGGTGCAGAGGTGCGAGTGTTAGCCTAAGCTGGCTGAAGTGTGGTGTGTGTTGTTTTTGGCACATTTCTAAGCTTCTGCTCGAACTTCACTTCCATTTTACTTGGAAACGGGCCCTGGCGGTGAGGTTTGAGTGTGCATCTCGGCTGAGGCTGTTACAGATGCAGGGACCAGTTCTGGGGGTTGGCTCTTGATCAAACTCCTCCTGGCCCCCGGGAACTTTGGAAAGCAGCATGCAGGGGGGGCTCTTGAAACTGGAAAGGGCTCCAGCTTCCTCAAGCTTGGAGAGACACTTGTCCTCCATTTCCACCCGCTCATGGGTGGAGAAGAAGGAGGACAAGTGTCTTTCCAAGGGGGAAAGTTCATGGTGGAGTGGTGTGTGGGGATGAAAGGGATGGGTTGTGTGGATGCTAGCCTCTCTAGGTTTTATCCACATCTAGGAAGCATTGCAAAGGGTTCTGATCCCCCTGAGCGGAGGGGGGAAGGAAGCTATACAGCGGACTCCTGCCCAGTGTACAGGCATGTGATGGCTGCAAGGGGCAATTACTGTAAATTTATAACATTGGTATTTAATGCTTCAGGAGCACGCGTGAGCTGAATATAATAGCTAGAGAGACTTCTGTGGGCGTGTATCACTATGTACAATATGTAGCACTGTAAGTTACACTGTCATGAACATTTTCAAGTCAGCTGTATTGAAAAAATGAAGGGATCTCTTTGCCATGTTGTCAGATTAAGTAGTGATTTTTTGGGGTCTCCAACTTGAGAGACTGTTTGAAGGGCTTGATTTTTTTCCCCCGAGCCCTGAGCAACTACCCACTGAAAGTCAGACTCCTTGAAGATCCCAAGTTGGGCACCCAAAATCAGTCATGGTTTTAGAGAATCTCACCCCTAGTTGTTTCACCATCATGCAGTTAGCTTACTGTTCTGTACTTCATGCCTTGTATGAAAATAGATTTGGTCAGTTTCACCAACCCTTATACAAATAAGTAGACTGCCTAAAAAGATATTCTTTGGTAGCAGATGAATGTGAAAGAATGTTGGAGGAGGAGATTCTTTAGGAAACTTATTGTTTTCGGTGTTCTCTCTAAAGCATTACTCATTTCCACTAGAATGACCAGGTCTAATCCAGCCCCACGAACACTAGTTCACATGAAGAAAGCCACTGAAAAACCAAAACCAACCCAGGAACAGATTGAGATCAACCAAATAGTTTGCTATGGTCAAGATTTTGACGTACATGTGACTGTTTAAAATAAAGAGACACAGATGAATATGGAATAAATTGAAATTTCCTGAATAATGTATATGCAGTTGCTCATGTAAAAATAAACAAGAACAGTTTGCATTATGGTGACCAGATGTCCTGATTTTATAGGGACAGTCCCAATATTTGGGGCTTTTTTATATAAGCACCTATTAGCCACCCACTCCCTCCCTATTTTTCACACTTGCTATCTGGTCAACCTAGTTTTCATGCACAGTTATTGTATTTGCACTCAGTTATGGTAATTTCAGATATAAATGACCAGTTGGTATCTTGCAGGTCCTTTAGGCAAATATTTATTGCAATTGCATTCATGCAATTCTGAAAATTTGCACTGTGTATTTGGATGCTAAATAGTCTTCTCTGTTTTACAAATAGCACCGGAGGTTATGCATGGGTTTTAACTTTGGGCGATAAAAGTAAGTGTGCGGAAGTGTGGGTTTGGATGGGTGGCCAAAAACATAATCTGGGTGCCTACATTTAGGCTTCTAAACTTGCGTTTAGCTTTAGGCAATAGAGATTCATATTTTTGGCCTTTTTAGCGGTCCTGAGTTCATGTACCTCATTTGCCGTTTGGGTTGCAAAAATTAAAAGGGAATATTTATTTGTTTGGAATTTTTAAAATATAAAATAAAAATTCTGGGCGATGTCAGCTGTTCAGTTTTCTAAAAGGCTGGTTTTACCAAATTTTAAATTTAGGTCCAGGTTTGGCCTGCTGACATCCTTGTTTAAACCTTGGAAGAGGCTTATGTGTGCTTGACGAAGAGCAACAATACCTGTAGGCCCCAAACTTAACTGGCCACAACAAATGTCCTCAAAACCCTGTGCGAGCTCTGTGCAAGCTCAAAACCTTTTTTCTCTGACCAGCCGAAGTGGCTCCAGTGAAAGATATTACTTCACCTGCCTTGTTCCTCAAAGCCGAATGTTTTAGGGGTCTCATGCTTTCTCTAGCAACTATTGTTGGCAAGGCGGGCCAGCCGGAACAGACTAAAATGGCCAGATGCTCTAGTGAGTGTGGCGTTCTCTATGATTTAATCAATAGACTTTCACATTTGATCATAACCATTCTTCCTTGCTTTTGGTGGGTACTTTTAAATTGCCCAGTTCTCGGTATCCTTCTGTAAATTGCCTTACGAATTAGTCTTCCTAAGTATTTTCCATGTTTGCATCATGGTTCAATGTTTACAACAAAATGCATTCCTTGTGAATACGCAGCCTATCTACACTACCTGTTTCTGATTGAAATATTTGCTGTCTGTCATAACTGTCACCCATTTTGTATTTGTGTTTTAAAGCAGATGGATTCGGGTTTAACCTAGTATAATTGAGCCAAGATGCAATCAATTGGAGATGAGTTTGTGAGCCATTACTGACCCTGTATTCCACTGTTGCCTTGTGCTCTTTGGCTATGGTTTTTATGGTTCCATCTGCCACCTTTCTGTGTGGATGAGACACAGACATCCTGTCAGGCCTGACTAATAATGTCCCCTCCACTTAATCAAATGCTAAATGGCTAAATGACTGAGAATCATTTAGGTTACACCCTGTTGAAGAAAAAAAGAGTTCAAGAAATTAGGCAATCATAATCAGCAAGTAGTAATTTTCCAGCCCATTCTCTCTCTCCCTTGAATTTTGACAGAGTTCAGTCAATTCCTCTTCTATTCGAATGTCCATTTTCCCATTGAAAACTGCTTCCTCCCCTTCCCTAGTCCAAACATTTGTCACTAGAAATCTTAGCTCAAGTTTTTCCTGATCTCAACCCGTGATTTATGTTGTGGTTTTCTTGGCTGGCATTTGGCATGCAAACCAGCCCCCAAAGCATGGTCATTACAATCCAGCAGTCTGTCTTTATTTTACCCCCCTTTTGAGATCTTATTATCTTTAGATCTGTTTGTCTGATTTTTTTTTTGTTTTTTGTTTTTTTTTTTTTTAAGTGAAAATCTCTCTGCTTGGCTCCTTGACATTCTGTTCTCCAGCTGGTAATGCGAGAGCGTTAGAAGCTGCTCGCCTGCATTTCAGTTTCATTACCTTGTCTGAAGTCTGCTGGTGTTGAAGGATATTAGTTGATCTGCTTTAAAATTGTGGAATTTGATGCTTTGGAAGATTTGGCACTCTGAGTGCTGGTGTGAAATATGTGGCGTTGCAAAGAGACTTACAATTTAATGTTCACTTTGTTTTTCTGCTATATACTTGTAAGGTTTTTAAATGGATTGTTGTTTCTATCTGTGTGTGGCTTAGTGTGAAGGGGCGTGGCAGAAAAGTTGCAATGCTTTTAAAAATAAATGGCCTGAATTTTCAGAAGTGACTCTGCATATTGGGTGTGTCCATTATTTTGGGGGGAAGGGGAGAGGGAAGGCTGCCTTGACTGAAAACTCCTTTGAAGATGATTTTTCAGAAGCTGAACGCTGCTCGGCTCTTTCTGCTCAAGGAAGCCCCTTTCCATGATCTATTTTGTGCAGTACTTTCATTATCAGAGTCTAATGTGGTGTTAGTTCATGTGTATAAATGATCTGTCTCATTCAGGAGATAATGAAATCTCTATCGTCAAATGGCCTACGCTGTCAGGTTTGATAATCCTGGTTTTAGACCAGCTCTGTGATGTGAACCTGAGGCAGGTGGTCGAAGACCAAAAAATGAAAAGCATTTCTCCCTTAGGCTGGGCTTGGTTCGAGGGCACTAGCTGAAAAATGTTTGCAGAGTTAAACTAGTTGAGTGTGAACCATGGCGTGAAACTCAGCTTGAGCTCAAAAGAAAAATTAACAGAAGCCTCAAAGAACTCTGATCTTCAGTGTCGGGTGCAGACTTTTTTTCCTCTTGGAAAATCGTACCATGGGGTGCTTTCACAAGAATCAAGGTGACTCTTAGACCCCAGTCCTGCAAACATGTACATGGTTTTAATCACATGAGTAGTCCTGTCAAAGTGCTCGTGTGTAAAGTTAGACCCAGGCATAAGCTGTTGCCTTAAATTGGTTTGGTTTGGCTTAATAAAAAGGCTGTGCAGGAATTTTGAAATGTAAACCAAACACTCTTTCCCCCTGCCCCCCCCAGCCCCTCGCATTCAAAGTGGGACAGATCATCCTAGAGAAAATGATCAAGCCTGTATATTTTTTTAAAAAGCCTTTCATGAATACTGTATGGTAAGTTTACATAAAGCGTATTCTCCTCTGTAAATATATGAATGTAACAGGAGTGCTGTTCACTCATAAAAAATTTAACTTCTAAAAATACAAATGTCTGTCTTCTCATTCAGTGAATCTGGTTGACTGTCTCTAAAAACCAACGCCAAAGATTTGAGGTGTAGTTACTGAGAAGTGTGCCAGTATTACGATTGGGAAACTTCTGACACCTGAACAATGGTAGCAAAATATATTTTCGTTAGATGAGAAGCAGGCAGAAAAAACTTGATTTTTAATGTATCCGAGTTTCAGATCGTGGTGTAAGTTCCCAACTGCATTTCAGCAGATTTTCTAGCTGAACTAAAGAAAGAGTACTTTATTTTATATAGGCAAAATTTTGTTTGCTGGGGATAAGCTCATGAGAAGTCTAGATGAAATTTTAAGTGTCCCTTACCACATATATATACACTGATAAATGAGCATGTGCACTCCAGATAATGTAGCAAACTGTTGTTATTAATATCACTTGGCGAATGTTTAAGGCTAAAAGATATTTTTCCCCCTTATGAACTTTAAAAAAACAAAACAAAACAGTTGTCTTTTATTTGTATTCCAGTAGCCCCAACTGAGATTGGAGCTGTACATACATAGTAAGAGACCACCCCTACTCCAAAGAGATGATTATCTGAGTAGAAAGGGAAGGATCACTGTGCCCATTTTACACCTGGGGAACTGAGTCACACAAGAAGTCTGCAGTGGAGCATGAACTCGAATTCGGTCTCTGAAGTCCAAGGCTGGAGTCCTAGCCATTGGCAGAGGCGATGGGAATGCTGTATGTTATACTGAAGGAGCATAATCCACTTTCGTAGGAGTTTGGCATCATTTTCAAAGTCTTAGCCTTGTCCCCATTACCACTTACGTTGGGAAAACTTATGTCGCTCAGGAGTGTGAAAAAACACACGCCCCTGAGTGACGTAAGTTTCACCGGCATAAGTGGCCATGTGCACAGAGCTGTGTTGGCAGCAGAGCTTCTGCCACCGACCGGGCTACCGCTGCTTCTTGAGGTGGTTTTGTTATGTTGATGGGAGAGCTCTCTCCTGGCAGTATAGAGGGGCTACACAAACCATCTTACAGTGGCGCAGCTGCATCGGTACCGCTGTATAGACATGGCCTTAATCTGACTCAAAGTGAAACCCTTCCATCCTGCTAGAAATTGGTGGGAACGGAGGCCACTGACACAAACCAAGTGGTATAGGTTTCTTCTGTCTCGTCGTCTCAGTTACACACTCAATGTCAGTTTGAACCCTGGTTCCGGTATAGGGCTGTGGGTGGGATCTCTTGTGTCCTGGTGCATTTCTTAGCACATGCACGAGTAGTAAATATGCTATTTATAAAGTACTGTATTAGCTTCGTCCTCTGACAAACTGGTAAAGCTGCCTGTGTCCTATTCAGCAGGAGCTCCATTAATGTAAATAGAAGAGCATCTTCTGTCAGCCAGAGTACTTTAAACCCCCTTCTCCACCCCATCCCCCAAAATCATTGCATTCATCGCACACTTCAAGAATGTGGGACTTTAAACCTTGCTTGAAGCTGTCACGTTTGGGAGACCTGGTATCTGGATAGTTATAACTAGCCTTAGAAACCATTTAAATAGCAGCTCCGTAAAGGTGTGTGATGGACGACGAATATGAAACTCCACAATACATTCGTTCTTCAGAGTGAAAACATCAGTGCAAATTTGCTTGCCATTTATTCCTGGAATTATTAGCCCTGGTGCCTTCAATCTTCACTGTGGTTCAGTGCTCAGTATGTGGCTAAAATGAAGTGTGTTGCATGGAGTCTTTTGGCCAGTAACGTGAGTTGTGATGGTTTGCATAAAATACAGATCTGTACTGAGAAGCTAGGTTGTCTTACGGCCAGTAACGGCTGCTAGAGGTTAGTATTTTGCCTGGTCTCTGGAGCTTCCTGTCGTGTTCTCAACCTGGCCCGTTTCTGCAATAGATTGGGCATCCGGGATGACACTTTTAAGGGTTCCCTGTTGGCCAGGGAACGTTTGAACCACATAGTGTTTCTTGACCTACTGGAGAAAAGGCATGATGTCTATGTGACAAAGTTTTGCTGGAGCTCTTTCAGATCTGCATTGCCAAGGCAGGGTCCTGCAGATTCCCCTCTTCTAGGGGAGTAGCTCTGCTTAAAATTCTAGTGGGAAAGCAATCTGGTGGGCAAAAATGATTGCCCCTGTGTCCCTGCCCACCCCATTCCTGTGTGTTGTGCTGTCATATATAAAGAGATCAATTGCACTTCCCTGAGAAGTCTTGTTCTAAAGTTATAGAGTAGCTTTTCTGACAGAGGAGACACGGGTGCTGACAAAGACTAAGGTGAAAACGGCCAGCTTTTCCATCCACTTATCAAAGCCTTCCCAATTTTCAGTGGGAAAAGAAACAAGAATTGGGCTGTGGCTGACGCTGGGCTGCAGATACGTTTTTCTCATGGACGTTCTCCTGAAAAGTTTTGTTTTCTTATGCAATCACTCAATAGCTGAGCTCTGTTCAAGCTGGCTGATGTTTGACTATAAGAAGTATTAGACTCTTAAAAGCTGTCTTCATTCTAAAAATGTGCTGATTGTTACTTAATGCATCTCAAAAACTTCCTTGCTTTTTTTTTGGTAAACTGTTTATTTATTTTGGAAGTTTTGAGAGGTTTACATTCCTTGCCATGTAAATATCAGACACAATGCAATAATGGTACAACAGTGAGCTGTCGTTTACTGAGCAGTTGGTTTTGTTCACATCTCTCCATTTAACAGGATGTTAGAATGAGCATCTTTACACTAAACATGACACGTTGGAAAAACGGCCTCAGTTTTACTAAGCGGGGGGGGGGAGAGCATTATTCTTGCACATAAATTAAGTGATCCTGATCACTGCACCTAGTCTTCTGATGATATAGCTGAGGTTAGTCCTGCTTTGAACAGGGGATTGGACTTAGATGTCCCTTCCAACTCTAATATTCCATGATTCTATGATTCTGAATGCCCCCTCGTGGTGTTACTTATTATAGTATTACTTAGTAAAGGAAATGTCTTCTGGACCGTGTTGCCCAGACCCTTTAGCTGAAAGCTGGGTAATTTTGTGATTGAAGATGGGAAAGATGACGTGTTATGATTTAATAACTGTACATTTTTTAAAAAAAATTCGGTCATCCCTTCATTTAAATCTTATTTAACAGTGTTGCTAGACCAAACACAAAAACACTATGGAAGTTCATGAGAACCTTAAAATGAAACTGAACATAAACGGGAAGTGAAAGTGACCAATCTAATTACACTGTCTAAGCAAAGAAACAGAATATGAATTAGATGTCTCAAAATCCTGTTTGTTCAGAAAATCTACTCTGAGGTGTTAGTAATAAGTCAGGAATTTAAAAAGGGGGGTGGGAACCTACAAACATTTTGAACCTGAGCCTTTATGAAAACACAGGTGCTAAAAATATGATGACTCAAACTTGAAAAGTTTATTTTTGAGCTTTTTGTCCTTTTGTCTTTGCTGGGTCAGGGCCTTAGACTGCATCTTATCTAAAGTCTAATGCAAAAGCTTTTTTCTAAATATCCTGGACTTCTTAAAAATATACTTTGCATCATTTCCCTAGAAAGGGCTGGATTGCAAACATGCACAAATGTACATTGCTTTTTGTTCTCTTGAGCGCACAATGTCTGTAGTTACTTCCTGGCCAAGGAGGCGTTTTATTGCCGGCTGAGCTAATGCTCAGTTGAATTCCAATGTGCTCCTTCTCCAGGCTGGCTGTCCCTCTGATTATTCTGTTGTCAGAAGGCGTGTGCCTCTGAAAGACTTATCTGATTCTTACCAAAGGGCTCGCGAGCGTCTCAGATACTGACCCCTGAATGCAAACAACTTTTCAAGCCTTTTGCCCAGGGCATGGCCTCCAACTGGGATACCTTACAGGTTTAGTGCAGTCAGGTGTATGCCTATGCCTTTTCTTTCCATGTCACCTGGGTGTGCAACACCTGTCCTGGGGGAGCAGGCAGGGTTGGAGGATTTGTAGGAGTCAGAGGGAAAGGAGGGGAGTCAAACAGCTGCTCGTGTCAGCGCTAGGATAAGTGTAAGGAGATTAATAGTTATTTAAAGAGCAGATGGGGACGTGGCATTCAGCTTTGGAATGTGAATATATAAATGTAATGGAATGGATATTCCACTGTTAACATTTAGACAGATGACCCCTGGATTGAATGGAATGACGAGGATCCGTCGATTCCCTGAAGGAGATCTTAAACTTTAATGGGATATTTATCTCTTCAATTGACATCTTGCCAGCATCTTCAGCATTTGCTCTCCATTCACTGTAGTTGCTCCGTCTGTCTGGGTGTTTCTCTTCCCCAATGCCTATTATATGGCCTGGAATTATGAATAGCTTGGACTAAAAGACTAGATTCTCCTCCTTTTTTTCCCCCCCCCCCCCTTTCCATTTGACGAGCTGCTCCGACAAACGCTTTTCATAATTGTGTTCCGTTTGTCTCTTCTGCTCATTAAGGAGTGCGTCAGATACAAATCTCCTGGAGACGTGAAGCAAATGAGTGTATCTAGTTAGAACTCTAGGGGCCTTTGTTTTCTTTGAAAAATACATATGAAAGTTAGATTAAATGGGGCTGGGCTTTCAAAGGAGAGTAAAGTAGGTAGGCGTCCAACTCCCTTGAAATTCAAGAATGGTTGGGTGCCTGGAAAAATTCTGGCCTGGATTGTGATCTACTACCACCAAGGCTGTACTTGACCTTTAACTGTGTGCTGTGTATGTTTAAAATTCAACACAAACATGGACATAGAGTGAATCTCACACCCACCCTGTAGGGTAGTAAATGTAAACTTTATTCCCATTTTACAGATGGGAAAACTGAGGCAGAGAGGCTATATGGCTAGCCCAAGGCTTTACAGGAGGTTCACCAAGGATTACTACTTAGAGCATAATTATTGTTTGTATTGGAGTAGTGCCTGGAGGCCCCATTATGCTAGGCACTGTACATCTAGTGACGGATGCTAGGCCATGCTGTCTCCCAACTCCATGTGTTTGGTCCTCCAGACTGTGCTCCACCACCCCTTCTCCATACCTCAACTTGCTTATAACCCTTTAGAGAGCCTGAAAGAACACACAGGCTTTACATACGGCCCTCAGAGTAACCAAGGTTGTTGGCCCGAGCGTGGGAGTGTCAGTAGAACATGCTGTAAAAGATTGGTGTATTTGATCTGCCTTTCAGACGAATCTGATAAACACCACTTGGTAGTGGAACACACCTGACACATAAGAAAAGCCTGGCTAACGTTGGATGCTTTAGCCTCGCAAATGAGCCGTGGGGATGTCTTCCTCTTCGCTTGTAACATACGGGGACAGCCCCCTACGAACTGTGACGAAGAGCTTAGAACCAGTGAATCTGTCTCGGGTCTCATTGCAAAGCCTGCTGTACACCGGAGTGGGAGTTTAGGGAGTGCTGTGTGGCTATGCAGGATCAGTGAGGCTTTTAATTCTGGACCTTGCTATCTAAAATCAGTGCTTTGACTTCACGGGGCTTCGCCAGTGGGTACATAAGATATGGTTGTCCAGGAACTGCTGTTTGGTGAGGCCGTCGCCATCGCAAAGATGAAGCGGGTGGGGAGTGATTAGCCCACATGTGATGCAGGAGACGTAGGCTTGGAACTCTTGCTCCCTTTGCCACGGGAGAGAGTTGAGTGCCTTGAGGGGAAAACAAGGCACGTGAGCTCGTGAAGAGAAAAGAGCTGCAGACCCCTGTCTCCTCCATTACCACCTGCTGACTGGTTGTAGCCCAGACTTTCCCTGTGTTCCCAGAATGCTGGGATTCCAGGGAAGCTTTGGATGGGCAGGAAAACACCCTCGGATTCTGCCAGACGCAGAATTGCTAGGGGCTCCCCACCTTTCGTAACAGACGCAAACAAGATGTTCCCATAAAGATAAGGGTTTCTGTTCACCTCTTGCTGCCATAGCTTTTTCTCCTCCCTTACCACTGCCTCCACCCTTCCTGCTCATCCTCCCTGGCTGTGCCATGTCTAATCTTCGACTGGAAGCTCCTCTGGTGTTGTCTGCCTGTTAAGTACCAGATGCTATGCAAATACAGCTGTTCACAAAGTCTGCTGCTCATTAGCATATGAAAGGAAACTTGTATCCAGCAAGTCAAAGGCTAATGCTCAATGAAACCCCTGCAATAACTCTCTTCTACCCTTGTGTGTCTGGTCAGTGGACGATATCTGTGATAAGCCGTGGTGGGACTGCAACACACAATGCAAATGTCTCAAGGGGACACACACTCGCACATTTTCATTGAGTAGTTCCTTCACTGGTGACACCTCATTGATTTCGATACATTTACTCACTGGGTGAATGAATGAGGCTGGCAGAATCTGACCCTAAATTCAGGAGTGGAACGGTCTAGGATTATTGGGAGTCAGGAGATTGATAGATTTTTTTTTTAAGGCCAGAAGGGTCCATTAGATCATCTACCTGACCTCCTGCATAACACAGGCCCTTAAATTTCACCCAGCTACCCCCTGTACTGAGCCCAATGACTTGTGTCTGGCGAAAGCATCTCCTCCCCAAAGGCCTCCACTCTGGATCCAAAACATCAAGAGATGGGGAATCCACCATGTTCCTTGGTAGTTTGTCTCAATGGTTGATCACCCTCTCTGCTACATCTATTGGATTGAGGCTCTCTTCCCAGCTTGGCTGTTGATATGTCATGTGACTTAGGAGCATATCACTTCTTGCCGTCTGTGTCCTCCTCTGTAAAATGGGCAAACGCTTCGCCAGGTGGTGGTGGACAGAACTGGAAGATGTTGGCAAAGCGCTCTCGGGTCCTTCAACGAAAAGCGCTAAGGAAATGCCACATATGAAGCAAATTCTAGCTAGCGAAGGCCGCCTTTCTTTGGTCTTCGGTTTGCAAGTGTGTGCTAATGCTGTTAATGTTTTCTCTCTCTCTCTCTCGGCAGCCGCAGTACACAAACCTGGGGCTCCTAAATAGCATGGACCAGCAGATTCAAAATGGCTCCTCCTCCACCAGTCCCTACAACACGGAGCACGCTCAGAACAGTGTCACGGCACCCTCGCCCTATGCCCAGCCCAGCTCCACCTTTGACGCCCTCTCGCCCTCTCCGGCCATCCCCTCAAATACAGACTACCCGGGACCTCACAGCTTCGACGTGTCATTTCAACAGTCCAGCACAGCGAAGTCAGCAACGTGGACGGTAAGGCCTGCAGAAGGGGACGCCCTCCTCGACTTTGGCCTAGAGGCCGGTGGAAGTGGTAGAAAAAAGATATGGTACTGTAATGTGAGGAATCATAGAAAATTGGGGTTGGACTAGATGATCTCCTGAGGTCCCTTCCAACCCTCTGATAACAGTGACTTGTGTTCAGTGTATAACATCTTGGGAGAAGGGGAGGGGAAAATTAATCTGGGCCATGTCCCTAGGGAATAATAATCCCAGAGATTCCACAAAAACCCAAGGTGTACAAAGTACACCTGAGATGCACAAATGTGTTACCTAAGTCTCCAGGTCAAAGAGTAAGAACACGGGTGGACGTTCATAATAGCGTTCTAGTCCGGCAGATTGAAAATTAGGATTTTTGCACAGGGAGAAGTTTGGTAGAGTCCGATTTAGCACACTAAGCGTGGTGTTGAATGTACAGTTATGCAGTCAGTGCTGATTTGCAAGCTAGTCTCTCCTTTCTGACTCTTGGGATGGACCTTTCTTTCTTATCCTACACTCATCTCACAGGCAGAGATTGATCTCCAGTGCTGCCAGCTCTCATTTTTCTTTCTTTCTTTCTTTTTGTTTTTAAACCCCAGCTCTTGAAATCACGTGATTCACGAGTTTGGCTTTAAAAAACTCACAATTTTGGGGGGCCTAACTGCTGATTTTTTTCAATTGGGGTTGGCAATACTGGATCACTAGGGAAGTTCTGTGCCTGCACAAAATCATCATATTTTTTATTATTGTATTTACATGTTTTTAAATTTGGAGAGGAGAACTTTGTTTTATTTGTGTCCAATCATATTTTTAATTTGTAATTTAAGCTTTGAATTCTCTATTACCTTCCTGGAGGAAAACGAATCTCTCTTTTGACTATACGAGTTAGTTCATGTTAATGATTTTAAGCCTAGGCATCCCAGTTTAAAAGATTCACTCTTTTCTCTTTTAAACACTTTTTTCTGGTTGGTTTTTAACCCTTGACAGAATTACCTTCTACAGCCTCTCCCCATCTTTAAAACTCAAGCTAACTGGGTAAATTTAGCTTCAGTTTTTTGGTCTTTTAAAATAATGTTTAAACCTGAGACCATTTAAAAAAAAAAATTATATATTTATTTATTTGTTTATTTTAATTCCAATACAATTTTTAACTCAAGTTTAAATGTTCTCCAATAGTGTTTGCAACTAAATCAGAGTGAGCAGCAGAGTGCTGTTGCATGAGAGTTTAAAAAGTGACATTGACCAGTTTATTTTCATTGTCCAAATAGAGAGAAATTGTGGGGTGGGGGGAGAAATTGACCTCTATAAATGGACAGTAAATTATTGCATATCTTGAACATTTTCTGTTTGGAAACAGAAGTCATTTTTGGAAGACAAACATAGTAGTGTAGTGCCCTTTCACAAGTCAAATTCTTATTCTCCTACAATTTAAAGGGAGGCCGTAAAGAAAACCATAAATTGAAATTGAAGTTCTTCTTTACCTGTGTTAGTAATAATGCCTTAGACAGTTGTAATCCAAATAAATATGGAAATCTGGATTTCTCTCTTTATTCTGTTTAATTTTATTTTTAACTTAGGAAAATTATGTTGGTCAGTTTTACTTTCCATTTCTCCAGCACGGTGCTCCTTTTGCATTTTGGGCTGTGTTCACTGTGCCCTGGACAGTGTATATTTGGGGGAGGGGAAATGGATATTTAATTTTTTTTAAAAAAGACATTTTTCACTGCATATGGTCCAGAGTTTTATTGGCACCAAATTTGGCACCAAAGCATTTGACACTCTCCCCTTAGCACTCTCTGGAAAATGCTTTCATGTGATGGACATGCGATGCATTTAGTGTTCCGATGCAGCAAAGTACATGAGTTGTCCCACTGATATCAGCGGAGATGCTCACAAGGCGCTTGGCTAGATCACATGCCTGGTATCTGTATATCTAAATATGTTAGTAGCTGGTGAATGCTGGGCTTCGGTTGTGGTGCAGTGAGGCAGGCAGGGGAAGTTGAGTTACATGCTGCTGAAAAGAGACCAGGCCTGTAGACTGAATTCTTTTCTCCACCGAACACCATGGGAAGATGTAAAGCTAGCTTCCCCCACGCTGCCCCACCAGTACGCTGCAATGCTGCCCTGGAGGGGGCCATGTCTAGAGATGAAAAGATAACTCCGGTATGGTCTACACCTAACGATTAGATCACTCTACCTGCATCGCTTAGGGCTGTGAAAAACGTTTCACCCTGTGTGATGTAATTAGCTCGACCTGACCGCCGGTTTAGACGCGGCTAGGTTGGTGTAAGAATCCTTCCATGCACTTAGCTGCCACCTCTAAGAGGGGAGGATTGACTACATCAGTGGGAAAAACCTTCCATCTGCATAGGAAGCATGCACGCTGCAGCAGCAGAACTGTAGCACCATAGATTCTTCATACATACGGGTGCTGCAGGAGGGTATGTCTGTGCTACAGCCGCCCCACACAGCTGCCGAAGCCATGTCACATCCTCTCCGTTTTCATGCCCCCATCAGCTTTGGCCTTAACCAGGGAATGCTGATGACATGAGCGTGAGGTTGTGGGTGCTGAGGGATTTTTTTTCCCACCTCTCTTTGCAATGTCCACCAGGGACTGGCCAGAAATCAGTACAGCTATTAAGCACTCAAGCAGATTTTTCCATCTTCAGAGCTCTGCCCTGTTGCTAATTAATCCACCAACTCATTTCACACGGGCCTTCGAATGGGTGGTAATATGCATCTGGCTGCTTTACTGCTGAGGTGGGCGGGAGAGGATTGAAAGCTGTCTTCACTGCTATCGCATTAAGAAATAAGAAAACCGGCAGAATGTCAGTGAGAGGATGGAGGACTGCCTGATCCTCTTGACAAATGCAGAGGGTATTAAGGTCTTGTTGGACCCTTTGCTGGGTCGCTAATTTTTATGACTTCGTGTGCTTTGATTAATGCCTGGCATCTCCTTTCTCTCTACTGTCAGTTTAGGAATGTACCTGACTGGAAGAGTTTCTTGCACTACAATGACCTATTAAAAGCTTAATTACTAGATGGCCCCACCCTTATTAAGAGCCCCAGAGTTTAAAGCACTTTTTCTGGCTTTGTCTTGCTGTTCCCAAGAGCAACAACGTTAAGGAAGGAAGCCAGGTTATTGTATCATGCTCCTTCCCCTGTTTGGGAGTGGATTAGCTGGACGGGCCCATCTTGCCCTATTGGCATCTGTTGGCAGTGGATCTTCTTGTCCTGGCAGACAGAGCACACCAAGGAACGGCCTCCTCCGAGGTTGTTCATGGCTGAGTCACGCTAGGTTTAGCTCATACCTCCTCAGGCTGCCCATTAGTTTCTCACATAGGAGTGGCTTTGTGAAGTATGGACACTTTGCTCCTTGGAATTGTCCTCAGACCAGCGATTTCTTTTTCCCGGGACAATGAACACCGATCAGATGGTAACTAACTTTCAGTCGCTGTTGATCCAGCTGGACTGGAAGTGGTGGCCTGGGGCTAGTCTACACATTGGGCGGCACAGTTGTATCGGTGCAGCTGTGCCGCTGTCAGAGCGCGTGTGTAGCCGCGTTGTGTCGATGGGGAGGGAGAGCATCTCCCACCAACATAGCGCGATCCACACAAGCGTTTATGCCGGCAAAACTTTTGCCGCTTGGGGGCTGTAAATAATACCCCCCCGAGTGACAAAGGTTTTGTCGACACAGGTGCTAATGAAGAGAAGACCCTAGAAATGAGAGTGGCAAAGGGCTCTTTTTAACATGACAGGAGAGTAGGCTTGCACTTCAGATTCTGTGGTGGTCTTCTGATTAAAAGTTGACCAGAAATCTCAGCGAAGCAGTAGTCACTTTAGGTGAAACTTCGGTTTCATTTCATACTTATTACAAACAGGGAGCTGTGCAGGCTTTCGGATTTTCTCTCTGAATTCTCTAAGCTCCGTGAGGTGGGTATTCCAGTAAAACACGCTGTCTAATCAAGTTAGTTTTTCATTTTTGTATGGCGTTCAATTAATTAATGATGACAAATTGAGACTGGATTGTGGAGGACTTCAAGAAGAGTCTGAGTTTTGATGTGCTTGAGAAGACAAGAAGTGTCAAGTTAATCTGTTTTTTTTTTTTAAAGGACAAAAATTAAAATCCTTTGGAGTTTTTTTTTAAAGTGATTCCGAATCCAGAGCTCAAGTTAAATATAAATCAGCTGACAGTCAAGCTATAGAATGAAGTGTCTTCTTTCTATTTTGTAATGAAGTCAAGGGTGTATTATTTAAACTTGAGAGATTTCCCTTACAATTAAGGTGAAGTTGTAGTCTGTGGCGTATGATGTGTCACTCATTGTGGGATACTTGCACTCAGTGAATTCCCATATACTAAGGCTCAAATGTCTCCTCCCATTTTTTTAAGCAGAAGAAAACAAGACATTTCAAAAGTGTTACACCTGGGATTGTTTTCTGCACAAGGAAGAGTTATATGCAACTGACCCCACCCACTCGGATAAAAAACACAGACTTTTCCAGTGAAAGATTTGGCAATCAGCTATCACTAGTAGAACCAGTTGCATGTGGAATAGACTGATTGCAGGAGGAAAATTAAAAATCAAAGCACGAGATCAAGGTGAACTAAAGTTAACAGAATTGCCAAACTCAGGCTATCAAAAATCATGAGTCAGACCATTGTAAATTGAGATTTTGGGGTTGTTTATTTCCCTTTGGCTGTCTGGTCTTGAAGGTACACATGCTTTGCATGTTCATGCTTTTTTTTCTGTAACCATGAGAGCTTGACACTTTCCTCCTCCCCGTTTTTTTTCATGAAAGTTGAGATTTTCATGAAGCTTCTTGATTTCTGAAGCTAGGGCTTCAAGAAAAACACCTATTAGTGAAGATGCACGATAAAACCACAAGTGTGGCAACATTCTCCTCCACTAGATTGGGTTTAACATCGATCGGACCTGTCAACATTTTGTTATAGAATACAGAACCCTGTGAACTTTGACTCTGAAGTTCAGGGCAAGATTGCAAGCTGCTGTTGTGTGCTCAAGTTAATTTAACTGTGTCTACAAATCTGATAGCTCCACGTGCATCTAAATAACTATTTGCTTGTGCTGTTACACATCTTTTTGCGCACAAATCACAGTAACCACATCCAGTTTTAAAAACGAGTCTCTGAAAGACCAATTTGAAGCACGTAATGTGAGAGCCGTTCCAGTCCTCGAGTTAAAAATTGGCCCCCACTGTTAATGTGACTTCTTTATTTTAACTAAATCACTGCCCTCCCCTTGCTAATCAGGGTTCTGCGCAGCACATTACAAATAATAAACCCAACTTCATGCAAAAAGCCTAGATTGGAACGGTAGGGTAAAGTAGTTAGAGGCTGGAAATTCCAGTGTTTAAAGATGCATGCACAGCTTGAATTCTGCCCCTCTTGTTGAGTGCGTGTTTGTTATTGCAATAGTCTTTTTAATTACATGATCACACTGTAATCTGAAAAACATTGTAGCATTTTGTCTACAGTAGCCTCAGGTGCACATAATGGCGTAACGTCTTGGAGTCATCCTCCTTGAAGATGTGACGTATGACGCTAAACGTGTACCTAAGGTTGGGAAAACAAAACAAAAACACCCTGGGATGTGGGCACTGCCCTCAGCCCAACATGATAACCAGTCAAGTGGTCAACGTGTGCGTGCACAGCCTTCCTTTAGCTTTTGCTGTAACAGCTACACCACGGAGAGAATGCCTCCTTAAAATTCAAACAGATCAAAACCAACCAAGGGACCCAGACCCAATGATGTATGAGCTTTCTGGCCCCAAGAGAACATTGATACGTGCCTTCGTGTGCAAGGTTTTCTAACCTGAGCCAGAAAAACAAACCGGAAGCAATAAGGAATGCGTGTCAATGGCGGTGATGACTCCTGTAAAAGGAGCTCCCACAAATCGGCTTTCTAGATGGATGCACATCTGGAGCCTTGTTTAAATTCGTTTTCCATAGGGGCATGTTTGTTTTGAGAGCCTGGCAATAAGACTATAGCCTTCTTCGGAGGCACTCGCAGTTTGTCCTCTGTCTTTTTGAAGGGGCCTAGAAAGACAGGAAACTCTCCAGGTAACTTTCTGAAGGAGGTGCCGCCTCCCATATGGAAACATTTGTGCGCCACCTAATCTGGAAAGAACTAGTTCACCCATAAAAAGCAGCCCAGGAGGAGCCTGAGAGTTTATCTTTGCCTTTGCACCATAAAAAAGATCTGAACCCATCCAGATTCTTATTCAGAATAATAGAAAATAGAAACCAGGGCCTCCTTTCCAGGGACATTCTGGTTTTATTAGTGTTATCTTTTCCCATGTGGCTGTCTATAAGGAATAATCGATTCATGCACTTCTTGGGTTTCAGAAATTTACCTGAGGGGCAGTTTGCATTCTCTCTCTCTCTCTCTCTCTCTCTCTCTCTCATATATAATTTGTTTTGTCTTTCATCTTTTAAATACTCCTAGGATAGGCTGGTCACACAATTTGAACATTTATTTGGAGTGATATATTTATTTAATATGACTATTATTAATCTTTAATATTTGTATTACGGTCATGCCTCAGCTGAGAGCAGGGCCCCATTGCATTAAAGGGCTGCCCAGGGGACGCTCTGATAGACAAGATAGTGACTTGGCTAAGGTTACACAAGCAGCTCGGTGTTAGAGCCGGGTATAGAACTTAGATCTACTGAGCCACTGCCCATCAGACTGTGCTCTCTCTCAAGATAAATCAAATAATGTGCTCAGACTCAAGAACACTTTGATTGCTAAAAAAATACAGAGCTTAGACTGGCCCTACCCCAGAAGGTTCACAGCCTGCCAGGTCCTGCAGTCCTATACGTGTTTGGTGGACCCATGTGCTTGCATGAAGTACCATTGACTTAATGATGGACCACCAGTGCGTTGCGCAGCCCTTCCCGTTGCTTCTTAACAATGTTGCAAGGGGAAGCGTTGGCGGGAGGATATATCCCCTGGTGGGCCACAGAATGAAAAAGCTCAGCCACCGTTTAGTTGAAAAGAAATTCTTTGCTTTATTACATCTTTAGTTTATCAGACTGACTCAGCAAAAGTCTCATTCTCTGCCCTCAAGTCCAGCATTTAAAACAAAAAACAAGCTTTTTGGTTTTTTAATGAGAATTCTGTGTGTCTGGGGCAGAAAGAAAAAGTGTTAATTAAACATAATTGTCACTAGTGCAACACACACAGCCCCACCTTCCATGAGAAAAGAATAAAAAGAATCATAAACCTGGATTAGGATCTCACTATATATATTTAAAAAAATCACCGTGTGAAAAGAAACCCATGCATCAAATGTATCATTGCGCCTCTAGCAGTATTGCCAGAGGAATTAACTTTACAAGGAACAGCCCCAACCTGGAAAGGGGCCATCTTTCTCATCAGATCCGTGTGGGACTTGGGTTTCTGGAGCTGAGTGAAGTAAGGGTTAAAAACACTTACAGATCAGAATGTTTGATGGCTGGTGGTCAGGTGGGCATCTTAAAAGTAGAGACAGGAGGAAAAAATAGCAGAACACCCCCCTCTCTTTTTTTCCCCCTTCTGTTCACTCTTGGTTAAAACTTGGCATATCTATAACTATACTTAGCACTTACGTAGTGCTTTAAATCTTCAAAGTGCTGTACAAACATTACTGAACTAATCCTCGCAACACCCCTGCCTGGTAGGCAAATCAGAGTTATAATCCCTCTTTTAGCAATGGGGAGAGTGAGGAGTAGAAGACGAGCCAAATTTTCCAAATGTAGCACCTGAATTTTGATGCCTTATTTTTTTTCCATACGGCTTTTGGGCTGATTTTCATTGGCTGAATGCCCTCTGCTCTCGCTGACTGGAGCTGTGAGTGGTCAGTGCGTCTGGAAATGGGGCCCTTGGCGTCTCAAATTGGACAGTCAAAAATGTTGGCCGTAAAGACTTGCCCACGGTCACATGGTAGTTGGTGGCAGAGCAGGGGCCATGTCCCATTCTGCTGCATCTGTGTCCTGTTGAATAGGAAGTGTTTTTTTAAAATATCAATGTTACCAACATCTCTCTTTGCTGGTGATGCCGGGTAGCTGTACAACTGTCATCCCTCCTGCCCCCTTTTATTTAAAACGTGTCAGTTTTCAGAGTTTTTTTTAAAAAACAAATCTGTAACGTTGCGCTAAAAAGCTTTGAGGAGCAAAGATATTTGGCAAGTGATTTATTATGTAATTTAATACCTTCATTTTTCAGGGTGGGGCACAGTGTTTAAAATAGACACTTACTGTACCTGCCAAAGTATAAAGGGGGATACTTGGGCAGATTAGTTCCTTCTCTTAGCTCAGATGGAATATGCTGAATTCTATAAGGTGCCAGTTTTCCTTATAATATGCTGTAGACTGGGCTGCAATTCCAGAATGCGTTTAAGCACGTGCCGAAGTGTGTGTTAAATTAATTGGACTACATGTGCTTAAAGATAAGCACCTTGTGCTAAACTGGGATGCAGGGGCGTGTTTTAGTAGAGCAGGGTGTGATAATGGTAAGTATTCTGCTTTAAAAGACTGTCCCAGGTAGAGAGGGTTTGTATATAGAAGGGAGCATGAACTTCCATTGTGCAATAACTGCTTTTCTTAAGGTTTCTACTATGTAAAGAAGGTGTGTCCTATCCATATTTTCACATAGCATATTAACTACTAAAAAGGGTTTCATTTCTATAAATAGACCTGTGAAATGACTTTCGATTTTTTTTTAAACTTCATATTGATATGAAGATGCATTTACTGTTGACTTACAAACAGGAAAACGTTTACAAATAAAATTCAACACACATTTAATATACCAGATTAAAGAAATTGACTTGGAAGAAGCAGGTTTGTTGTGTGATACCAAGTTGTGGGGTTATTTTTGTTTTTTAAGCTAGCAAACTACGTGCGTGTCTGATACACATGACCAGTTGATATCTTTCTAATGCAAACATTTTTTGCAGCACAAAAAGTCACATTTAGGTGACTATAAGGTTGCATCACAGATAAAAATGAGAAACTCAGATTTATGGCTGTCTTTTCTTTTGCAACAGTATGATTTTTTAAGTATGGCTTCAGTTTCAACATCCTGGCTTTGTGTTACAGGTCGTCTGCTACTGAATATGCATTTTTTAAGTTTAGTACCCTTTCTCTTTCTGCAGGAAACACTGAAGTTATTAGCCTATTTCCTTTCAAATATTTAAAGTACATTTTGGTAACTTTTTTTTCCCAAGAGGAAGATCAAAAGAGTATATATATTTAAAAAATAGAAATCACCACTTATGGTCTGGGAGCCATATGAATTGTGCGATTCTCAGGGGACAGTTGTCCACATCCCCCGTCATACCCACTCGACAGAGTCCTGAGATAGGGCAGGGATGCCGATCGACCCCTTCAGCCCTGTTCTCTGCTGCTCCTCAGGCTGGGTCTGCTTTGTGGCAGTGTTGTCTAGTGGACAGAGCTCTGGGCTGGGGCTCAGGAGACCTGGGTTCTCTTCCAGGGTCTGCTGCTGGGTGACCCAGGCTTAGCTGGTAATTTAATGGTCCCTCAGCTTTATGTCTGGAGTGTCAACATCATAAGGCACCCCAAAGAGAAATCCTCACGTGCAAGCGGTTTGAGTGTCTGCTTGAATGAAAACCGCGCTTCCCATTTTGTGCAGCTGGAGTGAGATGGAATCGGAGGGGCTGGCCCTTCTGCAGGCGGAGCAGTCTGGTGTAGCGTTTGTAGCACTCTTGCTCTGCATCCTAGAGAGATGTCAGTCCAGAACTGGCGGCTAGCATCACTGAGGCTGTGTGGCCATCGGTTCCTTTTCATTAGATGCAACGTGGTCAGCGGCCAGTCCCTTCCTCTGAGCGTGATCTAGCCCAACATGGAACTAGGACTCCATCTCGTCCTCCAGACTTGGAAGCTGAAGAGCAGCCCAAACTCAGAGGCGGGTTAAAGCGTGCAAGAGTGAACAGAAGATAGGCAGTGGCGATGGCCCTGCAATCCTGTCTTGAGGCCAGACATTAAGATTAGGAAAGGAAACCATGGGACACTAGCTTCTGGGAATTTCTGTCTGCATGCCAACAGGAGAGAGAGGAGAAAAGTTCCCATGAGATGCTCAGCAGACACAAAACGCTAAGTGACACGTGTTCATTAATCAGTTATGTGCTGATCTGTTTTATGGTGAGTGTTTTTTGTTTCCTGTTCCTTTCTGCTGCAGACTGTCTCAGGTTATTAATTCTGAGTCATCCATTTGCTGACCTGTCCCTGATGTTCTTGAAGCAGATAGGTGCACGGGGTTGCTAGATTTCTTTTTAGGCAGATTTTTCTTTGTATAAAGGCCTCTCACTAAAAAACATCATTGCAGATGCTGACCTACAAAGGAGTTGTGGGTCCCTAGAATGGCCATATGGGGAAGGAGCACTGGCCCAGATTTTTAGAGGCATTTACGCTTTTGAAATCAATTGGAGTTAGACGTCTACAGGCCTTTACAGATTGGGTCCATAGCTATTAGCTGGCATGTGCCATTTGTCACTTTCATGAATGTTAAAAGTGATACAGTAGAAGACTGTGACATTTTTCTTCAAGAAACTGACCAAAAACCCATTGCTTTTAAAGCTGACGTTCTCTGCTGGAACGTGGTGGTATAAAAATGGCTCACTCTGGCTCTGCGGCCCCTCAATACGGTCAAAATATGGTGACTTTTGTGACAGAAACAAGTTTTTACTGGTCTTCTGCTCCTGTTAGCAGACCATCAGGAGCAAGAGGAGAAGGGCTTGGATTCTATATCTTCTAGTGCAGTATCAGCAGACTTTTCACTAAGTTCCCACCAGTTATTTTTGCCCAAATCCAGTGAAGGAAATGGCATTGCATTGGTGTCGTTTGCTGGCAAAACCAGCCCTCCCCCACCCCCTGCGAGCCTTTATTATTGGTGATGCTTGAGAAGTAAAAAGCCCATCTTGACACATGGATTCCAGGTAGTATTTGTGGGGCTGGCCATTAGAAAAACACGTCCACTTGAGTACCTTTGATGTGGAGTCATTGAGAGACCACATATTTGGCGTATGTCACTGTCGGTCACTTAACAGTAGAACGTTACTCTCTAATGGAGGCATCTTCTCCTAAAAGTGGAGCGGGATTGCATGCTGTGTTTGAGGGTTCTTCGGGGCAGCTTCTTAAAACAGGGCTACTAAAGAGTCTCTCTTGTATAGGGTTTTCCTGTGCAATTTTAACCTTTGCGTGCACTGGTTTTCCATATTGGCTAGTGATTTGGGGTGCCTAACTAGAGATGTCTTGTCTTCAGAAAGGACTGAGCGCCACCCCTTCCCCCCAGATCAGCATCCTTTGGGATGTCTGAAATTGGCAACCTGAACTCACCTTTGAAAATCTGGGCCTGTGTTTTCATCTCCTGTGTGATGCAATGTTAATCTCCTCCTCTGAGGAGCTAGTACTTCCTAGAGAAGCCTAGTTTTAGCTTATCTATGAAAGTTACTGTCCATGGCTGCCATTTGGCAATCCGCTTAGCACTCACTTCCCTGCTTAGCTGAGGCCTCTCTCCGATGCTTTGTGTAGGCCACTGTATGCGGGGCCTTGTCTGGCCAGCCTGGGAAGGCAAGGGCGTAACTCCATCGGTTTTATCCACTGGTCGTTCCAAGCCAGTTACACCTTCTAGGGATCATCCACCCCTCAAGCTCCATTAGGGAGAGGCACTTGTCATTGACTCACCAGCCACTGTATGAGCTGCCGTCTGACTTGTCTTGGTGAAATGTGTCATTAGGCAGCTCTGAAATACACCAGTCGCGTTTTTATGACCCCTGGCATTGTTGGGACCGCAATGGGGAAAATACTGATTGCTGCCCCTCCACTTGGTTACATTTATCTGCATTTAATAGTTCTGATCCTAGCTCATCTTGAATAACCAGGTGCATTTTGGCTTGCACGGCTGTAGGTACGTTAGAGTTAATAACAATAAAAAAAAAAAAAAAAAATTAAATAACCTTTGAGTTTTGGCCTCAGGCAAAGTAGGTGAGACGATGTGTTTTGGAGATGAATGTTCTTGCAGGAGGCAAGATGTAGCTTGCAGGAGAACATCTGCAACCAATCCATTCTGTATGAGATGGGGCCAAGGCTTGTTTGTCTCTCAGTACCTGTTCAAACATGTAGCCCAGCAAACATTTCCACACACATTGTGGAGAGTGGGGCAGGAGAGAGAGAGAAATCAAGCTGAAAGTTGACTGTGAATAGCTGTGATTTCTTCATAAAACTTTTAGACGTGTTGTTAATTCGATTAGCAACTTTCAAGGCACAGTAGAAGAGTTTTGATTTTTTGATTTTTTATTTTAATTGCTCACATTGGTGCTAGAAAGTATCTGGCTTTGGCTAAGATCAAATGTGGTATCAGTTTAGTATCTAAAAAGAACTATCCCTGAGGACTTTATTTGAGAGCGAGAGAGAGTGTCTGTCCAGTGCATAGATTCAAGGGACTGTGAGTAGGAATACTTCGGTTTTTGTTAATGACTCTGTTCCTGACATGCTGAAACCCACCACGGTAGCATTTCACTTCAAAAAGGGGAACTCCACAAAAATGAGGAAGCTAGCTACACAGAAATTAAAAGGAACAGTCACAAGTGTGAAATGCCTGCAAGCTGCATGGAAACGCTTTAAAAACACTATAATAGAGGCTTAAACTAAATGTATACCCAAAATTAAAACATATAAACAAAACCACCGTGCCTGAACAACAGAGTATAAGAGGCAGTTAGAGGCAAAAAGACATCCTTTAAAAATTGGAAGTCAAATCCTACTGAAGGAAATCAGAAGGAACATAAGCTCTGGCAAGGCAAGTGTAAAAGTATAATTAGTCAGGCCAATAAAGCATTTGAAGAGCACCTAGCGTAAGACCCAAAAATTCATAGCAAATATTTTTAAAGTACATCAGAAGCAGGAATTCTGCCAGACAGTTAGTGGAACCACTGGACAATAAAGGTGCTAAAGGAGCACTCAAGGCCATTGTGGAGACACTAAATGCATTTTTTTCATCTGTCTTCGCTGCAGAGGCTGAGGGAGATTTCCACACCTGAGCCATTCTTTTTAGGTGACACTTTCTCAGATTTGTCCCAGACTGGGATGTCAATAGAGGAAGCTTTGGACAAATGGAGAAATTACATGGTAAGAAGTCACTAGGACCAGATGGTATCACCCAGAAGTTCTAAAGGTACTCAAAAACGGAATTGCAGAACTACTAACTGTGGTATGTAATCTGTGTTTTAAATCAGTCTCTGTATCAGATGACTGGAGGATAGCTAATGTAAAGCGGATTTTTAAGAAGGATTGCAGAGGTAATCCTGGCAATTACAGAATGGTAAGCCTGACTTCAGTGCCAGGCAGATTGGTTGAAACGACAGTAAAGAACAGAATTATCAGGCACCAAGATGAATACAATGTGTTGTGGAATAGTCAGCACTGCTTTTGTAAAGGGAAATTGTGCCGCCTCAATCCTTTAAAATTCTTTGAGCTTCTCAACAAGCATCTTCACAAGGGTGATAGAGTTGCTGCGTTGTACTTGAACTTTGAGAAGACCTTTGACAAGGTCCCACACCAAAGGCTCTTAGTAAAATAATCAGTTATGGGATAAGAGAAAATGTCCTCTCGTTGTGCTGTAACCCGTTAAAAGATAAGTATGAAGGATTGGAATAAATGGTCATTTGGACAATGGAGACTGGGAAATAGCGAGGTCCCACAAGGATTTGCAGTGCTTTTCAAAACACATTCATAAATGATCTGGAAAAGTGGGTAAACAGTGAGGTGGCAAAGTTTGTAGAAAATACAAAATTATTCAAGGCAGTTAAGACCAAAGCTGACTGCGAAGAGTTACAAAGGGATCTCACAAAAGTGGCTGACTGGGAGAAAAAATGGGAGATGAAATTCAATGTTGATAAATATAAAGTAATGCACATTGGAACACATAATCCCGGCTAGAGATACAAAATGATGGGGTCTAAATTAGTTGTTACCATTCAAGAAAGTGATCCTGGAGTTGTGGATAGTTCTCTGAAAACATCTGCTCAATGTGCAGCAGCAGTCAAAAAAAGGGAGCAGAATGTTAGGAACCATTAGGAAAAGAATAGATGACAGTAAATATCATAATGCCACTCTATAAATCCATGGTATGCTGACACCTGGAATACTGTGTGCAGTTCTGGTCTCCCCATCTCAAATATATATTAGAATTGAAAAAAAGTACAGAGGACAACAAAAATGATGACGGTTATGGAACAGCTTTCATATGAAGAGAGAATAAAAAGACTGGGACTGTTCAACTTAGGAGCGAGATGACGAAGGGGTGGGGAATATGATTAGCAGTCTATGAAATCGTAAATGGTGTGGAGAAAGTGAATGAGGAAGTGTTGTTTACCCCTTCACATAACACAAGGAGCAAGGGTCACCCAATGAAATGAATAGGCAGCAAGCTTAAAACAAACAAAAGGAAGTACTTCTTCATACAACTCTGTCAACTCATGGAACTCGTTGCCAAGGGATGTTGCGAAGGCCAAAATTATAACTGCGTTGAAAAAAGAATTAGATAAATTCATGGAGGATAGGTCCATCAATGGCTGTTAGCCAAGATGGTCGGGGATGCAACCCCATGCTCTGGGTGTCCATAAACCTCTGACTGCCAGAGGCTGGAAGAGGATGACAGGACGGACCACTCGATAATTGTTGTTTTGTTCACTCCCTTTGAAGCCTCTGGCACCAGCCACTGTTGGCGGACAGGATACTGGGTTAGATGGACTATTGGTCCGACCCAGTATGGCCATTTTTATGAATAACCTTGGGCAAGTCTCCGAAACTGTAGGACATGGATTCCTGGTGAAATACACCTCCTCACATGCTACTGACCAGATCCTGTTTGGTCAGTAAGAATCAAATAGAGAATGAATGCTCAGCAGATGCAATTTAAAAAGCTTGTTAATTCATCTATAATGTTGTCCTGGAAACGTCACTCGCTTAGGGTCCGTGGCAGCACGTGTATCATGGAGCAGTTAGCTGAGCCCATAACAGAGTCCCTCACGTACAGTTTAAAATATTGATGAAGCAGGCCCACAAAATGCGCATGGAGTTGAACACGTGACTTGCGTGTGTAATTACCCTGATTGGGCGTGTAAATCAGGGAGCTGCACATGCCACGGGTATTCAAATTGCAGTTACCTGACTTGCGGGATAGTCCCGAACTGAATCCAGGTCTCCGTGATCTGCTGTCAGTGGCAGAGTGGGACTGCTGATGCTCTGAGCTCCGTCTTGTCTTAAACAGAGCTATCCGCACAAAGACCGGCACGCTCGCTGCTGGCTCCTTGTTGGGATGAAAAAAATGTTCCCTAGGGCCTTCCTCTTCCTCCTCATCCCTGGGGCTGTATTTGTTTGTACGGATCGAGGGAATTGGTGTGAGTAAAAGGGAGAGTGTGGAAATGGAGCTTCTGAAATGCTGACTGCAGCCCTGGGGCCCGCTTCTCAAGGGCCAGGTGCTGAGTTCTGTGCCAGCCGGTTGTAGGAACGGATCCTGCGTGCAATGCTCCAGCAGCAGTGATGGTTCCCCCTTACCCTATTTCGCAGCCCCTCCTGTAGCCAGTGTGCTGGAATGGAGGCTCTGACCCTCTGAGTTTGGGTTGCCTAGCACTGTCCTGTAGCTCCTGCACAAGCTTGTTCAGTCAAGCGCTAGTGCTCGGCAAAGCCCGTGAGTTGAAGGAGTGCAGCGTGGCAGACCCTCTCCCCTCAGACTTCATTTTGGCCAGGATTCGTCTGTAGTGCACGTGCTGTGTTGGAATGAAAGCACTCTTTTCCGCGCACACACACACAACCCACACTTGCACTCACGCCCACAGTCCCATGCATTTGTCAGCCTTCGCCGTGTATCCTGTTGCAAAGGGTCTTCCTTGGACCCCAGGAGCTTACATTTTCTTGCAATCGCCGACAGCTTAGGAGAACCCCTTGGATTGGCCTGAGGAGAGTGTCAGTTACTGGGCCTGGGACCCTGTAGGTCACCTTAACTGCAGAGATGCTCAGACTATTTCCCAGCGTGCATCTCCTGTCCTCTATGGCAACCCTCCTCCTCCTCCCTCCATGTCCTGTGTCTTCACAGCTGAGGGTGACTTGAGCAACAGCGCTGCCTATCTCTGGAGAAGTCGTTTGCGTGAAGGGGGGTTCCAAAAGTGTTGGCCCTTCCTGTTCGTTTGTTCTGGAGCCTCCCTCGCAAACACGAGCACAGGGTGGCTGGGAGGTGTCTGCCACACACTCAAATTATAGCTTTTGTTCTCATTTCTTTTCCCCCTCAGGTAAGCCCTGCCCATCCCAGGGCTCCTCCACCCACCTTCAGAGCACGCCAACGCCTCACCTTTTCCCTGAGTCCCGGCCTCTAGTTTATTTGCGTTACCCCTCCACATCCATGCTAGCAATGTGAAAAGCCCCTTTTCCTCCGGCCGGGGGATTCCATTCAGAGCTCCTGGCGAAGCACCCAGTGGAGCGGGTGCCCACGCATGTGGGAATGCTTTCTCTTGGCTTACACGAGCCGCTAATGTTGCTTAGCTGCTAAACTCTACCTGCAGGAGTGGATGTTCCAGGCAGAAAATTAGCTTAGGGAGTCAAGATCACATTTTTCTTTGCTAATTAGAGGATTAAAGATGCAGGGGGTTGGAGTGAGTTGTCAGCGTGCCACAGACGAGAGCCTTTGACGGCGGAATCTGACTAGAGATTAAATAAATTGTGTTTAAATAAAAAAATGCAGTTACAGTTTTAGCCTTCAAGAATAACTGATGCCCTCTAGTTTTAGGCAGCTGGTGCACTGTGGGCCACTCACCAGAGTGTTCGTAATCTCAGTGTTTCCTTGTGCTTCTCCCATTTGTTTGTGCCCAGCCGAAGTACCTTGTCTATATTTTCAATATTAAGCCCTTTGGAGCAGGGACTGTTCTGTGTTCAGCTGGGGCCCTAAACCTGTTCCACTGTACAGCGAGCTGCATCTACGTGCCTCTGGTGTGTTTCAGTAAGGTTCCGGTGTGTCTGATCCTACTGAGGACGTGTCTGTAAATCCTTGCATTTAGCTATTCAGAAAAACAGATCCCGGTCCTCAAATCCTGTCTGGCTCCTGTGTGCTGCTCAGGGGTAAAGCTAGTGGCGTTCAGAGACAGGACTGGGGATAGAGGGGTCAGGCAGGATACAACTTAGCTGGTCCTCAACTGGTTTATGGACCACCATGGCAGACCTTGTGGCAGGCTGGCCCACAGGAAGGGGAACAGACTCTGGATGCAGGAGAGAATCAAGCCCTGTGGCTCAAGAAACTTTCTACATTCTTTGTTAGTTGATTCTTCATCATTACAGCATGTTCAGTCTCAGAACAATTTGTCTCTTGTTTGGATTGTGACACGGTAAACACACAGCTGCGACTCAGAGCCTTAGAGATGTAGGGTTGGAAAGGACCATGGGAAGTCACCTAGTTTATTCCCCCTGCACTGAGGTAGGACCAAGGAAACCTAGACCATGCCTGACAGGTGATTGTCCAGCCTGTTCTGAAAAACCTCCAGTGATGGGGATTCCAATGGCTAGAACTGGCTGGAGTTTTAAGGCTCGATAAATGTACTGCTGTTTAATGATGTTGTAATTATGCAAGCTAAGAGACAGATGATGGGATGTTCAGATCTTGTGCATTGGGATGTGAACTGAGTGCTTAGGAGGGCAGGAATCCATTTTCACTCGTGTATAGCATTGTTCGTAATTGTGCATTCTGTGTTGTATGGAGGCTTTGCACCTTCCTCTGAAGCACCAGGTCTGAACAATAGGATATCGAACAATGAGCCAATCATTTGTTCTTCGTGTTATCTTTGTTTATCTGTGTTCAGCATGGGGGCTTCTTGATGCCAGAGAGATGTTGACAAGTTGCTGGGAACACAGAGGAGAGCACAAAATGAAATTAAAATGCTGGAGGGGTGTGATAACCATTCACAATTACAGAACACCTCCCTTAATTGAGATGCGGTTAATTGAGAAATCAGATTAAATGGGTCACTTCCCAGGGAGCTTATCTCCCTCGCACCCTCTCCCTTCCGCCTCCATCATGATTCAATGGCAAAGGCTGCTGCTCATTTGGGAAAGCAGTGATGCTTTAAACGGGACGATCCTGCCCACTGACTGCCTCATTATGCACATGCTGGTCCGTCCGGAGCTTGCAGTCTGCCCCTGGAGTGCTGCTGCAGGGACTCAGAAGTTGTGCGGCTGTTTCCATCCCTCTGGTGGTTTTTCTTGGAAAGCAAATTTCAGATTTGCAGCCGTGGAGATCTGCACCGGAAACCTGCTTCAAAGAGCTTAACCCTCGTCCAACCGAAAGACCTCATGCGAGCTGTGTGACTAACTGAAATGATGCAAATTGCAAAAAATCAAAGTCCCAATTCCAACCAATGCCCCCTGACCAGTGGCTTTTCTCAGATCATTCAGCAAATGATTTCAAATGGAAAACAAATTTGGAGATCTCCCTCTGCCAGTGTTCAGAGGCGGAGAGACTGGCTGAATTGACATGTTTGCCCAGTTGATTTACGGATTTCTTTCCCTGCAAACAGATCCATGCAGGCAGACCCCTTCAAGCCTATGTAGTCATACTGCATTCGTTAGGGTGGTGCAGGAATCCGCCCGTGCAGATCTGGTTTGTACAATTTGGGGCCTTAAATCTCACTTGTCCTCCTCCTATGTGGCTTTCCAGTCACAACGTATGTTTAAACAAATGGTCTCCCCTTGTTCTCCTGGCTGTACAATATGGAAAGAGTGCCATTAAGTTTTCCAAAACTATTTGGAAAACTTGTTCCCATGGTGCCTGTTGATCTGCACAGTGTACGAAGCCTTCCCTGGCTTAATTCGTTAGCCTTTTAATTTTGGAGTAACCGTTGTGATTGGAGAGGGGATGGTTTGACCTATACATCATAGGTTTGCAGTGGCACAGCGTTTGCCTGCCAGTGGGCCTCAGACATTTGAGGCAAACTTGGGGAAAGCCTAGGGCCTGGGGCTGGGCAGGTCTCCTGCATTATCCGGGGGAGACAAGGAAATGGAGAACGTGGCACTGTCTGAGTGGTCAGTCAAGGCATTTGAAGGAAGTCTGGTTTGAGGGAGTGACTCGGTGGTTTGCCCAGCAGCAGGAGTGGTGTTGCAGGTGTTGTGATTGAAGTTACTATGTTCCTGAAGGTGGTTCTCTACCAACACGGAGTTTCTAACAGTGCCCAGAGAGCGAGGTCCTAGTTCAGCAGGACGCTGAAGCCAAGTGCGTAACTTTAAGCACGTGCGTTGTCCCTTTGACCTCAGCGGGGCTGCTCACATGCTGAAAAGCTCTGAGGTTGCGTGTGTGCATTGCTGAATCAGATCTTGGCAGGGCTGTGAAAGCACTTTTCAGAGAAACCACATCAGGGAAAGCTAACTCAAGGGCTGTACTTGGCTGGGTTCTTGTGGTGGGGGAGAGCGTTGGGAGAAAATACTGATAACAGGGCTTTGCAGATCTCAACCATGGTTCCTCCCCACACCCTCACCCGGTTTTCTCAGCACTCGCCCCCAGAGTCCCATTGTGTAAACAATATGTTCCGGCATTGAACTTGGCCTGGTCAAGGTAATTAATTAAGGTTAATTAGAATCTCAGCTGTTTTACTGACATCATTTGCATCCAGATCAGTTACTGCTTTCCTAGAACTCTTTAAGAGAGCTGTGGATGCTCCCAGTTAGATTTTTTTTCCCCCTTATCCCCCTCCCCCATCATTCAAAACCAGCACCCACTCTTGGTCAGGTTAATGAGCCCAGGAAACGTAGGTGTCCTGGCAGAAGAGGGTAGATTCAGTTTTGATGCTGTCCAGTTGGGCCCCCTTCCCCTCCAGAGTAGTATAATTCTTCTTGCTCCAACGACTTCTCTCTGTAGAGGACCGTCTTTGGGGGGATCTCACAGCATGTTAGGAGCCTCACAACCCCCCAGGTGCGATAAGGAAAGGGGGGAACAGATGATTTGTTCAACTGCCTTGCTTAAGGTCGCATGGCGAATCAATGGCTGAACCTGGGCTAGAATCCTGGCTTCCCCTTCCTCTCCCGAAGGGATGCATCCTCGTCAGGATAGCTTTGTTGTTGGTTATGTTGAATGATTGATGAAACTCTCTGCAGGTAGCAGGAAGAGGGAGAGGATTTGTGTAGACATAATCCTGGAAATTGTGCATCATGTATCAGGAAATGGGAGTGGCCCTGACTGTTCTTAAGGAGAAAACTTGTTACCTGTACTTGGTTTCAAATGGAGCACGGTCCAACTCAGAAAACTCAGTGAAAACCCAGCACCCCACTGGCAGTGGAGTCATGCTAATTTTTCCTGTCAGGAACAAGAAGATGCTGAGGACTAATCCTTTGTACAAATTAAAGGATCATAAATCTATGCTGAAATACTACCCTATGGTATGCTTCAGATTTACAGGAGGAAACAGTCTCTCTCTTAGAGCAGGTGCGTGCACATTCAGGACTTTCTTTTTCTGAAGTAAAGAGCAAAGGAACAAGGCGCTCATGTGTGTGCTGCAAGTGAAAGAGGTGGGAAGACATGATGCTACTTGTAAGGTATGCGCAAGACAAGACCAGAGGCGCCGTGCTGCTTGAATACTGTCGAAAGCTCAGTTGGGGCTTGCCTCTGCCCTGTGGCCTGCAGCGTTTATGTAGAAATTGGGGACGCTGCTACTTGCTCCAAAGCTTTGCCTGATGGGAACGGCCTTCATCTTAGATTTCGGAGGAGGTTGGGGGGGGGGGGTGAACGTTTGAAGTTAACAGGAAAATTACCTTAATTATGCCTTTTCCTGGCCCTGCCGCTGCCTGGAGAGCCTGATGGGTTTAATTTTTTTTTCTTTTTCTGTGCATATGATTAATAGTCTAGTTTATTAGAGCACAGAACTGGAGAGGAGTCTGCACGTTCCCCTCACGTGGAATTAATGGGAAAAGAAAGGAGAAATGGATCCAGGGCGGGACTTGAAGGGGAAGAATCGCAGAACCTTCCCTTCTTGGATTTTAGAACATAAGAACAGCCATAGTGGATCAGAACAAAGTTCCCTCTAGCCCAGTATCCTGTCTTCTAACAGTGACTAATGATAGGTGCTTCAGAGGGAATGAACAGAACAGGTAACCATCAAGTGATCCATCCCCAGTAATCCATTCCCAGCTTCTGGCAAACAGAGGGTAGGGACACTTCAGAACATGGTTTTGCATCCTTGCCCATCCTGGCTAATAGCCATTGATGGATCTATCCTCCATGAACTTACCTAGTTCTTTTTTGAACCCTGTTATAGTCTTGGCCATCACAACATCCTCTGGCAAGGAGTTCCACAGGTTGACTGTGTGTTTTGTGAAGAAATACTTCTTTTTGTTTGTTTTAAACCTGCTGTCTATTCATTTCATTTGGTGACCCTAGTTCTTGTGAAGAAGGAGTAAATAACACTTCCTTATTTACTTTCTCCACACCAGTCATGATTTTTAGACCTCTGTCATATTCCCCCCTCCTCCATAGTCGTCTCTTTTTTCCAACCTGAAGTCTCAGGCTTATTAATCTCTCCTCACGTGGAAGCTGTTCCATACCCCTACTCATTTTTGTTGCCCTTCTCTGTACCTTTTCCTTTTCCAATATATGTTTTTTGAGAGAGAGTGATCAGATCTGCACGCAGTATTCAAGATGTGGGTGCACCATGGATTTGTAAAGAGGCAATACAATATTTTCTGTCTTATTACTTATCCCTTTCCTAATGATTCCCAGCTCTGCTAGCTTTTCTGACGGCTGCTGCACATTGAGTGGATGTTTTCAGAGAACTATCCGCAGTGAATCTACAATCTCTTTCCTGAGTGGTAACAGCTAATTTACACCCCATCATTTTATAAAATGTGTAGTTGGGATTATGTTTTCCAATGTGCGTTACTTTGCATGTATCCACATTGAATTTTGTCTGCCATTTTGTTTCCCAGCCTCCTTGCTTTGAGAGATGTCTTGGTAACTCTTCGCAGTCTACTTTGGATTTAACTATCTTGACTAGCTTTGTATCATCTGCAAATTTTGCCACCTCACTGTTTACCCTTTTTTCCAGATCATTTATGAGTATGTTGAACATCATTGGTCCCGGTACAGACCCCTGGAGGGCACCACTATTTACCTCTCTCCATTCTGAAAACTGGCCATTTATTCCTACCCTTTGTTTCCTGTCTTTTAACCGGTTACTGATCCAGGAGAGGACCTTCCCTCTTATCCCATGACTGCTTATTTGCTTAAAAGCCTTTAGTGGGGGATCTTGTCAAAGGCTTTCTGAAAATCTAAGTACACTCTATCCACTGGATCACCCTTGTCCACTTGCTTATTGACCCCTCAAAGAATTCTAGTAGATTGGTGACCATCTGGTGCTCGTGAAACAGCTGCGTGATGGTTCATCTGCAAGGTTAGCACATGGGACCTTCAGCCCCCCGCCCAGTACAGACCCCTGCCGATGAGCTAAAGATATAATTGCATGAGCTGGTGGTGGTAATAGTAGGCTGTAATCCTGTAGTAGACCAGCCACTAGAGGGCAATATGAAACTCATTTTCAGTGTACAGTTGTGTTATGGGTGTCATACCTCATGCTTAACCCTATCCTTGCTACAGCCTATTCTTCTCTACGTTTTTTAGGTTGCAAGTTTGTAGGGGCTGAGACTGTCTTCCTCTGTCTAGAAATCCCCTAGCACATTTTGGGTGCTACAGCATATAAGGAATTAGAACCACATTCTAGACCGTGTGGTTCAGGTTGATATTTCTCTCAGCCTGGCTTAGATTTGTGTATTCCAGGGTCCCTGCATCTCTGTGTGATGCCACCTGATAAGCAAACCAGATGAGAGATTATGTCGGGCTAAGTTACTCTGTTTTGTCAAATACACAAATTCAAGATCCAATGAGTTCATGTAAGCTTTTTGAGAGAGAATGTCTTACTTCACCAAACCCCACCGGCCTCTGATGCCAGCTGGGGGTAACGAGTCGCCCGAGAATCCCCTCTTTTGCGGAAGTTTAAGTTGCAGAGATCTGTCCTGCTGTTTCCTATGCCGAGTGTTTCAAATAAGCCTGTGAATTGATATTGTCGCACAGCACCCGGCACAATGAGGTCTGGGTCCAGGATGAGGAGTGCTACAGCAGTGCAAATAAATAACAGCTGATCTTTCTATTGCACGTGAATTTGTGGTTTGAGGCTGGAACTTATTTTGACCTGATTTGGGCCCCAGAACAGCAAACCGTGGTGGAATTGGCGAAGTTGTGCCTTGCATTGTTGAATTGGTTTTCATCCCATGTTGAGGTCTCGACTCAGGTGAGCACTAGAGCCCCACAAACTAACCCCCTGAGCCTGGCACAGCTCCACCTGCGACCTCAACACCTGGAGGCCAAGAGTGCCGCCAGCCTTTGCCTTCGCTTTGCTGCTCTGAGCTGCCTCCTGAATGAGCGGGCACAGAAATAGTCAGCAGGTGAAAGGCTGTTTGCGCTGCTGTTTCCGTCTGGTAATTTCTTGTCTCCTCTTTTCCCTAGTGCAGGGGTGTCAAACTCATTTGCTATGGCGGGTCAGATCTGAATTAAATGCACTTCAAGTGGGCTATGCATACCATAAATTGAAATACTGGGCACAGCCATTTTTATGCAGTATTATATTTTATTTGCTAGATATCAGCGATATAAAAACTGCAGTAAATTCACGTCTACAACTACTGCTATTTTACCATTAAAAGAATCGATCAACGATTAAAGAATTATCGTACTGCGCGATGCCCCAAGACCGCACTGTCCCTCTCCTGCCTTTTGGAGCGCTGTGTCTCGTTTGTGTCTCGTTCACACAGTGCTCCAGGCGTGGCCGTCAGAGTGCACAGATCTCATGGCAGCGCGTGCTGCCACCAAAGAGTACAATGCTGCGAGATGGCGGCAGCGTATGGGCCAGACCAAAGAGGTTGGTGGGCTGTATGCGGCCCGCAGGCCGGATGTTTGACACCCCTGACCTAGTGATTCTGGGTTGCCTAGCTTTTCACTAGCTTAATTTGTCAGCTTGGTTCAACTGCCACTTTTATACCTATAAGGAGGGGAAAAATGCATATCCAGAAGTTTGATGTCAGGTTATTCAGACAGTGTTTCCTCAGGCTGGTTGGAATATGGAACTCAACTGGCATGATGCAGCATGCCAGGACAGCTCAACCTGAAACCACCGAGATCTGGGAAAAAATAGGAAGTAAATACTGTGCTCTTTATCTGCGCGTTAGATGATGATGGAAGATTTAGTCTCTCTCAACTGAACTCAGTGTTTATAAGAAGGGCGTTTGAAATAGTTACCTGGTGCCCGGTTTAAAGCAGCACCTGAACAAAACCATCTTGGATCTCAGTATTTTGAGAAATTGGCATTCTGCACTTCTTGTGAGCAGCATAGATTTGAAAGCAGCATCTGTGCATGTGTTTTGTGCGGAGTGGGTGAGCTGTTTTGTGCGCATCTTTTCTAGATTGGGCCCCAGTTCCAGTCTCACTGAAGTCCACTGAAAGACTCCTCATTCCCTTAAATGGGAGCTGAATCTGGACCTTTCTCAACCAAGTCCCCAATCCCGCAAACATTCCCTTGCTTAATTGTAATCACATTGGTGGTTCCATTGACTTCAACGGAACTACGCATATGCGTAAAATCAAGCATGTGCTTACGTGTCTGATGGATTGGAGCCTGACTGACTTGTCTGTATCGTGCCCTGATATAATAACAAAATTCCCCCAGGATTACAGCTGAAGCAGATACATCTCTCAATGCAACTAAAACAGTTTGTATTTTAATGAAAAGAAATACATATAGTTTTACCTGCAGCAACTGTGCCTCTCTGTTGGATGGATTTGAACCAGTGATTGATCTTTGGGGGAGATAGAAGTATAAAGGCAAGCAGAATAAGATGAGATCTTAAAGTAACCTCTTCCATCCCTTTCCTCCAGTTCCCCTCCAAAAGGTGCTAAATGTTCTGAAGCTTGAGGTTCAGACTGTCAGATGAAATTGAACTATTCATTAACTTTCAATCATGGTGCTTTTTCTGATCCAGGTCTTAAATGTTTTAATTAAATTCTCACTGTGTCAGGCACATTCTGCCAGATCATTAGAGCACCTGGTTTTTATTTACCTGTTTCACAGGGAATTAGTCTTTCTAATTTGTTTTTGGAGGTAGTGGGGGAAAAGAAATGATTAAAATAATTAAAGTTAACCAGGGAGCATTGTGCTACTAACCATTGTAAAATCTCACATTTGGTCGAGTAGCAGTCAAACTTGGTTACATTGTCATTATTTATTTGTACTGAAGTAGCACCGACAAGCCCTAGTCATGGACCAGGATCCCAATGGGTGGGGGGCTGTATAAACCCAACATAAAAAGATGGTCCCTGCCCAAAAGAACTGACAATCTCAGCATATCATCTTTCAATAGGGATATACTGCACACTTTGGATGCTCAATTAATCACTGCATCTGTCACCTTAGTGTGGGAAATGTGTTTTTAATTAAAATGAAGCAAAGTAGCAAATGTATTAAAGTACCATCAAAAAGATGTTGATAACTTGGAGAGGGTTCAGAGAAGAACCAAGAGAATGATTAAAGGGTTAGAACGTGCCTTATACGATAGACTCAGGGAGCTCGATCTATTTCGCTTATCAAAGAGAAGGTTAAGGGGTGACTTGATTATAATGTGCAGGTATGCACATGGGGAGCACACATTTAATAACAGGCTCTTCAATGTAGCAGAGAAAGGTATAACATGATCCAGTGGCTGGAAGTGGAAGCTAGACAAATTCAGGTGTCTATTTTTAATGGTGAGCATAATTAACCACTGGAACAAGTTTCCAAGAATCGCGGTGGATTGTCCATCACTGGCAATTTTTAAATCAAGGTGGGATGTTTTTCTAAAAGATACGGCCTAGAAACTATTTTGGGCAAGTTCTCTGGCCTGTTTTGCAGGAGGTCAGACCAGATGATCACAGTGGTCCCTGCTGGCCTTTGAATCTATGAATATGTGAAAGAAGGTGCGTCTCCAGTGCAAAACCACGTATAGCTGGGATGTGCTCTGATGTCATAGAGCTTGGAGCAGGATAAGAATCCAGGCGGACATTCTGCTAAGGCACTAGTGCTCTGTGTGCTTTGCCTGCCCTATTATGCTGAGTCAGGTTAGCTCATGTGACAGCCTGAAGGGAATTCAAAAGGTCGTTGATAACGTGTTGCCATCCAGGGGTGCTCATGGCACAGGGCAGGATGAGTTACTGAAGTCCCGGCTGCCCATAACTAAGGCTATGTCTACACTGACGGCAGCAAATCGATATTCCCCCCCTCCCCCCCTGGTTCGATTGAGTGGCAGTGAAGACCTGCTCAATCGATCCAGAAGTTGATCTAATAAAACCACCTCCAAAAAAAGCATAGCGCTGCGTCGACGAGGACGCATTTCCCATTGGCGTGGCATAGTGGAGACGGCGCGCAAAACGGACGTGACTAAGTTGATTTGGAATTACGGAAGCTACTCTACAGAGCTTGCATAATTCCCGTCTACGGCCGCCAAATTTGCCGGTCAGTTTCGACCAGGCCTTAGAACGCATAAGCTGCTATGCATTTCATTCCATTTATTCACCTAAGGCTGGGTGTTGCACGGGAATGAATGTTAGGTCGCCAGTTCCTATTTCAGTGGGATTGGGGGCCTAACTCCTATATGCACCTTTGAAAATTGTAGGCTCAATGTGCTGTTTTGAAGAGAGATTTCCCTGTCTTTAATTCTCTTCCATTAGGAATGGTACATGAGAGATCATGTCAGATGTTCATTATTAATTTCACTTTTCCGGCTATGCCGCACTGGCATGGGTTGAACAGGAAGATCACCGGTGCTAATTGGGGGTGGCCGGCGTGTGCAGAACGTATTTCCAACGAAGGGCGGTGACAAGGAAATGGTCCTTGGTACTGGCTGCAGGAGGCTCGGTTCAGAGCAGCCTTGCTGCTGAAGGGTCGCTGTCAGGCTGAACGTCAAATTGAGTTTTGCTTTTCGCCATTTGTGCGGTGTGCTCACTGCTTGCGGTCCCCGCAGCTTGTACCGTGAAAGCGTGGTGCTGCAGTCGCTTTCACTTAGGCCTGTAGTCCGTTTCCCTTCCAGGTGTGCACTGGCGCCCTGTGACTGAGATGCCTGGGAGCTTGGAGAATGGTCTCTGGGTTTGGGAAGAGTTGTTCTTACTGGTGGCTCCCATTGACCTGACCTCGTCTGTAACGGTAACCTGGAAAATCAGCTCAGGGTCCCACTCCTGCCCTCAGATCCATGCAGGCTGACCCTTGCACCAGTACAGAGCTACAGTGCTCAGTGGCATTTAACACTCTGTCCATTCTGGGCAGACCCTTGTTCAGATTCAAGGATTTAGGATGCGTCCAGTTGAGAGGTGGATGATCTAATACACACCCTATAAAAACAACAACAGAAAACCCTGTCTGACCATCATTTAAGGATGATCTAGTCTGATTTCCTGTATAATACAGGCCAGAGAATTTCATTCCATGATTCCTGCATCCGGCCCATACCTTATGGTTGAGGCAGCATGTAATTTTCAGAGGTCAATCCAGTGGTTGAGTTCTCTTGAGTTACTCTGAATGGGCCAAGAATTAATGAATGCAGTGTTTTAGTTCATATTATGTATGCAACTATATATGCAAGGATATGTTAGGATACTTCTTTCTTTTGCAGTAAAAAAACCACCTCACTGTGGAAATGACTAGGTGCAATGACATTGCCGTATTGTATTGAGTAACGCCAGGTTGGATATTGCAGTCAATGGGCATGTTGTCTGTATAGGGAGGACTGCAGGATTGGCCCACTGTCCTCAGTTTCAGTTCACTTAGGACCCCCTCTTCTGCACACATTTTCCCATGTGAAATGTATCCCATATATGTTGCTCTTTATACAGTGGTTGCATCCAAAATGTACTAAGTTCTTTCCAGATTCAAAGACGAATGCGGTACTTACCCCAAAGAACCCGCAATTAAAAAGACAGAACCAGACAAGATACGGAAAATAGATACAACATATTATAAGCAGAATGACCAGGGTGAGTGTAAATAGATTGTTTGGTTAATTTAAATTAAAAAACAACTTTTTAAAAATAATTCCAAAAAAGGAGAGAGAAATGCATTAATGAAGAGGTACCTAAGTTGAAAAGTTAGGGTTTTCCCCATAACTTCCTCTCCATATTATTCCTTATAACTTTTCATTAGTATGTTTGGACAGGTGTGGTCTTTATTGCATGCTGTAGGGCTGTACACAGTTGTGAAAATGTTCACACAGTTATTCATCATGTATGTTTCAGGATTTCTGCGCTGAAGTTTGCGGAAGGTCATGTGTTTCCATGTGAAAACTGATCTTTAGCAAAATGAAGTTTTGCAATTACAATGTTCAAAAGTTGGGAATGTTTTTGTTTGTTTGTTTGAAAGCAGAACCCTTTGAATGTTCATCTCTTTCACCCAAAAATGGACCCTGTTCTCAAGCCAACCCCCTGGAATTTTCTCAGGCTTTTGGTGAAACTGAGCCTTGTTCACAAAATTCGATGAAATGTAAAAAAGCTCAAATGCCAGACTTCTGAATTTGACTGCAAATATTTATTGAAATATAAAATGGCAGCACTCCGTTCCTGTCATCCATCACTGCATTGACACAACAAAGCATGCAAATACTGCTAAAGCCAGCATATTATATCCAACATTTTGAAAAACTTAAGAGTTTAAACTTTCAAGACTAAATTCGTCTATAGACACCTAACGAAGTGACCTGATTTTTCCAAAATGCAGCGGACCCAGCAGCTCCAGTTTGCTTGGAAACATTTCTACTTTTCTACTGGTGTGCGGGTCAGTGTCCCCCGGTCAGTCCTTGTGTTCTCGCTACTTCCAGCACCACCCCGTGTTGGTTTAGGGTTGTGTGTGTTGGAGAAGGGAGGGGCTGGAGACAGTATTATGTAAAGGGGAACGGAAGTGTATTCAGTGCGGGGAGGAATGGCACGTAAACATGTAGAATGGGGTCAGTTATCTATGCCCAGGACAGAGAGGGAGTGCCTTGCACAGGGCTGGAAGTTAATCTCTTTGCCCTTCTCTCTATTTGGAACAGTGAATCTGTGGAGCAGAATCAGAGCTTTCCTCTCCTGTATTCCATCTCCTCTGATTCCAAGCACAAGTCCACCTCGAACGAATTTATACGAGCAAGAGCAGCAGCAGATAGTTAAGAGCAGCAGTTCCCAAGCTGTGGGTCGTGACCCCAAGTGGGGTCACTTCATCAGCAGCTGGGGTCACGGCCATCCCGAGCGTGCAGAGGACGCCAATTTACAAAATAGCATCCCCCGCACAGCGTGACCTCCCACGCACGGGGCGCATGCGGGCACGTCACACGGAGGATGCTGTTCTGCTCCACGAAACGGCGCACTCCATGCTGCATGACCTCGTACGCGCGCCGTGTGTGTGTGAGGTTATACAACCCAGAGGATGCCATTTTGTAAAGCAAAATGTCTTCCTCCTCGTGGCGTGACCTTGCACGTACAGTGCGTGTGAGGTCACACAGCAGGGAGGACACCAGTTTTAAACTGCGACTTCCGTGCTGTCTGGGGTATTGGGAAACGACCCATCTGAAAATGGGGTCATGCGGGAAAACGTTTGGGAACAGCTGGTTTAGAAACTCAGGGGGTTGAGCATTGCCAAGTCGTCCGTTCTTTGACTTGTAATGGCCGATAATATATTGATCTTACGATGTTTTCACTCAGGAAGTTGAGGAAAGAAGAGAGTCCTGCTGAGAGTATTCGATCAGAATCATTCAGTTGTGTGGATTCAGCACCCGGTCCTGGAGACTGAGTTTCACAGGGCCCAGCTGTTTACTCTCTCCTGGCTGAGACTGTCTGTGGACTGGAAATGTAACTGGGGGAGTTCAATACGCACATTCAGTGCTCAGAGTGGCCATCTCTCCTGGCAGCTAGCCTGCCCGGACGCTTCTCAGCGATCCTGGGCACCACTCAGACCTGCCGTCTCTGGGAATCGACAGAGACCGGTCCCACTGATTATTCTCCATGCAGCCTCTGTCTTTTTTCACCCTGGTTGCCTCCTGCAAGTGACTGAGAGGTGAAATCTAATTGGGAAGCAATCCAAGCAGCTCCAGAGTGTCAGACAGAGAAATAACAGCCAGAGTCCTGTAGTGCTTTAAAGACTAACAAATTTCATTTCTGCAGGCATAAGCTTTCATGGGCTGTAACCCGCTTCGTCAGATGGGTAAAGAGTTAGCTGATCCTTTCGAGGGGGTGGGGGGAAACCCAGCACGCCAGACTCCGTTCTGAATTCTTGCCTGAAGGCTACATTTCTCCATTCTCCTCCTCCTCCCAGCCACCCCTCCCCAGCCCCGTTTAGCTAAGCAGGCCGGCTTTTTATTATTATTATTATTATTATTATTAAAGCTCCCAAGGTGCAGCAATTGCCATTGGAGTCCAGTCCAGCGTTACGAGCATTTCGTGCTGTCATGCCCCGAGGGAACAAAGAATTATGGTGACGCATTCCTCCCTCCTCCTCCTTGTGGTTTGCAGTGTAAACGCTCCCCATCTCTATCCTGCGGAGCTGCGTTCTTCCCCCACCCCCACGCCGAGCCCCCCTTCCAGGTTGTAGCCAGCGCAGATATGAGGCCCACCTGCCTGATGTCAACATCTGAGTGGGCGCGGCCGGGGGAAGAATGCGCCGCTCCCAGCCCGGTTCAGGTAATTAATCCCCGCAACTGACAGGTGGCAACAGGCGGCCTTTGGCTGCGGCTCCTGGGGAAAAGCGCTCGGAGGAAGGATTTTAATGGCTCGTCAGTGCAATTCGTACATGTCTGGCAACCAACCTTCTGCACCCGGAGAGAGGCGTGGGGGGGGACGAGCAGCGAGCTCTCAGTAATTGGAGTTGAAATGAAGCTGAACTGCACGGGAGCCCTTCAGTTCAGAGCCCCCCCAGCTCCCAGCCCCTGTGTGGACGTGAGGATGTGGGGTTTACTCCACATTCACGCAGGCTCGCTGCAGCTGCCTGTGCAGTGGCTGGAGCTCTGTGTAGGCGCGGCGCTGCGTCGTTTGTCCACACACTTCGAGGGGCAAAGGCTGATCTTGTGGCTGGACTGGGAGTCCAGAAAACGAGGGGCTTGCTACGTGCCCCGCTGCTCTGCAGACTTGCCATGGGAAGACGTTGCACAAGACAGGCCCATATCCGTGCCTCAGTTTCCCCATAGGAAAAAAACTGAGGGAGCTGTGTTCCTCCTTTGCAAGTAGGTTGTGAGGCTTACTTCACTGTGGCCTGCGATACGCGTGGGAAGGGCAGTGTTGGTGCCACTTGAAACGAGGAGCCTCGCCTCCAGAATCACTAACTCGTTATATTATTTTTCCTCACATAGGGGCAGCTTTTGAGGTGATCAGCGCCCTCTTCTCCCGTTAGCTCTCCCAATTTCCACATCTGCTCAGGCTCAGCCCAACCATTGGATGCTCTCAAGTTTGTTGTAAGCGGCTCCTTTGGCTGCCGTGTTTTGAATGAAGCCAGCGTCTCCATCAGTAGGAAGCTTCTCTCTCAGGACAATGGAACCTGCCTTTATACAGCACTTTCCAGACCCGAAGCAATGATAAATTGGCAGTAGAGTCAAGGATCTCCCGAGTTTACTGTACAGGATTGGTCTTGCAGCAACACTGCGTGTGGAATTCTTATGGGAAACCCACTGTGATTTCTTTTTTCTCCTGACTCAGCCGCTCTAGGATGAGACTCTGAATTCAGACTAGCACAAAAGCATCTTGTTCATACGTCTCTGGTGAATGGCAGATGTTATGAGCACTTACCATCAACACACACATGGTTTTGGTGTCTCATAATTCATAGATCTTATTTTGGGTCGAGAGAGATTTTCCCCGCCACACCATTCTGATGTCAGAATTGCTTAAATTGGCTTTTCTTAAGCAATTTGTGTTTATGTCCTAGGAATCTGTTGTTACCTTTGGCATTGCTCTTTGGAACTCCTTTGCACATAGGAAATCAAGCTTCTAGCACAGCGTGTTGCTAACAAACAAACACGCACACAAAAAATCACACCAAACAAACTGAAATCCAGGAACAAATACAAAATTGCACGTGTCTGAATTCTCTGTGAACTGTGTTTTGGCATCTAGCAGAATAGAGAGAGACTCAGTTTCCCCTCTGGTGCCATATGTTTTATTCCTGGGGCAGTATCCCAGCTGCAATGTAGCAGTGGAGAACTTGCAGCCAGATGGGATCATGAAACTGCAACTTAAAATTAATCCCAAACTAACTGAGCTTTACTAAAAAGTGAGTTTCTGGGGGAAGGTTGTGAGTTTGTTTTTAATCGTTATTCTTCTGAATGAAAGGGAGCTGATGACGCAGGATCTTATATTCACTAGCTACCAGCTTAGATTTGCTTTGTATTCAATAATATTCAGCGTTAACAGTAGGCACTCCTGGTGTTTGGGTGCGACACTTTCTAATTTAGAAGCTTGCTGGGTCGCAGGGGCTTGACCAGCTTGGAAATTGAGACAGACATTGAAGAGGTACTTGAGATTACGAGTTTCCTTGATAAAGATAATAGTGTTTGATGTAATCTACTTAGACGTCTGTAGAGCGTTTGACTTGGTACTGCACACCCATTTGATTAAAATTCTAGGACGATATAAAATTAACACGGCACACATTAACTGGATGAAAAATTGGCTAACGGATAAGTCTTCCAAATGTAAACGTAAATGGAGAATCTCACTGAGTGGGTGTCTTTCTAATGGGGTCCTGCAGGGATGGGTTCTTGGCCCTGCACTATTTAGCATTTTTATCAGTCAACTGGAAGAAGACATCAAATCATCGCTGATAAAGTTTGCAGGCGACTAAAAAAATTGGGGCAGGTTACAGACACAGAGCAATCTGGTGGATTGCTTGGTAAAGTGGGTGCAAGCAAACAGTAGGTTTTAATACAGCTAAATGTAAATGTGTACCGGTAGGAACAAAGAATCTAGACCATCTTTATAGGACGGGGGACTCTCTCCAGGAAAAAGATTTGGGGGTGGTGGTCGATAATCAGTTGAACATGAGCTGTCTGTGTGAAACTGTGGCCAAAGGGCTAATGGGATCCTTGGATGCATAAACAAACTCTTGGTTGGGGAAGTTATTTTACCTCCGTATTTGGCACTGGTGTGACCGCTGCTGGGATGCTGTGTCCAGTTCTGGTGTCCACAATTCAAGAAGGATGTTGATAAATTGGAGAAGGTCCAGAGAAGAGCCATGAGAATGATGAAAGGATTAGAAAACCTGCCTTAAACTCCAGGAGCTCAGTCTATTTAGCTCAATAAAGAGAAGGCGAAGGGGTGACTTCATCACCGGCTGTAAATTCTTACATGGGAAACAAATATTAAATAATGGGCTCTTCAATGTAGCGCAGAGGGAGAGCTGGAAAGTTGAAGCTAGACAAATTCAGACTGGAAATCAGGTGTACATTGTTAGGATTGAGGGTAATTAACCATTGGGTCCTGGTGGAGTCTCCATCACTGGCAATTCTTAAATCAAGATGGGTTGCTTTTCTAAAAAATCTGCTTGGGGGATTGTTTGGGGGATGTTCCATGGCCTGTGCTGTGCAGGAGACCAGATTAGAGGATCATGGTAGTCCCGCCTGGCCTTGGAATTTATGAATTAAAACAGCGTGTCGGGGATTTTGCTGCATCAGAGTACTGCCTGGGAGTTCATTACTCAATGGACAGCCCACGCGACTTGTATTGCACAAACAGAGCAGTTCCTTCCAAGAGACCCTTCCTTTACTTAGTCGAAAATGCTTCATTGGGGAGTTGAAAGGTTTTTCTTTAAACCTTTTGTTTACCCACCTTAAGGAGAAGGGGGCTTGTTGAGAAATCAGACAGGTGTTGGCTGATGTGAGCTGGCATGTGTACGCATTGTGATACTGAATTACCAGGGGGGGTGCCAAGAGTGTGTAATATAGTATGTCTGCTTGGGCAGGTGGTGAGGGCAGGGCTGGAGTCACTGGAATGTTTTTTCTTTGCCTTTAAAACATATTATTAGTCAAAGAGCAGAATTTACTGTTGTTTTTAGCAATCTCGGAGTCTGCCTATTTGGACATGACATATAGTGCTTGAACCCCAGGGAAAAGGCTAAGCAAAGCTTATCTTTCTCGCTCTCAGCTGAGAATGGATAGCTGGGCTGTATTCCTAGTGCATTTGTTTTAAGTCAGCGTCTGCGCTGTACTTCTAGTAGAAATTCTCTCTGGGGTGTTCGGGATTAGCTCCCTGGGCTGTGTTTTTTGGTTCAGCTCCTGTTCCCATTAATGGATAATAGTAGTTGTCGTGTTGCAAAAGGACAGAGCCGTGTATTGAGCAAACCTAATTTACAAGTATTCTCTCCCAATCAGTTTCATTGTCATACTCTAACTGCGTATCAGGGCATGTTGATTACTTCATCTGAGGGAGCCCGAATACTGACATTGTAAAGTATCTGACCCAATGAGTCCAAACCTGCCAGAGTTTCCCTTATGTATACCAGCATATTAATTTTGTCTCAAAAAGAGCAGTGCAAGATAGGATGAAGTGTTGACTCTGACTAAATTTTCTGGTTTCTGGCCATTTTCGAAGAAAAAGATGACAAAATGAAAAGTTTTATTGGGTTTTCTAGTCCCTCTCTGAGCCCGGGCCAGATTTTTTCATAACTGGGAATTTTACCGGTCCATTTCCATTGGGAGATTATTCCCCTAGAAAATACAGCTCATTGGAACAAAACATTTTGAGTCTAAATATTTCCTTTCTTGATTTCAGAACCTATTACTCAGTTAACCCTCTTTTTGTCCCCCCAAAATAATTCCTCTCACTCATGTCTGCACCCTTTTAATATTTGTAGACCTACGTTCTCTTCGTGTTCACTTAGGCAAGCGTGGCATATTTAGTTCTTTCCTCATAACGTCTCACCAAATTGTCCATCTCTGGGCCCGGAGTTGAGAAAACAGCTAATGATGCAGCCTCAGTGATATTTCACCTTCGTATTGCAGAACGGTGGGATGCTGCTGCATTGGTGCGTAGGTACTTCAAAACAGGTTGACCGTTGCTTGAGTCAGTTCCTGCCATACCTTATGCCTCATGTACCAGGGATGTCACTGGACAGCCAAGCAGTCTGACTGGCTCTTATGCCCATCTGAAGAAGAATCTGCCTGAGAGGTTGTAAAACTCTCATTTACACAGGAACCTGGAATTTCTCCTTCATTGCTGTTCCTGGTTTCAGTATTGCCAGCCCCATGCATTCAAAAACCATGAATAGACCCCAGAAAATCAGGAGATTTTCAAAAATAAAAATGTTGGTATTCTTTTTATTTACCTTTTGGGGTTTTGAGCATTTAGGTTGCACGTGTTTTCCAGCCTACAACCAGGAGGGCTAGAAATTTGTATTTCATCTATGCCGAAAGCGGAGATTCTCATGACTGTAGAAAAGAACATCAAACGTCGCAAGACCTACCATAAAATGATGGCAGCAGCTTGTTAGTCATTTTATCCATTCTTCTCTTTCCCCTGCTAGGGGAAGGGCTATTATTTTTCTAAACCCGTCATATTGTTACTGAGCAAAAGTTCTTGGTGTCTAATGCTTGTTGGGGGCCAGTGGGAAGAAAGGAGTTTCTTGGTCCAGTTCCTGGTGGAAGAGTGTCACAAAAACAATCAACCAACCTTAACAGGCAGCAGGGAGGGCAATCTGAGCAAGGGGAGTGAAGACTACTTGGGCCCGGAGACAGTGTCAATCTCTTGTGTCTAGATGCAGCGATTTTTGGGATAGGTTGAAGTGCAAAGCCGTGGTCTCTCTATCGTCCCAAATATACACATCCTCTGTGGATGCACAGAAGGCTTCTGTCTCTGGGGTTTTCACTAACCTCTGTTGAAACACCTCAACACCAACCTCGGTTGAAAATATATTGAATATCTCTCTAGTCCATAGACACAGATAATATCATCGGCCTGATTAGAAGTCACGGTGAATGAGCTGTTTCCATCTATTGCGCCAATAGGTAGTTAGGACTCCAATTACAAATGGTCACAAAGGGTTTGTCAGGAACAAAAACCAAAGCCCTTTATTTAATATCTGATAAGCAGGTACTTTATGGGCAAGTTTACACTCCGCTTACATGACGGCAGCCTCTCGGTGACTGTAGCCTGAAGGGCTGCTTTGCCTGAAATGGCTTTGAATACTGTGGTTTGCTGGGATTCCCAATGTCCTATCCCCTGTGCAACCCTGACAAGACTTGAACCCCTGTCCCAGTCAGGGAGGATTAAGGCTGTTAGCTTTCCTGTCCTCTTGTCTTCAGTGCTCACCTGCCTTTCTGCTGTGAATATTGCCCCTAGCCCCTCTTTGCAGTGTACTGGGGATGCCTTGAACAAAGACCAGGTTAATAGAATATACACTGGAAGCTGCATGCGGGTGTATATAATGTCATACCTGGCCCGATCCTATGATGTGCTGAACTCCAGCCTGTATCTGTCAGAGGCGAGTACTCAGGGCCTTGTGAAAACCCAGAATCTTAAGTCTCGCTGCTTAAACGGCGGACCATTCCTCTCCCAGGAGGAATGAATTTTTTCCAAGTTTCTCACACTTGTTCCATTAAATGAAATCTAAAACTCCCAGTCCACACCATTTGTGGTCATGAAAGATGCTGTGCATTGTAGTACAGGTTAGGGTGTTAATTCCAGTGACCTGGTCAAGTTTCATTTGGGAAAGTTAGGTTCTGTTTGCTTAATAGTTTCCCCTGCAGTTTCATTTGGGTGCAGTTATTCATTTTTGCCCTAAATCATTGCATCAAATACCTGCTGAATTTCTCTCTGGCATGGGCTGCATTCTTAGTCCAAAGTGATCCCTGTGTGCAAATACACACTGGGATTATCTGGGGATGAAAAGTGCTGTATAGCCCTAAGCTCTTACCTTTATTCAAGTCCTGTAGCAAGCGTCAAGATTTCACTCTTGAAAAGAACAGTAGTAACTCAACGAACCTAACTTGAAATGTTACCCATTACACCTAGTTTACATCTACCCCAGATCAATTGAAGTTTGTCTTCCTCCTCCTTGTTTAACTCTCCAAACACCTGTAGACATCCAGCATGTTCTCCCCAGCAACACGTTTTGTGCTTTTTATTGAACCAAGCTGGGCTGTACATATTTTCAGAGCTGCCTAAGGGATTTGGATGCTTGGTTTCTGTCAATGGGAATGGGATACACAAATCCATTAGATGGCTTTGCAAACCTTCGGCTTAGTGACTTTGTTGGAGTCCGTAAGTCCTGAGCTGCAGCACAGTCACCAAAGTAATGTATCGAATAAAATGCGGTGGCTGAATGTCCCACCATTTTAAGAATGGATGGATCTTTTTTTTAAGTGTTTCCTTTCTTGAGGACATTGTAGCATTCAGATGGCAATAACTGAATTGGGCAAGGAATTACTTTTTAATAAAAAAAAATATGAAACTACAGGTTAAAAGGAAGCCTTTGATAAGTCACAGTCTAGAGTCGTGTTTCGCAACCTGTCTTTTTTTTTTTTTTAATTGTTTGGCACGTTCCCCATTTCCGCAGGCTGGGTAAATCCTTTGTGTGTTTAATGCCTAGCCTGCAGGCACATAAAACAGGTTGCATAACTTAGTCTTCACATTTTAGAAAAATTGGAAATTTAGAACATTGGCAGCCCCTCAGCTGCAGTGGTGTCAAACTCACGGGCAGGAGGATGACCTTGAATTACTCATTCCTCCCCCCGCCCCCCAATTCTTCTGACTCTGGTTTTCTTGCATGTTGCCTTCAGTAACCTTTGAAACACTCATAATCCCGAATATCAATAGCTAATCCTTTTGCTGCCACATGACCAGTCACCCACCCGTACGTATGCCAGGCTCTCCTGTACCGGCAGGATGTGATGGCCAGCTGGCTTTGGAAACCTGTACGTACCTGTTGGCTCCTTGTTTGAACAGTTGGGAGCAGGTAGATGAGCTATTGCTATTACTGACATTTGAAAGAAAACAAGCACTTTGGGGCTTTTGCTCGCATTCCATTATAAGAAATTAATAGAGGTCGGGGGGAGAACGCCAGCAATTTCTGTGGTTAAAGTGGTTAGCCTTACGGAGGCAGGTCTGTGCTTCCTAGATTCCACGGCCAGAACAGACCATTGTGGTCACGTAGTCTGACCTCCTGCGTAACACAGACGGGAGATCTTCCCTGAAATCATTCCTGTTTGAGCTAGAGCATACCTTTAAATAGATCAATAATAATACTAATAATAAAACCAGCTCTAAACGTCTCTGTGCGTCTTCGAGAGAAAAAGCTTTCGTTGCTGAGCTGTGAGCCGCTGCTTTTCTTTACATGTGGATTCAAATTGCCGGGGAGGGAGGGGGGACAGGAAAGGGAAGCGTGGGGTGGAGGGGTGTTGTGTGGAAGTCTTTCCTGTAGCAGAGCAGACGACACAATCTTCAGGGAGAGAACCTGGAGAAAAGGGTTTAGGCTCTGATCGAACTAAGCATTTAAGAGCTTGCTTATGTCCATTGCTATTACCTGGGTGCATACGTGCTTTGCTGAAGCCCATATGTGTTTCTGTGCTCTACTACACTGGGGCCTTCATGGGGCAGGTACTCAGATGGAAGGGAGATTGTAGTACATTTTATTTGTAACTAAAGTAGCTGGAGCATGTGGTGCATCTTACTTTCAGGAGTGGAAGTTGTACTCTACTGATGAAGGCCCATGTCTTAGACTCTCTGCCCTGTCCCAGGCTCTGCTGCTCTCTCTTGGGGCTAGTCACTTCAGTTCTCTAGGCCTTATCTTCCCACATGTGAAAAAGCACAATGCTGCTCTGCTGCAACGTGTAGTGAGCACTTCTGAGATCCGCGGAGCGAGGCGCTAGGCAGGGTCACCGTTAGCACGCCCCTGACGTAAGTGCATGTCGTGTAAATAACATCAACTCAATACCGTGGGATGGGCCCCACTCACCCAGGTCAGACTGGGGTCTCGTTTTCAAATCCCCACCCAGTAGTAGGTGTGTTTGGATCCACAATTTCATTTCAGACCACTGGGGAGATAGGCGGCCGCTCGCAAAATGTTATGAAATTGGAAATGTGCATGCTGGCCTGGATTTCCCAGGGCTCAAGGCTGCTCAGATGTGGGGCATTTAGAACTGGACCATTGCTTGCATCAGGCGTGGGAGGTGAAGGACTCAGCTGTGGTGCTGAAGGTGCTGGGCTCCAGGCTTGTTTGAGCAGTTTCTGAAAGGCCATCCCCAGTTCCCCTAGCTGCAGGATGGGTAATTGACCCATTGCGTGAGGGCAGTCAAAGGCAGTCGGACGTGAGGCTGGCACCATCGCTCCCTTATGTACTATTGGCTGTGAAACAGACGCGTCTGAACCGCGTCAGCCGTTGCTCCGGGGAGCATTGACTTGACGCTTCTTTTGTCTGAAACGCGTAGAGAATAAATAAAAAGAGTGGATCTGCTGCTCATGCAGAGTAGCGACCGGAATAGCCCCTTGTACACATGGCTGGAGAGCGCAGGTAATTCTGCATCCTTGGCTCTTGCCCCTGCTCCCCCAGCTGCGAACACAGACTGATGTTCCTCTTGTCCCCCGTCCTGTCTAGTACTCTACCGAGCTGAAGAAGCTGTACTGCCAGATCGCCAAGACGTGTCCCATCCAGATCAAAGTGATGACCCCGCCGCCCCAGGGCGCCATTATCCGCGCCATGCCCGTCTACAAGAAGGCCGAGCATGTCACCGAGGTGGTCAAACGCTGCCCGAACCACGAGCTGAGCCGGGAGTTCAACGAGGGTAAGGCGATCATCACGGGCCGGGCCAGAATCTGCCCTCAGCTACATACCCCGTGTCCGGGCAGTGCTGGCGTGGCATGGCTGTGTTGCGGGCACAGTGTGACTTGATGGGAGTCTAGGCCCAATGTTAGAGGGGAGATTTGCTGAGTAAGAAACCCGTGAGAGCCTGACAACCCTCCCTCCTTTCTGTGTAGCGTCTGCCTTTCCATCCTCACCTCAGTTCAAGACCCTCAGTAGTACACTGTAGCAATGCAGCCCTGGGAAGGCAGGGCTAAAATAAACTACTGCCCGTGCTGGATCAGCATTGGACCCTGCGCCAGACTGGCTCAGAGAGCCTCCTCCCCAACCCTCCTCTCCCCAAACGTGCTCCCTTTACAAGAGGCAGCTGCTCTGCTCAGGAATGATCTTCCATGCTACTGGGAAAGGGAGCCGGTAACAGGATGCAAGGTCATCCTGAGTCTTCAATCTGTGTCTCAAAAATAGAGAGATCTTTGTCTTTAGGAGGATAACACCAAGCACCAACCTCGAGCTGCAGACGGTCCTCCTATCCGTTTAGCGATATCTGATCAGAATGGATTTATCAATAATCTATTGTTTCTTAATTTATTACTGTTTGCCAGCAGTCGTTTTAAAGATGTCCCGGGTTTTTAACTTTTCCACGCTTCACACCTTTGTTGACTCTTACCCAAGTTCATGTGGGTTCAGAAAGCATCTGGTTTTGGGCCGGATGTGTTACTTATCTAGCACCCTAGCTGTGCATGACAATGGGTAGGTCCTGTCCTGAGGCGGTTACAGTCTAAACGGCTAGACAAGGCAGCACAACAAGCAAGGAGGCCAGTTCTTTGGCCAGGGAAGAAGCGAGATAAGCGTGCTGCCCCATGGGAGGCCATGACTCCCAAAGACTGCCGCTTATCTAGCTGTCAGGGTCAGGAGTGGCAGGGGGCAGCTGTGTTATGTAGAGTATTATTGGAAAGTGCGTAAAAGAAGTGGGGTGTGGAAGGATTCAGGTTGCTTTGTGCAGAGGCTTTTCAAGGCCTGGCATAGGATGAAAATCTTTGTGGAGTTGCTTTCTGGAATTAGGCCCAGGTGTGTTATCATGGAGCTCTCTAAGGCATGGCAACTCTTCCCCTCGAGAGACAGAGAAGAGTGGTCCAGTGGTTAGCAGGCGATTCAAGTCGCTGCTCCACTCCATGCTCCCTGCATGACCGTGGGCAAGTCTGTTTGTCTCCGTTCCCCATCCGTACAATCACTTCCCTGCTTCCATGAGGTGTGGTGAGAATAATAGTCACATCAGAGGTTGTGAGGCACTGAGATCCGTGGCAATGGGGGGCCAGCTGAGTGAGGAAGATAGCGTTTCCGAGGCAGCGGCCTCGCTTCCTCCCCTTGTGAAAAATCACACTCCTTCCTTCGCAAGAAAACTCTTTCCTTCTGCCTCCTCCCTCTGTCTGCAGGGCAGATAGCCCCTCCCAGCCACTTGATCCGGGTGGAAGGAAACAGCCATGCCCAATACGTTGAAGACCCCATCACGGGAAGGCAGAGTGTGCTCGTACCGTATGAACCACCACAGGTAGGTGTGAGATCTGTTTCCCCTCCGGTGTTCTCACCTGCCGTCTCTAATGAAGCCTGCCCCTCATGGAACCAAGGGGAATTCTTAAAAGCTCTTTGCTTTAGTTAAAGGGGAATCTTAACTCTCTTCAGCCCATTCATTTCATCCTCCTCCTACTCAGAGGTGGGTTTGAAGCAGAAACCCCCTGCGGGGTCTGAACTTTCCCAGGCCCTGAGCAAGCCAAAATCTAGACCCAAGCCTTGCAGTTTGCGGCCTGTCTTTGACATTGCATAATGAAAGTGTAGTAAGCGGTGGAAAGAGTAACCCGAGGAATACACAGACCCTTCCATCTGCAGTCACCCCTTTATCACGGTTTTTCTGCGTCCAGGTCGGCACAGAGTTCACAACGGTCTTGTACAACTTCATGTGCAACAGCAGCTGTGTTGGCGGGATGAACCGCCGCCCGATCCTCATCATCGTAACGCTGGAAACAAGAGAGTGAGTAGCACGTGGTATATCCGTAGCACTAGTGTGGGGTGCTGGGGGGGAGCATTGTCCCGTGTTTGCCAGATGACATTGCTTCCCAGTTCCCATCCTGTTCAGGGTTTGGGGGGTTTTTTTTGTAGCATTCCTAAAAATGGGGAGGGTGAGCAGAATTATTTTCGCCCCTGTCCTTACAACTCAGGGTGCTCCAGTGATCGGGGCATCAGACTGAACCTCAGGAGAGCTGGCGTTTTATTAATGCCTCCCCTCTTCCTCCCCACTCCAGTGGACAAGTCCTGGGCCGCCGGTGTTTCGAAGCCCGCATTTGCGCCTGTCCAGGGAGGGATCGCAAAGCGGACGAGGACAGCATCAGAAAGCAGCAGGTCTCCGACAGCACAAAGAATGGCGACGGTACGAAGCGCCGTAAGTAGTTGGCACGGTTTAGGCAGCTTGCAGCCAGAGCTTTCAGTGAACTCCGGTTGGCGGGACAGAGCTGGAGGACGTGGGGTGGAAGAGCAACCAACGCCCTGTTACAAAAGCAGCTTCGGCGGGTGCAGTGAATTTTAAAACGCTAAAAATTAACTGGGCTGAAACAAAAATTGCCTCTTTGGCATCATGAGTGGGCCAGCTGTCCCAGCAGGAGCATTTATGTCACTAGGCGCAGTGCGGCGTGGAAATCCTGTCCGTTGCAATCAGAGTTACAGCTATACCAAATGTGGAACATAAGCTGGTACCTGACATGGTTTGTTCTGTGCAAAGCGCTGAGCCCAGCATGACTAGGCCCTATTGCTGCAACCCTGTTGGTTATGTAAGGACACGTCTGGTTTTTCCTCCATTGCCTTGGTCTCTTGAATTCTTGCATAATCCTGACTGCCCTTCCACTGAAGGGGGCTTGACTTGAGACTCTTGACATTAACTCAGTCAAACACCCCCGGTTTCCTGCATGCTCAGTGTTTACACTTAATCACTGAGCCAGGCTCCAGACTTTAGTTTGGAACACCAAGCTCTTGGGATTCGTCTCATCAATAGATTCTACTTGCTTGCCAGCTACCCCACTCCCTAAAGAGTTATGGGCAATATGGTAATGATCCATGGAGAGTTAGGCAGCACTGAGCTACTTAGATTCATTGTATTGCCTGTAAAGACCTGGCGGTTGTCCTGGGTGCAGTTAGTTGTGGATTTTCTGTTTACCCAGCTCTCTCTCTGAGTCATTTCTCATTCTTCAAGGCCAGTTATACTCCATCAAAGATGTGAAAGTCAGCTTCCTTCTTTCATAGCCACAAACAGATGCCGCAAGTTGCATTCACACCTTGGCAGGTCCTTTTCAGCCAGCAACCTTTTACAAACCTCTGGGTCCTGTCCACAGAGATCTCATTGAAAACACAGCAGCAGTAGATATGCTGAATTCTAACCGGGCGCTCTGGGGTTTTCCTTGCAGCGTTCCGGCAGAGCACGCATGGCATTCAGATGACATCTATCAAAAAACGTCGCTCCCCAGATGATGAGCTCCTGTACTTACCGGTAAGTCTGGTCCTTGTTTTATTTTTTGCCTATGTTCCTCTAACTCCTTTGTCCTCATCTAAGTGAATCGAGGTAAATCAGCTGCTTATTTGGTTCTGAGTAAAAGAGCTGAGCATCATGGATGTAGTTATCAACAGAATGTTAGCTTTAAGAGTGAGCAATGGCTTTTCCAAACCCAGCTTCTTAAATTCGCCTTCTAAGCGAGCAATGTGCAAGACCCATTGATTAAATTGTTTAAGAATGGCTTGGATAAAGGGCCTAAGAATGTACAGAGGGAACAGTCTGCAGTGGCGAATGGGTGGATTCCATTGAATTGGAATGGCCTAATAGATCATTCCCTCTCCCCTCTCCTTTCTGAGATTATGAAATTCAAGTTTCCTCCAGCAGTAATGAACTCTTTCTTGCTATGATGGAAGTATTTTTGCTTTCATGACCATTATCAGCAATGTACAGAAAATGATCAAAATGAAATATCCTGTAATAAACACAGGACAGGAACAGAAATGAAGAGCAAAGAATGTCTGTAATTGCCAATTGACTGGCTTTCTCAGTGAGTAATGTAGCGCCGTGCACTTAATAGAAGAGGTGGGTCCAAACCAAACCCTCAGATACAAGCACCTGGTGCTTGGGGCACATGATATTCAAATCCAGACTGATCGAAAATGAATCTTGTTTGTAATGAAGGATTTTCTCTAGTACCTACCACAGTGTTATCTAAGTGCTATACACCTGGATCTGAATTTTCCTGATATATTTACATGGCGCCAAATGAAAATCTTCAATCTAAACCACCCCCAGGTGTTGAGTGTTCATAATCCAGGTCTGGATTATGAAGCTTCAGTCTACCTCCTACATATAATATAGAATGGCTCTTTTACACCCAGCGTCTACAGCATGACTGAGTTTGCATCCTGCTCTACTACTGTTTGTTTGGCTTTAACAGAAGATTGTGGAGGTGGCTGTAAATCCTACCCTGTGGTTTTGTAACTTTAGATTCAAGCTGTTTAAGTCTTGTCTTCTCCCCGTTGTGCAGGTACGGGGACGGGAGACGTATGAAATGCTGCTAAAGATCAAAGAGTCCTTGGAGCTCATGCAGTACCTCCCGCAGCACACGATTGAGACATACAGGCAGCAGCAGCAGCAGCAGCACCAGCACTTGCTCCAGAAGCAGTGAGTATGCCAACAAATGGTTGGTTGGCAAGAGAGGGAGAGAGGGACAAAAGATTGCGAAAGGTTGTCCCCATACACTCAGCCATTGATGGGATGGTTAAGAAATGCCCAAGTACTCTTCCCCGGCAAAATCCTGCCTGATAGCAAGGTGTGGAGCAGAGGGTGACTTTTTGCTCCGATCCAGCAGGATCCTAGAGATGGACTCAAAGCAAATCCCAGAGTCCAAAATTTTAGAGGAGCTGAGACCTTAGATCCCAACTCCACAGCTTTCTCCTAGCTCTGTAGCAGAGCAGCCCAACCCTCCCTCCCACTTGGTCCAGTCTCTTGTTCTCATAGACGGTTCTTTGAGATGCACGAAGAGGAACTGAATGCTTGCTTCTTAACTGGAATGCACGGGCTGCCAATCAATTGTCTTAAAGTACGTTGTCTGGTGGCTTCCATTAACCTGCCTGCAGACAGAAAAGTACTGAGCTAAGCGATGCATGGTGTGCCTCTTCCACATACGTACTCTGGTGGCAAAGGGAAAATACTCGGCGGCAGCAACTCACCCACCCTCGGACTCTGTCTGTGAGCTCTCTTCCAAGAGCGTAAAGAGCCGGGGCTGTAAAAAAACGGTTAGACCGGGCAGTTGTGCCTTCGGTAAATTACATCGTTGATGGACGGGTGCTGTGCCTTAGTGGGACACTAAAACCCTAAGTTAAACAATTGCAGAACTAAAAGAGAGAGAGGGGCAGAAGAGCTGTGACCGTGGGGTGTTTGAAGCATTATTTAGCACGTGCATTGGGCCCCTCGTTTAAGGCTGTCAAAGCATTTACAATCGTTCATTTTGCCTTCTCGAACTTAGGGGAGAGAAGCTGCCATTCTCCCCACTTTGCACTGGGGAAAACTTCACCGCAGAGAGGACTGTGGCTTGCCCACAGTTACACTGAGTCCATGAGACAGCTGAGGATAGACAGACCCCCGGTCTCATGCACTGCTCACTCGCACTACCTGCTCTCAGCACTAAAGCAGTCAGCAGAAAGGAGCAGCGTGTGTTGTGTGCACCCACCCAGACAGTGGCCTTTTTTCCGGCTGGTATGCGTGCACGTGGAGGCAATGGGTGTCACTTTGCACTGTGGGTAAAGCCAGCACGGGACCAGGAAACCACAAGTTACACTCAAGCCCATTGGGCACCTTGGCCTTGTCTTGGGGCTTATGTGGCACCTAGGCCTTGCGCCAGCTCTCTGCACAGTGGCAGATTTCACCCCACGCGTCCTGAGGATGCGCGCTGAGTGCCCGCTTTAGTCCAGTAGAGACATTAGCCAGCTCTTGTGTGTTGAAATGGATGGAGCGTCCAGGGACACTTGGCCGGCTTTCCTATCTACTTGGTCAGATCCCTGTTTCTTTTCTGCGGTCTGCACTGTGTGTGTGTCTACGCTATAAGTGCTAGCTAGAGAGGTAGTTGGCCTGCACCACGGTATACCTTCGTGGCTTTAACGACGCCCCTGAAGTACAGCCATTTCTGTCTGAAAAATGGTTTTGTAAGCAGAAGTGGATTGAAGTAAATGGCCCCCTTCCTCTCAGTGCTGACAGAGTCGCTTTGCCATTTTGCTTTTTTCTGTATCCGTGGGATGGGTTCCTGACAGGGAAAGTTGGTATTTTTACCTTTAAAAACTGTGCATGTGTGAGAGTCCATCCACTTAATGTAATGAAACTTCTTTCAGCACGTCTCCTGGCGCTGCTCCAGTTATGTATTCATTTCTCAGCTGCCACGTGTACCCAGATACTGTGGCGACAGATTAGGAGCTATTAAGAATGGAGGAGGAAAAGTGACCCTTCAGCGTTTGCACATACCTAACGCAGTGATAGCTGAGAGATCTCCTCCAAGGTGCCCAATAGTCCGTGCCGAAAAGTGCATTAACAATATCAACCTCCTAGGTTTGGTTGGTTTTCAGATTGGATTGCTTTGACAAACCAGCAGTTCACCTAGTCAGCTGGATTCATTCCAGCACCAACAATCAAGAACCAGAGACCTCTAGGGATAAAGACCCTACGGGCTGATGGCTGTTACCCCCCTTCCAGAGCCGCAGTAAAAGAGTTTCCAAGGTGTCGACATAGAGGTAATGAAGAGAGGAAATTCTGGAAACACTGACTCAGTGACAAAGTCTCTTCTAGGCAGTAAAGTCAAAAGAAGCAAATTCTGCTAATCTGGTAGGAGAGGCTTAGTCACTGCTTCCTTATCAGGACAACCGAGATCAGATAAACTGTGACTCATTTGTCAGGCAGTTTTTAATTAAAAGGAAAATATTTCTGTGTATAGGGCTACCCTTTCCAAAACGTGTGCTGGAGTTGCATGCGCATAAGATGCCCATTACAAGATCAGAAGCTACAAGTTTTACCTGCAGTCCCCTATTTGGATTGTGCGTCAGGTCCCATTGGGGCTTTGTGCAGCCCCAGGTGTCCGCCTGCATCGATCTGATTCCAGGATTGGGACCTTGATATGCTGCCTGTAGCTCTACATTCACCAAAAGTAGCTGTCTGCACATGTATGTGTTTTATAATCTAGTTTTAAACTGAGAGAAACTGATTTCTTTCCATTTCCCTTTTAGAACCATAGTTAAGAGCCAAATTCATCCCTCACCCCCCCCCCACACACACAGACTCTCACGTTAGAAGTTTCATCTTAAGCTTTAAAAGGGTGTGGTTGAGGACTGGAAAAAGCAAAAGGGAAAACTACAGTAGCAATATACTAACTGTTTAAAAATAAATCAGAGGGATCAGTTTGGAAAAATACTGTAATCGCCTGCGATTTTCATGCAAAAAAAGTCGGACTGCATTTGGCAATTTGGAAATATAATTGTTTTAATATTTTGGGAGAGAAAGCAAAAACAAGCACAATGGTGATCAAAAAGTATTGCATTTGACAAGGTAGTCAGAAAATATTTCACTATAATTACATTCTGGCAGACTCCCTTCCTCCCTCCCTCTCTCTCTCATTCCTTTCTGTCTACTCATTCTTTGATGCATGGTTTTCTCTCTTTTTTTGGCATGCCAGATACCTTCATGATCATAGGTGGGGGCTTAGCAATTGTTTTCATCCTGCATCTGCGACAGACAAAGCCTTGAGTGCATTTTTATAAGACCAATTCATGTTTCGATTTGGAAGACTCTTTGCGTTCAATCTGCCAGCCACACCAGTGTAAATCACAGGCCAGGGGCATTACCGGGGAATCCTAGAAGTTAGACATGGGGAAGACCCTTTCACCTGTTGCCACATAGAGCCCTCCAGTATTCTAGCTATAGGTGCAATGAGATTTCCTGTTTCCCTTATGAAATTATTCCTCGGTCTCTAAGGGACGTGACCAAGAGAACACTTTGTCCGAGTCAGCCAACATTTTCCCATGCTCAGTTTTGCTCCATTACTTATTGTTTCAGATGGTGCAAACTGCCCTTAATTTGCATTGGCCATAGATTGGTTAAAGCAATTTTACCAACTGTTCCTGAAATGAGGAGCCGTTTTATCAGTGTTTCCCAGCAAAGTACTTCTGCAGTGGTAACTTGGCCGTAGCTTGCAGGCCGTCGACTGGCTTTCGGTCTACAGGAGCATGCTCCTCATCATCCAAGCCTAAGGGAATTAATTTTTCAAGTCAGCATCAGTGAGGCAGAGCAATCCAGATGCTTGATGTGGTCAAACTGTGGCCTGAATTTGCGAAGAATGGGTGTGCTGCAGTCAGCAGAGAAATAACGTTATCAGTGACGTTTCCGTTCACACCTTGGTGTAGTTACTCACCATTAACTGTGTGCCTGGCGTGCTTCATATCGCTTTCATATTGCTTGCATGCACTGTGAACTCCAAACATTTGGATGGTGTTCTCACTGGAGGAATATCACAGGGAAAGGGAGCAAAAAAGATAGGGATAGGTAGGAGGAGGTAGCAACGTATTTTGTTGTGCAGGCAGTATAAAGCCACCCCCTGTTTTAGATAGCATGGATCTCAGTGCTACTCTATGCATTATATTCCACTCCTGTTGCATAGAATTATCAGCCTTTGAAGTGTGGCATGGTGTGGCTGGTAGATTGTTATCATAACCATCTTGCAATACATTGGATTATAGTCCTGTTTGGTAGCAGGCTCTGTCTTTAAGCCAACAAAAATTGGGTGGTCTACCTGTTTTTCCCCCCCCCCCCAGTTGTGAGGGCTCTTTTCCACTCATTGGACATGCTTGATCAGTGTGTTGGCAGTGGCTGGAATCAACACCAAATAAATATTTACGCCCCGGGTCTGTGATTTGGAAATTGAATTTCTGCGTCCGTGGCGCTCTTTGTCGGTTACTTTCCTTCATTCTTGGATGCTCCTAGCCAGGACTGGGCAGCGTGCTGAACTTTCCTATCCCAGACCCTTGCATGCAGGCCCTGAGCCATGTGGGGTCTCTCTTCCTTCTAGTCCATACTATGATCATGAAGGTAGAAAGAAGGTGTTTTTCTTCTGGGTTGTTTATAAAGGTCCTAAGCCTTCATCTTCTCTTTTTCTCTGGTTCATCCTCTACAGTCTCCTTTCAGCCTGCTTCAGAAGTGAAATCATGGACTCCAGGAGAGAGCTTCCCAAACCGAATGATGCCATCTTAAAACATTCCCTCCCTCCAAACCCAGCAGTCTATCCATGAGTGGAGCTGGGGCTATTTTTGGTCCAGTTCATGGGACTAGAAACTCTGTGGCAAATAAAAAAAACACCAACCTTCCCCCCCCCTTTATAGAAACAGAGCAAATAATGAGAACAATTGCTTGAAGGGACTCAAACTTTGCAAGAATAAACAATTCTGCAGATCTCTTAGCCAGAGCGTTATCATTGGGAGGTCTGAAACCCGGATGGCATCTTCCTCAGTGGGTTTTTTTTTTTTTTGGTAATATGTTTGTTAAAACTCTCTCTTGTTACTTTTGCTGTATTTGTGAAACTTGTGAGTTTCTCTGAGCAGGTCTCAATCATTAAATTAAAGAAGTTTTCATGGGGTGGGGGTGGGGGTGGGACGGGGGGATATTGTTTGAGAATAAACAGCCGGGGATTGTGACAGTTGGTCGGGTAGGCCTGATTTAATGCTGGTCATGCAGTAGTAACGCAAGTAGTTAAAATATTTTGTACTGCTGGACAGCGGGAGGTGATAAGCACATTAATTAGCATAGGCAAGAATTCATTTTCTTAGAAGTATGCCCTCCAACCTGGGTCATTAATTGTCTCGCCTTGATCAGAAAGGGTCTGTTCCACAGCCTGCTGAAGTCACTTGAAAGACTCATTGACTTTGCATCAACCCTACTGGGACCAGTCCAGCTCCCGCTGGACTCGGAAGGGTTCCTGTTGACTTCACCGGGGGTTGGATTGAGACTCTGGTGAATTGCAAGCCCTTATTCTTCTTCGAGATGTTCTCATCAGTGTGGATCCCGCTCTAGGTGTGCACAGGTCTCTAATGCTCAAGAGAGGAGTCTTCTGGGAAACGGGCCATTGGGCTTTGCCTGCACAGTGATCTCCTCCTCTTCCCACCAGCCAGGAGCATAAAGTGTCTCCACAACGCCCCCTCAGGTCCCTCTTACTGCCCGTGGTGGTGAGACAGAGCTAGTGATGTTTGCTTGTTGCCCCTTAGCGTTTCTTAGATTTAACTGGCTAGTCAGATGTCAGTCCCAATTCTCCTTCTAAACTTTAATTTGTTTTCCAATCTGGTCTTTTAACAAAAACAGAAGCCACCACATTTTGGTGCTCAGCACCTTTCTTCGCTAATGGTGGACTCAAAGCCTTCGGGTTCCAAGTCATGTCCATCTTGTGACGGCTTAATTCTTCTTGCTAACGGCTACAGCTGTTCCTTTTTCTGTCTTGGCGAGCGCCGCATCCTGGATCAGCGCTCCGTGCGCAACTCGCTCTCACCGAGGACTCCGAAATCCAAGGGTGCCCATCTGAAACTTTACCTCTCAGAGCAATCTGGGCGGGTAACTTCTGACCCAGAGGAGAGAAGCTCCACCTCCGAAATGGATCTGACCCCTGTTAAATCCTCGTCTGCCAGTGCGCCAGCAGCTGGCATGTGACCCACCGGCCCAGCTCCAACAAGAAATCCTCCGTGTCAGGCACTGAGGGTCTCCTCTAGCACTGGAGAAGGGTACCACGAGACAAGGCAGGACCAAACAGCGACCAACGCGGCGCCTAGCATTGGTCCTTGGCCTCCCGTGGGGAGTTGCATAAACATCAACCTTCCTGGGAATGACCCACTCACCCTGCTTCCCTTGCAGAGCCGTGTCGAGTGATGCTGGGTCGGCCTGCAGCCCAGCACTGAACAAATCCCGCCTGGCATTGACGCCAGTGGCCATCTCCGTGATCTTTTTAGTTGCCATCACGTAGGCCAGGAGGACCCGCCAACCCCGAGCTCTCACAGCTGACCCTCCTTCCCCCAGCATTCCACCGAGACGAAGCGGTGTTGAGACCTCATCCAAGAGAGGTTTCTAAGGTCGTCTCGGGCTTTCCTTTGAAACCAGTCCATACGTGTACCTGTTTTCTTTCTGAACACCCGTACCGCTCTGAGACAAAGCAACGCCGCACCTTTTAGATGTTTCAAGAGCTTTGGTATGTTACCCTGACAGAGCAAAATCCTTCTGGCTGTTTTCTTATCTCTTCATTGCCATCTCTGGTGCATCCAAAGATCAGGCAGTCTCCTCACGGAAACTCTCCAAGTTGATCATGCAGTGGATATCCGTCTGCTACCAAATGGCTGACATACCTGTCCCTCCAAATGTCACGGATCATTCCACTAGAGTTCAGGCTGCATTCTCTGCCTGCTTCGGGCATGCCCCATATCCCATCACTCGGCGTCCTACCTATTCAGGATTCTGCCCCTTAGGTCCTCAGCGGTGGGTGGAGTCCTGAGGACATCCTGGCACAGGTCTGTCCCAGAAACGCTGCTATTCAAAAGAATTCCTAACTTGCACACTCGCCTCGAGCGGGATCCACACTGATAAATACATCTCAAAGGACCACAATTACTATAAGGTAGGTAAGTAACCGCTCTTTCATGTTGGTGAATTCTTCTTACGGACTTCAGTAGGACTATGTGTGTGAGTAAGTGTTCACCAGTGTGCGGTAAGGATCTCGTGATCTAGACCCTAGAACTTCTAGGATTTGCCCAACTGGATTAAACCAGTGATCCATTAAGTCCAATATTCTGCCTTTGATTTAGGCTGATACTTCCTAAAGTACCCCTGTCAACCATGCCATGCTTTGCATGTGGAAACATTTTCTTCCTGACCCTTCCAGATGATGAATTGATGCCCTGAAATATGAGAATTGATTACCCTTATAGTAGCTTGCATAACTACAAATGTTGTTGGCCATGTACCTATTCTAGTCTCTTTACAAAAAAAGAAAAGTCAGCTGCAGTATTTGACTCTGTGCCTTTTGTATCAGATTGTTCCAAGAAGCATAACAGTCTGTTAATCGCAGTCCATATGATATTAAAATGCATTTCATGGCGTTGGCAGCAAAGGGATTTTAATGCTCCTACTTGTAATCTTCCTTGGGAGTCATTTAACATAATTTTAAAATAAAAGTTTCATGCACAAGGATTTTTAATACCTTTAAAAAATAACTTGGGGAAACAAATCAATTTGTTATAAACAAATCTCCAAACACCAAGTAGTGTGTTTCATACCAAGAACTACTTTCTTGTGTTACTGAGGCTGTTGCTTTATGGATGTGTGATGTTACTTTTCAATAAACTTTTGCATCTTGGTTTATCTTGGGATTTTTCTTTTTCTGTCTGTCTCTTAATTTTCCTTTTATCTTCTCACATGATAAAAAAATTGAGCTGAAGTGCTTATGGGCATAAATATGGAGTCTGATTATCATCTCACACCTGTTTTGTACCTGTGATTCGACTGGCGTCAAGAAGTTAGACTGGTGTAAATCAGGAGGGAAATGAGGGGAGAATTGGCTCTGTGTGAGACCATGGGGAATGGTATTTTCAAAAGCATTCAGCATTAGCCCAACTCTGCTGTCAGTGTTGACTGTGGCGGGAGAAGACTCTGACCCAGTGCTGAGTGCTTTTGAAACTTTTGCCCTATAGAAGCCGGCACCCCCCCAAAAAAATCATCTTCCTAAAGTTGTATTTTTTTAAAATAGAATCCATCCCAAACTTTACTAAATTCTCTTCCGGTGAAATCCCATTGACCTGGCTGGCATTAGAAATCCCATTGACCTGGCTGGCGTTAGACAGGCAGCAAGTTTGCTACATAGTGACTTGCATGCATAAGCATCACACGCAAGAGGACTGCTGCCACGGAGTCCATTCAGCCCTGTGGTGCTCATGTTACCCGGAATCTGGCTAGCGTAAGCGTCCAAACTTAAAAACCCCAAAGTCCAAACACCTTCTAAACCTTAACAAGGCATCCATCCGGACCTGAACCCGGTGGCTGGCCTGGACTTTTATAATGGTCCGAATGAAACCTCTGATTTAAATCTCCACCTCTGCCCTGAAAAGTTGGGTCCGACTTTCAGCGCTTGGCTCCCTTCCCCCATGGGAGCTGCATCCATCACTAATGTTCATTGTCAGCTTCTTGCACTGACTCTTTCCTTGGGTGTATTCCATTTATTTTGGATCTTGTCCTACAGTTGTGCCCCCAAAACACAAGGAGTTCCCTTCACACCCTTCTGTGACTCCTACAACTGTGTAATTAGTCTGCACTTCCTCAGGTTCTGGATACTGCATCGTGCTAACAGGTGTTCTCCACCCAATGTAGCGAGTCTAAAAGGTGTAGGGCGGGTGGAGACTACCTATCTGTAGATAGGTAGGGCCTGGATGCTAACATTGCAATAAGTCATCCAGAAGTTAGGTTGTTTTGGGTTTTTTTTTTTTTTTATACTAAAAGACCCTATCTAGGCAGGAAAAGTCTGGTGAAGTCCATGATTCTGGATGGTCTGAGATCTCGCATGCGTTCGTTACTTCATTCCCATCCAAGAAAAGTCAGTTCCCAGGAATCCAGTGTACTCGGGTAGAGAACAGATGAGTGGGTTTCCTGCTGGGAAATAATGGGGATAAAGGTCCCGCTCCCCACAGGCACGTTCTGATTAGAATGCAGCAAAACAATCCCACAAGCTCTGTAGCTCCACCAGACAAGAAACAGTGTTAGAAATCATCATGTTTGGGAAGCTTGCCCGGTTCCCAAGCACCTTTGCACAGTTGTACAAAGGCCCCCAGCATGTTAGATCTCTGCCCAATGTACAGGGGAGAGAAGCTGATCTCTTACGACAGCTTGACATGCCGCCAGTTGCACTTTTAGACTGGCCTTAATGATCTTTTTTGGCATATTCCAAATAATCCCCAACTCCCGATGGAATGTCACGGTCGTAACTCCATCTGGGGATTGGGCTGCGTTCACCAGCTCATGGTCTGGCGCTCTCATGATCTTCCAAGATGAAATCTTGCCGTTCAAGCAGTCCAGGGTGGGGAGAGGAGAGATCTCACAAGCACCTTTCTCTGGGCAGGCCTGTAACAGAGGCACATGTTAATACTGGCCAGAGTGAGACTTTTTGGACTGGAGGCTTTGGGGAGGGTTTGGTTGGTTTCCTTCTGGTTTTGGTGCAAGAGGAGGCTGCTGGTTTTAGTCTGGTTTGGAGGGTTGTAATCTGAGGCTGATATTTTTCGGAACAGCCTAAGGGATTTGGACATCTGATTCCCATTAAAATTAACAGAATCTGAATGTCCAAATGCTTTTAACACCTCAGCCTCCGTAGACATCAAGAGCACCCACTTGGGTGGGAACTTTTGGTTGTAATGCACACCTGGAAATAGATGGTCACCTGATTATGTGAATCCCCAGCAAAGAGTTTTTAAAAGGCCAATGTAATAATAGTATTCAAGCCAGAGAACAATCACAAGATCTGCAGCTCGCTGTTAGTAGTGACGAGTGTGAGCTGAAATATTATCATCACTTTTCTTTTCTTTTTTTTAAATGAAAATGGATTTTTTAAACAAAAATTTGGCTCGGTAGGGGGAAAAAAAACTTTTTTTGGACAAAATAATACAAATAAACAAAACAACACACAAAATCCATGAACGTTTTTGGTAGAAATGTTCTGGATTTATTTGAAACCAAAAACTCCATTTGTACCCAAAACAAAAAAAAAGCCCCAAATTTTCAGTTTGTTCTTCCAACACCCCATCCAAAAAAAAAAAAATGTTCTTGGAAAATTTTTTGTTTTTAAATTTTTTTTGGACATTTCCTACTGAGAAGATAGGGATTTCTCAACAAGCGCTACTCACGACACCCCTATGATGTCTGTCTTTTATACAAAAATAGAACCCTCTCCCCACAATACACACAATACCTGCTCCGTCAGTTTCAATGGCATCTTTTCTCGTCCTCAACCTCTCCGCTATTTTGCAGAACGTCCATGCAGTCGCAGTCATCTTATGGCTCCAGCTCGCCACCGCTCAGCAAAATGAACAGCATGAACAAGTTGCCTTCGGTCAGCCAGCTGATCAATCCTCAACAGCGCAATGCTCTGACCCCGACGGCCATCTCTGACGGCATGGGGACGAACAGTAAGGGACTCGCTCTTTCTCTTGCTGGTTTTTTCTTCTTTCCCATCAGCCTCTGGGTGCATTTGACTAGGAGGTTAGGGTTGGAGCGTCGTATGAAATGGCCAGGTGATCTCTGCCCATGTTCCAGCGCCCATTTCACTTAGCCCCTTGCTGGCAACCACAGCAACGGGGGGATTTCAGGCCCAGATGGAGCCACCTCCCCACTCAGAGCAGCGGTCCCTCCTCCCTCTAGGGCAGGTCTGAGGGTTCATCAGGAGACGTAATTCCCAGTGGGGGTAGACAGACACGCATTAGCTCTACCCATCATGGCAGGCTAAAAATAGCAGCGTGGTCCGGGCTGCAACACTGCCTGGTCGACAGACGACGATCCCGCCCCACCTCCTGTGTGTGTGCTCGGGTGGCTAGCCTGAGCCAGCACCCGGGTTGCTGCGGCCCTGCTGGCTGTGTCTCACGAGCTCGAGCATGGCTAACGTGTGTCTGTCTGCGCAAGCTGGGAGTCACGCCTCTTTGCTGCGACGTGGACGTCCCCGGAGGCATGTTTGCGGCGGTAGGGCAGAGGAAGCATGCACAGCTGCTTGCCCATACGGTCCCTGCTCTGCAGAGAGTGAGATTCAGGCGCCAGGGCTGTCGATCCAGCTACTGTAACCTCCTGGGCAAAATCCTCTTCCTAATCAGGGGGTGGTGCTCGGTAGCTCTGCAAATCCAGCTGCAGCTTCGGGCTAGGGTTTCGGAGGCATGAGGCTCCCCGTGACTTTCCCTGGGTGCGCGGTGTCTCTGAAAACCAGGCCCTTAGCTGTTTGTATTGGGTTGCCCTGCTGGCTTTGTCCTGTTGACTTTTCTGCTGCAAAGAAAACTGAGAAGCCTGCCGTTGGCTTAGGTTTCCATCCAGCATATTTGGGACCGGATTTAACTCGGGCGAGGGAGCGGAGGGAATATCATTTGCCGTTTCTGCAGAGCTCTCCTGGCCCCAGATAACCCCCATGATACCGCATACTGAGGTGCTCTATGGTGACTTTAAGACTCCCTTTGAAATACATGGCATTCCCAAGTCAGGGGAGCTGCCCCGGGAGGCCCATTGGTCTGGAATTCTGACGGGACAATTTGCTCTCTCTGCTTGTTCTGTCTAGTTCCCATGATGGGCACCCACATGGCCATGGCCGGAGACATGAATGGTCTCAGTCCCACGCAGGTGCTGCCTCCTCCCCTCTCGATGCCGTCGACGTCGCACTGCACCCCGCCTCCTCCGTACCCCACAGACTGCAGCATCGTCAGGTGAGCGGGAGCAGACCGGCGAGACCAAAATGCTTAGGAGGACGGTAGAAAACGAGGCCCTCGCGCATATGCACGGGCCGCACAGTCACCTGCCCTCCCCCCTCTTTGGAGCTATCGTACCTGAGCCTCCCGGGGGAGGATGAGACGGGGGGCCGGTAAAATAGAACACATCCAAGGGGTAGGTGATCCTTGGGCGCTCTGACTGGGGCACCATCCACGCCAGGGTTTCTGTGCTTCTCAAACAGTAGGCGGCTAATTTTAACGACCCTCCCCACACACACCGAGTGAGGTTGGCTCAGCAGGTAGCATCACCCCTGTCACCCAGGAAGGGAAACGGGGGCCCAGGGCCCCCACAAGGCCACTGAGCATCCTGAACCCCCGTGGAGGTGTCGGGAGCTGAGGGTGCGTGGTATCTTACAGATTCACTTGGACCCATGGTGATTTTTTTTTTTTCCTCCTGGTCCCGCAGCAAGTCGCTGTCGGGGCCGGGAATAGAACCTACTTCCTCCTGGGAGCCCAAACAAGCTGGCTCATGCTCCCCTTGGTCGAAGGCTCACAGTTCGGGATTGACACGTTGTTAAGGCGCATGCGTGTGTGTCTGATGCATTTTAGCACTGGATGTACGGAGCAAAGCCCTCCCTCCGCACGCCACGTGTCGGCAGGGCAAGCTTTCCCCTCCGTGAAGGACAGCTCTGACTCGGAAGGACAACCCCCTCCGGGGGGGGGTTTGCTCTCCAACGCTTGTGCTGCTCGCTGACCTCTCCTGCCACCGCGGTCCCCTGCGAGGGGGGCGCCTGTCTGCGAGGCACTGGGCTGGGGCCCCTCCGGCACGTTTCACGGAGAGCCGTCGTCGCCCGGCCGCCGCGTCTGGTGTCTGCTCCCCGTGGCCGTGCTGGAGGAGGTGGCGCCGCTTCGAACGGCCCCGCCGCCCAGTGCCGAGATGCTGCAAGGTGGCAGAGTCTTCGGTTATGCTAGGGTTGGGCTGTTGCAGCCAGGGTGATCCTTTTTCTCTCTCCTTCCCTTCCCTCCTCCCCCCTGCAGCTTCTTAGCGAGGTTGGGCTGCTCATCCTGCGTGGATTATTTCACGACCCAGGGGCTGACCACCATCTATCAGATTGAGCATTACAACATGGATGTAAGTAACAGTCACCATTTTGTTTGCTTGCTCCCTCCACCCCATTGCTCGGGGCCGGGTGGGTCCAGAAATCCAAACTCCATATTTCTTAGAGAGAGAGAGATTTTTTAAGAGCAGCTCATTTTAATCCAGTCTTTTGTGAACCAGAGACGGCTTCTCAGGAGGCTGAGAGACTGAAGCCCCCCCAGTGCAGTAGGAAATCTCCTCGCCTGGTGCAGAGTATTTGCCTCTATTTTGGCCTCCCGGTTAGCTCCAAACCCCCTCCCCCGTTCATTCTCCAGGGCTTGGTTTCCGTTTTTATAAGGGCTGGAGATCCCATGACTTACCTGCAAACTGCTGATCACAAAAACAAAACCAAAAAAAAGTGGCTGCCCATAAGTCGTCTGCATTTTTCCTCTCCCTGCCTCTGCTTCTCAGCCTTCCCCTAATGATCTTGCCAGGTCGCTCACTGCTAAACTCTGTCTGGTGCAACCTGAGCTCTTTTTTTTTTTTGCACCACCAGTGTGGCTTCTTCTGCAAGGTTGTTTCCTCTTCTCCAACGCTGTTGCTCTCTGCTGGCAGGCTGCCTGCCCCTCTGTCGCTCCCCAGGGCTCAGCAAGGCTGGGGGGGCTATTGCTTCTGTCGGCGGGGCTGCTCATTTTCTCTCCATAGCCGCAACTGGAAGAGCTGATCCAGACCAAACACTGGCAAACCAAAACAACTTCACTGAGCAGCTGGTGTCACACTTACCAAAGGGAGGTCAAATCCGCCCCGTCTGCTGGCTAGTAAGAAAAAGGTCGGGATGCGTAGCCAACGTTAGGGATGGCCTCCGACACCAGGCCCTTTAACGCACATACCCCTACCAAACTTTGTGGAGGTTTGGACCTCGATCAAATTTAACAGCTGAATATATCTGATCTTAGTCCAGAAGCCAGGCAGAGCCCAAACTGCACTCTGGCAGTGAGTCAGTGCCCCAGAGTTCAGATCCGAGCTTTTCCAGAGTTTGAGTAGAAGGAGGGGGATGAGGTAGGTGGGTCTGTCTGTTCCCAGGTGAGGGACCAGTGTTAATGTACAGTCCTGGAGCCTTAATACCCCCCCCATTTTGTTTAGGCATGTCTATCCTGGCAATCGCCAGGACTCTGCCCCGCAGGGTGACAGCCATTGAATAGCACTTGGTTCCTGTTTAAAAACAAGTATAAAACCAGTCCCTTCTCCTTGGGGGTGGGATTTCTCAGTCTCCAGGGTGGTGTGACAAGCTGCTTTGATCTCTTTTTGATAGGGGCAGTTTCAGTACAGTGAGGCCAAGACTTTCCAATACTGGAACCTTTAGGATTTAGGTCCTAAATCCATTCTTAGGGTCTCAGAGAAATGGTCGGCTTCTCAGAAGCGCTGAGGCCTCCCTGCATCTCCCACTGCACAAGCAGCAGAGCTCCTGGAGGCCACTCTTGGAGACTTTGAACAGCTGCAAGAGGATTTAGGACCTTTGGGCCCCAGCGGCTTGTGCACGAGCCCGTGTTTTCTGCTCAGTGTGGTCTAGTCGTCGAGCGTTGTTTGCTCTATCTCTCGCTCCACAAATGCCCATTCAGAAAGAGCGACCTAGAAAACCCGCCGCTCCGTGTACCTGGGAGTATTTTCACCCCTGGCGTGCTGGGGCGTAGCACTCTGACTTCAGCAGGAGGGATGGCATGCCATTTCCCTGCACGCCCCGAGGGAGGCAGGATCTGTGTGTTGCACCTCGGTGAAGGCAGGTTCTCGTGACCCTGTTGTTCTCTCCGCCTTCCAGGATCTGGTGAGCCTCAAGATCCCGGAGCAGTTCCGCCATGCCATCTGGAAAGGCATCCTGGACCACCGGCAGCTCCACGACTTCTCCCCTCCCCACCTCCTGCGCACCCCGAGTGGCGCCTCCACCGTCAGCGTGGGCTCCAGCGAGACCCGGGGGGAGCGGGTCATCGATGCGGTCCGCTTCACCCTCCGGCAGACCATCTCCTTCCCACCCCGTGACGAGTGGAACGATTTCAACTTTGACATGGACGCTCGGCGCAACAAACAACAGCGTATCAAGGAGGAAGGGGAGTGAGCCGCCGGGGCCCTGCCCCCGCCCCACCCACGAACTACGCGACCCTCCCCGTGTCTTCCTCCGCTCGGGCCAGACGTGAGACGAAGGGCAGAGGAGCCGTACTCTAGTTAGCTTGCCCCTCGGCCCCGTCTCCGCCGCGCTCCTGGCCTCCGTAGCCGAGCCAGGGAACAAGACGAGCGAGGCGGGAGGGCGGGTGGGAGGCGGATGGCGCTTTTCTCCATTGCTGTTGGCTTTCCTTTTGGGGAGAAGGGAGCGGGGTTTGTCTTTTGGCTTTTGAACCCTACGTAGCTGGGCTTCCCGACCCACACGTCGGGTTTCTCAGCCACTCTCTCTCTTTTTTTTTTTTTTTAACCTGAGAAAAATGCAGTGATAGAACAGAGAACGAAAAGGGGAGGGGGTCCCCCAGATTGCTGCACTTAAACAGCTCCTTCCTGCTGAACCAAGTGCTTCCTCCAGAGAGGGAGCATCCCGCTTGCCAGCTACTTCCCCTTCCCTGTGCTTGTCCAGCTGTAGGGAGAAGTGTCTGACCAGATTGCTTTTGGTACCGAATGTATATTAATATGCTCCCCGAGAGTGCTCATTTCACTGGCACAGACAGCCTATCCTCCTGATGGGGTTTTTTCCTGTATCGGTTTTGCATTTGATTGCTAAGAAGCTTCCGAACTAGGCTTTGCAATGTTTGTAGCTAGGCCGGTTGGTGCGAGGAGGACACAATGTTCCAGGTCCACGTTAAACCTCCAGGTAGATTGAGAAGGAGAAGGTTAGTTTGTAGTGCTGGCCCAGACAATCCTTAATCAAGGCTCTTTATCGTAGAATGGTTTCCTTCCAAGGAACGTAGAGCCATCCTAGAGATGCCCACAATAGATTGAACTCTGTCGGCATTTGGTTGCCGTTGGGTGACCTGGAGCAAGAAATGCTTCCTTTCCAATAATTGCCTTGGAACAAGTATTTTCAAAGCTCCGTGCGCCACCGGGGAGTGTTCCTGCTTCAGAAAGTTGTGTTTACATTTCCAGAGTTAAAATCCAGCGGTTGATTTGTTGTTCCAGCAGCAGGTGTGGTGTCTGAGCGGAGAATACGAATTACGAGTAACAAAAACAACTGAACCCAGTGGCTGGTTTCACATGCAGATTGGCCAGGTACGTTTCTAGTGCCTGGGAACAAATTCAAAATGAGCAGTGCAGCTCCTGTCAAGCAGGCTTTCTTTGAGAGCTAGCCTTAATTTTGTCAGGTCAAAATGTCACAAAGGCAGTTTCTGAATGAGTTGCTTTACTGCCAGACCACAACTAAAAAAACCGCCACGCAGTGCACACGGTGCAGCAGAACTGCGCTCCAGCTAAGCAAAGCGAAGCTAAACTGCTTTTTACTTGTAGATCTGCTCATTGCTATAGGTCGAAGTTGCTTTCAGTGACTGTACCCCTCAGTAACTACCCAATACTGCCATGTTCTGCAAGTGTATTCTGAATAGCTCTGAAACCAGTAATCAAGACTGTTACCCTGTCAGGTATGTATATATATATTTTTTTGTATGTGTAAGTTTTGTTCCCTGATTTTTACTTCCTCTTGGGTTACCGGGTCTTCCAGAACCACAATAAGGTGTTGTTTGTTTTTTGGTTTTTTGTTTTTTAATTGTAAGCATTTCCCTTAAAAGGAATTATGTCCCTTTATAACGTGGTAGCTAAGGGACACAGGTACTATTTGTGTTTTCATACGCTGATTCCTGTTACCTTGATGCAGTTGAGAGGCAGGGGAGCCAAAAGCCTGTGATCATTTGTTTTGTAACACTTCAAAGAGGAGAGTCCTAGATTTCAAAGTATTTAAAGTGCGCAGCGTGCAAACTTCATTCGTGTAGCTTGCTACCGAAAAGGGAATCGTGTTGCTCCTGACCCGATGCGAGAGTCAGTTTGATGGTGCAGTGTTCATGGGAGGAAAGCATTAGCACAGCTAGTTTGCAAATTCAGGGGGGTGAAGTTGGTATGTCCCTCTTCACCTCAGTGGTTTTGTGATCTACACGGTAATATTCTTCGGAGCTGATTCAGGATTCTACAATAAAAGCCACTGATTATAAAGTGAATGCAGTAGATGCTATACTAGATTTCCCAGTGTCTTGCAAAGAGAGGCCTTCAACCCTGGTTTTTCAATTCAGCAGGGAGACCGAGCGATTCACCTGCTGCATCAGTAAAGATTCAGATATATGCTGTGAAAAAAATCTTCTGTGTATCTCTCCTGCGTACCACTTCTGTATAGCCCTGAATCGTCCAGGGAGTTTGAACTGCTGTAGCTTTACCCCTCCCCCGAGTAGCTGTGATTTTTGTTTTGTTTTTGTTTTGTTTTGCTAGTCAAGCCTAGGGGTTAATTGAGTTGATGATCTGCCAGTGCTTGTAGCAATGCTGGTGTTGCCTGCACCAAAGGCTTGCGTGTCTTTGGAACACCCTGTTCAAGCCTACAGCAAATAAAAGCTGAATTGAAAACAAGACTGAATTTCCAAACTGCTTTCGTCTCTCCCTTGCGCCGTTTTGGGAGGTGGCGAGGCACCCACTTCACCTGGTGCGCCAGACCATCCCCTCTTGGATTTTTCTAAACCCACAGCTGCCCACCCCAGCCCTGGGGACCTTTTCTGTATTCAAGGAGTCATACAGTTTACGGCCTGAAGGGACCACTGCAAAAAGGATGCGGACAAGTTGGAGAGAGTCCAGCGGAGGGCAACAAAAATGATGAGGGGGCTGGAGCACAAGATTTACGAGGAGAGGCTGAGGGAACTGGGTTTGTTTAGTCTGCAGAAGAGAAGAGTGAGGGGGGATTTGACAGCAGCCTTTAACTACCTGAAGCGGGGTTCCAGGGGGGATGGGGCTAGGCTGTTCTCAGTGGTGGCAGATGGCAGAACTAGGAGCAATGGTCTCAAGTTGCAGGGCAGGAGGTCTAGGTTGGATATTAGGAAAAACTTTTTCCCTGGGAGGGTGGTGAAGCACTGGAATGGGTTACCTGGGGAGGTGGTGGAATCTCCATCTTTAGAGGTTTTTAAGCTGTGGCCTGACAAAGCCCTGGCTGGGATGATTTAGCTGAGGTTGGTCCTGCTTTGAGCAGGGGATTGGACTAGATGACGTCATGAGATCCCTTCCAACTCTGATTCTCTGAACATCCAGTCTGACCTCCTATATGTTACATTTCGCCCAGCCACCCCTGTATTGGGTGGCTAAATCATAACTGGTGTTTGGCTACAGCCAAGGCTAGATTTGAAAACATCGAGGGGTGGAGAATCTCCCGCTTCCTTTGCTGGTTTGTTCCAATGGTTAAGCACCCTCTCTGTTAATGGTGTGGGCCTTATTTCCAGTCTGGATTTGTCTGGCTGCCGCTTCCAGCCAGTGGTTCTTATTAGACCTTTCTCCATTACGTTAAAGAGCTCTCCAGTGGCCCGTGAAGGGACTTGTACGCGGCCATCTGGTCACCTCCGCTCGTCTGTTGGCGAAGCAAAACGCACTGAGCTTGCTAAATCCCCTTGTCCGGCCTTTTCTGCAGACCTTGGATCATTTCTTGTGGCTTTTTGTAAAGAGTGGGCCCCAGAACCGGGCCGTACGTCAAGCGTCTACGCGCAATGAGCATGAAGGATGGCCTCTATCATTATGAGGGGGATCGCGCAGTCTGTTGCTTGTGAGCGGAGCGCTTTGCACACCCAGGAGCTGCATTTCCCCCCCTCTCCCCCAAAAATCCCTATGCGTCACCGTCCCACCCCCATCTATTTCCAGGACACTCACCCCCCTTCCCTCATGCCAGGGGCTCTGTGTGTCCTTCATTCTCCCCTTCCCTCCCATGCCTGGGTCACCCTCTTCCTATCCAGTGTGGTGGCAACAGGAGGTGAGTAATTGAATCACGATGGCTGGTGAGCATGAAGGCAGATTCCTATGACCACTGTGAGACCTCTCTCTCTCTCTCATTGGTTTGTCTCCCGGCAGGAACCCTTAGTGCTTGCAATCCAACCCGAATATTAACCAGAAGATCGGGATATTTTGGCCAAGTATTCACTGAATGACTTGGCAGACACAAAATCAGACTGTTTTGTGGGACAAATGAGGGCTTTCAATGCACGGTTCAAAACACACTTTTTTTTTTTTTCAGTCTGCACTTACATTTTTTTAAACCCAGCTCGGATCGGCTTGGAAGGGTTGACGCGTTCATGCACGGTCTTTGTGCTATGATGTTAGAAAAGGTACTAACCCAGCAGGCTTTCTGTAATGGTCACACTGCTGTGCAAAAATTTCAAAGGAATGCTAACTGTATTTTATATGCCTTGTATATATTCTCTCTCCTTACACGAGATGAACCCTTGTCTGGTTTTTTTGGTTTTGTTTTTTACACTATAAACACTGATCTTCTGGAATCATGTAATATATCTGCTGTTTAGGGTGATCTGATGCAAGTCTTTAAAAAACAAAAGTTGCCACTCATCAAGACAGGCAATAAAAACTCCATTGCACAGAGAAGTGTCTTTGTCTTGCTCTTCCGTAGCTTTACGTGCATGGGATTGATTTAGGGCCGGTTCAATATGCCAGACTACCAGAAGTCCTGTTCATCACTAAACCAGTACAGCCATCATCAGTGGTGCTGGTTCTCTCATGCTAAGCCTCCCAGTGGTTCGTTGACCTGGGACAGGGGCATCTGATGATGGACTGAGAGTAATTTTGTCTTTCTGCTGAGGCTGATGACCGAGGCGTTGGATGAGCCACTCTAGGGATGGACTGAGACCCGGCAGCTCATTCCAGAGATCACTGAAGGTTTAGCTATCTTGGGTGACTACCAGCCTCTGCTGGAATTGAAACAAGTGACTGGGATAGGACAAAGGCAGGGCTTTGTCCCAAGATGATTCCCCTGAGCCATCCTGTCCCCAGAACTACCAGTGAGTCTGTGGCCCCCAGAAGTGGAAAGAGGCCAGCCGGTCCACTCGTATGATCTTAAGTCATGGAGTTAGTCTGTGCTGTACTTTTGCCTCTGTTTCAGCCGCTGGGTAGCTACACTCCCTAATGTTGTCGGCTGCATTTTACAGTGGTGAAGTTTTGCCCCCGTTTCAGTCAGGAATTTGCTTCGCCACTGCGAAAAGTGGCTCTGCTTGGCTGCACTAGGGTTTGCTGGTGCCAATGCCTTGGTGCGTGGTCGCTGATGGCCAAGGCCCCAGCGGATCAGTTGGCGCGCCCTCTCCTACAGTTGCCAGGAGGGTCTCCAGGCGGGCCCCTGGGGGGTTTTCTTGAGCACGCCGGCATTCATGAGAGCTGGGGTGTTGGCAGAGCCTTGTTTCTAAATGTCTGGGTGTGTCTGCCATGGAACTTTGAGAGATTGGTAAGTAGGGAAATAATCCTCAGTCTGGTAATGGGCCAGCATAATGCAAGGACTGGCTCTGCAACTTTCCCCCATGGTGCTTTGCCAGGGAGGGTGAGCCAAGAGTCTACGGGAGCCCATGTGTCAGCTAGTGGGGCGGGGGGGGGGCGGATCTCTGTTGCACAGGATTCACGGGAACCACTTGGCTTCCCTTGTCTGCCCCACCAGCCTAGTGCGGGGGTTGTCCCCCAACTCCAGGGTTATTGTCTTGACCAGTGGTTCTCAACCTTTCCAGATTACTGTACCCCTTTCAGAAGTCTGATTTGTCTTGCGTTCCCCAAGTTTGACCTGACATAAAAACTACTACTTGCTTACAAAATCAGGCCTAAAACTACGGAAGTGCCACAGCGCACTGTTCCTGAAAAATTACTTCCTTTCTCCTTTTTACCATGGAATTATCAACTGAATCCCTTGGAATGTCAACATTCTACTTACATTTGAGTGTAATACTTGAACCTGTTCCTCACTTTTGAGCCTGGTCATTCTGGAAGGCAGTGAGGCGACCGCAACAATTACGGTTTTATTCACATTGAGTCTGTTCCTATAACCTGTTGTAAGACTAGGCAAATATTGTAACTAGATGAGCTGATGCACCCCGTGAAAGACCTCTGCATGTCCCCAGGGGTACGTGTACCCCTGGTTGAGTACCACTGCTCTAGACCGTGTTTCCACCACCTGGCTATGGAGGCTGTTCTGTAGCTTTTAAATACTTTGCCAGTTGCAACCCCGCAGGTCGTCCTTGCTCAGTGTGACCCCTGCTGATCCGACAGCATCAGAGCGCTATACCTGAGATACCATGAAATCGGCCAGTCGCCTCGTCCCCTGGTGTCGCTCGTTACCAGCGCCGAGGCAGACTGGGCGAGCTGTGAATTTTAGTCCAGAGGCCTTTTGCATGGTGCTCAGAAAAATGCAGTCAGGCTTGAGCCATTCAGCCCTGACAGCTTCCCAACAGAACTTCAGCAGGTCAGAACAGGGTGAGGGTCTCTTCTTCACAGGCTGATTGGGCGTTGTTATTTATTATTCATATTCTCATAGCGTGTGGAGCCCCGGTCGTGGACCAGGGCCCCCTGGTGCTAGGTGCTGTACAAACCCACAGCAAAGAGACAGTCCCTGCCCCAGAAAGCTTGCTATGCAAGCATAAGCCAGGAGAGAACAGGTGGATACAGGGAGGTGGGGAAGCGCAAGGAGGGTGCATGCTGGGCTCTTTCTAGCCCTGTCCAGCTTGCATCTCCCTGGGGCAGCACTGCTGGTTTTCGGTAGCACTCTGCCCGTCTTCATCGTTAACAGCGATGCCTCATTTGCTGGCCCATTGAGATGAAGATCCGGCACTCCCTTCTCCCAGGAGCCTTGCTGCCCTCAGGGGAGAGCAGCTCATTCTGCCTCTTGGCCAAGCGACCTGGTACACGCTGCTGTGGGATTACAGACGCTTTGCTCTTGAGAAATGTCAGTTTCCAGCAGCTGCGCGAGGCATGACAACATGTTGCTTCATAAGCTCCTCTCTGAATCTAGCCCACAGGGCCTGTGGCTCTCAAGCTTTTAGCCCCTGAACACACACGTCTGCGTTGCTCCATTTGAAACAAGGAACACTGGGCCGGTGCTGCTGGGATTTGAACCCACAGCCCTAGGTCACCAAGGTGTGTCTCGCCAGATGTTTATAAGACTACACCGTACCCTTCAGCCTACAGGTGGGTATATATTCATTACGAGGCCAGCTTAGGCGAGGTGCTGAGCTGTATTTGCTGTGGCGGTCGTGATGCAGTAACGTCCGCTGCAGAGACTAGCCCAGGCTCCCTGCAGTAGATGGAGCCCTTGGCTTTCTTCCACCCCCAGAATGTTTGGGTCCCAGGCGCTAGCTTAGGTTGAGACCCCTCGGTCCGTAAAGCAAAGGCTGCCGCTGAGAGCAGCTGGCTTGTGTGCACGTGGCCAATTTCCCACTGTTTCCATTGCCCACAGGCTCACATTGCAGGAGATATTCCCACTGCATGCGGCAGTACTGCAAGACGCTTCACTAGAGTGTCTTTGAAGCTGTTCCAGGGTCCAGCCTGCCAGTGCTCCTAGGCAAGAGAGACCAGAGACGGCTGCTCACCCTGCTATCCTCCTCCAATTTGGGCTTAGCAGCAAATGTGTAAACAAAATCTCTTCCTGAAACTGAGGCAGTTTCAAATCAGGGACCTCCCCGGTACATTATCCCCACCTGGTTTTATTCACTTGAGAGTAAAGAGAGACAGAAATCCAAGCCCCCCGGCACCTAGTGCCTAACATGAGTCTGTGCCTGAACAGCACATGAGACGCCCAGACGTACGCGTCCGGCAAACAAAGCCCCTTCGCCTGCCTATGGAGATGTTGCCCTCTGGTGGATCAAGAGCAGTCTCGATGCAGCCAGTCCGGATACTTCGCTCCTGCAAATTCCAGGGGCAAAAGTCTGAGCAAACTGCTGCACAGGTGGTGGCAAAGTGGAGCAAAGACACTTATTGGCAGCTCTGGTCACAGAGGGATTGAAACAGAGGCATCGCCGGAGCAGGGAAACGCATGGACATCCCAGTGGAACTCGCCCTGCTGCGGGGGGCTAGCACCCACGAGCCCAACGCGCCGCATAAGCCCACGGCATGGGCAGATAAAGCCAGGAAATGTTCACGTGGGTCTGATGTCCCCAACCAGAGCTGAAGCAGTGAGGGTGGCACCTACTACTAATATTCAGTTAACAAGCTGCGGTGCTACACGGAGAAAGCGCTAACCGCCGCTGAAACGGAAGGGGGCTCGAACTTTGGCGATGCATTTTGCAGCTCCAGCCGCCCCGTCTGATTAAAAATTCCACCCGAAGAACGGCCCCGGTGGCACCAGTGCAGCGAGATGAGCTAGTTACTTATTCTAGCCGAAGCCCATCTTCTCCTGGGGTTCCCTGCTGCAAAAACAGCCGCTTGTTTGCTTGTGACGCTTTCGAGTGTGAGCGGATTTAGTGAGGTTGTAAACGGAGGCCGGCGGTCAGCATTCCTTTACAGATGTTAACGATGTGTCACAACAGCCCTGGGAGGGGGAGGTAAGTGGTAGCATTAACATCCCCATTTTACAAATAGGGAAACCGAGGCACGGAGTGCAGTGACTTGTCCAGCACCACAAAGGGAACCCAGGACTAGAATTGAGGTATTTCTGGAACCCAGTTCTACATTCAGACCACCAGATTTTTCTGACAGCAGGGTCTTGAGGCAGATGCTTTACAAATTTTCCCTGCATTAAAACACCTGAATCCTGTGCCTGCAACATCCTCAGCTCTTCTGGTTCTTTTGAGCCTTTCCTGAAGAAAGGCCATCAGCTCTATGGCCATTGCATGATGTGAGACACTGTGCAGGAAGATGGGACCCTAGATGGGGCCACCACAATCTCTTACTTGAGACCTAGGGCGGATTTGAGCACTTAATTCTAAGACAGGGGCAGGAAAGTTCAGTGGCTCAGGTAATGTTTCCTTCCATTTTGCAATTATTTCTAGTGGCTCACGATAACGTGTAGCTAGCCTCGGTCCATTCAGCGGTAGCTTCTCCCATGATTCCAGCAAAGCATTCCCCATCGCTGATCCAAGGAGCGCTGTGTCACAGCGCATAGGGTGAGCAATGAAGTGCAGACCGGTCCTTGTGACCCACCAGGAGGCGCACAGCCTGCCTCTGTATCCTGGGACATGGTGAAAGGATGATACGCCTCCCTCTGAACCACCCGGCATTGCAGGTGCCACCCTGTCCCCAGGGAACAGCAAACAGCTGTTCAGCAGCCTTGAAGCTTTTGCAGCTGCAATAACTGGGTTGCTTAGGCTCCCTGCTGGAGGAGAGGCCCAAATATGATCAGCAAAGGAAAAATAAAGCCGGGGGGTTCCCCTTTCGTTTACTGTGTCACAAAGTGTTCAGAAGGCCCGACAGCTGAGCTTTCCATAGGAATTTGTCCTTGTTTTTCACCTTTTGAAATACCAGGAATGTCAAATTGTATCTGCCCTGCATTTTGCTGGCAAAAACACTTGACGACCAAGAGACGTGTACGGGGAGGACTTTCCCAGCCCTTAATTGAAGGAGTTGTTTATTGTTCTATTCCTTTCCTGGGGACTCTGCCTTGTGGGTTCCAAAACTCCGAGAGCCGGCTGGTGGCATTTCTTCCTCCTCCTAGGGCCATCCAAGCTGGACAAGTCGGAGGGTAGGCCCCAGACAAAAAGCAGTCCACTGGCCCTCCGGCAGAGAAGCGAGCAAGAGGCCATCAGCCTGTCCTTGTAAAAGAGTTCGTTACAGAAACACAACAAGGAGCCATTCTGGCAAATAGCACGAGAGACAGGGATGGAAGGGAAGTATACCCGAAGCAACATTCGACAATCCAGCAAGGATTCAGAATACTTCTATTAAGGGAGACCCGGCCTAGAGGCTAACTACATCAAGGCCTCATTACTCAGGGCCCCACCCACACCATGGAAAATAACCACTCCTGCCCTAAAGAGGGCAGTCTAGGAACCTTTTGCACAAAGCGTTTCTTCCAACGGTTTGTTTGGCATTTGAGTTAAATGGGTGTTAAGTAAAACCAAAGCGTTCTTTAACTCCTCTGCTCGGAAATCGCTTCCCCTCTCAATCAGCTTTCACTTCACTGGTAGCTGTGATGCATCCGTTCATATCCATTCCCCAGTCCTCTGGAGAGTCTGTCAGGGAAAAAGGGGGATGTGACACCTGTGGTTTTCTTGATATTTTTTTTTTTTTTAACTAAGAAAACCCCAAGCGATTTACTCTTTAGCTAAAACTTTCAAGTTTTAAATGCCTGTAATGCCCCCCAAACACCCTTGCCCCCCAAAAAGAGCAGACCTCATTTTAAACTCCATCTTTCTACTCCAAACCTGCCATGATTTTTCAAAGACTAAACCATCCACCCCAACTGCAACAGTTTAAGTCCCTCCGCCCAGCCATGCCTGTCACCTGAAAAGAGAGTTAATCCCACCTCAGATGCCTTGAGTGAACCAACAAATCCCTTGCCAAGAAGCCCTGGCTGGATGAATGATAGAAGATGATTGAAATCCTCTAAAGCCGCTTCCATTTTTCTACCCCAGTAAAGCTGCAAAATATTTAGTAGAGTATTGCAGATGAGTAGAAATATGTCATTAAATGAGCTTTAGTAGGAATGTGAAGGAGACAATTTTACAGTAGCTGACAAACATTGGGGCCCTGATCCAGATCATGGAGCATGAATCATGCTGCTGGCTGGGCAGGACTTGGTGCCCCAAGGGAACATGGCACTGGCCTTGCATTTTGGGATGCCAGCGTTCAAATGCTGGATTATGGCTTACAGGTGGCTGGCGGTCCTGGTCCACACCACCATTGATGCTATGGCTGAAGGTCCCTTCAGGTGGGTCCAACCACTTCTCAGTTCTCCAGAATGCTGCGTATCCATCACCTCTGTAATTGGGTAAGAAATATTGCAACAGATCCTAATATCCCTTAACCAAGTTGCTATGCAACAAAATATATTGCAATAATGGAAACCATCTTTGATTAATGACCTTCTGTAAGAATCAAAGGTGTGTGTGATTACATCAGATCATTTGTGACTCACGGTGACATGTGAGAGAAATGCAGAGAGTGACTATTACAAAGACATTGTTAACTCCATCCACAGATTTTGGCAGATGGTACTTACGTACCTTAATACGAAGAGAAATGTTTTCACCAGTCTGTATATAGAACGAAAACTAGAGTTTGGGGGTTTTTTTACATTTAACCTTCCTTCTGCCATTTTGAAATCTGACCCCCATGCATGAAAAAAATCAATGATGAAATGAACTAGAAAGCCAAAGTGTCTAAACCAAGAGACGGGCAGAAAAATAATCAGAGCGGAAAGGAAATGCTATTAGAATGTCCCCCCATCCTGTCCCCCTAGTTTTTATCATCTACAGTGGCGTGGTAGCACAACCATTTAATTTGATGATTTCTATTCCAGCAGAACCCCATCAGGATTGGGACCCCAGGGCTAGGTGCTATAAGAATACATGGTTTTTGCTCCAACCAGCTCACAGCCTAGTCAATTTGTTACATGATTTTTTAGCTTGACGCTGTCCCTTTGGCAGCAACAGCTGGAGCCTGTGCAGAGGAGCTAGCAGGACAAACTCATTTTGAGCTCTACGTTCAAGGCAAAGGAATTAAGGCGGCAAGTTGCACAACAAAACCACCCACATAGCGGGGTTGCATAAGTCTCGCTAGGCGGAATCACCCCCCCAAAGCGGTGAGTGTGTTCTTCTAAGCTGCTGAGTCTTACCACGGACCCGGGGCAAGTGTGTTACAGCAGCTGGTTCAAACATTCATTAAATTATGTGCCCCCCCGCCCGCCCTGCCCCAATAGAGCTGAGCATAACCTCTGTGTAAAGGTTGAAAGAACTGAACATGTTTAGCCTAGAGAAAGGAAAGCTGAGGGGGTGACCTGGTCAATCTTCTCATTTGTTCAGGGCTGTTAGAGAGAGGACGGAGATCAATGGTTCTCCATGTCCCTTGGAGGTAGGAGAAGCAGTAATGGGCTTAATCTGCAGCAGAGGAGATTGAGGTTAGTTATGAGGACATTTCTATGCTCTGGATTTGTCGCCGGGGTGGGGGGTGGAACTGAGATTAGAGTCAGGCCGGAAGGGGCTGCACGAGGCAGGGGGCAGGACGGAAAAAGCACTGCCTGTGTCATGGGGGTGATTCTCCTCTCACTTGTCCCAGCCGTGTGAGTGAGAGACCAGGGGCCTGGGGTGCCTCTGGAGGTAACTGGGGGCACCCAGCGAGCAGTGGGTCTGTTAGCACATTTGGGAACGTGGAGTCTCCCTTCACATTCTCCTGTCCAGGGTGGGGCGTGGGCCTGCAATGCCGCGACTTCCCCGTAGGCTCTTCAGTGCGGGTCATCCAAAGCGTGGCTGCCTCCAACAGGGGAGCGCCGGCGGGGAGGGGCTCTGAGTTCCCTCCCCGTGGAATGCGGCCACTCGGGGGCCTGCCTGAATTTGGCCCTTGAAACGCAGGTGGAGGCTCGAGGAGGATCTGATCTCTGCCCTTCTCAAGGCCAGGAAGAGCCGTGGAGACTGCCCTGCACACCTGCCCTGTGCTGCTTGCCAGCAGGCCCTGGAGTGGGGGAGGAATTGCTCCAAGTGCTGCGTGAGGACGGTGTGCGCTGTGCCCTGATCCCCAGGCTGCTGGGGTGGATGGAGCGCTTCGCTCTGCAGGCTCTCCGGCCCCTGCACGGCTCAGCAGCAGCCTTTTGCCCAGGGAAGAGATGGAAACCTGCTTTAGTTTGCACCCTGTGGCCAGCAGGGAAGGCACCACTCCCCGGGAAGCACCTGGCTGCACGGGAAAGCTCAGCACACATGGCAGTGTCTGAATTCCAGGGGGCACTGCCTCCACCCCGGCTTGGCCCATTGGACAGCCACCATGATGGGCAGCCTCTGAAGGGGACCTTGCGGGGAGTGGTGTGGGCTCTGAGCTTTCCCTGTAGGGTATACAGATCAGATGGGACAATCACTGGCATCCGTCCTATGGTGCAAACAGTTGAGTAACTGGGGCATTGCACAGCTCTCTGCTGCTGTAATAACACCAACCTGCCCTCCTCGTTAATCCTGACAGCTGCCTGAGTGGCAGCATGGGAACGTTCCTGGTATTGCGCATTTTGCCTTCGTTTCACTTCAGTTAGTCCACGTTTCCTTCCGGAGGGAGAGCTGGAAGGACGGACGGACAGTGCAAGTAAAATACCTTCTGTGGCGTCTCATGCAGGCAGAACTCAGCTCGGCAGGGGGTCCCGCACCCAAACCTGCCAGAGATGATTTGCCTCCAGCCCCTGAGAACCAAACCATGGGGGGACAAACCCCCTCACTCCCAGGGGCAAATTCGGCAGGCAGCCGGGGTGGCGGTGCCCTCAAGCCATGGGAGGAGCCTTTCAGTTCAAATGGAAAACAGACAGTCTCAGGAATCTGAGGGGACACCTGCTCTGATGAGCCATCCTGCTCAGATTTGCATGGCCAAGATGCTAGAAGAGCTCTGACCAGCTGCCCACAAGCTTCCCGACTTTCAGGTGCTTCCCTGACCCAGCTCCTGTGAGCCGTTGCTGTCAGAGCCATGAGAAGTGGCAAGGGGTCCCGGCGGGTTAGCCGATGCGCCCTGCGTGGGTTTCATGTGCAGGGATTCTGAGTGAATTCCAGCTAAACAGCATATTGATTTGTCCAACACTGGAGGCCCCCAGGAAACAGCTTAACCTGGCTCAGCCTCCCAAGCCCAATGAGATTTATGGAGCCAGATCCGGTCACTGTGTGAGTTTCAAAAGGCAACACAACTCGCCGCAGATCCTTACCCTCCTCTCCTGCAAGTCCCTCCAACCCCTTCCAAGGGGCGTACGTTGCAGTAGCCACAGGCATGGTGGGCTCTGTGCGGTAAGGCTGGGGTTGAGGGAGCTTGCAAAACTCTGGGTGGAGTCTTCCGGTTACAGCTGCTACCTACCTTGCCCGAGGGGCAAAGCTAATTCTGCAATTCCTGGCATGGGTAATCACAGTTATGATGCATGCGCATGCAGTTTGCACCAATGCTGAGAAAAGGATCAAGTGGGCCTCGCAGCCTTTTGGGACTGTGAGAGCCCCTGCCCATTGCCAGAAAGAGCGAAAAAGAGCGTGCATTCACCTGGTCATCAAAAGGAAGCACATTCAGCCCTAGTGCTGCTGCTTTTCCCCCTGAAGCCACTGCATAGGGTGCAAACGCTGGAGTCACTTCCACACACCACAGCCTGGAGCAGCAGGAAGTAGCAGCCAAGGGGAATTTCATCATGCAAATGTCTATGGCTCCTACGTGCGAGCTATAGCTAAGCCTGTGACTTTGGTGCCAAATGTTTTAGTAAATGTCACATCAGAAGTTCAGGAATAAAGATAAATCACAGACGGGGGGAGGCGGAGTTGGAGAGCGAGACCACCTTGCACTCGCCCTGCAGGGCGGCTCCTGTCCCGTGGCGCTGGGCCTGGCTTCCCCTCTCCTGGTGCACGTGGTTGCGGAGCCCATTCAGGTTTGGCCCATCTACCTCCCCCCTTGCGCTGGAGATGGAGACGGAGGGGCGGGTAGGCCGAGCCGGAGAGACACCGCGACCCCGTGCACTAGGTCGCAACGCCATTCCGTTTGGAGGCCTATCCCTGATCAAATGTGTTCCAGACCTTTCCAAGAGTTCACCCGCTTTACTCAAAGTGCCACTTTCTGGGACAAAATGGTGACCTTAGCTAGCGCAGCAGCAGCGGGCTGGGAGGCGCGAAGGCTGGGTGGCCTAGAGGATCTGATAGGGCATTGCGTTGCTGGCAGACTTGGGCTGGGGTCCAGGCACTGAACTGCTCTGTGGCCGTAGACAACACACTGCAGCTTTCTCCCGCAGTTTGGCCATTCCTGCCAAGGGGGATAGTCGGCCTTCCTGCCATCCCTGCCCAGGCCGGCTGGGGGAGAGTTACATGAGCGGACCCTGGGAAGGTGGAAAAGGAAATGAAAGTGAAAATAATATTTAGCACACCGTCCCATCTCTACACCCAGCTCTCCTGCTCTGCACGTCAACTCCTAGGCAGCAGGGAAAGAAGTCCGTGTGGTGGCTTAGGAGCTCATAGCCCAGTGACTTTCAGTCCTACCCTTCGGCAGCACAAGTTGCATGTGGAGCTAATGCCCCTCCGCTTGCCACTTGCTCCTAGACACTTGAGAGGGAGACACCTCGTGTGTCCTGTAGCCCGTCTCCCTGACTGCACAGGAGTATTTCCTGCTGTATGTTTACTTAAGCCACGTCTACACGCACAGTGATGCAGCGCGTCCAGTGAAGATGTTCTATGCCGATGGGGGAGAGATCTCCTGCTGGCATGGAAAAACCACCCCCACCAGCGGCATAAGCTCTGAAGCTCTCCCGCTGCCATAACACTCTGCCCACGAGTGCTTCTGTTGCTCAGGGAGCGGAATATTCACACCCCTGGGTGACAAGTTTTGCTGACATAGGCCAGAGAGTAGACACAGCCTATCAGGAAAACTCTTGCAATTGGTGAAATCTGCCAGCTGGGGCGTAGTGCCGGAGGGAAGTGGTGGACGCCCCTTCATCGGAGTCGTTTGAAACTAGGCTGAGCAAAACACTGGCTGGGAACAACTGGAGTGACCTAACAGGCCTTCTCCATCTCTGATGTCTGTGGCTCTGTGCACTCCATCCGCACGCTATGTGCTGTGTTTCTGCGTGGGTCTGTCCCTACATTAAGCTCCTTGCTTTGCTTTCACCCCATTGCGAACAGAAATAATTGCAAAGGGAAAGGTCTCTAGGAGCATCCGGGCGATGTTTGGAGGCTGGAATCCTGGTGCCTATCTCCCACAGAAAGAGGGCTAGGAGAGGTTCCCAGTGGCACGCACGCACACGCGCAGACTGGAGCCAAGTGGTGACCCAGCTGCTGAAGGCATGTAACTGTCACAGAGGAGATAGACGTGAAAACACCCAACCCCGCCTGCCGCACCCAGAGCCAGAAGGGTTTTGAAAATAAAAACAAAGGGAAAATTCAGCCTCCACCCATCCACCCAAGTTGGCCGGTAAATCAAATAAAACAATCTGGCAGCTGGCACAGTTGGTGCTTTGACATGCCAACTCCTGGCCTCTCACAGCACTGGGGATGAGATGTCGAAATGAACTAAGATGAGCAAAGAGGCCCTGGGGCAAACTGGTTTTCAGGCTCTGGTGGGTTGTTTTCTTATTACCGGTTCTACTGTACGTGGGATCGGCCCTGTGTTTCCTCCCTGGGGGAGCGGTGAGGCGCTGGGATGCAGAGCTGTTTACACACAACTCGTTACTATCTGGAGGTTGTTCAGTGGGGAGTCTCAGGTCAGTACCTAGAGGGTCAGGGCTCCATCCAGAAGCAGTCACCACCGCGGCTGGTCTCATTGGTGCCAGCCTCAATAGAAAGCCCCAGAACTGAAAAGACCATGGAGGGGCTTGGTTTTGAGTTGGCCCTACCAGGTCAGGCTAGGGGCATGTTGGAGCGGAGGTGTGGGGAGAAGCTTTGACCTGGGATTGGCCATGCAGATTACCCATTTGCTCAGCATGTCTCAAGGGCTGTCAATCCAGAACCCTCCCTTAGCACAAAACTCACAGGTAAAAAAATCACCTAGCGCCTGTTCGGTATTTTCTAAGTCCTGAACAAACCTCGACTCGGTGCATTACAGAAAAAAAAAAATCCTTGAAGGACGGCTCTTCTCCCCGAAGTGGCTTTGCCAAAGTCTCCACCAACGTAAGGCGCTCGCACGTGTATCTTTTCTTCTGGCCGCCCAGACCAGAGCGTGCGAATGGGTGGAAGACGAAGCCTCCTGTGTCCAGCGTCAGGACTCTGGGTGCGGGTGGGCTATCCCCTCAGCAGGCTGGTGATGGCATTACCCCCATTTAAAGTCCCCGGGAATCAGAGCTACATTCCTGTGGCTTTCCAAGGCAGTGTGAGCTTTGGCTGAAGCACTGGGCTGGGAAGCTTGACTTTTGTTTGCCACTGATCTGCGGCATGACCTTGGCAATCACTGCATCGCGCTGTGCCTTTCTTTCTGCTCCCACTCGGTGGCTTTTCTAGTTCAAATGTAAGCGCTTTAGGGCAGGCAAGTGTGTGTGTGTGTGTGCGGGTATAGCATGCAGCACAAAAGAGGGCCAGACCCCGTTGGAACCACTCCGTGTGTCTGAAATACAAGTAATAATAATACGCTTTGTGATCACCCATTTACATCTATGGCTTCAGACTACACAGCTCCTCCAACCTGGCCACCATACCTATGCTTCTGAACCAGGTTTTCAATGGCATTTAGTTCTCATGAGAAAAATTTCAGGGAGTTACTAAAAATGAGGTGTAATGTTTGCAAGCAAAGTGCAGATGCAAGTTCCCCTAGGGCCCAGTGCCTCAGGGATTTAGGCACCTGACTCTCACTGAAATCACCTTGAGGATCGGGGCCCTCAACCATAACTGCACTGCCCGCTGCCCTGCCCGTCCTGCTTTTCGCTGTAAGCAAAGGCCCTTTGCGATGTGTGTGTCTTGTGCTGTGTGCAGAAAACGGAGTGGGATGAAATCAGCAGCCTCAGTTTCTGGCCTGCGAACTAAAACTCCAATCCAGAAAAGCACTTAAACCTGCCCTTAACTTCAAGCACGTGAGTAATTGCATTGCTCTCCTGGGCGTCAGCGTGTGGCTGGATCAGGGGTTAACGCAGGCTTTGAATGCAGCTCCCTGGAGATGAGAGTAGTTCTGCACTGGCATGGTGGAAGCCCTGGTTCTGCTGCGCATCTCCTCTGCGCATGCTGTGGATTACCTGCGGCTTATTCCTGTGGAAACTGCAAGATGACAGGGTGGGTGGAGGTCATTTAAAAGCACTGAACCCTCACCTAGCCCATCAACTTCGCCTTAAAACTAGACTGACGAGCTGCTGTCAGACGAGGGCGAAGTCGCAGATTCTGTAAGTCTTACACAAACACTTCCAGGTGGGTGCCCGTCCCAGTGGAACGCATGCCATTAGCTCGCTGCGCTGGGCTGGGAACGCAGTCCCGAGCTCTGTACGGTCTGTGCCAGCCTGAAAAGCAGCTGATCTCCTGCAAGCTAAACAGCCTTGAGACCTGTGCTGTGCCAGCCGTGAGATTTCCACGTGGGCAGGGGTGCGCGGAGCTCTTGTGAACGTGCACAGAAGCTGCTTAGCATTTCTTCTAATCTCACTACCAGACGGATGGTGCCACAGCCATCTCTGCTGTTACCCGCCCCCTTTATTTGTAATGAGAGTATGAGCTCAACAGCAACAGCATTAGCACCCCATGCATTACCCTTCTCAAGCCACTAATGGCCACTAATGCTGCACTCTTTATCTGAAACCGCCCTAGAAATCTCATGAGCAGCTTCTCTCCTGCGTCCTCTCCCTTGCCAAACAAATCTGCTCAGCTCCCCGTCCACACCTGCTCTGCAGGGTTTGTTCCCACCCTTCTGGCTGCACGATTCAATCAGCCGTGCTGCAGTGCTGCGTCTCCTCTGACCACGGGGCCTGAAAACTCGTGCAAGAGCCTGGTTTCGCTCGGGTTGAAGTTGGGGAGAGGGGCGCTTTCTATTGGCATCAGGGGGAGATGCATAGAGTAGATTTAAGTGATCAGTACTGAAATCTTTCCCCTTCGGGGGGGGGGTGGTGGTGTCAGATCCCCCCCCCCCCCCGCTCCTTTACTCCCAGTTGTGCATATTCTGGGGCAGCGGCTCAGTGACAGGCTGCATTTCAGATTACAGCTTTGGCCAGATTAACACCTTTGACCCAGCGCTATTTGTGTTATCACTGGGCTGGGACCGGCCTCGAGGTGGCTGCGGGCGCTTGTTACACACCCTGGCGCTGTTGTGTGCACACGCTGTGGGAAGGGTCTAGAAACGCGTGAGAACTGGCAGCCGGGGCAGGGCCGTTTTCTCCAGCTGGTGCCTGAGTGCAGCCCGTTCTCCGGTCTGCTTGGGCTTCCGGGAAGGATGTTGGCACTTCCAGGGGCAGCTGACGAGGGCCGTGAATGGGACTCCTCCTGCTCCCCTTGAGAGGACGGCCGGCATCTCAGGCCAGGTGCTGCCCAGGGGTGAGCTTTGTTAGTCCTAGGGAGCTGAGCCCAGCTGCCACGGGGGGTGTCAGAGCAAGGCAGCCTGTGCCGTCTCCCCTTCAGCACTTTGTGGTCACGAGGAGGCAGCCCTGGCCATGCAGCAGCAGGGAGACAGCCTCGGTTGTCCTGCTGCGGGGAACTGCAGCGTGGCCAGGCTCTCACGTCTCTCTGGCCTTTCCCCTGGGGCTCAGGCAGCTACGTTTTGGGTGATGGGCCTGGAGGGGAGAGATGCAGCTTTCTTTGCAGAAATGGCTTTTCTGGTCAGGCTGGAAAGGCCAGTGGAGAAGCTCTTACCCCTCGGCCAGCAGCAAGAAGTCACTTACATAGGGTCAGGCTAATGTTGTCTCCAAGTGCCGGAGCCAGCCCGTCGCCATCTTACAGCACTAGCGCTGGCGCACAGTGACACTGGACAATGGCCTTTTTATTTTTTAAATGAAAACCCACAGAAAATCTCTCTCGGCTGGGAGCTCCTGGCCAGCCTGCAGCCGAGGTTCCTGCTGGAACATGGGCAGCTGTGATAAGCTGACACTGGCACCTGCATCCGCACTGGGGAAAGGTGGGGGTTAGCTCGGAGGTGTTAGCAACACCTGCTGCAAACTCAAACCTGCAATGCTGCGGGTTGCAGCCACCCAGTAGCTGGAAGGCGAAGCTGATCAGCCGCTCTGGATCTGCCCCGCGTCTCCTCTGTTCTGGCTGTGGTGATCCGGCAGAGCAACTTGCCTCCTGCAGCCGCCCCTAAACTCACCCATCCACCTGCCCTCCTTCTGGTGGCCCTTTCAACCTGCCCACCCCACTGGGACGTGCAGGGAAGTGGCGATGTAACTAGATCTCCTGTTGCTAAGTAGGGGAGCTGGAGGTGGCTTTACCAACCCTGTCAAGAAGATTTCCACTCCCTACAGCCTAGAGGTTCAATGTGCACTTCCCAGATGTTCCTGCCTTTGTTTCCTCACAATGGGAAACCCAAGGGAGTTAGGCGCCTACATATATTTGGGCCTTCACTTCTCTGCACTGCAGGTGGGAGACATTACTTACCTACCTCCTTGGGGAGTTGCGAGGATTAATTTCTTGTCCATAAAGTTCCCTGGGACTCTCAGAAGGAAGCCTCGATATTAAGTGCAGGGGATTCTTATTCCTGCGGTCGAGCGACATGATACAGTTTCATAAATACCGTTCTGAAACACAAAACCACCACAGGAACCCGTACTGCAACCCAGATGCAGGAGAGGGAAACCTTCAGCAGGGAAGCCTGGGGTGGACAAATGACAAGAAAAGAACATCCCGCTTGAATAAAACCCTTCTGAGTAACGAAGCTCCATGAGGGTCTTTCAACTGTAGCCTCTCCACCCAAACACAAATGCCTCACCTTTCAGCCAGCTACGGTCTGACTTACATTGAATTTTAGTAAGCTTCCTTTATACTCGTCCGCAGACGGAAATCAGACTCTTTTAAACCTGCCCCCCCCCCCCATGCTGTGTTTAGTGTTCGAGGAGTATGGCTTCGTTAACAATGAACTAACGAAGGGCATGTCTACATTCCAGCCCTAAGTCGATCCAGGAGAGGTCCCCTTACCCCCACCACAGTAATTCCTGCTGCAGCTGATATCCACTCTCCCCTCCTTGGCTTGGTGGTGCGTGTCCTCACCTGGAGCGCTTCCATGAATGGAAGAGGGGAAGTGTGGGGGGCTGAGAGCCCTCCACACAGCTCCCTCCAGGGGCCCAGATCCCCCTCCCCAGGCTCTCGGCTCCCCACTCACGGCTGGCAGCTGCCCCAGCTTCTCGGCTCCCAGAGCGGGGAGTCTCCAGGCAGCAGCCAGGGGCAACCAGGCTCTAGCTGCCCGGCTTCCTTGTGAAATTGACAAGCCAGCCAATAGCCGAGGTAAGTAACGCAATGTCTACACAGACGCTGCTGCGTCACCCTAACTACACCCACATAAGCCTTACGCCTCTCGTAGAGGTGGAGTTATGATGTCAATGTAGTAGGGGCGGGACAAGCCTGTAGTGTGGACCCTGACATAATTAGGTTGACATAAGCTGCCTCACATCGACCTAACTGTGTAGCGTAGACCAGGCCTCGGATTCAGAGCAATCAATGCCTTTTCCAAAGCACACAGGCCACCCCTACTGTCACTGAGAGAACTGGATCAGCTGTAACAAACTAAGAAAGTGTCTGTCGTGTCCCACGTGGGTGGCTGGCTTGCTAGACGACAGCCTACTACTGCTGCTGTGAGCTCCTTTAGCCGAGGTGAGTGAGTGCTGAATGTCTTGGCTTTCAAAATCTATTGATGAGACAGGGGACTTGCGTTACCCAGCAGCAGCTGTGCAAACAAGTAATCCCTGCAAGTGCAAAACTAGCTGTTCCGCTAATAAAACGGAGCGTGAACAGCAACGACCTTCAGTCAACACGAACATCTCGGCCTGTCTCTCTGACAGCTATTGACGGATGGCGAGCTGCCAGTTCCAGCTCAGCCTGGCTAAACCAGATCTCTTAATCCTTTCTTCCAAGTCGTTCCTTCCCAAAATCTCCTTTCTTGACCGTTGTGGACCGTACCACCCCCACAAGCCCATGTCCTGGGCATTCGCTTTGACTTAGATCCTCACATCCCAGCTATGTTTAAATCTTGCAGCTTCTTTTGACAGACCGTCAGTTCCCAGCTGCAGCCCTATGAAACTACCCAAGCTGCCTAAGAAGCCAGGTAAGTGATGAAGATGTGATGGGGGGATGATTGAGACAAGAGCAATTCAATCTCATCTTGTATATAGGCTTTCAGCTCGAACACCACAGGTGACACAGCTGCCTCTGGACTGAAGGTGCAGTGACCATAGAGACAAAGTGGCCACAGCTGCAGGATACACCCGTTTCTATCCAGCCGCACAGCTAAACCGCTCATCCAGGCTCTTAGCTGCTTGCCTATTGATTACTGCAACAGCCGTCTCTTTGGCCATGACAAATGCAATCTTGTCCCACCCGTATCCATTTAGACTGCTGCTCCAAAGAGAGTTTGTCTAGCCCATCCCTTTGAGCGTGTCACCCCTGTCTGTGCATCCATCCACTGGTGCCACATTCTGTATCACATCAAACATAAGCCACTTGTCTTCGCTTTAGAGGCCCTGCACCACTGCTCGGCCCACCCCCATCATCTCTCTCATTTACTATCGAGTTGTTGCCGCTCACGTCTGATCAGCCAAAGCTGCCAGCCGCCAGCTTCCCTCAAATCCCTACTGACGGTTCTTTTTCCATGATGTCTACAAGAAACTTGGCAAAGATTAGACCGCCGGCGTGCTGAGCCCACTGCCAGTCATTCGGATCACTGTTAGCTCATTGTTCCCTTGTGCTCTCCCATCTGTCCGCAGCCCTCTGTCATAGCGTGTCAGCTCTTTGGGTGTTGGTACAGCACCTTGCCAATGCACTCCAGCTCCATGATTAATACACAGACTCAATACACGGCTCACAGGAGAATGAAGTAGCTTGTGCAGATGTTTAACGTTGCTTTCTGCCGGGGTAGTCACTGGGCAGAGCCCCGGCTAAATCCCGACCACCAGACATTTCTGAATGGACCCTGAAATCTTTTTATTTACTTAATATGATATTTTTATTATTTTCTCTGGCATCTGGAACTTGATGAGCCCTTGACCAAGAAATTTGGACCCTGACCAAACAAAACTGACTCTCCCTGGCCTCGGCTCTCTATGGCTAACAGTTTATTGAGGATTCCTTTTAGCACGGTGGCAGAATGCTTGCATAGCTGGAGCAGGAGGTGCTTTCTCTGTTGCATCAGTGAAGGGTGGACTGGCCACCACGGGTGTGACACAGACAGGCTCGGGCAGGTATATTACCCCTGTGCTCAACCTTCTTCTCAATATTTCACCGAAGGCGGGAGGGGGCTTGCGTGTGGCCTCTGCTGAAAACTAAGACTTCGCTGATTGCCATGGCTATTGGCAGAGGTTTGTATGGGAAATAGTCTGAGAGAGGGTAGGCTATTGGGTTTCAAAAGTACTGCTGTGAAACTTGACGCCTGAGGCGAGGCTGGTCTCGGAGCTAACCTGCCCAGTGCTGAGAAGAGAAGCCAGTCCTCTGTTTACGGTCGGGGCCAGGTGTGGGCTTGAGGAGTTACAAAGCCAAAAGAGCCCCCAAGAAAAGTTTCTGACTAGGGGATCTGTCCCTGGAGCCACTCGTCTGTAACTGTATTAGAGAAGAAGAATGTGCACAAGTGGTTAAGGGTTACAGAGGAGAGACACACACAGCGGGCGTGGCTCCTGAAAGGTGTTTCCCAGCTTTCTGAACCGGACAAGCACTGGAAGACTTGACCAGCGGGTGCCTTACTAGATAGGAAAGTGACTTGTCAGTCAGCACAGGCTACGGCTTGGGTTTTCTGGCTTTCTTTTTCTTGTGTTTTCAAACCCTTTCACTTGCTTTTTTTTGAATCTCTGTCTCAAACCATTAAATGACCTTCCACTTGGTTTTCCCGTAGCCACGTCTAAGTGCCTTGAGGGTTGAACGGGGGTGAAACAAGCGAACTGGGATGCCCTGCTTCCACGGAGGCAGAAGATAACCCACGAGGAATGTAGCGGGGTGGGTGAATTGCTCGGCTCCGTGGGCGGGTGCAATCTGGGGCTGAGTGGAGCCAGTAGCAGGCAGCGGGCGGGCACAGACAAGGCTCCATCAGGCTGGGTGCAGGCGGTAGCCACTCACCCCAGACACCTCGGGTAACCCCAAAACGTGCCCCACTGTTATTCCCCCAGACGTAGGAGATGAGTAGCAGCTGAGATACCATGGCCAGGTGTCAATGCATAGATGGGGACTTGGTAAGGGTGACCCCTGCAAAGAGGAACAAGTGAGTGGGAACGTTTGGAGTTAAAAACACCTGCTGGCTCCATTCATCCAAAACTCCCTGATTTGGTGGCAGGGGCCAAGGCCGGGCTGGCTGGCGGACCAGGCAGGCCCTGGGGTGTGGCACTAGGCAGCCTTTCACCACAGGGTTGCTAGTTGAAACCAAGGCCAGATTCAAAGTGGGAGAGTAGCTTACGTGTCTGGTGCCGCTTGAGAGCCTGTGTGAAAGGGCGCACTGGTCCCTGTCCCAGGCTCACCCAGGGCGGGCTGCAGGAGGAGCCGCCCACTTCAGAGGTGGCGTGGAAGTGAGGACTGAGGCCCACGGCCAGGGTCTGGCACGGCTGCTGCTTGCACGGATGTTGCGTAGCCTATCCCTCTGCTGTGACCAGCCAGGGGGCCAGCCGCCTCGCTCGCGACTGGCCACGTGATGTCTGAATAGCACCTCAGGGCCGGAGCCAGGATCCGGGCCTTTCCTAGCCGGGAGGAGCTAGCCATCATCATTAAAGGAACGGCCGGGCTGACCCAGACATCATGGCCGTGGAAATTCTAGTCTGCAAAAATAGGCAGGGGCGAGAACTGGCTCTGAGAGCATCCCCGTGAGGCTGGAGTAGAGACAAGGGCGTTGGTGTGGGTGAGCGAGCAGGGGCTGGGGGTAAGGTGGACTCTCCGCATGCTGAATGTGCCCCATGGGCCCTTTCGGCTAGAGTCAGCCCTGGCGCCATTTCACCATCCGCCGCTCAGGGTGGTGGGGGGGGTTCCAGTGCCACGGAGGCGATGCGGAGCAGACGCTCATGGATGGTGGCGTGTTGCTGTATGGCCCAGAGCGGCTTTGCAGGGTATAACCCTGCTCTTGTATATTCACGAGCAGCATTGCCAGCAGAGGGCGGGAAGTGATTATTATTCCCTCTATTCGGCACTGGGGTGGCTACAGCTGGAATAGTGTGTCCAGTTTTGGGCCCCCCACTGCAGAAAGGATGTGGACAAAGTGGAGAGTGGCCAGCGGAGGGCAACGAAAATTAGTAGGGGGCTGGAGCACAAGACTTCTGAGGAGAGGCTGAGGGAACTAGGCTTGTTTAGTCTGCAGAAGAGAAGAATGAGGGGGGATTTGATAGCGGCCTTTAACTACCTGAAAGGGGGTTCCAGGGAGGATGGAGCTAGGCTGTTCTCAGTGGTGGCAGATGACAGAACAAGGCGCAATGGTCTCAAGTTGCAGTGGGGGAGGTCTAGGTTGGATATTAGGAAAAAAAGATTTCCCTAGGAGGGTGGTGAAGCCCTGGAATGGGTTACCTAGGGAGGTGGTAGACTAGCCAGCCTTAGAGGTTTTAAGGCCCAGTGTGACAAAGCCCTGGCTGGGATGATTGCGTTGGGCTTGGGCCTGCTTTGGACAGGGAGTCGGACTAGATGACCCTGTCACCCCCTAATCTAGGATGCTATGAACATGCCTCGGCACACAGCCAGTCCCCAGCCGTTGGCGAACCAGCTCCGTGCCGCCACAGCCCCTCCTGCAAAGCCGAGAGTGCAGGGGACTGCACGTGTGCCCAGGCGCGTGCCGATTTACTGTGGCTGAATTGTACGCGGGAGGAGGCGGGGCCCGATCCTAGAAGCTGTCTGGACACCACTGAAATGAAGGCGAGTTTGGGACCTAAACACTGTCGAGGCTCCAGGCGTACGTGCATTCCACAGGGGCGCATTGGCAGCTGGACCATAGCCTTTTAACGGCCGTGTACGCCCCGTTCCCCAGCCCAGGGGTGTGCTGGCTCCGAGCCATGCTGCAGTGCCACACACACGGCCTGGTCCTGAGCCGGGCGGTGCCTGGCGCTGGGCTGTAACTGCCGAGCCGCGCCTGCTGCTCTCAGCACAAGGCTCCAGCAGCTGCCCCGAACTAGCAGCATCCACCCAGCAAAGGCCATGTGAGCCGTGTAGACAAGGGCAGCATCCCTGTCTGCTCCGGCAATGCAATGGGCTCACAAGCTGGGTATGGGGGGGGGAAGAGAGCGGGTGGAGTGGGGCAAGACCCTTGCTTAAAAAGCTTTATTTTGGGCTAATGCTGGCCGTGTGTGTGTGTGTGTGTGTGAGAGAGAGAGGCAGATGACAGCTCCAGGGTGGGACCGTTGGGGCAAGGAGCAAGGATGGGCCACTGATCAGATGGGGAAAGCCGTGCCCAGCGCCAGCCGCGGCTAGGAGCCAGTGGTAACGGCTGATTTCGGTGGCGAGGCGCGGCATACCTCAGAACTCGTTATGGCCCCCCCCCCCCGCTCCACCCGGCTGTCTTGTGTAAGAGCCAGGCAAAGGGACCATATTTAGCATGACCACGCAGCAGGCAGCCCTGGGACTCAGATCGGCCCACAATGGGGAAAGGCGGCTTTGCCCCATGCCCGAGCTAAGCAGGATGCACTGGCTTTCCTCCGCGCCAAGTGAGGTGCTGGCACGACTGTCTGTGGGGGCAGGAGGCCGTGTGTGTGTGTGTTGGGGGGGGGGGGCGGGGTGGGGGGAGAGGAGGCTGTAATGTGCCTCCCCCACCCCCCCTGAGGCAACGGGCCCCCCCCCCCTCCCCAAAAAAAAACACAGTGGCTCTCTTATGTCCAGGGGCCACCTGCTTCCTTGCCATTGGGTGCCCTTTGCCCTGTGGCCGGCCTCTAGAGACTTGTGGAGCCGGCCGCATGGTGCATGTCCCTCCTGGCTACCTGGGCTGCCTGCAGGCACCTTCCCTGCCCACCCCCAAAAAACCCCCCAAATATCCAGCTATAGACAATTGCCGTGGGAACAAGGCCGTGCCCGCCTGCTCAGACAGCAGCTCATGGCCCATTGGCCTTTCCAGCAAAACCCCGGCTCAGCGGCAGGCTGCACTTGTTCCCTCACGCCCTTCACCACCCAGCGTCGTCATGCTCCAGGCTGTGTTTGCCACCACTGCAACACCCCCCCCCCCCCGGGGGGGGGGGGGGGGGGGGGCCCGGCTGCTAGCCACATGCCATTGGAGGCGGGCAAAACTAGCTTCATCCGCTGCTGTATCGCGGTGCAGCTCTACCTTGTCTAGCCGCCTGTGTAAGTTAGAGCAGCCTGGAGGCTGCCCTAATTTAGGGTCACACTGGTGTCCAACAGCCCCAGGGGGACAGTGTGCATGTGCGAATTGCCAGCGTGCAATGGTACTTGAGCCAGACCCTCAATCCCGGTCACACCCTCCCAATGGCCCCGGGGGTGGGGGAGAGAGAGAGAGACGCATTCAGGCACATACACCAGCTCCCTGGCACCTGCTGGTTGATGGCGTAAATCAGCTGCTGTTATGACCCACTGTGTTGCTGAAACAGGCTAAAGCCCCCCACTTCACCCTGTGTGTGACTGGCCTCACAGTGGTCAGCCATGTCTGCTGCTGCTCCACACAGCCTGCGCCACGCCTGCGTGCGTGCCCGGCGCTGGGCAGGGGAGAACGCTGTGAAAACTCATTTATCTACTCAGCGCCGCTAAGGTCAGCCGGGATCATGATGACCAGACCCTCACCCCCACGCCTCTGAGCTCTGATTCTGAAACACAGCCAGGGGCCCAGCTCCTTTGCTGGGTACTTGTCCAGGAAAACCCACACGGTTAATGAACACGCGCACGCACCCACACACACACACACCCACAGGGTTTGAGCCCATTCCATCCCCTTTGCATGGTGGAGGGCAACGCGGTGCAGAGACCATGCAGCCTTGGGACAACCAGGAGTGAAAGCCTCCGAAGAAAGGGCTGGCACAGCCCGGAGAGGCTCTGCGTTCTAAAGATGGGCGCTAGTGTTTCCTATAGCGAGCTCTTCCCCTCCTCCTCCTCCCCCTCCCCCCCCCCCGTTTGGATTACTCATCCATGGCCAGGGAGCTGTCCTGTGTTTAGTTCATTCCCCTGGGTTTAGACATAGCAGCAGCCAAGCCCCAGCCTCCCCAGGCAGCGTGACACTGCATCTGACGTTTCGTTGCTTTCCTGCACGAACTGCTGTAGACGCGTGTAAACGGGGCGGCTCCCTTCTGGCCTCGCACCGCATGAGAACTGGAGTTTGCATCACACAGGTGTAGACTAGCAGGCTTGCTCTTGAAGGCTCCAGTTTATGCAGCTGTGCTGGGGGAGAGGTTTTTCAGGCGCCTGGGATGTGCAGAGGTAGGATGAACCATTGCTCCCCCCGGCCCCCAGCCGGGAAGGAGTGGGCGCTAGTGTTACATTTTTGCTGGGGGCAGCGGTGTAACCCCACTGTAAAGACATCGACGTAGCATTTCGTGGTTAGGCACCGGTTGTCGGTGTGCACACACAGCTTGTGACGATGGAGCTGGCGTTCCTCATGCGTTGCCGCGGCTGTTGCTTTAACAGGGCACCGTGCGCGTCAGGGGGCCAGGCCAGAGGCTCAGGGATATTAGAAAAAAAAATAGGCTGAACCTGCCCCACAGGTGCCCTGGCCTACTGCAGAGCCAAAAACATTGACATCACCACCCTGGGGGCTGGGGCAAGAACCCCTGGGACACAGGGCAGGAGCGCAGGCCGGCCCTTGAGCAATAGCCGCAGTTGCCTACAAGGGGGGCTGAGGGAATTTGCCCCCTCCTAGCCTCAGCTGGTAAAGGCTACGCTGTGGCTATCAGGGGCTGTTTATCAGGCCCCTAAGTAGGCCACTAAGTCTGTGTCTTGCTGCGTCGTCTTCTCCACATGCAGGTTGAATGCAGTCCTAGGGCCAGGACAAGGGCTATCCCATCAGCAGCTCAGCTGTTCTACGTCAGGGAATCATGGACGCCAAGGAGGATCTGACCCTAAGCCATGCACTTGGTCAGATTCTCAATGGCTTCCACGATTACCCTGATTTACAGCAGCGCAGGCTCTGATTGGATAAGCCTGGTCCTGGTGCCAGGGTTATATTCACCCTTCACGTGGAGAAGACGAGGACACAGCAAGGTATGAACGTAGTGGCCTGCCGGAGCTCTTGGACTTCATAAACAGCACACGCTACCCGCAGATGCCAAATCCTTTATGGTAGCCTCACTGTGAACAGATGCAAAATGCACATCAAGCAATATGTCACCCTAACACCCCTGAGACCGGCACGCCGACTACACCAGCTGGTGGCCAGGGACCGCTAACTTTACATGGCCACCTCCTGCACCGCAATGGAAGCCCAGAGAGGACGGCATGAAGCTGAGTACCCCCAGTTGTTAATGGGAAAATGCAATCCGTGTGTGCACCGCTGGAAATCAGACTGCTGGGTTTGGTCCTCTTTCCATCATACTGCTTTGCACGGGACTTCTGCAAAACACAGGTGGGAATCCTTGGCAGAGCAATTACACCGTGTGCTCAGCAGACCTCATTTGTTAAAGGACAGGGAATAGGACGCGTGAAGCCGTAGATCCTCCATGAACCCCCTGATCTATGTTCTCCTTGGCAGGATCTGAGGAGAGACCCCTGCCTGCAGAACTGGAAGAGGGCCTGTCAGGGGAACAGAGGCCTAAAAAGGGACCTGGAGAAGTGCTGGGGAAAGCCAGCGAATGCAGCTGGGAGAGTCAGCACCAGCAGAGGGAGAAGCTCCCCACTTGCCCTGAGGCGCTGTGTAAAAATAAAAGGGCTCTAGTAAAGTTAACAATATTAAATAAATATTTAATCGAAAGTCCTTGGCCTAGTTCATAGCTCATCCTTTGGGTTGATGTTCAGGTCGCCGGCTCCCAGGTGCTCTTGGTCTAACGTTGCTATCACTTCGTCTGCCTGCATTCGCTCCTGCGGAGAAGCGGAGGAGGAGGAAGAATAAATAACAGCAGCCGCTTCGGTGTCTGTTCTCCTCCACGGAGGAGGAAATTCAGCCTGGCACAGAAGGCTGGTGTAAGACCTAGACACAACTCGCCTGGGGGTGCAGTGTGGGCTCATGGATAGGGCACCAAGCTGGCACTCGGGAGAGCGAGCATCAGCTCTACTGCGACCTTGGGGATGTCACTTGACTGCTCTGTGCCTCAGTTTCCCCTCCCACCCTTTGACTGTCTCACCTATTTAGATTTTAAGCTCTTTGGAGGCCGGCCTCATCCGATGCACGTACAGCACCCAACACATAGAACTACAGCACCACCGTGTACATATGTCCTGAACCAAGGCCCCACGGGGTGGGCAGGCTGGGGTTGCCGGACCCCCCCAGGAGCCCATAAATCAGAAGCACTATCTGGTGACTGAATTAGCAGCCTGGGTGTCAGGAGGGCTGGGTTTTATTCCGTTTTGCTAGTGGCTTTCTGTGCGTCCTGGGTGGGGGGAGCTACTGAACCCCTCTGCACCCGAATTTCGCCATTGGTGAAAAGGGCCCTATCTGGCTGAAGTAACTAACGGCTGCTAAGGGCTTTGAGATCGCTGGCCGAAAGCACTCTGCGCTCACAAAGCAGGAGAGGTCCCCTGGTCTTCTGCCTTGCTGTGGATTTCCATTGGGACGCTGCACCCGTCATTCACCGAATGGCCCAGCAGGTGTCACTAATGCTCAGCACCAACGTTGCCCTAAAGGTTACGTCTACACTGGACTCAACACCCGCAGGACAAACCGGAGCTGAGAGGACGGCAGGATTTGGGTCTGGCGCAAAGGGCGCTGACCCTCACATCACGGACCCTTGAGGTACGTCTCCACTGCAGCCCGGGGGTGTGACCGGCAACTCGTGCCGACGGACCCGTGCTTGCTGTACTCCAGCTAGCTCGCCACAAACAGCCGTGAGGACGCCGCAGCGTGGCCTGTGCAAGCCCGCCTTGGCTGCCGGGGACGCGCTCACTTGGGACGCCCCTGCCACGGCATCTTCGCTGCTTTGCTTTGTCTTGCGAACTAGCTAGAGCGCCGCTGGCGCAGATCTCTCTGCAGGAGCTGCCATCCGCACCCTCGGCACCAGTGTAGACGTATCTTGGGAAAAGCGAGCTGTCCCCCCGCCCACACACCCCTCTGTCATGCTGGGAATGGCCAGGAGGCATTGCTACCAGAGACACAAGCATGGGGGGACCGAGGAACTCCTTCCCCTGGGTCTCATGGGCCTCACTTCCCGTTGAAAATCCTCCCCGTTTTTTATGCCTGTCAGTAACAGCGGTACCTCTGGAAGCTCAGAAGCTTCAGGGCAATACTCATGACAGGGGTGAGGAAGGGTGGTTGTAGTCCCCGGCCCACAACAGGACACAACTGACCAGCTGCATTATGGGTCGGGTGACCATATTTCCCGAAGGGAAAACGGGACACCAAACGGGGCTGGCCCAAGCTGCTCACCTGAGCCCTGCCCTCCCTCCCCACCCCCCACCCGCGTGCGAGGCTGGTCAATCCCATCAGTTATTCCATCTCTAACGCTACGCCCCATACAGCATGACAGTATCCAAAGCCCTGAAGAGGGGTTCCACCCGGATCTGGAAACGTGATTCCAAGGCGGACGCAACACTTCTGTCTAGGCAGGCGTCTCTGTGGCTAGACAAAAGGGCCTCTTTGACCGTTACAAGGAGCTCCCTGGTTTTCACTAGCTGCCCTGCTCTGTGATGCCCCCATGCCATTTGTGGCCATCGCTGCTCCAGCCATGATGAAAGAACTCACCACCTCTCTGTAAAGTGGGTCCAAAGTGAACCAGAGGGCCACAGCACACCGCTGGCCTTTGGTGACGGCTTTGACCCCGTGGGGGTTCTCCCCGCCAGACGAGAAGCTAATCATGCGCCCACACTTTGGCTTGATAGAAGCCTGTAAAAAACAAAACAAAGAAGTAAAACATTGCAAACACAACCAGCATCGACACTCATGGCAAAGAACAAGCACCTGTTTTTACACGGCAGATCTCTTGTTTTCCCCTGGGTTCGCATACGTTCAGGCTTTAGTGGGTCTCTCTGGATAACTCCGTGAGCTAATGATCTGTATGGTACTCGGAAATTCAATACATTGCCAAGACGGGCATCATTTTGCCCAAGAAGGGCGGCTCAGTGCCGTTGCAGAAGACTAATCCAGAGGAGACGAGGCAGTGTGTAAACTCTGTGCAAAATTCAATGCAACACACTCCACTATTGCAAACCGGCTGTGCTCAAACTAGGCAGTAATTAAGTGCCCCGTCAATGAGAGCCCGTTAACCTTCACACGCTGGCTGAGCATCAGGAAGTAAGGCAGACATTTTTTAACAGTGAGGGCAATTCTTACAAAAGTTAATTTACCAAGAGTCATGGTGGATTCTTCGTCACTGACCATTTTGAAATCAAGACTGGGTGTTTTTCTAAAAGTTCTGCTCTAGGAATGGTTTTCAGGGCAGGTCTCCGGCCTGGGCTATCCTGGGGAGTCACTTTCGAGGAAAGATGTGGACAAAAATGATCAAAGGTTCAGAAAACCTGACCCAGGAGGAAAGGTTAAAAAAACCTGGCATGTTTAGTCTTGAGAAAAGGAGACCCGGGGGGGACCTGGTAACAGGCTTCAAATATGTTAAGGTCCGATATAAAGAGGATGATGATCAAGTGTTCTCCATGTCCACTGGAGATAGGACAAGAAGCAATGGGCTTAAGGTGCAACAAGGGAGATTCGGGTTAGATATTAAGGAAAATTATCTAATGCTAAGGGTGGGTAAGCTCTGGAAGAGGCTTCCAGGGAGGCTGTGGACTCCCCCCCACTGGAGGTTTTTAAGAACAGGTTGGACAAACCCCTGTCAGGGTTGGTCTAGGTTTTCTTGGTCCTTCCTCAGCACCGGGGCCTGGACTTGATGATCTCTCAAAGTTCCTTCCAGCCTTACTTTTCTATGATCCTCTCACCAACAGGTTAAATGTTCCTGCTTCAGATTCTGTATGCAGTGTTCTTGTAGCTGTGTCTGCCTCAGGATATTAGAGAGGCGAGGTGGGTGAGGTAGTATCTTTTATTGGACCAGCGTCTGTCGGCGTCAAGAGAGACAAGCTTTCGTATCTCACCCACCTTGTCTCACTTGCTTCAAATTTGGCCAGTAGAGGGCGAAAAAGTTCAGACAATCAGGCACACGCGAAGTAGGATTCTCAGCTGGCCAGTCGGCTTTTTATAAACCAGAGTCTTAGTCTAACTGGTTACTTAACGGATCAGGGAGTCCAAAAATCCACTCTCTGCAGAAATCAGGAATCCTGAGCGATTGAAAGTGCACGGGCGGCCAGCAGCGAGGTCATGACACTGCTTCAGTATTGCTTCCACTGGCATCTTCCACGGCAGAGGAATAGAAATTGCTTGTCAGCTGAATCGAGTAGCCATGAAAACCCTCCAGCCGGTTCAGGCTGTCCCCATTCACAGCCGTAGAGCAGGCGGCTGTGAGCCACACTGAAGAGGTCATGCTGGATGGAGAACATGGCTTTTCAGGTTACTCCTAGAATGTATTCTAGTCAGAGGGTTGCCGAGGCTAGTGACTGTCTTCTGGAGGGGCCCTCAAGTCGGAGGTCATAGCTGAAGTCATTTGAAAAGCCCTGACAGTACATGGCAGCAGGTGGGGCCCCTTTTATTGGCTCCCAGCATGCATTAGCCTTTTTCACTCCCGAAGGCCCGATCTTGCACCCACTGAAATCACTGGCTGTTTTTCCATTGCCTCCCAGGAGAGCAGGGTCGGTTTCATTCAGTGCCAGCAGGGTGCATCTTTCCCACCCTCTGCCCTGCTCTCTCTCTGCATGACTCAGCTTTGGAAGGAAGTTAACAAACACCTTCGTGAGTGGCTGAAACCAATCCCTGCTCGGCTGGCGGGTGGCAGGGCTATTTGAACACGTCGCAGTGAATGGAGTTACCGGCTTGACGTTTGTGGTTCCCTCTATACCAGAGGTTCTCAGGCCGGGGTGAGACACACCCGCTCCAGCTGCCCAGCTCTGAAGGCAGAGCAGAGAGCAGCAGCGGTGCAGAAGTAAGAGCGCCCAATAAGTTGGAGAAGCACGGCACTGGACCATCACCGTGTGACCACAGAAGAGGGCTGTTCGCAAGGATTCCAGGGTTTTCTTTTTAGGCCTGATGCTAACCCGCTGCACAGCCTGGGGCAAACGGCATCGCCTCTCTGTTCCTCGGTTTCTCCCTCTGTAAAATGGAGAAACCATCACCGCAGTCCTCCTCACCGAGGCATGAGACTTATCTAATATTTCTCAAGTGCTCAGAGATCGTCTGACGGAAAGCACCGCTGAGTGTAAGTGCAAAGGGTTATCGCGGGACCCAGGTGTTTTGTACAACTCCTCCCCCGCCCGCAGAACGCTGGCCAATGGGAAAGAGCCGTAGAGCGGCTCTGCTTACTGCACTGCTCAGCTTTCAGTGGACGGAACAGCAGCTCTAAGCTCCCGATCCTCAGAGGTATTCAGGCGCCTAACTCCCACTGACTTCAGTAAATACCTTTGAGGAGCGGGACCAACGTCCTGTGCCCCTGGGGCAGCACCTTGCATTGGGTACTTGTGAGACAGGCTACGCAGGACTGGCCTGCGGTTCAGGAACTCCCGTGGGGCCTCGTCTCCCCCAGCACAAACCCTGAAGCTCTGGAGGAGTGGCGTCGGAAGGAAAACAACGTGGTTCTCCTCAGGCAACCACCTGCCACCAGCTTTCCCAGCGAAGGCGCGTCACTTACGGTCACAGTTTTGGCATCCATCTCAGTGAATATAAACTCCCCGCCTTCGAAATCCGCGTTCATGTACAGAAGGGCGCTGGGGGAAGAAGGACAAGATCCCACTGAGGCTGGCTGGCGGGCCCCCCCCCCTCCCCCTCGCAGCTGGGGGGTGCTCAGAGCTGACATTCCCAAACACAGGATTTGCCACAGCGGATCTGGCCCGGTGGCCAGCGGGAAGAAGGTGGCTAACCATGCTCCCAGGGCCGCTGTGACAGCCGAGGCAGTCAGAGGAAAGGCTCCCACCGACTCAATGGGCCATAGGCTGCCTGGACCTTGGCCCTGATTCCTTCCAGAACCACAGCCAGACCCTGGATCCAGAACCTGCCTCCTCAGCCCATCGCTGGCTGGGATTTCCCTGCCCCAGGGCGGCCTGACGCTACCCGGCAGCGGAGCCAAAACGGGCTCCTGTGGTCATGCCCCACCTACCTGGAGCCCAGCGAGGAACAGGCTTTGTCTGTTTCCCTTGGCCTGGCCCCCGCACCTGGCACAAGCTCTTATTGGCACGCGTCAACTCAGCCCCTACCTGTAGTCCCGGAAGGTGTACGCCGGGGGCTCCTTCCAGCACTCGCTGGCCTCAGGGTCCAGCAGGCAGTTGTCGGCATGGATGGGGTGGCTCAGGTCGTCCCTTTTCTCCTGCTGGCCTAGGCAGCCCCACGTGGGGGTAGAGGGGAGAGGAAGTGGTGAGGTGGGAGAAGCAGGGTCTCGGAGCTCGGCTCCCCCCTCCCCGCCCCGTGGCATTTGTACTTGGAGGGTGCTCGCTGCCAGCTGAAAGGCAAAGACTAGGGGAGGGGGAAAGCTGGAATCTGGGGAGCCCGGAGACAAAGAATTCACATCTCCATTGCAGACAGACACCTGGGGCCTGATGGAACGGAGAAGCCAATCTGGGGTGAAAGAGAGCACAGGTGGGGGCGGGGGGCACTGAGACAGAGAGAGAAAGGGGGAAAGCAGAAGGACAGAGGGATGAAGAGCAAAACACTGAACAAACTCATGCCCCGTGCAAGTGGCTTCCTCCAGGGAGACCTCGGGGGAGGGATCTCCGAGGCAGGAGCACCAAAACAGTTGTACGGTCAACAGCATCCTCCCCTCCCTCTTGACTGTTTCCGTAGCACCGAGCCACAGGGCCAGGCCCCCCCTTACCGGGCAGGGCGGTGCGGCAGACCATGTGTGTGTAGGAGAAGTAGAGGGTGGAGTTCAGCAGGAAGTAGGACTCCACGATCCGGCGCGCCTTCTCGCTGACGTCGTAGAACAGGCGGGCGCTCTTCAGCGGGATCAGTCCCTCGTAGCCAGACTGCAGGGCAATCACACAGCAGAATGAGCCCCGGACAGCCGGGGGGAGGAGGGGGGGGGCGCGGAACCATCCCCCGGGACCCAAGGGAAGAGCGAACCGCACCTTGAGAGCTTTGAGGACGGTGGCACCTTCGAACCTCTCATTGGGAGTGTGGGGCGAGGTTTTCCCTCTGTAGCCATCTCCAGCCAGCATGATCTCCTGAAAGAAATGGCCCGAACAGATGTTGGGGGAAGGGATCTCAGTTATCCCGAGCAGAAACCCCCAAATCAGAAATATTCTTCATCCTGTTCCCTGCACCCGCAATGTCTAACCCTCACCCAGTGAGAAACCCGGACGGAATTAGACGGGTTCTATTCTGCTTTGGTCTCATCAATGGCACAGTCAGCTAAGGGCCAGCTGCAGCATCGTTATTGCTTGAGGTGACGCGTGAGCCCTCATGGCTCTGTGGCAACCAGCGAGATTCAGGACTGCAGAGCTGTTTTCAGCTCAGCGATTCCACTGCTTTCAGGCAAGCTGCTATACCACTGTGCCCCAGTTTCCTCCTCTCTAAAATGGGGATAACAGTCCTTCTCTCCTCTGTCAAGTCCTTGGAGATCTATGGGTTAAAAGCACTATGCAAAAGCTAGGTATTATTGTTAAAGAGCACAGTTCAATTTGGTTAAAGAAATATGGAAAATTATCCTTGCAACTCATGATCGGTCCTTAAACGTCACCCAGTTTTTTTAAAATGAAAATATCTGCTGTGGGATTCAAGCCTCCATCCCCTGAGGTCTTGTGGAACACAAAGTTTATGGCCCCGCACGCAGAGAGAAACAGGGAGAAAATGAAACCAACTATAGACAGAGAGCAAAAACGATCGGCTGCTATCAATGGCCCCAGCTAAGTGAAATGCAAAAAGTAAACAAAGTGCATCACTCGGGGAAAAGGGAAGTGGGTATCTGTAACATAAGCAAAGGGATTATTTAGGGGTGGGCTATTGCCCAACCGTGTCTTTTTCTGCCGCTGGCAAACAAGGTGGGCCAGGTTCTTAGCTGGTGTCTATCGGCACCGCAGCACGGGCCAGAAGCGGGGCTGCAGAGGGCCGTTCGATGTGCTGAACCAAGTGCCGATCACCCAGTTCTGGTGCAGAAGCCAAAGGCCGACCCTGGATACACAGCATGCAATTCCTGCTGACCTCACTAGCGTTACGTGCGTGTGGGAGGGTACAATTTGGAGACAAGGGCTTCGCGTTTGCCGGGGGCCTCGTGCGGTTAGCTAAAAGCAGACCACCACAGCCTCCCCCGCGTGGCTCCCCTGCCCGGCCTCTCCCCCCATCCACCTCCAGCCCCCGGCATCGCAGAGACTCACGCTGGCCAGTCTGCGCAGCTCTCCGCACTCCTCCTCCGAGATGACGTTATCCAGTAGCACCCGCTGCGTGCCGTTCAGCAGCTGGGAGTTATAGACGAACTCCACATCGCTGTAGAGCAGGGACCCCCCTGCGGGAAAGACGGGAACAAAACAGCCCTGAACACAACACCTCCTCACTGGCCGTCAGTCGCACCGAGGCACTGGGCCAGCTGAGCTCAGCCTGGCGGCGTTCCAGAGGAACAGCTTCACAGCAGCGCAAGGGAGAGCAGAATCTGGCCTGGTGTCAATAGCAAAGACAGAGGCAATGGGAACACACAGAGGAGAAATCAGCTCGCTGCTGGAGTGGCAGTGGTCCCCACTTTCTCATCAGAGCACCCGGACCACATTTTAAAACTCGGCACTGAGACGCAACCGGGCCTCGTCAGTGCCCCAGACAGCAGCTAATTGGCTTTTTGCTGAGCAGCCAATATAACCCATTCTTATTTCAAGTTGACCCTGAATCTCCTCTGTGTTTGTTTTGTATGAGCCCTTTTTGTATTTGACTCAAGGCTCTGGAACAGGCATCAGCATTTTTTTTTTTTGCCTCCTTCTTACTCCCGATGGCTCTCTGCGGTTGCGTTACTCATGCACATTGCTGCCAGCAGGAGTTCTCGTCGAAGGCCAATCTGTGGTCAGGGAGCGGATCTTCCCCCCCCCCAGGCAGGGCTCCTGGGAGACAGGGAAGCTGTGGAAGGGGGAACGCTGTGCCGCTGGGACCACGCCATTATGCTGGTCACAGCTGTCTCGCTCCTACCATGCGTCCCCCTCCAGTCGGTTGTGCCCTTCCGGCATCTCTCGTGTCCACATTTTCAGCTCATTGGCGCAGGGACCATCTGCTCATGCAGCCAAAAGGGCCACCGCGTCACAGACTAGACATAGTCCTAAAGTCTCGTTACTTTATGGTTCATTCCTAAATGAACCCCTGGGAAGGGCTGGAGGCAGAAAGGCAACAGCTGTGATCACAGGCCGCTCTGCAGCCTGCTGCAAGATGCCCTATGTTCTGCCCCCTCCTCGTAGGCCTAGAGCAGCCGATTTGTAGCAATACATAAGGGGTTCATCTCTGTTCATGATGGCTGATGTCTTGGGTTGGTTTTGAGGGCCTCTTGAAATAGACCAGGCTGTGTATTGTCCCCACGGCATGGGCACAAATCTGGCATTCCATGCTGCAGATTGGGTCTTTTTGTTTTGGGTTTGCACAGGGCCTAACCCCTAGGTGCTAGGGTAATCAAAATAAATAATAATAATAATAAATCCTAGTTCTGCTGGGCAGGAGGAAGTCGGTGAATTGGACGGGTACCTTGCAGGGAGCACGGAAGTGATTAGCTACTTGGCGTACATGCAGCTTGATGCTCACACGCTCTCTCTCCTGCCCAGGGACAGGGGATCAGGCCGCCCTCATCCAGACCGAAAAACAAGACAATAAAAACAAAGTCTGTGTGTTTCGAAAACTTGCCCTCATGTTCCATAGCAGAGCAAATCAAAACCCGAAACCAGATGTTTCCCTGGGAGGAAGGTGAAAGGCTTCGGAATCACGGGAAATTTATCTGCTGTTGGAAAGCTGCAATAAAAAGGAGGCGGCAGCAGCACAGCATTTCTCTCGAAATGTGGCATGATGGAATGTTTCTATTCAATCTTTTCTTTTCTTTTTTGGATCAACTGCAGCTCATTTCTGTTTTGGAAGGGCTCCAGGCCAACGGAGGATACATGAAACTGAGTCAAGATCCCACCACTAGCACAGGAATGATCTGCAAAGAAGATTTAGGTTTCTTGGACAGGGAGCGTCCTTCACAGTCTGTTTTATTGCTTGATGATAATATTGATGATAAACACGCATGGATCAGAAACACAGCCCTGGCTCCACACCTCACACACTTTGGGCACTATCCGATTGGGCTCTGAACTTCCGTGATCAGGTTCGTCGCTTGTCCCCGCACAGTGCAGTGGGCACACATACAAATGTTTTTGTCACTGCTTCCTTCTGGATTTGCTTTTCAACAGCTCCCCATTGCTGGCCAAAGGTGAGCTTCAGCTGCCAGGATCGAGTTGTGAAAAGGTGAACCGCAAATATCCAGCAAGTGCACTGGTGATTGCTACAATGGGTGCAAATGGGTAAGTGCTGGGGCTAGATGGTCTTTACACACCAGAAGGATTTGCCCTGGCCTCGCGCTGTTCACACGGAGGTCTCCAAACACTTCACAGACATCCAGTACCGCTTTGATGACTGGGAAGCCTCAACATTGCTGCTTAGAGGTTGGGCAGACACAGACACAAAGGGGTTAACGGGCCCCATGGCAAACCTGCGCCAGGAGCTCTGCCTCGCAGTGCTCTGGGTTTAACCAGGAGCAGCTGACACGATGCTGAACGTAACCTGTCCTTGTCATCTCCCATCTCATCTAACTCGGGGCTCCGGTGGTCATAATATTTCCTAGACAGGCCCATAGAAGCCACCACGCAGCTGATCGAGGGCTCAATTCTGCTTGCTTCATCCATGTGCACCATCCAGTGGAAGCTGATAGGATTCCTTCTGGGAGTAAAGCGAACCAGAGCTGAGGCCGGATCTACTAGTTGATTGAGCTGGGGTTGGTCCTGCTGGGAGCAGGGGGTGGGACTATATGACCTGCTGAGCTGCCTCCCAACCCTCCGCTGCTCTGATTCTACTGATCACAAATCAACAGGGAGTTTTCCATGAAAGCTCCACGGAGCCAAATCAGCCCAATAGTCCCTAGCAATGCAAAGCTCTGTTACTAATCCCTTGATTTTATTACCCGCCCCCGCCCCCTGCCACTCAGGAGTGGAGCTACAATGGTTGTCCCTTCGGGAGGCTTTTTCATTCTGGCGATATTTTTGTAATCCCAGCCATCTGCTGGGGGAAGCCACGAACGACGCCAACTGCCTGTTACAGTTACAGCAGGTCGTTCGCTGCCAAAACCAAAGAGGAGCTGTATTGTTTCTGACAGCTGAGACGTGCTCAGAGGTTCGTGCTGAATGAATCCTCTGACCAGCTCTGTGCACAGTCTGGGGCTGCCAACCCAAAGGAGTTCGGGGTCAGGCTTTGGGGGCAACACGCAATCACCTGAACTCTCAGGAGACGTCCGAGACCTTCTGGTGATCAGCTGTTGGGAGAACCAGCAGCTCCATTCCTGCAAAGCCCAGCCGCTCTAGCTCCGTGGAGCCTCTCAGCTTTGCAGCAGTGGAGCTCCGCGTCATATTCAGGAAACCCATGCACACACGCCACAGGCAAGGGAACCAGCAGCTTCTGGGAGTAATGCTAACGTCGGCAATCCTCACCCCTTCCCTGCCCTACTCTGTGCCCTCCCCAGGACGCAACCAATCTTCAGGGAAGCCTGAACTGGAGCGTATCAAGGTCTGCCTGTACAGCCAGGTGAAACCTTGGCTCAAAACAAAGAGGCTCTTTGCATCCTGAGTGCCTGCCCTCTATGGCCGGGGATGAAGCGAGGAAGGCAGGAGACAGCTTGCTGCACGGAGATGCTACCATTCCTTTCCTCCCGGTGCTCCAGGAGCTCATCCTCACAAGCAGCATTTTCTGGCAACCCTTCTGAGGCTACGACGGTCTGCGGCATCTGCCCGGGCTGTACCTGCACCATCGGGATGTTTATCCTGGCCGAGAAGAGCCCAGCTGGGGTCGAGATCAAAGAACCAAAAGACCCGAAGGAATAAAAGGCCTTACAAATGTGTTTTGGTTCCTTACAAGCGGTTTGCACTGAAGGGACCCAGGCAACTCGCAGCCGCAGCCGAGGGAGCTGTCGTGCGAACACTACACCCTTGTATCACAACTTAGGCATGTAGCTGGTGAGGCTCCTCTAGCTTCCCGAGCCTGTGCTGACAACTGCGGAGGCATCAAGGGGAAGCCTAAACTCACACACACACACAGTGACTGTGTTAATGATTTGTTTGGCCGCCGGTGTGTCCCGAGACATTACACGCTCAGGACAAGAGGTGCTCCGATATCCAAGGCAGTACGTGCGTCAAAACCAGCTGGAACGGAACAGGGCAACGGGGTCACTGGCATTTTCTTTGGCTAAATCTAGACAACGCCATGGGGACCCGATCCTGATCTAAATGACAGCTGGGGAAATTTGCAGAAAGCGCACATGGGCCAATGGAGTTATGCCTACGCAAAGTTAGGACAGGAAAGAATCAGTTCCCAAGGGTGTCCTGCACTGAGCCAAGCAAAGGATTTTCTGAGAAAAGCTTTAATAGGAATGGCGGGGGGGATCCATTTTTTTCTAATTTCTGGAGAGTGATTTTTCAGATTTTTTTACCAACAAAAAACAATTTTTTTTTCATTGTGCCCTCCTTTTCCTCACTCCTTTTTGTAATTGGAAATGGGGAAAATAAAAAGGGAATTAAAAGGGGGCGGGGGACAGACTACATCTGAAAATCTTGCTTTTGGTGTGTTATTTTTTTTAAACTGGAAACTTGGAGAATTTCAGCTAAAGTGCAAATTTCCCACAAAATGTAAAGAACAAACAAACAAAAAATGATTTGACTAAAAAATACCAACGAGCTTGAGAGCTCTGAAGTAGCAGGTTTGCCTCCATTGCTTGTGCAGTGCTGGGAAGCACTAACAACACACTGGGCCAAACGCAGCCCCTGCAGGGACATGCAACGTGATCCAATACTGCGGGGACACTCAGCTCAGGAGGGCGTGTTTGTCGCTGCTGAGAGTTGCCCCTCTGTATTAAAGGAGAGGGTGGCTGCAACATGCAAACTAGGCACAGCCACTGATGGTCTGAACATGTGGCCCTGGCCTGTGCAAATGTTAGTCTCCTCTAGTTTTGATCCCGCAGTGCTATTAATTCTCTGCATCATATTTACTGCAATTGCTGAGCCTGATTTCCAATGGGAGCAAAGGCCAGGAAGCTTTGGGAGATCTGGTTACAATGACAGCCACACGTCAGGAACCCTCCCCTTCCTCCATCCAAAGAGCAAAGTAAACATCCGGATATTGGACGTGATTTTCTCACCCACCCGAGCAAGGTAGAAATGGCTCAGAGGTGATAGAGGGGATCTGCGGGGGCTAGCCTGATGTCAGGTTGTTTTATAGCAAAGAAATGGCTTTGGAATCTGGCAAGAACGTGCCTGTTTTCAAAATCGTTCTAGGGAAAAGCTCAGTTATTAGTCTAAGATTTGATGGCTATTTTCTCTGGTTGGGGGCCAACTACTGAACAAATTGAAATCCCTTCAGACAATGTGCCTAGCAGGCTTTAGAAGGAAGTAACTTGAACTAAGCCAAGATATGAAATTGTGAGCAAGGAGAACAAGTCTGCAGTGTTTATTAGTGTCAAAGGGTTCCCCTAGCGCTGCTAACAAAGGACTAGGAATTCCCAAAGTCTAATGCTTCCACTGTGTGTGACTTTGGGCCACAGGGAAAACACTGCCCTCACGGGGTATTGTGTGAGGATGAACATCCACAGCATGTTTTGAAGGTGAAAGGCACTACAGAGCGCCAAGGTATGCAGCACTCGGGATCAGTATGAAATGCAGCATGGGAGCTGCCATGTCAGAGGAGACAATCCAGACTCCAAGCTCCAAATTCGAAGCTCAGCTGAGAGGGCTCAGCGGTTTCAAGAATCAGGCCGCAACTGCAGGGCATCATGCTGGGGAAGTCGGTCGATCCCTCACTACGGCAGCATCACACAGAGCTGTAACAAACGGACCTGCAATTCTCACAGCTGAACCCAGGATTTGACTTCATGGCTTTGTACCCTCTATTGACAGGTAAAGCAACACACGTCTTCATTGCTCAGAGAAAGCTCTGGTTAGGCGGGGGTCCTCTGCGCAGACTTACCCTCCCGCAGCTCTCGATCCATTTTGGGCTTAGGTTTCTTTTCCGGAGACAGCCCCGGACCATCCGCCAGCTCACTGTGAACACCTGAGGGGACTCTGAGAAGATAAGAGGAAAAGCCACGCGTTTTCAGTGGGTTTCAGATTCTGGGAACGCTGCTTTTTTTTTTTTTTTTGCAGCCATCAGCGCAACAAATGCTCTGGAAAGGACGGGTGGGGAAGTGCTGCTTTACACAAAGGCCACGCGGTTCAGAACAGACTAGGGATTCTGGGTGCCCAACCTGAGAAAAAGGTCACATGAGCGAAACATGCTGGATCTGTCCTTACGGCAGAGACCTCTCAGGAGCACCTACATGCTGCAGGGAGGGCTATGAGTGCTCCCACCGGCGGCGCCCTCCCTTCTGAATGAGTACGGCGCCCACGGCCCAGCATGGTGCAGCATGTCCTTCGCACAAATCCACTGCACTAGGGCTCAGGAGAACTGGGGTCTAGCTCCTGGCTGGCTGTGCCTCCGTTTCCCCATCAGTAAAACATGGCTAACACGACCTCCCTGCTAGAGAAGGGTGTGGGGAGGTCTAATTCATTAATGGTTGTGAGGCACCATGCTGGGTGCTAACCATGAAAGGTCTGTAACTAGACTGAAAAGGGACTGAACATTTCCACGGAGTCATGGTGCTTGCTGGGATATCTGGAGTTCAGGACTGGAGACACCAGGTAAGTCTCCAGCGAACAGACTGCCCTCTCCAGCGCAGCGGTCTCCCTTTTAAAACCCCGTGCCACCCTACATTCAGAAAACAAGGTTGCGCCTTTGGTCTGCGTCTTACCTGTGCTCGTCCTGGCGGGCGCCGTAGCTGCTCCAGTAACTCTGCAGGAAGAGACGGGGGTTGGGTTCTTTACGCGGGATGATCAAAGTGACTCATCAAAACCATTTGGGAGGGAACCGGAAACACGTGAGTTTTTAAAAGCGGTAGGTGGGAAGGTAGGAAAAAAGGGTTCCTGGGAATGTGCTGGTGATGTCCGTGCTGGCATGTCCCGGGGAGCACGTTCACACACCCTTTCTCTGACCTTCGCTGTGGACTGCAGTAGTCTCTCTCCCTCTCTCACACACATACACACCCACACACCAGCTTTTCTCCATCCAGCTATGCCACAACACGTGCAGTGGTGCTTGTGTTTCACCTCGCAGATCTCTACAGGAAGGGCAGGCGACAAACCAGACTACGTTAGCAGCCCTGATTCCTCTCAGCAGACTCCTTGACACCCTAGAGATGGGGCCAAGGTGTCTGGTTCTGAACCAGAGCATTCGCCAAGTGCAGGTGTGTTCAGAGTCTGGGTATGTTACAGAGACAAGCCGGGCTCTGATGTCTATATCCACATTCAAACTTCACCAAACTGTGAGAGGGTTTGGATCCTGTTATCTCTATCAGGACCATCCCTGCCCCACACATCAGGGAAGGATGTGCAGGTCACAGTGCCAGCAAATGCACATTGGTTTTCCCGAAGAAAGGGTGAGGCAGAAGGGAAAGGAGAGAAGAATCTGTGTGCATATTCCATTTGCTCTGCACTTGCACATGGGTAGAGTCCTGCGTGCATGGCTCTGGAGCACTGTTGTGGCCCTGGCATTCAGGATGTTTGCTCATCTGCAAATCCATTACTTCAGCTGCTTCAGAAGGATGGTCCAGTGGCTAACATACTGGCTGGGGGCTCATGTTCAATTATACACTCTGCCACAGCCTTCCTGTGTGCCCTTGGGCAAGTTACTTAGCCTCTTTCAGCCTGCCTCAGTTTCCCCAACAGTAAAGCATGGCTAACACCACTTCCCTAGTAGACAAGAATGCTGGGAGGTTTAATTCATTAATGTCTGTGAAGCATGCCAACAAAACCATGATACGTGTCACAGGAAGGTCTGTAACTAGATTGAAAAGGGGCCCATGTTAAAGAAAGCGAGTCAGCCAGATACTAAGGGGATTGGGGTCTAATAGGTGGGGTCTGTCTCTTTCACACATCGGTAATGTCTGTATGGGCTTGCCAGGCCCATAAATTCTTCTTGACTTGAACAGAAGTTGATAGGCCCCTTTGAGACATCCCTCACCTAACATGCATGGCCTGGCTCATGAGGACAGAAAACCAGCCCAAAACCAAGTGGCCAAGTCTGGCACTAACAAACGGCAATCGCAAGGAAGAGCTACACGTCGTTACCGGCTCGGTGTATGAGAATCCCAGGCCAGTTGCTCCCATCTGTAAGAGGTCAGATTCCAGCTTATGACGCCTCAGAAACGTGGCAGCTTCCTGCAATAACCAAGAGATGGGAAGAGGAAGGGTTACGTTGGTTAGGGCTTGAGCTTCCAATTCAGGATTCCCGTGTGGCCTTAGGCAAAGCACTGAAGCTCCGTCCACACCACGAATGCACTGCAGCTATGCCCCGGTAGTGTAGACGTTTGCTACATCAATGGAAGAGGTTTTCCCATCGCTGTAGGAAATCCATCCCCTCGAGAGGCATTACCTCGGTTGATGGAAGAATTCTTCATACCCCTAAGCAATGTAGCCAGGTCAAACTAAGTTTTAGTGTAGACCAGGACTCAGGTTCTCAGGCCAGATCAGGATCTAAGACACATGGAAGTGAAACCATCTCTGGCAGGATGACACGTCTCTCAGGGCAGTGACGGGAACGTTCTCCAGCATGGGAAAGAGACCCACCGAGGAAAATTACTGCTACGGCGACATCTCCTCCAGTGGTGATTGAGTAAGTCCTGCTTCGCCATCTGAACCAAGGCCAGCCTCCACCTGCTGAATGCAAGGCTGTTCCCTGCAGAACAGTTTGGAGTGCTTTGCCCAGTCTAACTTTCAATGACTCAAGCAGTAAGACTGACCCTCGGGGAAACATTTCCCAGTCGAGTAACAGCCTCATTGTCTGGAGTTCTCCTGGTGCTGCTACCCTATTTCATCACATTCTTCCTACTTATCCCCCCTTACGTTCTCCTAAATGTTTCCCTCTCCTTCCTTGATGTTTGCACCCTACGTGGCCACCACATCTGCCCTATTGGGTTATTGTTTGGCTAAAAACTGTTCCACCAGTCACTGACATCAATCCAGATTTACACCGATGTGACCAAGGGAACCACCTGGCCCTTAATCCTTAAACCTTTCCCCAAAATCGGTGATGGTCCTAGGAGATTACCAAATTGCTGCCTGCATTGCGCTATTTCCAAATGACGTGTCAGTTGTGGTGCTGTGCCGTGGCGGGTGATGTCCAGACATTTATTCTCACCTTTCTGGGTTTGATGCTCTCTGGGTCCAGAGTCTCTTCCAGAAGGCTCTTGTAATAACCCGCATTCTCCAAGACAGCTTCGTCGTCCGGGTGGAACAGGAGGTAGGACTTGGCGCACTCCAGGGCTTTCGTGTACTCCCCAACTGCAAGTGACAGAGCAGAGGATGGGTATGGCACAGAGATTACATGGCACGACTGAGCTGGGGGACTCAGGTGCGACGGGTGCATCGCAGGTCACTAGGAGGAGAGGTAAGAAAGAAGCCAGCCAGAGATGGAACGATGAGATTTTTCACTCGGACAGGCTTTCACCCAACGGCCCCAAGGCCAAAGACAGGCTTTGATGAATCAGCCCCACAACATCCCTCTGCAGTAGCTCCATCTTATTGTCTCTATTTTACATAGAGGGAAACCGAGGCACAGAGGAGTTAGGTGACTTTTCCAAGGCCTCACAGCAAGTCAGGGGCAGAGCTATGACAGAAACCCAGAACCAACAGCAGAGCACAATCCCGGGCAGAAAATCAGGGGGATGGAATTCTGTCAATGTGAGAGATGAACAACTTCCCAGTTTTAAGTCTGATTTAGGATTCTCATGCAGTACTGACATATTTGCTTATTTTCCCCTCCTCAGGCCCTGTAGTATATGCTCTCTAGGACACCGTAATTTTGTGTGCTTTCTTTATATATACAAACAAACCATTGTCTTTTCCTACGAGTTGTTTTACAACTGACAATAAGCAGAAGTAATTACTTTTACAGTCTTGCCAATGCTCATGATTTTGTTGTGACTCTCCCGATCTTTGCTGTTTATTTTGGGAGATTACATGCGATTCTCCATTTACCTTCTGTTAAAAAACAAGTTGATAGCCCTAGAGGTCCCAAACACAAACCCCCGAGGCTCAGAAACCAGAAAGCCAATGAAAAGATCCCAAAACGTAGCATTAAAAAAATAACCATCTCCTGATTTTCAAGCCAATCTCATGAGTTTGTTCATGAGCAAGAGGCGCGGGTGATGCTGCTTTTTATAAAAGCATTTAGGGCCAAATACTTTAAAGCTTATTTAAGGGGCCTGAAGACACAGATAAGCGCATAGTGGGATTTTCAACAGGTCGAGGCATCCAACTCCCCCACCCAGGTGCCTATTTGCCTCTTTAGGCACCTCAATACCTTTAAAAATCGGACCCTTCACTCTGCTTGGAGAGTAACATTAGACAGGCCACGTGCACTCCCAGCTTCTAACCAGATTTGCTCTCTGGTTCTCATGCAGCCAGTGCAGTTATGTTGCGATGGTGCACGCCCTACAGGAGACGATCTAAATCCCCACATAAAGCAATCTCCACTAACACAAAGAGTAACAAAACCAAGCAAGGGCTGTTCGAAATGAAGGAGCTGAGCTTTACCTCTGTAATAGGCAAACTGCAAGTAGTCGTAATGGAGGGGAAGGTAGTTCTCGATGGGTGACAAACGCCCGGGACGTGTGGCAAGCTCTCGGACACACTCATGTTCACACACCAGGATTTGCATGTAGTGATCTGCAGGGGAAAGAGGCACATGATGACGTCTCTGCTCAGAAGGCTGAAGAATACAAGCTCAGCTGGGTTTATGGAGACCAACTTTCCTACACGGGGTTCAAAGACACAAGGGCCCCATCCTGTAACCTGCTGAGTATACCCTGAGAAGCCAGCGGGACATAAGGGTGCTTAGCACCTCTCTGGAGGCATTCAGCAACTTGCAGGAACACACGCTCTTTGCACAGTATCTGGGCCTTCTGCCATTTTCCTTTCTACCAGAACTAGGAACTAATCTCAGGTACTGAGCATCTTGCAAGCACATATTCTGCAGGCACAGCTTAGTTGTCTGATGTTTTACTCCATGTTAATTTCACACACCTGGTGAGGAGAGACTTTATGGCAAAAACTGCTATTTCTGTCTAAAGCCGCAGCAAAGGTACCTCAACATACTCGCAATAGGCCTCCGGGGACATCTTTGCAATGGGAATTAACTCAAGTTGTCTGACTCCTAGGGCCAAAACAAAGTTGAGGGACACCAAGATGGAGATCAAAGGAACTTGAGATGTGAAAGGCCTATGAAGTCATCCAGCTCATCATGTGAGGAATAGGGTAATATTGCTCCCTACTGCATGTTTTCCAGTGGTTTGTTCAATCCATTTTTAAAATCTCTCTTGCAACAAGATTTCCACTGCTTCCTTTTGGAGACTTATTTACAAAGCAACGGGATCTCTCAGAAAGTTCTGATTGATGTGCAGCCTATAATTTCCTTTGCTCAATTTCATCCCTGGACAATGACATTTCCTCCTCTTGGAGCACTCTTTGGAAAGCCTCTAAGAGCCGGATCTTTGACCCTTTCTCTACTGTCACAGCAGAAGCACAATACGGGACACATGCCAACTGAGTGACATTCCGAGATTAATACCGCTGCGAGTCAGGCTGGGAAGTTAAATGCAACCATTCAAGCAAAACCTAGTGGAGTACTGTGGACTGCAAATATCAAAGGCATAAGGTGGAAATGCTGCCGGCAGAACGCCTATGTTCATCACTTCTTAAAGATGACAAATCTCTCAGGTTAATTAAACTGAACAGCAAGCATCTGCCATAAACAAGATTTCTAATTTGGTGAAAGCGTACGGTACGTTGTGTTGTGTCAGCGGTAGCATTTATTAGCCAAAGCTGACATCTGATTCCACTTTGGGGCATTTTCTGCAATGTACTTACAAATTGACTTTGCTCGCAGCATCTCTGTATACAATTAAAATCTTTAAGGAACAAACATGGGTTTGAAATAAAACATACGCTCTGCTACTAGGAGTGCTCCCCCGGGCTGCCAAATAGCTGGCATTAGGAATTTGCATTGAAGGCAAGCGGAAACTCAAAAAACAGTCCCCATTCTGCTCTGGGGATTCAAAGAACTGTTGGCGTGCGTGGACATCCGATTTTCCACACACACACTCAGAATATTGCACTAAAGAGAGTGGGGGAGGTGGAAGCTGAACTTTAAACCTTCCTGGAGCATGCTAGCTACTTTACAGGCTCTAGTGCAGGAATCGTCACCCACCATTGAAATGCAGCCGTCTCTGGGGTGGAGAGTGGCTGCACCACAACAGCCCACAGCAGCGCTACGTAATAGGTCAGGATAGGAAATGGAACACTGTTTTGGAGCACCTGTTTTCTCAGTAGTATCAGAATTCCTTCTTTCCACTAAATATGATGTGGCTGTGTACCAGAGACATGTCAGTAACCTATGGAGTAAGACATCCTGTAACGTCTCACTCTCAGTCCTCCGTAGGAAGGCAAGAGACAGCAACTGGAGTCTCAGGGAGAACTGAAAACCATTCCCAGCTGATGGCTGTGCAGCGGCCTCTGTGAAATGCGTTTCTTGGTCATTCCCAAGCTCCCAGTAGCTGTCACCACAAAATCCATTAGCAACTGGCCCCAGCAGGCAGGGAGGCCAAGGACTGAGAGGGTTACAGACACTGAAGAATCCTCTCACTTTAGACGAGGTCCCTCCGGGTCCATTGTGAGAAACAGGGACAGGGTGTGGGTGGGGGGAGATTGCACAACCCACACTTTATCTGCTCCACGGCGTCACTCTGCAGAGCTCTGAGTCTGTCACCCTTCACTAAAGCTGCAGCAATGTTCCTCTTTCCCCTCCTCCCGGCAGGAACTGCCTCTGACCCCTCTCCCCCACACAATCGCCATCAGAGCAAAAAGCCACTGAATGCCGTGCACTAAACAAGGGTGATCTTTGCAAACCGGGAATGATCCGCACCTGCAGCTCTGCCAAATGATCTCCCTGAAGGAGGAGGATCAAAGCTGTATCACATCAGGGCTGTCTCCTTGGAGGTCACAGCAAAGAACTCTCTGTTTGGAAAGAGGTGGGAACTCAGCCGCTCTGGTCTCTGGCAGCATGCAGGGTGAGGAGGAGCTGCAGATTTTCCTGGTTTCATGTATGATGAGGCCCAGGGTTTTGTATAGCTAACCTGAGAGGATGGGGCATGTGCATGCCCAGACCTACAGCGGTATTAGCTTGTCATGCAAAGACTCTGAGGGCTCATCTGCAGATGAAAGTTGCACTGCTTTCCTTACACGGGTGTAGTTTTAACTTTGCTGGTACAGTTAAAGCAGTAGAAGTATGGATAGAGTTATATGGTTATAAAAAGACGCTCATAATTGTTTAGCTTTTTCTTCTCTGGGAAGGGGAATAAGATATTCCAGTACAAGACACCTTTATGCCAGTATAACTATATCTAGACTAGGGTATGTTCTGGTATAACTATACTGGGGGACAAAATCCAGATACAAAATCTACCTGTGCACCAGCTCTCTGACAGCTTCTCATTTTTCCTTGCATGACTCAACACTACAAATGATCTGCTGTCTCGTTCCAAAAACCGGGCAATCAATAAATAATCAGCGTTTTCCCTCTGGCTGTGCTGTTTCCCATCTCACTGGTTTCAGTTAGGGTCTCGGCTTTGTGCTAGCAAACGGCGTTAGACACAAATAGAAACTAATCTGCATTCGAATGGAAATATTTTCCATAGCAGCAGAAGAAAAACAATCCCACAAAGAGCATGCCTCGGTTCTCAGAGCCGGCGGGCCAGCTGCAGATATATAAAACTTCGAAGGCCAAATGGGCTCAAATGTATTGTCACGCTTTCCCTTACTGCTAATTACAGGCAATCCGGGATATGGAGAGAGGGTTCCCACTTAACCCTGCTTTGCCAAGGTCACACATGAAATCCCAAAGACAGTATACCAGCAGTGTTCAATTCCCTGGACAGGTTTTTAATCTCTAATAATTCTTTGCTGCTTCCCCATGATTGTAGCATCGACGCTATTTTTTTATCAGTGTTCTGAGCCGTTCCAGACAATGAGCTGTTCAGAATATGTCCTTGAATTATCCCACCTGGCCAAGTCCAGCTCTCTGAACCTATGTGATGAAAACTGCGCTAGGCCAGTTTACCATGCCTGCCTGTCCTGGGACCCAGCTGCCTAGCCCTCCCCATCTCAGGAAGCACAGGCATGTGGAAGGTAGGATGGTCGTGTGGGTAAAAGGACAGGCCCTGGAGCCAGGAGTTCTGCGTTCCAGTCTTGATTCTACTAGTGACGCACTGACTGATCACAAGCAAGCTGCTTATCCTCTCTGTACCTCAGTTGTCCCCTTTATAGACAGGGTGATAGTTCCTCTCACTGGGGTGCTAGGCAACGCTTGCAAAACACTCTTAGGTCCCTCACCTGTCACTCTCTGCGTTGTGAACACGGCATCCTGCCACAGGGACTGCGGCGCTCCCAACGCCAGCCAGAGTTCCCTCCTCTTCCAAACAGGACATTAACATCTACCATCCCTGTGTGCCGGACTCTGGAGCATGCCCGAGGGCCTTGCAGGTCAGCAAGTGCACAACGGACTGAGACCTGAGGTCCAGTTAGAATCTGGATCCAACCTTCCCCGACGTTTGGGGGTTTTGGTTAAGCCTGTCACGGTGGCAGGGACCAGATGTGAAAGGCGGATGCAGACTCGTCATGGACTTCAGAGAAATAACACCAGGGATGAACTTGGACCACAGCACGCAAGGGGTCAGGAGCAGCCTTCCAGTCGGCATCACAGGGGTCATAAAACCTAGCTAGATTTAAGATGGCGCTGGGTAAGTTTATGAACGAGGTCAGGGGACTGGACTCTACGACCCAGGAGGTCCCTTCAGTCCTGTGTCCTTATGTACATTGTTCTAGACAGTTTAGGGGACCCCTTAGCATCTTCCACGCAGCACGCTGGGATGGTAGATGTTAATGTCCCCATTTGGAAGAGGGGGAAACTGAGGCAGAGGGGCAAAGGGCCTGATTGTCAGAGGTGCTGAGCACCCACAACGCCCACTGTCATCAATGAAAATTGCAGGTGCTCAGCAACTGTGAAAACCAGCCCCCACCCCAGCCCACTGAAGGAGATTGTTGCAGACTCAGGATTACAAGACGGGGTCCCTAGGTCCCAGTCCAGCGCTCAGCGTTGCAAATCTTGCCAGTTTCGCAGACACACACGGCCGTTCAGCACTGCCAGATACTGAAAGGAAGCTGCTTTGCCAAATTCAGCAAAGATGTTAAAGTTTATAGTTCAAACCACCCCTGGAGCCCAGGCTCATACATGTCATGGGCCGGAAGGGGACCTGGGTGTGGGTTAGAGACCTCACCTGCGATTGCTTCATAGAGGTCAGCTTTGTACTCCAAGTACTCGTACTCCTCAAATCTTTGAGGCCCCTCGCACAGGACCCGGCACTCCACATCCGCAGTGTAGTAACCCTTCAGCGCGCGCTCCAAGGACTCGATGGCCAGCGCGTACTCCTCTTCATCATAGAGCTTCACCCCGGCGCTGTAGTCCTCCTGCAAAGAGACCAGGCAGGCTCGCTAGCCGGCAGGGAAGTACATAGACACAGGCAACGTGCCAGGCAGTGAGGCCTAAGTCTCATTTTAAAAAGTGATTTAGGCACTCTGGAGCCTAAATCTCCTTGGCCGTCAAAGGGATTTAGGCTCCTAAGTGCCTATACCCCTTTTGCGAGTAAGACTTCAGCTCCTAAATCAGTTAGGGGTTATAACACTAAGTGCGGCAACAGATAAATACCTTTACAAATCTGGGCCCAAACCAATGCACATGTGGCACATGGGACCCTGCCATGTCTCAGAGAGAATCCCGCAGGATCGCCCGTTATGCTGAACCAGCAGGGAAATCTGCTGTCCGTACCTCCCGTGTGTAAATTCTCAGGATCACTACGAAATTATTCACCAGTGACTGCTACGAGCCTGGTTCTTGGGTTCATTTTGGCTGCTTCATACAGCAGCTGTAAAGCCGGTTTAACCAGCTTGTCTAATGGGCACCACCACACAACACATGACCGTATCTGAGGCCCTAACACGTCAATGGGAGTTTTCCCATTGGCGCCAATGGACTTTGGGTGATGCTCACAGATCTGGCATAACGCCAGTACCTCTCCCAGCATCGGCGGCACGGGCTGGGAGAAAAGAGACATCTGTGCTCTGGCAATCCCCAGCAGCGGGGACAAGCCTGTGAGGCTGCTGTGATTTACATCAATGTCCTGGTGGGCCTCCAAGCTGGTCTCCAGGCTGGGAGTGGGGGGGACGAAGATGGCTTGAATCCGCCTTTGTCACCCCCACCTCACTCATACCATCCTGTGCTGGGTGCCTCACAAGCTGTCTGGAGAATGGACAAACGCTGCCTTTCTAATGCCCATCACAGACGTGGCCGAAGGCAGACGGCGCGCACGCTGACATCTTCCACCACAAGCTCACGTCCCAGCATGGCAATGCTCGGTCCGCAGCCTGCATCACCCTCCTTCAAGCCCAGAACCTCTCCCCCACCCTGGCTGAGCGTTGACGCACGTTTTCCGCTCAGCGGAGAGAGCTGGCTTCCCAAACTCACCATGTGCGGCTTGGCCTCTCGATCGACCAGGTGGACCTTCCCTGCCATGGTTTTGTAGTTCTCGATGTCCTGCTGCAGTTCCATGTGCTCGGGGTTGGCCATGAAGAAGGTGTGAGCTGCGTCTGCCGCCTCCTCCAGCTGATTCAGCTAGAACAAGGGACGAAACATGCAGCTGGTCAGAGCCCTGCTCAGACAAGCCAGAACCGCCCTCCGAGAGACGACAAGCACCGCTCTGAATATTTCCTTCCCCACCTGCTACCGTTCCGCGTTCCCGGGGGCATCTGGGCACAACCCACCAGCTGCAGCTGATCGCAGGGAAGAAACCCTGCCACTTGGTCTGTTCCAAGAGCTTATCAATGGCCGGCAGCAGGGGCTGGGAAGGGACCAGTAGCCGATGAGATGAACATCGAGTGAGGGGAGAACTCAGGTTAAAACTGAGCAGGCAGAACAAAGGAAGCGATTTCAACGACAGAGCAGCCTGGTGCAGCG